>NW_027488380.1:1374423-2061634 GCF_051014445.1 Colletes latitarsis | reverse complement strand
TCTGGCCAACAAGTTTGCGAAAAAGGCAAAAATCATGAGCCAGATGCGGGCAATACCCAGACCTAACCCATACCTAACCGGTGTTATCCTCCAAAATATTGATCGAAACCAGGGTTAATTGACTGCTTCATTGTGTTGCCACATTCCTACGTGATTCAAACACGAAAAAAACCCAGGATCCGGCCAACAAGTATGCGAAGAAGGCAAAATCATGAGCCAGATGCGGGCATAACCCAGACCTTACCCAGACCTAACCGGTGTTATCCTCCAAAATATGGATCGAAACCAGGGTTAATTGACTGCTTCATTGTGTTACCACATTACTACGTGATTCAAACACGAAAAAAACCCAGGATCTGGCCAACAAGAATGCGAAGAAGGTGAAAGTATAAGCCAGATGCGCGCATATCCCAGACCTAACCCAGACCTAACCGGTGTTATCCTCTAAAATATTGATCGAAACCAGGTTTGATTGACTGCTTCAGTGTGTTACCACATTACTACGTGATTCAATCACGAAAAAAACCCAGGATCTAGCCAACAAGTTTGCGAAAAAGGAGAAAGTATAAGCCAGATGCGCGCATATCCCAGACCTAACCCAGACCTAACCGGTGTTATCCTCTAAAATATTGATCGAAACCAGGTTTAATTGACTGCTTCAGTGTGTTACCACATTACTACGTGATTCGAACCCGAAAAAACCCAGGATCTAGCCAACAAGTTTGCGAAAAAGGAGAAAGCATAAGCCAGATGCGGGCATATCCCGGACCTAACCCAGACCTAACCGGTGTTATCCTCTGAAATATTGATCGAAACCAGGTTTAATTGACTACCTCAGTGTGGTACCACATTACTACGTGATACAAACACGGAAAAAACCCAGGATCTAGCCAACAAGTTTGCGAAAATGGCGAAAGTATATGCCAGATGCGCGCATATCCCAGACCTAACTCAGACCTAACCGGTGTTATCCTCTAAAATATTGATCGAAACCAGGTTTGATTGACTGCTCCAGTGTGTTACCACATTACTACGTGATTCAATCACGAAAAAAACCCAGGATCTAGTCAACAAGTTTGCGAAAAAGGCAAAAGTATATGCCAGATGCGCGCATATCCCAGACCTAACCCAGACCTAACCGGTGTTATCCTCTAAAATATTGATCGAAACCAGGTTTAGTTGACTGCTTCAGTGTGTTACCACATTACTACGTGATTCGAACCCGAAAATTCCCAGGATCTAGCCCACAAGTTTGCGAAAAAGGAGAAAGTATAAGCCAGATGCGCGCATATCCAAGACCTAACCCAGACCTAACCGGTGTTATCCTCTAAAATACTGTCCGAATCCAGGTTTAATGAATTGTTTCTGTGTCGTACCACATTACCACGTGATTCAAACACGAAAAAAACCCAGGATCTGGCCAACAAGTTTGCGAAGAAGGCAAAATCATGAGCCAGATGCGGGCATAACCCAGACCTAACCCAGACCTAACCGGTGTTATCCTCTGAAATATTGATCGAAACCAGGTTTAATTGACTACCTCAGTGTGGTACCACATTACTACGTGATTGAAACACGGAAAAAACCCAGGATCTAGCCAACAAGTTTGCGAAAAAGGCGATAGTATATGCCAGATGCGCGCATATCCCAGACCTAACCCAGACCTAACCGGTGTTATCCTCTAAAATATTGATCGAAACCAGGTTTGATTGACTGCTCCAGTGTGTTACCACATTACTACGTGATTCAATCACGAAAAAAACCCAGGATCTAGCCAACAAGTTTGCGAAAAAGGCAAAAGTATATGCCAGATGCGCGCATATCCCCGACCTAACCCAGATCTAACCGGTGTTATCCTCTGAAATATTGATCGAAACCAGGTTTAATTGACTGCTTCAGTGTGTTACCACATTCCTACGTGATTCAAACACGAAAAAAACCCAGGATCTGGCCAACAAGTATGCGAAGAAGGCAAAATCATGAGACAGATGCGGGTATAACCCAGACCTAAGCGAGACCTAACCGGTGTTATCCTCCAAAATATTGATCGAAACCAGGTTTAATTGACTGCTTCATTGTGTTACCACATTACTACGTGATTCAAACACGAAAAAAACCCAGGATCCGGCCAACATGTATGCGAAAAAGGCAAAATCATGAGCCAGATGCGGGCGTAACCCAGACCTAACCCAGACCTAACCGGTGTTATCCTCTAAAATATTGATCGAAACCAGGTTTAATTGACTTCCTCAGTGTCCTACAACATTACTACGTGATTCAAACACGGAAAAAACCCAGGATCTGGCCAACAAGTTTGCGATTAAGGCATAATCATGAGCCAGATGCGGGCATAACCCAGACCTTACCCAGACCTGACCGGTGTTATCCTCCAAAATATTGATCGAAACCAGGTTTAATTGACTGCTTCATTGTGTTACCACATTACTACGTGATTCAAACACGAAAAAAACCCAGGATCCGGCCAACATGTATGCGAAAAAGGCAAAATCATGAGCCAGATGCGGGCGTAACCCAGACCTTACCCAGACCTAACCGGTGTTATCCACCAAAATATGGATCGAAACCAGGTTTAATTGACTGCTTCAGTGTGTTACCACATTACTACGTGATTCAAACAGGAAAAAAACCCAGGATCTGGCCAACAAGTATGCGAAGAAGGCAAAATCATGAGCCAGATGCGGGCATATCCCGGACCTAACCCAGACCTAACCGGTGTTATCCTCTGAAATATTGATGGATACCAGGTTTAATTGACTACCTCAGTGTGGTACCACATTACTACGTGATTCAAACACGAAAAAAACCCAGGATCCGGCCAACAAGTATGCGAAAAAGGCAAAATCATGAGCCAGATGCGGGCATAACCCAGACCTTACCCAGCCCTAACCGGTGTTATCCTCCAAAATATTGATCGAAACCAGGTTTAATTGACTGCCTCAGTGTGTTTCCACATTACTACGTGATTCAATCGCGAAAAAAACCCAGGATCTAGCCAACAAGTTTGCGAAAAAGGCGAAAGTATATGCCCGATGCGCGCATATCCCAGACCTAACCCAGACCTAACCGGTGTTATCCTCTAAAATATTGATCGAAACCAGGATAATTGACTGCTTCAGTGTGTTACCACACTACTACGTTATTCGAACCCGAAAAAACCCAGGATCTAGCCAACAAGTTTGTGAAAAAGGAGAAAGTATAAGCCAGATGCGCGCATATCCCAGACCTAACCCAGACCGAACCGGTGTTATCCTCTAAAATACTGTCCGAATCCAGGTTTAATTGACTGCTTCAGTGTCCTACAACATTACTACGTGATTCAAACACGAAAAAAACCCAGGATCTGGCCAACAAGTTTGCGATTAAGGCATAATCATGAGCCAGATGCGGGCATAACCCAGACCTTACGCAGACCTGACCGGTGTTATCCTCCAAAATATTGGTCGAAACCAGGTTTAATTGACTGCTTCATTGTGTTACCACATTACTACGTGATTCAAACACGAAAAAAACCCAGGATCCGGCCAACATGTATGCGAAAAAGGCAAAATCATGAGCCAGATGCGGGCATAACCCAGACCTTACCCAGACCTAACCGGTGTTATCCACCAAAATATGGATCGAAACCAGGTTTAATTGACTGCCTCAGTGTCCTACAACAATACTACGTGATTCAAACACGGAAAAAACCCAGGATCTGGCCAACAAGTTTGCGATTAAGGCATAATCATGAGCCAGATGCGGGCATAACCCAGACCTTGCCCAGACCTGACCGGTGTTATCCTCCAAAATATTGATCGAAACCAGGGTTAATTGACTGCTTCATTGTGTTACCACATTACTGCGTGATTCAAACACGAAAAAAACCCAGGATCCAGCCAACAAGTATGCGAAAAAGGCAAAATCATGAGCCAGATGCGGGCATAACCCAGACCTTACCCAGACCTAACCGGTGTTATCCTCCAAAATATGGATCGAAACCAGGTTTAATTGACTGCTTCAGTGTGTTACCACATTACTACGTGATTCAAACACGAAAAAAACCCAGGATCTGGCCAACAAGTATGCGAAGAAGGCAAAATCATGAGCCAGATGCGGGCATATCCCGGACCTAACCCAGACCTAACCGGTGTTATCCTCTGAAATATTGATCGATACCAGGTTTAATTGACTACCTCAGTGTGGTACCACATTATTACGTGATTCAAACATGGAAAAAACCCAGGATCTAGCCAACAAGTTTGCGAAAAAGGCGAAAGTATATGCCAGATGCGCGCATATCCCAGACCTAACCCAGACCTAACCGGTGTTATCCTCTAAAATATTGATCGAAACCAGGTTTGATTGACTGCTTCAGTGTGTTACCACGTTACTACGTGATTCGAACCCGAAAAAACCCAGGATCTAGCCTACAAGTTTGTGAAAAAGGAGAAAGTATAAGCCAGATGCGCGCATATCCCAGACCTAACCCAGACCGAACCGGTGTTATCCTCTAAAATACTGTCCGAATCCAGGTTTAATGGATTGTTTCTGTGTCGTACCACATTACCACGTGATTCAAACCCGAAAAAAACCCAGGATCTAGCCAACAAGTTTGCGAAAAAGGCGAAAGTATAAGCCAGATGCGGGCATAACCCAGACCTAACCCATACCTAACCGGTGTTATCCTCCAAAATATTGATCGAAACCAGGGTTAATTGACTGCTTCAGTGTGGTACCACATTACTACGTGATTCAAACACGAAAAAAACCCAGGATCTGGCCAACAAGTATGCGAAGAAGGCAAAATCATTAGCCAGATGCGCGCATATCCCAGACCTATCCCAGACCTAACCGGTGTTATCCTCTAAAATATTGATCGAAACCAGGTTTAATTGACTGCTTCAGTGTGTTACCACATTACTACGTGATTCGAACCCGAAAATTCCCAGGATCTAGCCCACAAGTTTGCGAAAAAGGAGAAGGTATAAGCCAGATGCGCGCATATCCAAGACCTAACCCAGACCTAACCGGTGTTATCCTCTAAAATACTGTCCGAATCCAGGTTTAATGAATTGTTTCTGTGTCGTATCACATTACCACGTGATTCAAACCCGAAAAAAACCCAGGATCTAGCCAACAAGTTTGCGAAAAAGGCGAAAGTATAAGCTAGATGCGGGCATAACCCAGACCTAACCCAGACCTAACCGGTGTTATCCTCTATAATATTGATCGAAACCAGGTTTAATTGACTGCTTCAGTGCGTTACCACATTACTACGTGATTCAAACACGAAAAAAACCCAGGATCTGGCCAACAAGTATGCGAGGAAGGCAAAATCTTGAGCCAGATGCGGGCATAACCCAGACCTAACCCAGACCTAACCGGTGTTATCCTCTAAAATATTGTTCGAAACCAGGTTTAATTGACTGCTTCAGTGTGTTACAACATTACTACGTGATTCAAACACGAAAAGAACCCAGGATCTGGCCAACAAGTATGCGAAGAAGGCAAAATCATGAGCCAGATGCGGGCATAACCCAGACGAAACCCAGACCTAACCGGAGCTATCCTCTAAAATATTGATCGAAACCAGATTTAATTGACTGCCTCAGTGTGCTACAACATTACCACGTGATTCAAACCCGAAAAAAACCCAGGATCTGGCCAACAAGAATGCGAGGAAGGTGAACGTATAAGCCAGATGCGCGCATATCCCAGACCTAACCCAGACCTAACCGGTGTTATCCTCTAAAATATTGATCGAAACCAGGTCTGATTGACTGCTTCAGTGTGTTACCACATTACTACGTGATTCAATCACGAATAAAACCCAGGATCTAGCCAACAAGTTTGCGAAAAAGGAGAAAGTATAAGCCAGATGCGCGCATATCCCAGACCTAACCCAGACCTAACCGGTGTTATCCTCTAAAATATTGATCGAAACCAGGTTTAATTGACTGCTTCAGTGTGTTACCACATTCCTACGTGATTCAAACACGAAAAAAACCCAGGATCTGGCCAACAAGTATGCGAAGAAGGCAAAATCATGAGCCAGATGCGGGCATAACCCAGACCTTGCCCAGACCTAACCGGAGCTATCCTCTAAAATATTGATCGAAACCAGATTTAATTGACTGCCTCAGTGTGCTACAACATTACCACGTGTTTCAAACCCGAAAAAAACCCAGGATCTGGCCAACAAGAATGCGAAGAAGGTGAACCTATAAGCCAGATGCGCGCATATCCCAGACCTAACCCAGACCTAACCGGTGTTATCCTCTAAAATATTGATCGAAACCAGGTCTGATTGACTGCTTCAGTGTGTTACTACATTACTACGTGATTCAATCACGAATAAAACCCAGGATCTAGCCAACAAGTTTGCGAAAAAGGAGAAAGTATAAGCCAGATGCGCGCATATCCCAGACCTAACCCAGACCTAACCGGTGTTATCCTCTAAAATATTGATCGAAACCAGGTCTGATTGACTGCTTCAGTGTGATACCACATTACTACGTGATTCAATCACGAATAAAACCCAGGATCTAGCCAACAAGTTTGCGAAAAAGGAGAAAGTATAAGCCAGATGCGGGCATATCCCGGACCTAACCCATACCTAACCGGTGTTATCCTCCAAAATATTGATCGAAACCAGGGTTAATTGACTGCTTCATTGTGTTGCCACATTCCTACGTGATTCAAACACGAAAAAAACCCAGGATCTGGCCAACAAGAATGCGAAGAAGGTGAAAGTATAAGCCAGATGCGCGCATATCCCAGACCTAACCCAGACCTAACCGGTGTTATCCTCTAAAATATTGATCGAAACCAGGTTTGATTGACTGCTTCAGTGTGTTACCACATTACTACGTGATTCAATAACGAATAAAACCCAGGATCTAGCCAACAAGTTTGCGAAAAAGGAGAAAGCATATGCCAGATG
Source organism: Colletes latitarsis (assembly GCF_051014445.1). Lineage (NCBI taxonomy): Eukaryota > Metazoa > Arthropoda > Insecta > Hymenoptera > Colletidae > Colletes > Colletes latitarsis. The sequence goes on along the minus strand of NW_027488380.1, from coordinate 2,054,691 downwards.
CGCGCATATCCCAGACCTAACCCAGACCTAACCGGTGTTATCCTCTAAAATATTGATCGAAACCAGGTTTGATTGACTGCTCCAGTGTGTTACCACATTACTACGTGATTCAATCACGAAAAAAACCCAGGATCTAGTCAACAAGTTTGCGAAAAAGGCAAAAGTATATGCCAGATGCGCGCATATCCCAGACCTAACCCAGACCTAACCGGTGTTATCCTCTAAAATATTGATCGAAACCAGGGTTAATTGACTGCTTCATTGTGTTACCACATTACTACGTGATTCAAACACGGAAAAAACCCAGGATCTGGCCAACAAGTTTGCGATTAAGGCATAATCATGAGCCAGATGCGGGCATAACCCAGACCTTGCCCAGACCTGACCGGTGTTATCCTCCAAAATATTGATCGAAACCAGGGTTAATTGACTGCTTCATTGTGTTACCACATTACTACGTGATTCAAACACGAAAAAAACCCAGGATCTGGCCAACAAGTATGCGAAGAAGGCAAAATCATGAGCCAGATGCGGGCATATCCCGGACCTAACCCAGACCTAACCGGTGTTATCCTCTGAAATATTGATCGATACCAGGTTTAATTGACTACCTCAGTGTGGTACCACATTATTACGTGATTCAAACATGGAAAAAACCCAGGATCTAGCCAACAAGTTTGCGAAAAAGGCGAAAGTATATGCCAGATGCGCGCATATCCCAGACCTAACCCAGACCTAACCGGTGTTATCCTCTAAAATATTGATCGAAACCAGGGTTAATTGACTGCTTCATTGTGTTACCACATTACTACGTGATTCAAACACGAAAAAAACCCAGGATCTGGCCAACAAGTATGCGAAGAAGGCAAAATCATGAGCCAGATGCGGGCATAACCCAGACCTAACCCAGACCTAACCGGTGTTATCCTCTGAAATATTGATCGAAACCAGGTTTAATTGACTACCTCAGTGTGGTACCACGTTACTACGTGATTCAATCACGAAAAAACCCAGGATCTGGCCAACAAGTATGCGAGGAAGGCAAAATCTTGAGCCAGATGCGGGCATAACCCAGACCTAACCCAGACCTAACCGGTGTTATCCTCTAAAATATTGTTCGAACCCAGGTTTAATTGACTGCTTCAGTGTGTTACAACATTACTACGTGATTCAAACACGAAAAGAACCCAGGATCTGGCCAACAAGTATGCGAAGAAGGCAAAATCATGAGCCAGATGCGGGCATAACCCAGACGAAACCCAGACCTAACCGGAGCTATCCTCTAAAATATTGATCGAAACCAGGGTTAATTGACTGCTCCATTGTGTTACCACATTACTACGTGATTCAAACACGAAAAAAACCCAGGATCTGGCCCACAAGTATGCGAAGAAGACAAAATCATGAGCCAGATGCGGGCATAACCCAGACCTAACCCAGACCTAACCGGTGTTATCCTCTGATATATTGATCGAAACCAGGTTTAATTGACTACCTCAGTGTGGTACCACATTACTACGTGATTGAAACACGGAAAAAACCCAGGATCTAGCCAACAAGTTTGCGAAAAAGGCGATAGTATATGCCAGATGCGGGCATAACCCAGACCTAACCCAGACCTAACCGGTGTTATCCTCTAAAATATTGATCGAAACCAGGGTTAATTGACTGCTTCATTGTGTTACCACATTACTACGTGATTCAAACACGAAAAAAACTCAGGATCTAGCCAACAAGTTTGCGAAAAAGGCGAAAGTATAAGCCAGATGCGGGCATAACCCAGACCTATCCCAGACCTAACCGGTGTTATCCTCTAAAATATTGATCGAAACCAGGTTTGATTGACTGCTTCAGTGTGTTACCACATTACTACGTGATTCAATCACGAAAAAAACCCAGGATCTAGCCAACAAGTATGCGAAGAAGGCAAAATCATGAGCCAGATGCGGGCATAACCCAGACCTAACCGAGACCTAACCGGTGTAATCCTCTAAAATATTGTTCGAAACCAGGTTTAATTGACTGCTTCAGTGTGTTACGACATTACTACGTGATTCAAACACGAAAAGAACCCAGGATCTGGCCAACAAGTATGCGAAGAAGGCAAAATCATGAGCCAGATGCGGGCATAACCCAGACGAAACCCAGACCTAACCGGTGCTATCCTCTAAAATATTGATCGAAACCAGATTTAATTGACTGCTTCAGTGTGGTACCACATTACTGCGTTATTCAAACCCGAAGAAAACCCAGGATCTTGCCAACAAGTTTGCGAAAAAGGCGAAAGTGTATGCCAGATGCGCGCATATCCCAGACCTAACCCATACCTAACCGGTGTTATCCTCCAAAATATTGATCGAAACCAGGGTTAATTGACTGCTTCATTGTGTTACCACATTACTACGTGAATCAAACACGAAAAAAACCCAGGATCTGGCCAACAAGTATGCGAAGAAGGCAAAATCATGAGCCAGATGCGGGCATATACCCGACCTAACCCAGACCTAACCGGTGTTATCCTCTGAAATATTGATCGAAACCAGGTTTAATTGACTGCTTCAGTGTGTTACCACATTCCTACGTGATTCAAACTCGAAAAAAACCCAGGATCTGGCCAACAAGTATGCGAAGAAGGCAAAATCATGGGCCAGATGCGGGTATAACCCAGACCTAAGCCAGACCTAACCGGTGTTATCCTCCAAAATATTGATCGAAACCAGGGTTAATTGACTGCTTCATTGTGTTACCACATTGCTACGTGATTCAAACACGAAAAAAACCCAGGATCCGGCCAACAAGTATGCGAAAAAGGCAAAATCATGAGCCAGATGCGGGCATAACCCAGACCTTACCCAGACCTAACCGGTGTTATCCTCCAAAATATGGATCGAAACCAGGGTTAATTGACTGCTTCATTGTGTTACCACATTACTACATGATTCAAACACGAAAAAAACCCAGGATCTGGCCAACAAGAATGCGAAAAAGGAGCAAGTATAAGCCAGATGCGCGCATATCCAAGACCTAACCCAGACCTAACCGGTGTTATCCTCTAAAATACTGTCCGAATCCAGGTTTAATGAATTGTTTCTGTGTCGTACCACATTACCACGTGATTCAAACCCGAAAAAAACCCAGGATCTAGCCAACAAGTTTGCGAAAAAGGCGAAAGTATAAGCCAGATGCGGGCATAACCCAGACCTAACCCAGACCTAACCGGTGTTATCCTCTGTAATATTGATCGAAACCAGGTTTAATTGACTGCCTCAGTGTGTTACCACATTACTACGTGATTCAAACACGAAAAAAACCCAGGATCTGGCCAACAAGTATGCGAAGAAGGCAAAATCATGAGCCAGATGCGGGCATAACCCAGACCTAACCCAGACCTAACCGGTGTTATCCTCTGAAATATTGATCGAAACCCGGTTTAATTGACTGCTTCAGTGTGTTACCACATTACTACGTGATTCAAACACGGAAAAAACCCTGGATCTGGCCAACAAGTTTGCGAAAAAGGCAAAATCATGAGCCAGATGCGGGCATAACCCAGACCTAACCCATACCTAACGGGTGTTATCCTCCAAAATATTGATCGAAACCAGATTTAATTGACTGCTTCAGTGTGGTACCACATTACTGCGTTATTCAAACCCGAAAAAACCCCCAGGATCTAGCCAACAAGTTTGCGAAAAAGGCGAAAGCATATGCCAGATGCGCGCATATCCCAGACCTAACCCAGACCTAACCGGTGTTATCCTCTAAAATATTGATCGAAACCAGGTTTAATTGACTGCCTCAGTGTGCTACAACATTACTACGTGATTCAAACACGGAAAAAACCCAGGATCTGGCCAACAAGTTTGCGAAAAAGGCAAAATCATGAGCCAGATGCGGGCATAACCCAGACCTAACCCATACCTAACGGGTGTTATCCTCCAAAATATTGATCGAAACCAGGGTTAATTGACTGCTTCATTGTGTTACCACATTACTACGTGATTCAAACACGAAAAAAACCCAGGATCTGGCCAACAAGTATGCGAAGAAGGCAAAATCATGAGCCAGATGCGGGCATATCCCCGACCTAACCCAGACCTAAACGGTGTTATCCTCTGAAATATTGATCGAAACCCGGTTTAATTGACTGCTTCAGTGTGTTACCACATTCCTACGTGATTCAAACACGAAAAAAACCCAGGATCTGGCCAACAAGTATGCGAAGAAGGCAAAATCATGAGCCAGATGCGGGTATAACCCAGACATAAGCCAGACCTAACCGGTGTTATCCTCCAAAATATTGATCGAAACCAGGGTTAATTGACTGCTTCATTGTGTTACCACATTACTACGTGATTCAAACACGAAAAAAACCCAGGATCTAGCCAACAAGTTTGCGAAAAAGGCGAAAGTATAAGCCAGATGCGGGCATAACCCAGACCTAACCCAGACCTAACCGGTGTTGTCCTCTAAAATATTGATCGAAACCAGGTTTAATTGACTGCCTCAGTGTCCTACATCATTACTACGTCATTCAAACACGGAAAAAACCCAGTATCTGGCCAACAAGAATGCGAAGAAGGTGAAAGTATAAGCCAGATGCGCGGATATCCCAGACCTAATCCAGACCGAACCGGTGTTATCCTCTAAAATACTGAGCGAAACGAGGTTTAATTGACTGCTTCAGTGTGTTACCACATTACTACGTGATTCAATCACGTAAAAAACCCAGGATCTAGTCAACAAGTTTGCGAAAAAGGCAAAAGTATATGCCAGATGCGCGCATATCCCAGACCTAACCCAGACCTAACCGGTGTTATCCTCTAAAATATTGATTGAAACCAGGGTTAATTGACTGCTTCATTGTGTTACCACATTACTACGTGATTCAAACACGAAAAAAACCCAGGATCTGGCCAACAAGTATGCGAAGAAGGCAAAATCATGAGCCAGATGCGGGCATATCCCCGACCTAACCCAGACCTAACCGGTGTTATCCTCTAAAATATTGATCGAATCCAGGTTTAATGAACTGTTTCTGTGTCGTACCACATTACCACGTGATTCAAACCCGAAAAAAACCCAGGATCTAGCCAACAAGTTTGCGAAAAAGGCGAAAGTATAAGCCAGATGCGGGCATAACCCAGACCTAACCCAGACCTAACCGGTGTTATCCTCTATAATATTGATCGAAACCAGGTTTAATTGACTGCTTCATTGTGTTACCACATTACTACGTAATTCAAACACGAAAAAAACCCAGGATCCGGCCAACAAGTATGCGAAGAAGGCAAAATCATGAGCCAGATGCGGGCATAACCCAGACCTAACCGAGACCTAACCGGTGTAATCCTCTAAAATATTGTTCGAAACCCGGTTTAATTGACTGCTTCAGTGTGTTACGACATTACTACGTGATTCAAACACGAAAAGAACCCAGGATCTGGCCAACAAGTATGCGAAGAAGGCAAAATCATGAGCCAGATGCGGGCATAACCCAGACCTAACCGGTGCTATCCTCTAAAATATTGATCGAAACCAGATTTAATTGACTGCTTCAGTGTGGTACCACATTACTGCGTTATTCAAACCCGAAAAAAACCCAGGATCTTGCCAACAAGTTTGCGAAAAAGGCGAAAGTGTATGCCAGATGCGCGCATATCCCAGACCTAACCCAGACCTAACCGGTGTTATCCTCTAAAATATTGATCGAAACCAGGTTTAATTGACTGCCTCAGTGTGCTACAACATTACTACGTGATTCAAACACGGAAAAACCCCAGGATCTGGCCAACAAGTTTGCGAAAAAGGCAAAATCATGAGCCAGATGCGGGCATAACCCAGACCTAACCCATACCTAACCGGTGTTATCCTCTGAAATATTGATCGAAACCAGGTTTAATTGACTGCTTCAGTGTGTTACCACATTCCTACGTGATTCAAACTCGAAAAAAACCCAGGATCTGGCCAACAAGTATGCGAAGAAGGCAAAATCATGGGCCAGATGCGGGTATAACCCAGACCTAAGCCAGACCTAACCGGTGTTATCCTCCAAAATATTGATCGAAACCAGGGTTAATTGACTGCTTCATTGTGTTACCACATTACTACGTGATTCAAACACGAAAAAAACCCAGGATCCGGCCAACAAGTATGCGAAAAAGGCAAAATCATGAGCCAGATGCGGGCATAACCCAGACCTTACCCAGACCTAACCGGTGTTATCCTCCAAAATATGGATCGAAACCAGGGTTAATTGACTGCTTCATTGTGTTACCACATTACTACATGATTCAAACACGAAAAAAACCCAGGATCTGGCCAACAAGAATGCGAAAAAGGAGAAAGTATAAGCCAGATGCGCGCATATCCAAGACCTAACCCAGACCTAACCGGTGTTATCCTCTAAAATACTGTCCGAATCCAGGTTTAATGAATTGTTTCTGTGTCGTACCACATTACCACGTGATTCAAACCCGAATAAAACCCAGGATCTAGCCAACAAGTTTGCGAAAAAGGCGAAAGTATAAGCCAGATGCGGGCATAACCCAGACCTAACCCAGACCTAACCGGTGTTATCCTCTATAATATTGATCGAAACCAGGTTTAATTGACTGCCTCAGTGTGTTACCACATTACTACGTGATTCAAACACGAAAAAAACCCAGGATCTGGCCAACAAGTATGCGAAGAAGGCAAAATCATGAGCCAGATGCGGGCATAACCCAGACCTAACCCAGACCTAACCGGTGTTATCCTCTGAAATATTGATCGAAACCCGGTTTAATTGACTGCTTCAGTGTGTTACCACATTACTACGTGATTCAAACACGGAAAAAACCCAGGATCTGGCCAACAAGTTTGCGAAAAAGGCAAAATCATGAGCCAGATGCGGGCATAACCCAGACCTAACCCATACCTAACGGGTGTTATCCTCCAAAATATTGATCGAAACCAGGGTTAATTGACTGCTTCATTGTGTTACCACATTACTATGTGATTCAAACACGAAAAAAACCCAGGATCTGGCCAACAAGTATGCGAAGAAGGCAAAATCATGAGCCAGATGCGGGCATAACCCAGACGAAACCCAGACGTAACCGGTGCTATCCTCTAAAATATTGATCGAAACCAGGTTTAATTGACTGCCTCAGTGTGTTACCACATTACTACGTGATTCAATCACGAAAAAAACCCAGGATCTAGCCAACAAGTTTGCGAAAATGGCGAAAGTATATGCCAGATGCGCGCATATCCCAGACCTAACCCAGACCTAACCGGTGTTATCCTCTAAAATATTGATCGAAACCAGGTTTGATTGACTGCTCCAGTGTGTTACCACATTACTACGTGATTCAATCACGAAAAAAACCCAGGATCTAGTCAACAAGTTTGCGAAAAAGGCAAAAGTATATGCCAGATGCGCGCATATCCCAGACCTAACCCAGACCTAACCGGTGTTATCCTCTAAAATATTGATCGAAACCAGGTTTAATTGACTGCTTCAGTGTGTTACCACATTACTACGTGATTCGAACCCGAAAATTCCCAGGATCTAGCCCACAAGTTTGCGAAAAAGGAGAAAGTATAAGCCAGATGCGCGCATATCCAAGACCTAACCCAGACCTAACCGTTGTTATCCTCTAAAATACTGTCCGAATCCAGGTTTAATGAATTGTTTCTGTGTCGTACCACATTACCACGTGATTCAAACCCGAAAAAAACCCAGAATCTAGCCAACAAGTTTGCGAAAAAGGCGAAAGTATAAGCCAGATGCGCGCATATCCCAGACCTAACCCAGACCTAACCGGTGTTATCCTCTAAAATATTGATTGAAACCAGGGTTAATTGACTGCTTCATTGTGTTACCACATTACTACGTGATTCAAACACGAAAAAAACCCAGGATCTGGCCAACAAGTATGCGAAGAAGGCAAAAACATGAGCCAGATGCGGGCATATCCCCGACCTAACCCAGACCTAACCGGTGTTATCCTCTAAAATATTGATCGAATCCAGGTTTAATGAACTGTTTCTGTGTCGTACCACATTACCACGTGATTCAAACCCGAAAAAAACCCAGGATCTAGCCAACAAGTTTGCGAAAAAGGCGAAAGTATAAGCCAGATGCGGGCATAACCCAGACCTAACCCAGACCTAACCGGTGTTATCCTCTATAATATTGATCGAAACCAGGTTTAATTGACTGCTTCATTGTGTTACCACATTACTACGTGATTCAAACACGAAAAAAACCCAGGATCCGGCCAACAAGTATGCGAAGAAGGCAAAATCATGAGCCAGATGCGGGCATAACCCAGACCTAACCGAGACCTAACCGGTGTAATCCTCTAAAATATTGTTCGAAACCCGGTTTAATTGACTGCTTCAGTGTGTTACGACATTACTACGTGATTCAAACACGAAAAGAACCCAGGATCTGGCCAACAAGTATGCGAAGAAGGCAAAATCATGAGCCAGATGCGGGCATAACCCAGACCTAACCGGTGCTATCCTCTAAAATATTGATCGAAACCAGATTTAATTGACTGCTTCAGTGTGGTACCACATTACTGCGTTATTCAAACCCGAAAAAAACCCAGGATCTTGCCAACAAGTTTGCGAAAAAGGCGAAAGTGTATGCCAGATGCGCGCATATCCCAGACCTAACCCAGACCTAACCGGTGTTATCCTCTAAAATATTGATCGAAACCAGGTTTAATTGACTGCCTCAGTGTGCTACAACATTACTACGTGATTCAAACACGGAAAAACCCCAGGATCTGGCCAACAAGTTTTCGAAAAAGGCAAAATCATGAGCCAGATGCGGGCATAACCCAGACCTAACCCATACCTAACCGGTGTTATCCTCTGAAATATTGATCGAAACCAGGTTTAATTGACTGCTTCAGTGTGTTACCACATTCCTACGTGATTCAAACTCGAAAAAAACCCAGGATCTGGCCAACAAGTATGCGAAGAAGGCAAAATCATGGGCCAGATGCGGGTATAACCCAGACCTAAGCCAGACCTAACCGGTGTTATCCTCCAAAATATTGATCGAAACCAGGGTTAATTGACTGCTTCATTGTGTTACCACATTACTACGTGATTCAAACACGAAAAAAACCCAGGATCCGGCCAACAAGTATGCGAAAAAGGCAAAATCATGAGCCAGATGCGGGCATAACCCAGACCTTACCCAGACCTAACCGGTGTTATCCTCCAAAATATGGATCGAAACCAGGGTTAATTGACTGCTTCATTGTGTTACCACATTACTACATGATTCAAACACGAAAAAAACCCAGGATCTGGCCAACAAGAATGCGAAAAAGGAGAAAGTATAAGCCAGATGCGCGCATATCCAAGACCTAACCCAGACCTAACCGGTGTTATCCTCTAAAATACTGTCCGAATCCAGGTTTAATGAATTGTTTCTGTGTCGTACCACATTACCACGTGATTCAAACCCGAAAAAACCCAGGATCTAGCCAACAAGTTTGCGAAAAAGGCGAAAGTATAAGCCAGATGCGGGCATAACCCAGACCTAACCCAGACCTAACCGGTGTTATCCTCTATAATATTGATCGAAACCAGGTTTAATTGACTGCCTCAGTGTGTTACCACATTACTACGTGATTCAAACACGAAAAAAACCCAGGATCTGGCCAACAAGTATGCGAAGAAGGCAAAATCATGAGCCAGATGCGGGCATAACCCAGACCTAACCCAGACCTAACCGGTGTTATCCTCTGAAATATTGATCGAAACCCGGTTTAATTGACTGCTTCAGTGTGTTACCACATTACTACGTGATTCAAACACGGAAAAAACCCAGGATCTGGCCAACAAGTTTGCGAAAAAGGCAAAATCATGAGCCAGATGCGGGCATAACCCAGACCTAACCCATACCTAACGGGTGTTATCCTCCAAAATATTGATCGAAACCAGGGTTAATTGACTGCTTCATTGTGTTACCACATTACTATGTGATTCAAACACGAAAAAAACCCAGGATCTGGCCAACAAGTATGCGAAGAAGGCAAAATCATGAGCCAGATGCGGGCATAACCCAGACGAAACCCAGACGTAACCGGTGCTATCCTCTAAAATATTGATCGAAACCAGATTTAATTGACTGCTTCAGTGTGGTACCACATTACTGCGTTATTCAAACCCGAAAAAACCCCCAGGATCTAGCCAACAAGTTTGCGAAAAAGGCGAAAGCATATGCCAGATGCGCGCATATCCCAGACCTAACCCAGGCCTAACCGGTGTTATCCTCTAAAATATTGATCGAAACCAGGTTTAATTGACTGCCTCAGTGTGCTACAACATTACTACGTGATTCAAACACGGAAAAAACCCAGGATCTGGCCAACAAGTTTGCGAAAAAGGCAAAATCATGAGCCAGATGCGGGCATATCCCAGACCTGACCCATACCTAACGGGTGTTGTCCTCCAAAATATTGATCGAAACCAGGGTTAATAGACTGCTTCATTGTGTTACCACATTACTACGTGATTCGAACACGAAAAAAACCCAGGATCTGGCCAACAAGTATGCGAAGAAGGCAAAATCATGAGCCAGATGCGGGCATATCCCCGACCTAACCCAGACCTAACCGGTGTTATCCTCTGAAATATTGATCGAAACCCGGTTTAATTGACTGCTTCAGTGTGTTACCACATTCCTACGTGATTCAAACACGAAAAAAACCCAGGATCTGGCCAACAAGTATGCGAAGAAGGCAAAATCATGAGCCAGATGCGGGCATATCCCAGACCTGACCCAGACCTAACCGGTGTTATCCTCTGAAATATTGATCGAAACCAGGTTTGATTGACTGCTCCAGTGTGTTACCACATTACTACGTGATTCAATCACGAAAAAAACCCAGGATCTAGCCAACAAGTTTGCGAAAATGGCGAAAGTATATGCCAGATGCGCGCATATCCCAGACCTAACCCAGACCTAACCGGTGTTGTCCTCTAAAATATTGATCGAAACCAGGTTTGATTGACTGCTCCAGTGTGTTACCACATTACTACGTGATTCAATCACGAAAAAAACCCAGGATCTAGTCAACAAGTTTGCGAAAAAGGCAAAAGTATATGCCAGATGGGCGCATATCCCAGACCTAACCCAGACCTAACCGGTGTTATCCTCTAAAATATTGATCGAAACCAGGTTTAATTGACTGCTTCAGTGTGTTACCACATTACTACGTGATTCGAACCCGAAAATTCCCAGGATCTAGCCCACAAGTTTGCGAAAAAGGAGAAAGTATAAGCCAGATGCGCGCATATCCAAGACCTAACCCAGACCTAACCGTTGTTATCCTCTAAAATACTGTCCGAATCCAGGTTTAATGAATTGTTTCTGTGTCGTACCACATTACCACGTGATTCAAACCCGAAAAAAACCCAGGATCTAGCCAACAAGTTTGCGAAAAAGGCGAAAATATAAGCCAGATGCGCGCATATCCCAGACCTAACCCAGACCTAACCGGTGTTATCCTCTATAATATTGATCGAAACCAGGTTTAATTGACTGCCTCAGTGTGTTACCACATTACTACGTGATTCAAACACGAAAAAAACCCAGGATCTGGCCAACAAGTATGCGAAGATGCCAAAATCATGAGCCAGATGCGGGCATAACCCAGACGAAACCCAGACGTAACCGGTGCTATCCTCTAAAATATTGATCGAAACCAGATTTAATTGACTGCTTCAGTGTGGTACCACATTACTGCGTTATTCAAACCCGAAAAAACCCCAGGATCTAGCCAACAAGATTGCGAAAAAGGCGAAAGCATATGCCAGATGCGCGCATATCCCAGACCTAACCCAGACCTAACCGGTGTTATCCTCTAAAATATTGATCGAAACCAGGTTTAATTGACTGCCTCAGTGTGCTACAACATTACTACGTGATTCAAACACGGAAAAAACCCAGGATCTGGCCAACAAGTTTGCGAAAAAGGCAAAATCATGAGCCAGATGCGGGCATAACCCAGACCTAACCCATACCTAACGGGTGTTATCCTCCAAAATATTGATCGAAACCAGGGTTAATTGACTGCTTCATTGTGTTACCACATTACTACGTGATTCAAACACGAAAAAAACCCAGGATCTGGCCAACAAGTATGCGAAGAAGGCAAAATCATGAGCCAGATGCGGGCATATCCCCGACCTAACCCAGACCTAACCGGTGTTATCCTCTGAAATATTGATCGAAACCAGGTTTAATTGACTGCTTCAGTGTGTTACCACATTCCTACGTGATTCAAACACGAAAAAAACCCAGGATCTGGCCAACAAGTATGCGAAGAAGGCAAAATCACGAGCCAGATGCGGGTATAACCCAGACCTAACCCAGACCTAACCGGTGTTATCCTCTAAAATATTGATCGAAACCAGGTTTAATTGACTGCTTCAGTGTGTTACCACATTACTACGTGATTCAAACACGAAAAAAACCCAGGATCTGGCCAACAAGTATGCGAAGAAGGCAAAATCATGAGCCAGATGCGGGCATAACCCAGACCTAACCCAGTCCTAACCGGTGTTATCCTCTAAAATATTGATCGAAACCAGGTTTAATTGACTGCTTCAGTGTGTTACCACATTACTACGTGATTCAAACACGAAAAAAACCCAGGATCTGGCCAACAAGTATGCGAAGATGCCAAAATCATGAGCCAGATGCGGGCATATCCCGGACCTAGCCCAGACCTAACCGGTGTTATCCTCTGAAATATTGATCGAAACCAGGTTTAATTGACTGCCTCAGTGTGGTACCACATTACTACGTGATTCAAACACGGAAAAAACCCAGGATCTGGCCAACAAGTATGCGAAGAAGGCAAAATCATGAGTCAGATGCGGGCATAACCCAGACCTATCCCAGACCTAACCGGTGTTATCCTCTAAAATATTGATCGAAACCAGGTTTAATTGACTGCTTCAGTGTGTTACCACATTACTACGTGATTCAAACACGAAAAAAACCCAGGATCTGGCCAACAAGTATGCGAAGAAGGCAAAATCATGAGCCAGATGCGGGCATAACCCAGACCTAACCCAGTCCTAACCGGTGTTATCCTCTAAAATATTGATCGAAACCAGGTTTAATTGACTGCTTCAGTGTGTTACCACATTACTACGTGATTCAAACACGAAAAAAACCCCGGATCTGGCCAACAAGTATGCGAAGATGCCAAAATCATGAGCCAGATGCGGGCATATCCCGGACCTAGCCCAGACCTAACCGGTGTTATCCTCTGAAATATTGATCGAAACCAGGTTTAATTGAGTGCCTCAGTGTGGTACCACATTACTACGTGATTCAAACACGGAAAAAACCCAGGATCTGGCCAACAAGTATGCGAAGAAGGCAAAATCATGAGCCAGATGCGGGCATAACCCAGACCTATCCCAGACCTAACCGTTGTTATCCTCTAAAATATTGATCGAAACCAGGTTTAATTGACTGCTTCAGTGTGTTGCCACATTACTACGTGATTCAAACACGAGAAAAACCCCGGATCGTGCCAACAAGTATGCGAAGAAGGCAAAATCATGAGCCAGATGCGGGCATATCCCGGACCTAACCAAGACCTAACCGGTGTTATCCTCTGAAATATTGATCGATACCAGGTTTAATTGATTACCTCAGTGTGGTACCACATTACTACATGATTCAAACACGGAAAAAACCCAGGATCTAGCCAACAAGTTTGCGAAAAAGGCGAAAGTATATGCCAGATGCGCGCATATCCCAGACCTAACCCAGACCTAACCGGTGTTATCCTCTGAAATATTGATCGAAACCAGGTTTAATTGACTGCCTCAGTGTGGTACCACATTACTACGTGATTCAAACACGGAAAAAACCCAGGATCTGGCCAACAAGTATGCGAAGAAGGCAAAATCATGAGTCAGATGCGGGCATAACCCAGACCTATCCCAGACCTAACCGGTGTTATCCTGTAAAATATTGATCGAAACCAGGTTTAATTGACTGCTTCAGTGTGTTACCACATTACTACGTGATTCAAACACGAAAAAAACCCAGGATCTGGCCAACAAGTATGCGAAGAAGGCAAAATCATGAGCCAGATGCGGGCATAACCCAGACCTAACCCAGTCCTAACCGGTGTTATCCTCTAAAATATTGATCGAAACCAGGTTTAATTGACTGCTTCAGTGTGTTACCACATTACTACGTGATTCAAACACGAAAAAAACCCCGGATCTGGCCAACAAGTATGCGAAGATGCCAAAATCATGAGCCAGATGCGGGCATATCCCGGACCTAGCCCAGACCTAACCGGTGTTATCCTCTGAAATATTGATCGAAACCAGGTTTAATTGACTGCCTCAGTGTGGTACCACATTACTACGTGATTCAAACACGGAAAAAACCCAGGATCTGGCCAACAAGTATGCGAAGAAGGCAAAATCATGAGCCAGATGCGGGCATAACCCAGACCTATCCCAGACCTAACCGTTGTTATCCTCTAAAATATTGATCGAAACCAGGTTTAATTGACTGCTTCAGTGTGTTGCCACATTACTACGTGATTCAAACACGAGAAAAACCCCGGATCGTGCCAACAAGTATGCGAAGAAGGCAAAATCATGAGCCAGATGCGGGCATATCCCGGACCTAACCAAGACCTAACCGGTGTTATCCTCTGAAATATTGATCGATACCAGGTTTAATTGATTACCTCAGTGTGGTACCACATTACTACATGATTCAAACACGGAAAAAACCCAGGATCTAGCCAACAAGTTTGCGAAAAAGGCGAAAGTATATGCCAGATGCGCGCATATCCCAGACCTAACCCAGACCTAACCGGTGTTATCCTCTAAAATATTGATCGAAACCAGGTTTGATTGACTGCTCCAGTGTGTTACCACATTACTACGTGATTCAATCACGAAAAAAACCCAGGATCTAGTCAACAAGTTTGCGAAAAAGGCAAAAGTATATGCCAGATGCGCGCATATCCCAGACCTAACCCAGACCTAACCGGTGTTATCCTCTAAAATATTGATCGAAACCAGGTTTAATTGACTGCCTCAGTGTGCTACAACATTACTACGTGATTCAAACACGGAAAAAACCCAGGATCTGGCCAACAAGTTTGCGAAAAAGGCAAAATCATGAGCCAGATGCGGGCATAACCCAGACTTAACCCATACCTAACCGGTGTTATCCTCCAAAATATTGATCGAAACCAGGGTTAATTGACTGCTTCATTGTGTTACCACATTACTACGTGATTCAAACACGAAAAAAACCCAGGATCTGGCCAACAAGTATGCGAAGAAGGCAAAATCATGAGCCAGATGCGGGCATATCCCCGACCTAACCCAGACCTAACCGGTGTTATCCTCTGAAATATTGATCGAAACCAGGTTTAATTGACTGCTTCAGTGTGTTACCACATTCCTACGTGATTCAAACACGAAAAAAACCCAGGATCTGGCCAACAAGTATGCGAAGAAGGCAAAGTCATGAGCCAGATGCGGGTATAACCCAGACATAAGCCAGACCTAACCGGTGTTATCCTCCAAAATATTGATCGAAACCAGGGTTAATTGACAGCTTCATTGTGTTACCACATTACTACGTGATTCAAACACGGAAAAAACCCAGGATCTGGCCAACAAGTTTGCGATTAAGGCATAATCATGAGCCAGATGCGGGCATAACCCAGACCTTACCCAGACCTAACCGGTGTTATCCTCCAAAATATGGTTCGAAACCAGGGTTGATTGACTGCTTCATTCTGTTACCACATTACTACGTGATTCAAACACGAAAAAAACCCAGGATCTGGCCAACAAGAATGCGAAGAAGGTGAAAGTATAAGCCAGATGCGCGCATATCCCAGACCTAATCCAGACCGAACCGGTGTTATCCTCTAAAATACTGAGCGAAACGAGGTTTAATTGACTGCTTCAGTGTGTTACCACATTACTACGTGATTCAAACACGAAAAAAACCCAGGATCTAGCCAACAAGTTTACGATTAAGGCATAATCATGAGCCAGATGCGGGCATAACCCAGACCTTACCCAGACCTAACCGGTGTTATCCTCTAAAATATTGATCGAAACCAGGTTTAATTGACTGCTTCAGTGTGTTACCACATTACTACGTGATTCATACACGAAAAAAACCCAGGATCTGGCCAACAAGTATGCGAAGAAGGCAAAATCATGAGCCAGATGCGGGCATAACCCAGACCTAACCCAGTCCTAACCGGTGTTATCCCCTAAAATATTGATCGAAACCAGGTTTAATTGACTGCTTCAGTGTGTTACCACATTACTACGTGATTCAAACACGAAAAAAACCCAGGATCTGGCCAACAAGTATGCGAAGATGCCAAAATCATGAGCCAGATGCGGGCATATTCCGGACCTAGCCCAGACCTAACCGGTGTTATCCTCTGAAATATTGATCGAAACCAGGTTTAATTGACTGCCTCAGTGTGGTACCACATTACTACGTGATTCAAACACGGAAAAAACCCAGGATCTGGCCAACAAGTATGCGAAGAAGGCAAAATCATGAGCCAGATGCGGGCATAACCCAGACCTATCCCAGACCTAACCGGTGTTATCCTCTAAAATATTGATCGAAACCAGGTTTAATTGACTGCTTCAGTGTGTTACCACATTACTACGTGATTCAAACACGAAAAAAACCCAGGATCTGGCCAACAAGTATGCGAAGAAGGCAAAATCATGAGCCAGATGCGGGCATAACCCAGACCTAACCCAGTCCTAACCGGTGTTATCCTCTAAAATATTGATCGAAACCAGGTTTAATTGACTGCTTCAGTGTGTTACCACATTACTACGTGATTCAAACACGAAAAAAACCCAGGATCTGGCCAACAAGTATGCGAAGATGCCAAAATCATGAGCCAGATGCGGGCATATCCTGGACCTAGCCCAGACCTAACCGGTGTTATCCTCTGAAATATTGATCGAAACCAGGTTTAATTGACTGCTTCAGTGTGTTGCCACATTACTACGTGATTCAAACACGAGAAAAACCCCGGATCGTGCCAACAAGTATGCGAAGAAGGCAAAATCATGAGCCAGATGCGGGCATATCCCGGACCTATCCAAGATCTAACCGGTGTTATCCTCTGAAATATTGATCGATACCAGGTTTAATTGATTACCTCAGTGTGGTACCACATTACTACATGATTCAAACACGGAAAAAACCCAGGATCTAGCCAACAAGTTTGCGAAAAAGGCGAAAGTATATGCCAGATGCGCGCATATCCCAGACCTAACCCAGACCTAACCGGTGTTATCCTCTAAAATATTGATCGAAACCAGGTTTGATTGACTGCTCCAGTGTGTTACCACATTACTACGTGATTCAATCACGAAAAAAACCCAGGATCTAGTCAACAAGTTTGCGAAAAAGGCAAAAGTATATGCCAGATGCGCGCATATCCCAGACCTAACCCAGACCTAACCGGTGTTATCCTCTAAAATATTGATCGAAACCAGGTTTAATTGACTGCCTCAGTGTGCTACAACATTACTACGTGATTCAAACACGGAAAAAACCGAGGATCTGGCCAACAAGTTTGCGAAAAAGGCAAAATCATGAGCCAGATGCGGGCATAACCCAGACTTATCCCATACCTAACCGGTGTTATCCTCCAAAATATTGATCGAAACCAGGGTTAATTGACTGCTTCATTGTGTTACCACATTACTACGTGATTCAAACACGAAAAAAACCCAGGATCTGGCCAACAAGTATGCGAAGAAGGCAAAATCATGAGCCAGATGCGGGTATAACCCAGACATAAGCCAGACCTAACCGGTGTTATCCTCCAAAATATTGATCGAAACCAGGGTTAATTGACTGCTTCATTGTGTTACCACATTACTACGTGATTCAAACACGAAAAAAACCCAGGATCTAGCCAACAAGTTTGCGGAAAAGGCGAAAGTATAAGCCAGATGCGGGCATAACCCAGACCTAACCCAGACCTAACCCGTGTTATCCTCTAAAATATTGATCGAAACCAGGTTTAATTGACTGCCTCAGTGTCCTACAACATTACTACGTGATTCAAACACGGAAAAAACCCAGGATCTAGTCAACAAGTTTGCGAAAAAGGCAAAAGTATATGCCAGATGCGCGCATATCCCAGACCTAACCCAGACCTAACCGGTGTTATCCTCTAAAATATTGATCGAAACCAGGTTTAATTGACTGCCTCAGTGTGCTACAACATTACTACGTGATTCAAACACGAAAAAAACCCAGGATCCGGCCAACAAGTATGCGAAAAAGGCAAAATCATGGGTCAGATGCGGGCATAACCCAGACCTAACCCAGACCTAACCGGTGATATCCTCCAAAATATGGTTCGAAACCAGGGTTAATTGACTGCTTCATTGTGTTACCACATTACTACGTGATTCAAACACGAAAAAAACCCAGGATCTGGCCAACAAGAATGCGAGGAAGGTGAAAGTATAAGCCAGATGCGCGCATATCCCAGACCTAATCCAGACCGAACCGGTGTTATCCTCTAAAATACTGAGCGAAACGAGGTTTAATTGACTGCTTCAGTGTGTTACCACATTACTACGTGATTCAATCACGAAAAAAACCCACGATCTAGTCAACAAGTTTGCGAAAAAGGCAAAAGTATATGCCAGATGCGCGCATATCCCAGACCTAACCCAGACCTAACCGGTGTTATCCTCTAAAATATTGATCGAAACCAGGTTTAATTGACTGCTTCAGTGTGTTACCACATTACTACGAGATTCAAACACGAAAAAAACCCAGGATCTGGCCAACAAGTATGCGAAGATGCCAAAATCATGAGCCAGATGCGGGCATATCCCGGACCTAGCCCAGACCTACCCGGTGTTATCCTCTGCAATATTGATCGAAACCAGGTTTAATTGACTGCCTCAGCGTGGTACCACATTACTACGTGATTCAAACACGGAAAAAACCCAGGATCTGGCCAACAAGTATGCGAAGAAGGCAAGATCATGAGCCAGATGCAGGCATAACCCAGACCTAACCCAGACCTAACCGGTGTTATCCTCCAAAATATTGATCGAAACCAGGGTTAATTGACTGCTTCATTGTGTTACCACATTACTACGTGATTCAAACACGAAAAAAACCCAGGATCTGGCCAACAAGTATGCGAAGAAGGCAAAATCATGAGCCAGATGCGGGCATAACCCAGACCTAACCCAGTCCTAACCGGTGTTATCCTCTAAAATATTGATCGAAACCAGGTATAATTGACTGCTTCAGTGTGTTACCACATTACTACGTGATTCAAACACGAAAAAAACCCAGGATCTGGCCAACAAGTATGCGAAGATGCCAAAATCATGAGCCAGATGCGGGCATATCCCGGACCTAGCCCAGACCTACCCGGTGTTATCCTCTGAAATATTGATCGAAACCAGGTTTAATTGACTGCCTCAGCGTGGTACCACATTACTACGTGATTCAAACACGGAAAAAACCCAGGATCTGGCCAACAAGTATGCGAAGAAGGCAAAATCATGAGCCAGATGCGGGCATAACCCAGACCTATCCCAGACCTAACCGGTGTTATCCTCTAAAATATTGATCGAAACCAGGTTTAATTGACTGCTTCAGTGTGTTACCACATTACTACGTGATTCAAACACGAGAAAAACCCAGGATCGGGCCAACAAGTATGCGAAGAAGGCAAAATCATGAGCCAGATGCGGGCATATCCCGGACCTAACCCAGACCTAACCGGTGTTATCCTCTGAAATATTGATCGATACCAGGTTTAATTGACTACATCAGTGTGGTACCACATTACTACGTGATTCAATCACGAAAAAAACCCAGGATCTATTCAACAAGTTTGCGAAAAAGGCAAAAGTATATGCCAGATGCGCGCATATCCCAGACCTAACCCAGACCTAACCGGTGTTATCCTCTAAAATATTGATCGAAACCAGGTTTAATTGACTGCTTCAGTGTGTTACCACATTACTACGTGATTCAAACACGAAAAAAACCCAGGTTCTGGCCAACAAGTATGCGAAGAAGGCAAAATCATGAGCCAGATGCGGGCATAACCCAGACTTAACCCAGTCCTAACCGGTGTTATCCTCTAGAATATTGATCGAAACCAGGTTTAATTGACTGCTTCAGTGTGTTACCACATTACTACGTGATTCAAACACGAAAAAAACCCAGGATCTGGCCAACAAGTATGCGAAGATGCCAAAATCATGAGCCAGATGCGGGCATATCCCGGACCTAGCCCAGACCTAACCGGTGTTATCCTCTGAAATATTGATCGAAACCAGGTTTAATTGACAGCCTCAGTGTGGTACCACATTACTACGTGATTCAAACACGGAAAAAACCCAGGATCTGGCCAACAAGTATGCGAAGAAGGCAAAATCATGAGCCAGATGCGGGCATAACCCAGACCTATCCCAGACCTAACCGGTGTTATCCTCTAAAATATTGATCGAAACCAGGTTTAATTGACTGCTTCAGTGTGTTACCACATTACTACGTGATTCAAACACGAAAAAAACCCAGGATCTGGCCAACAAGTATGCGAAGATGCCAAAATCATGAGCCTGATGCGGGCATATCCCGGAACTAGCCCAGACCTAACCGGTGTTATCCTCTGAAATATTGATCGAAACCAGGTTTAATTGACTGCCTCAGTGTGTTACCACATTACTACGTGATTCAAACACGAGAAAAACCCAGGATCGGGCCAACAAGTATGCGAAGAAGGCAAAATCATGAGCCAGATGCGGGCATATCCCGGACCTAGCCCAGACCTACCCGGTGTTATCCTCTGAAATATTGATCGAAACCAGGTTTAATTGACTGCCTCAGCGTGGTACCACATTACTACGTGATTCAAACACGGAAAAAACCCAGGATCTGGCCAACAAGTATGCGAAGAAGGCAAAATCATGAGCCAGATGCGGGCATAACCCAGACCTATCCCAGACCTAACCGGTGTTATCCTCTAAAATATTGATCGAAACCAGGTTTAATTGACTGCTTCAGTGTGTTACCACATTACTACGTGATTCAAACACGAGAAAAACCCAGGATCGGGCCAACAAGTATGCGAAGAAGGCAAAATCATGAGCCAGATGCGGGCATATCCCGGACCTAACCCAGACCTAACCGGTGTTATCCTCTGAAATATTGATCGATACCAGGTTTAATTGACTACATCAGTGTGGTACCACATTACTACGTGATTCAATCACGAAAAAAACCCAGGATCTATTCAACAAGTTTGCGAAAAAGGCAAAAGTATATGCCAGATGCGCGCATATCCCAGACCTAACCCAGACCTAACCGGTGTTATCCTCTAAAATATTGATCGAAACCAGGTTTAATTGACTGCTTCAGTGTGTTACCACATTACTACGTGATTCAAACACGAAAAAAACCCAGGTTCTGGCCAACAAGTATGCGAAGAAGGCAAAATCATGAGCCAGATGCGGGCATAACCCAGACTTAACCCAGTCCTAACCGGTGTTATCCTCTAGAATATTGATCGAAACCAGGTTTAATTGACTGCTTCAGTGTGTTACCACATTACTACGTGATTCAAACACGAAAAAAACCCAGGATCTGGCCAACAAGTATGCGAAGATGCCAAAATCATGAGCCAGATGCGGGCATATCCCGGACCTAGCCCAGACCTAACCGGTGTTATCCTCTGAAATATTGATCGAAACCAGGTTTAATTGACAGCCTCAGTGTGGTACCACATTACTACGTGATTCAAACACGGAAAAAACCCAGGATCTGGCCAACAAGTATGCGAAGAAGGCAAAATCATGAGCCAGATGCGGGCATAACCCAGACCTATCCCAGACCTAACCGGTGTTATCCTCTAAAATATTGATCGAAACCAGGTTTAATTGACTGCTTCAGTGTGTTACCACATTACTACGTGATTCAAACACGAAAAAAACCCAGGATCTGGCCAACAAGTATGCGAAGATGCCAAAATCATGAGCCTGATGCGGGCATATCCCGGAACTAGCCCAGACCTAACCGGTGCTATCCTCTGAAATATTGATCGAAACCAGGTTTAATTGACTGCCTCAGTGTGTTACCACATTACTACGTGATTCAAACACGAGAAAAACCCAGGATCGGGCCAACAAGTATGCGAAGAAGGCAAAATCATGAGCCAGATGCGGGCATATCCCGGACCTAACCCAGACCTAACCGGTGTTATCCTCTGAAATATTGATCGATACCAGGTTTAATTGACTACCTCAGTGTGGTACCACATTACTACGTGATTCAAACACGGAAAAAACCCAGGATCTGGCCAACAAGTATGCGAAGAAGGCAAAATCATGAGCCAGATGCGGGCATATCCCGGACCTAACCCAGACCTAACCGGTGTTATCCTCTGAAATATTGATCGATACCAGGTTTAATTGACTACCTCAGTGTGGTACCACATTACTACGTGATTCAAACACGGAAAAAACCCAGGATCTAGCCAACAAGTTTGCGAAAAAGGCGAAAGTATATTCCAGATGCGCGCATATCCCAGACCTAACCCAGACCTAACCGGTGTTATCCTCTAAAATATTGATCGAAACCAGGTTTGATTGACTGCTCCAGTGTGTTACCACATTACTACGTGATTCAATCACGAAAAAAACCCAGGATCTAGTCAACAAGTTTGCGAAAAAGGCAAAGGTATATGCCAGATGCGCGCATATCCCAGACCTAACCCAGACCTAACCGGTGTTATCCTCTAAAATATTGATCGAAACAAGGTTTAATTGACTGCTTCAGTGTGTTACCACATTACTACGTGATTCAAACACGAAAAAAACCCAGGAGCTGGCCAACAAGTATGCGAAGAAGGCAAAATCATGAGCCAGATGCGGGCATAACCCAGACCTAACCCAGTCCTAACCGGTGTTATCCTCTAAAATATTGATCGAAACCAGGTTTAATTGACTGCTTCAGTGTGTTACCACATTACTACGTGATTCAAACACGAGAAAAACCCAGGATCGGGCCAACAAGTATGCGAAGAAGGCAAAATCATGAGCCAGATGCGGGCATAACCCAGACCTAACCCAGTCCTAACCGGTGTTATCCTCTGAAATATTGATCGATACCAGGTTTAATTGACTACCTCAGTGTGTTACCACATTACTACGTGATTCAATCACGAAAAAAACCCAGGATCTAGTCAACAAGTTTGCGAAAAAGGCAAAAGTATATGCCAGATGCGGGCATATCCCGGACCTAACCCAGACCTAACCGGTGTTATCCTCTAAAATATTGATCGAAACCAGGTTTAATTGACTGCTTCAGTGTGTTACCACATTACTACGTGATTCAAACACGAAAAAAAACCCAGGATCTGGCCAGCAAGTATGCGAAGAAGGCAAAATCATGAGCCAGATGCGGGCATAACCCAGACCTAACCCAGTCCTAACCGGTGTTATCCTCTAAAATATTGATCGAAACCAGGTTTAATTGACTGCTTCAGTGTGTTACCACATTACTACGTGATTCAAACACGAAAAAACCCAGGAGCTGGCCAACAAGTATGCGAAGAAGGCAAAATCATGAGCCAGATGCGCGCATATCCCAGACCTAACCCAGACCTAACCGGTGTTATCCTCTAAAATATTGATCGAAACCAGGTTTAATTGACTGCCTCAGTGTGCTACAACATTACTACGTGATTCAAACACGGAAAAAACCGAGGATCTGGCCAACAAGTTTGCGAAAAAGGCAAAATCATGAGCCAGATGCGGGCATAACCCAGACTTAACCCATACCTAACCGGTGTTATCCTCCAAAATATTGATCGAAACCAGGGTTAATTGACTGCTTCATTGTGTTACTACATTACTACGTGATTCAAACACGAAAAAAAACCAGGATCTGGCCAACAAGTATGCGAAGAAGGCAAAATCATGAGCCAGATGCGGGTATAACCCAGACATAAGCCAGACCTAACCGGTGTTATCCTCCAAAATATTGATCGAAACCAGGGTTAATTGACTGCTTCATTGTGTTACCACATTACTACGTGATTCAAACACGAAAAAAACCCAGGATCTAGCCAACAAGTTTGCGAAAAAGGCGAAAGTATAAGCCAGATGCGGGCATAACCCAGACCTAACCCAGACCTAACCCGTGTTATCCTCTAAAATATTGATCGAAACCAGGTTTAATTGACTGCCTCAGTGTCCTACAACATTACTACGTGATTCAAACACGGAAAAAACCCAGGATCTGGCCAACAAGTTTGCGATTAAGGCATAATCATGAGCCAGATGCGGGCATAACCCAGACCTTACCCAGACCTAACCGGTGTTATCCTCCAAAATATTGATCGAAACCAGGGTTAATTGACTGCTTCATTGTGTTACCACATTACTACGTGATTCAAACACGAAAAAAACCCAGGATCCGGCCAACAAGTATGCGAAAAAGGCAAAATCATGAGTCAGATGCGGGCATAACCCAGACCTAACCCAGACCTAACCGGTGATATCCTCCAAAATATGGTTCGAAACCAGGGTTAATTGACTGCTTCATTGTGTTACCACATTACTACGTGATTCAAACACGAAAAAAACCCAGGATCTGGCCAACAAGAATGCGAGGAAGGTGAAAGTATAAGCCAGATGCGCGCATATCCCAGACCTAATCCAGACCGAACCGGTGTTATCCTCTAAAATACTGAGCGAAACGAGGTTTAATTGACTGCTTCAGTGTGTTACCACATTACTACGTGATTCAATCACGAAAAAAACCCAGGATCTAGTCAACAAGTTTGCGAAAAAGGCAAAAGTATATGCCAGATGCGCGCATATCCCAGACCTAACCCAGACCTAACCGGTGTTATCCACTAAAATATTGATCGAAACCAGGTTTAATTGACTGCTTCAGTGTGTTACCACATTACTACGAGATTCAAACACGAGAAAAACCCAGGATCGGGCCAACAAG
The DNA here is from genome assembly GCF_051014445.1 of Colletes latitarsis. NCBI lineage: Eukaryota > Metazoa > Arthropoda > Insecta > Hymenoptera > Colletidae > Colletes > Colletes latitarsis. The sequence continues at coordinate 2,029,613 of NW_027488380.1, read as the reverse complement.
TATGCGAAGAAGGCAAAATCATGAGCCAGATGCGGCCATATCCCGGACCTAACCCAGACCTAACCGGTGTTATCCTCTGAAATATTGATCGATACCAGGTTTAATTGACTACCTCAGTGTGGTACCACATTACTACGTGATTCAAACACGGAAAAAACCCAAGATCTGGCCAACAAGTTTGCGAAAAAGGCAAGATCATGAGCCAGATGCGGGCATAACCCAGACCTAACCCAGACGTAACCGGTGTTATCCTCCAAAATATTGATCGAAACCAGGGTTAATTGACTGCTTCATTGTGTTACCACATTACTACGTGATTCAAACACGAAAAAAACCCAGGATCTGGCCAACAAGTATGCGAAGAAGGCAAAATCATGAGCCAGATGCGGGCATAACCCAGACCTAACCCAGTCCTAACCGGTGTTATCCTCTAAAATATTGATCGAAACCAGGTTTAATTGACTGCTTCAGTGTGTTACCACATTACTACGTGATTCAAACACGAAAAAAACCCAGGATCTGGCCAACAAGTATGCGAAGATGCCAAAATCATGAGCCAGATGCGGGCATATCCCGGACCTAGCCCAGACCTACCCGGTGTTATCCTCTGAAATATTGATCGAAACCAGGTTTAATTGACTGCCTCAGCGTGGTACCACATTACTACGTGATTCAAACACGGAAAAAACCCAGGATCTGGCCAACAAGTATGTGAAGAAGGCAAGATCATGAGCCAGATGCGGGCATAACCCAGACCTAACCCAGACCTAACCGGTGTTATCCTCCAAAATATTGATCGAAACCAGGGTTAATTGACTGCTTCATTGTGTTACCACATTACTACGTGATTCAAACACGAAAAAAACCCAGGATCTGGCCAACAAGTATGCGAAGAAGGCAAAATCATGAGCCAGATGCGTGCATAACCCAGACCTAACCCAGTCCTAACCGGTGTTATCCTCTAAAATATTGATCGAAACCAGGTTTAATTGACTGCTTCAGTGTGTTACCACATTACTACGTGATTCAAACACGAAAAAAACCCAGGATCTGGCCAACAAGTATGCGAAGATGCCAAAATCATGAGCCAGATGCGGGCATATCCCGGACCTAGCCCAGACCTACCCGGTGTTATCCTCTGAAATATTGATCGAAACCAGGTTTAATTGACTGCCTCAGCGTGGTACCACATTACTACGTGATTCAAACACGGAAAAAACCCAGGATCTGGCCAACAAGTATGCGAAGAAGGCAAAATCATGAGCCAGATGCGGGCATAACCCAGAGCTATCCCAGACCTAACCGGTGTTATCCTCTAAAATATTGATCGAAACCAGGTTTAATTGACTGCTTCAGTGTGTTACCACATTACTACGTGATTCAAACACGAGAAAAACCCAGGATCGGGCCAACAAGTATGCGAAGAAGGCAAAATCATGAGCCAGATGCGGGCATATCCCGGACCTAACCCAGACCTAACCGGTGTTATCCTCTGAAATATTGATCGATACCAGGTTTAATTGACTACATCAGTGTGGTACCACATTACTACGTGATTCAATCACGAAAAAAACCCAGGATCTATTCAACAAGTTTGCGAAAAAGGCAAAAGTATATGCCAGATGCGCGCATATCCCAGACCTAACCCAGACCTAACCGGTGTTATCCTCTAAAATATTGATCGAAACCAGGTTTAATTGACTGCTTCAGTGTGTTACCACATTACTACGTGATTCAAACACGAAAAAAACCCAGGATCTGGCCAACAAGTATGCGAAGAAGGCAAAATCATGAGCCAGATGCGGGCATAACCCAGACTTAACCCAGTCCTAACCGGTGTTATCCTCTAGAATATTGATCGAAACCAGGTTTAATTGACTGCTTCAGTGTGTTACCACATTACTACGTGATTCAAACACGAAAAAAACCCAGGATCTGGCCAACAAGTATGCGAAGATGCCAAAATCATGAGCCAGATGCGGGCATATCCCGGACCTAGCCCAGACCTAACCGGTGTTATCCTCTGAAATATTGATCGAAACCAGGTTTAATTGACAGCCTCAGTGTGGTACCACATTACTACGTGATTCAAACACGGAAAAAACCCAGGATCTGGCCAACATGTATGCGAAGAAGGCAAAATCATGAGCCAGATGCGGGCATAACCCAGACCTATCCCAGACCTAACCGGTGTTATCCTCTAAAATATTGATCGAAACCAGGTTTAATTGACTGCTTCAGTGTGTTACCACATTACTACGTGATTCAAACACGAAAAAAACCCAGGATCTGGCCAACAAGTATGCGAAGATGCCAAAATCATGAGCCAGATGCGGGCATATCCCGGAACTAGCCCAGACCTAACCGGTGTTATCCTCTGAAATATTGATCGAAACCAGGTTTAATTGACTGCCTCAGTGTGTTACCACATTACTACGTGATTCAAACACGAGAAAAACCCTGGATCGGGCCAACAAGTATGCGAAGAAGGCAAAATCATGAGCCAGATGCGGGCATATCCCGGACCTAACCCAGACCTAACCGGTGTTATCCTCTGAAATATTGATCGATACCAGGTTTAATTGACTACCTCAGTGTGGTACCACATTACTACGTGATTCAAACACGGAAAAAACCCAGGATCTAGCCAACAAGTTTGCGAAAAAGGCGAAAGTATATGCCAGATGCGCGCATATCCCAGACCTAACCCAGACCTAACCGGTGTTATCCTCTAAAATATTGATCGAAACCAGGTTTGATTGACTGCTCCAGTGTGTTACCACATTACTACGTGATTCAATCACGAAAAAAACCCAGGATCTAGTCAACAAGTTTGCGAAAAAGGCAAAGGTATATGCCAGATGCGCGCATATCCCAGACCTAACCCAGACCTAACCGGTGTTATCCTTTAAAATATTGATCGAAACAAGGTTTAATTGACTGCTTCAGTGTGTTACCACATTACTACGTGATTCAAACACGAAAAAAACCCAGGATCTGGCCAACAAGTATGCGAAGAAGGCAAAATCATGAGCCAGATGCGGGCATAACCCAGACCTAACCCAGTCCTAACCGGTGTTATCCTCTAAAATATTGATCGAAACCAGGTTTAATTGACTGCTTCAGTGTGTTACCACATTACTACGTGATTCAAACACGAAAAAAACCCAGGATCTGGCCAACAAGTATGCGAAGATGCCAAAATCATGAGCCAGATGCGGGCATATCCCGGACCTAGCCCAGACCTAACCGGTGTTATCCTCTGAAATATTGATCGAAACCAGGTTTAATTGACTGCCTCAGTGTGGTACCACATTACTACGTGATTCCAACACGGAAAAAACCCAGGATCTGGCCAACAAGTATGCGAAGAAGGCAAAATCATGAGCCAGATGCGGGCATAACCCAGACCTAACCCAGTCCTAACCGGTGTTATCCTCTAAAATATTGATCGAAACCAGGTTGAATTGACTACTTCAGTGTGGTACCACATTACTACGTGATTCAAACACGGAAAAAACCCAGGATCTAGCCAACATGTTTGCGAAAAAGGCGAAAGTATATTCCAGATGCGCGCATATCCCAGACCTAACCCAGACCTAACCGGTGTTATCCTCTAAAATATTGATCGAAACCAGGTTTGATTGACTGCTCCAGTGTGTTACCACATTACTACGTGATTCAATCACGAAAAAAACCCAGGATATAGTCAACAAGTTTGCGAAAAAGGCAAAGGTATATGCCAGATGCGCGCATATCCCAGACCTAACCCAGACCTAACCGGTGTTATCCTCTAAAATATTGATCGAAACAAGGTTTAATTGACTGCTTCAGTGTGTTACCACATTACTACGTGATTCAAGCACGAAAAAAACCCAGGAGCTGGCCAACAAGTATGCGAAGAAGGCAAAATCATGAGCCAGATGCGGGCATAACCCAGACCTAACCCAGTCCTAACCGGTGTTATCCTCTAAAATATTGATCGAAACCAGGTTTAATTGACTGCTTCAGTGTGTTACCACATTACTACGTGATTCAAACACGAGAAAAACCCAGGATCGGGCCAACAAGTATGCGAAGAAGGCAAAATCATGAGCCAGATGCGGGCATATCCCGGACCTAACCCAGACCTAACCGGTGTTATCCTCTGAAATATTGATCGATACCAGGTTTAATTGACTACCTCAGTGTGGTACCACATTACTACGTGATTCAATCACGAAAAAAACCCAGGATCTAGTCAACAAGTTTGCGAAAAAGGCAAAAGTATATGCCAGATGCGGGCATATCCCGGACCTAACCCAGACCTAACCGGTGTTATCCTCTAAAATATTGATCGAAACCAGGTTTAATTGACTGCTTCAGTGTGTTACCACATTACTACGTGATTCAAACACGAAAAAAAACCCAGGATCTGGCCAGCAAGTATGCGAAGAAGGCAAAATCATGAGCCAGATGCGGGCATAACCCAGACCTAACCCAGTCCTAACCGGTGTTATCCTCTAAAATATTGATCGAAACCAGGTTTAATTGACTGCTTCAGTGTGTTACCACATTACTACGTGATTCAAACACGAAAAAACCCAGGATCTGGCCAACAAGTATGCGAAGATGCCAAAATCATGAGCCAGATGCGGGCATATCCCGGACCTAGCCCAGACCTAACCGGTGTTATCCTCTGAAATATTGATCGAAACCAGGTTTAATTGTCTGCCTCAGTGTGGTACCACATTACTACGTGATTCAAACACGGAAAAAACCCAGGATCTGGCCAACAAGTATGCGAAGAAGGCAAAATCATGAGCCAGATGCGGGCATAACCCAGACCTATCCCAGACCTAACCGGTGTTATCCTCTAAAATATTGATCGAAACCAGGTTTAATTGACTGCTTCAGTGTGTTACCACATTACTACGTGATTCAAACACGAAAAAAACCCAGGATCTGGCCAACAAGTATGCGAAGAAGGCAAAATCATGAGCCAGATGCGGGCATATCCCGGACCTAACCCAGACCTAACCGGTGTTATCCTCTGAAATATTGAGCGATACCAGGTTTAATTGACTACCTCAGTGTGGTACCACATTGCTACGTGATTCAAACACGGAAAAAACCCAGGATCTAGCCAACAAGTTTGCGAAAAAGGCGAAAGTATATGCCAGATGCGCGCATATCCCAGACCTAACCCAGACCTAACCGGTGTTATCCTCTAAAATATTGATTGAAACAAGGTTTAATTGACTGCTTCAGTGTGTTACCACATTACTACGTGATTCAAACACGAAAAAAACCCAGGATCTGGCCAACAAGTATGCGAAGAAGGCAAAATCATGAGCCAGATGCGGTCATAACCCAGACCTAACCCAGTCCTAACCGGTGTTATCCTCTAAAATATTGATCGAAACCAGGTTTAATTGACTGCTTCAGTGTGTTACCGCATTACTACGTGATTCAAACACGAAAAAAACCCAGGATCTGGCCAACAAGTATGCGAAGAAGGCAAAATCATGAGCCAGATGCGGGCATAACCCAGACCTAACCCAGTCCTAACCGGTGTTATCCTCTAAAATATTGATCGAAACCAGGTTTAATTGACTGCTTCAGTGTGTTACCGCATTACTACGTGATTCAAACACGAAAAAAACCCAGGATCTGGCCAACAAGTATGCGAAGAAGGCAAAATCATGAGCCAGATGCGGGCATAACCCAGACCTAACCCAGTCCTAACCGGTGTTATCCTCTAAAATATTGATCGAAACCAGGTTTAATTGACTGCTTCAGTGTGTTACCATATTACTACGTGATTCAAACACGAAAAAAACCCAGGATCTGGCCAACAAGTATGCGAAGATGCCAAAATCATGAGCCAGATGCGGGCATATCCCGGACCTAGCCCAGACCTAACCGTTGTTATCCTCTAAAATATTGATCGAAACAAGGTTTAATTGACTGCTTCAGTGTGTTACCACATTACTACGTGATTCAAACACGAAAGAAACCCAGGATCTGGCCAACAAGTATGCGAAGAAGGCAAAATCATGAGCCAGATGCGGGCATAACCCAGACCTAACCCAGTCCTAACCGGTGTTATCCTCCAAAATATTGATCGAAACCAGGTTTAATTGACTGCTTCAGTGTGTTACCACATTACTACGTGATTCAAACACGAAAAAAACCCAGGATCTGGCCAACAAGTATGCGAAGATGCCAAAATCATGAGCCAGATGCGGGCATATCCCGGACCTAACCCAGACCTAACCGGTGTTATCCTCTGAAATATTGATCGAAACCAGGTTTAATTGACTGCCTCAGTGTGGTACCACATTACTACGTGATTCAAACACGGAAAAAACCCAGGATCTGGCCAACAAGTATGCGAAGAAGGCAAAATCATGAGCCAGATGCGGGCATAACCCAGACCTAACCCAGTCCTAACCGGTGTTATCCTCTAAAATATTGATCGAAACCAGGTTTAATTGACTGCTTCAGTGTGTTACCACATTACTACGTGATTCAAACACGAAAAAAACCCAGGATCTGGCCAACAAGTATGCGAAGAAGGCAAAATCATGAGCCAGATGCGGGCATATCCCGGACCTAACCCAGACCTAACCGGTGTTATCCTCTGAAATATTGATCGATACCAGGTTTAATTGACTACCTCAGTGTGGTACCACATTACTACGTGATTCAAACACGGAAAAAACCCAGGATCTAGCCAACAAGTTTGCGAAAAAGGCGAAAGTATATGCCAGATGCGCGCATATCCCAGACCTAATCCAGACCTAACCGGTGTTATCCTCTAAAATATTGATCGAAACCAGGTTTGATTGACTGCTCCAGTGTGTTACCACGTTACTACGTGTTTCAAACACGGAAAAAACCCAGGATCTGGCCAACAAGTATGCGAAGAAGGCAAAATCATGAGCCAGATGCGGGCATAACCCAGACCTATCCCAGACCTAACCGGTGTTATCCTCTAAAATATTGATCGAAACCAGGTTTAATTGACTGCTTCAGTGTGTTACCACATTACTACGTGATTCAAACACGGAAAAAACCCAGGATCTAGCCAACAAGTTTGCGAAAAAGGCGAAAGTATATGCCAGATGCGCGCATATCCCAGACCTAACCCAGACCTAACCGGTGTTATCCTCTAAAATATTGATCGAAACCAGGTTTGATTGACTGCTCCAGTGTGTTACCACGTTACTACGTGATTCAATCACGAAAAAATCCCAGGATCTAGTCAACAAGTTTGCGAAAAAGGCAAAGGTATATGCCAGATGCGCGCATATCCCAGACCTAACCCAGACCTAACCGGTGTTATCCTCTAAAATATTGATCGAAACAAGGTTTAATTGACTGCTTCAGTGTGTTACCACATTACTACGTGATTCAAACACGAAAAAAACCCAGGATCTGGCCAACAAGTATGCGAAGAAGGCAAAATCATGAGCCAGTTGCGGGCATAACCCGGACCTAACCCAGTCCTAACCGGTGTTATCCTCTAAAATATTGATCGAAACCAGGTTTAATTGACTGCTTCAGTGTGTTACCACATTACTACGTGAATCAAACACGAAAAAAACCCAGGATCTGGCCAACAAGTATGCGAAGAAGGCAAAATCATGAGCCAGATGCGGGCATATCCCGGACCTAACCCAGACCTAACCGGTGTTATCCTCTGAAATATTGATCGATACCAGGTTTAATTGACTACCTCAGTGTGGTACCACATTACTACGTGATTCAAACACGGAAAAAACCCAGGATCTAGCCAACAAGTTTGCGAAAAAGGCGAAAGTATATGCCAGATGCGCGCATATCCCAGACCTAACCCAGACCTAACCGGTGTTATCCTCTAAAATATTGATCGAAACCAGGTTTGATTGACTGCTCCAGTGTGTTACCACATTACTACGTGATTCAATCACGAAAAAAACCCAGGATCTAGTCAACAAGTTTGCGAAAAAGGCAAAGGTATATGCCAGATGCGCGCATATCCCAGACCTAACCCAGACCTAACCGGTGTTGTCCTCTAAAATATTAATCGAAACAAGGTTTAATTGACTGCTTCAGTGTGTTACCACATTACTACGTGATTCAAACACGAAAAAAACCCAGGAGCTGGCCAACAAGTATGCGAAGAAGGCAAAATCATGAGCCAGATGCGGGCATAACCCAGACCTAACCCAGTCCTAACCGGTGTTATCCTCTAAAATATTGATCGAAACCAGGTATAATTGACTGCTTCAGTGTGTTACCACATTACTACGTGATTCAAACACGAAAAAAACCCAGGATCTGGCCAACAAGTATGCGAAGATGCCAAAATCATGAGCCAGATGCGGGCATATCCCGGACCTAGCCCAGACCTAACCGGTGTTATCCTCTGAAATATTGATCGAAACCAGGTTTAATTGACTGCCTCAGTGTGGTACCACATTACTGCGTGATTCAAACACGGAAAAAGCCAGGATCTGGCCAACAAGTATGCGAAGAAGGCAAAATCATGAGCCAGATGCGGGCATATCCCGGACCTAGCCCAGACCTAACCGGTGTTATCCTTTGAAATATTGATCGAAACCAGGTTTAATTGACTGCCTCAGTGTGGTACCACATTACTACGTGTTTCAAACACGGAAAAAACCCAGGATCTGGCCAACAAGTATGCGAAGAAGGCAAAATCATGAGCCAGATGCGGGCATAACCCAGACCTATCCCAGACCTAACCGGTGTTATCCTCTAAAATATTGATCGAAACCAGGTTTAATTGACTGCTTCAGTGTGTTACCACATTACTACGTGATTCAAACACGAGAAAAACCCAGGATCGGGCCAACAAGTATGCGAAGAAGGCAAAATCATGAGCCAGATGCGGGCATATCCCGGACCTAACCCAGACCTAACCGGTGTTATCCTCTGAAATATTGATCGATACCAGGTTTAATTGACTACCTCAGTGTGGTACCACATTACTACGTGATTCAATCACGAAAAAAACCCAGGATCTAGTCAACAAGTTTGCGAAAAAGGCAAAAGTATATGCCAGATGCGGGCATATCCCGGACCTAACCCAGACCTAACCGGTGTTATCCTCTAAAATATTGATCGAAACCAGGTTTAATTGACTGCTTCAGTGTGTTACCACATTACTACGTGATTCAAACACGGAAAAAACCCAGGATCTGGCCAACAAGTATGCGAAGAAGGCAAAATCATGAGCCAGATGCGGGCATAACCCAGACCTATTCCAGACCTAACCGGTGTTATCCTCTAAAATATTGATCGAAACCAGGTTTAATTGACTGCTTCAGTGTGTTACCACATTACTACGTGATTCAAACACGAAAAAAACCCAGGATCTGGCCAACAAGTATGCGAAGATGCCAAAATCATGAGCCAGATGCGGGCATATCCCGGACCTTTTTTTTTTTTTTTTTTTTTTTTTTTTTTTTTTTTTAACGTGGTGAAATCCTCATGGACACCCCGGCTCCCTGGGGGGGAGGCCGGGGTAGTGCCGGACTCTTACCGGCTAAAACACCACGGTGACCGCCTGCGCCCTTTATCTGGGGAGAGTCACGGGAACCAAACTAGCGATACTACCGTGACTCTCCCCGTTGGCGCAACGCCCTACTACGGACCCTTCCCGGGGGAGGAGATGTGATCCTCCTCCCCCAATGGGGGGCAAACATAATTGATTGCCCCCCGGCGACGCCACGCGGTCACACGCGACGTCGCCCCCACTCGCGCCGTTGCTACTAGCCGCGACCAGGCCCCCACCTGGTCGCGACCACGGCTGCGGGGCCGGCTAACACTGCCGCCCCCGCTGGACGGGGCCCCTGCCACGGGCCCCCGGTCCGGTGATGGGCTGGGTGCGAGGGGGAATGAGGGAATAAAGTCCCTCATCTCGCACCACAAACACCATCACCGACCCAATCGCGCTCCCCCTGCCACGGGGAGCGGTGGAGGGTCTTACGGTCGGCGTCGCCGCCTGCCCCCCACCTCCTCACGCGCCCTTTCGGCGTCTTCCTTGGCGGCCATGACCTCTTCGCAAAACAAGGCCATGGCCGCCCACGCCTCCTCACTGCCGACCATCGCACGAATGACGGCCGGCAGCGAGAGGTCCGCTCCAATCGCTCTAGTAAGGACACCGCGCTGCGCTGCCCACGCCGGGCAAATCTCCAGCGTGTGCTGCGCAGTGTCCTCCCTTCCCCTACAATGATGGCACGCAGCCGTCGCCTCCCGCCCTATCCGGTGCAGGTACCGACCGAAGCAACCGTGTCCGGTCAGTACCTGTGTCAGGCGGTAGGTGGTCGTACCCCAGCTACGGCCCACCCAGGCATAAAACACTGGGCGGACCGCCGCGGCGACGCGATCATCCCGCTGGTCTGGCTTGGATAACCAGACCAGCCACCGACTATAGACGCGTCGCCGCGCCTGGCTTCGGGCCCTGGCGGCCTCCACGCCGTGCGGGTCCACGCCCCGCTGGCGAAGGTCGCAGAGGTATTGATAGACCTCTGCGTCCATTTTCGCCAGCAGGTGAAACGGTGCGGAACCCGCCAGCAAGGTGGCGGCAGTGTAGGAGATCGTGCGATATCCCCGCACAACTCTGATGGCGACCAACCTCTGCAAGCGGCGGAGTACGAACGCACCCCGCCGATTTGCCATCAGACCGCCGGCCCATATTGGCGCGCCATAAAGCGCCATGGACCGGACGACTCCCAAATACAGCCGCCGTGCCGCCATGTTGGGCCCACCGAGATTAGGCATTATGCGACCTAACGCGGCCGCTGCCCTCTCGATGCGGGGACCCAACCCTTCCAAATGATGCCCGAAGCGCCAGTAGCTGTCGAGGGTGAGACCCAGATACTTCATCCGGCGCCCCACCTCGACTTGGGCTCCGCCCACCCGTAGAGACGCCTGGCGCGGCACCCCGCGACCACTGACGTTACACAGCCAGATGGCCTCGGTCTTCTGGGGTGCCACGCGCAACCCCAGACGCTCTACTTCGGCAACGACTCGTGCCGTCCCTTCCTCCGCGAGGGCCACTGCCCTCCTCCACGTATCCCCGCCGGCTATCACCAGGGTGTCGTCGGCGTAACATACCAAGGACACACCGACGGGGAGATCAGCCCGCAGCACCGCGTCATACGCCAAGTTCCACAGGAGCGGCCCGAGGACCGACCCCTGTGGAACCCCGCGGTGCACCGCTCTCTGCTCCATCCCGTTCCGACCCGGATATTGGACTACCCTGCCCCGCAGATAATCCCCGATCAGTCGGCATAGATAGGCGGGCACCCGGTGGTACTGAAGTGCCCGACCTATCGCCCCCCAGGGGCATATTCCGGACCTAGCCCAGACCTAACCGGTGTTATCCTCTGAAATATTGATCGAAACCAGGTTTAATTGACTACCTCAGTGTGGTACCACATTACTACGTGATTCAAACACGGAAAAAACCCAGGATCTAGCCAACAAGTTTGCGAAAAAGGCGAAAGTATATGCCAGATGCGCGCATATCCCAGACCTAACCCAGACCTAACCGGTGTTATCCTCTAAAATATTGATCGAAACCAGGTTTGATTGACTGCTCCAGTGTGTTACCACGTTACTACGTGATTCAATCACGAAAAAATCCCAGGATCTAGTCAACAAGTATGCGAAGAAGGCAAAATCATGAGCCAGTTGCGGGCATAACCCGGACCTAACCCAGTCCTAACCGGTGTTATCCTCTAAAATATTGATCGAAACCAGGTTTAATTGACTGCTTCAGTGTGTTACCACATTACTACGTGAATCAAACACGAAAAAAACCCAGGATCTGGCCAACAAGTATGCGAAGAAGGCAAAATCATGAGCCAGTTGCGGGCATAACCCGGACCTAACCCAGTCCTAACCGGTGTTATCCTCTAAAATATTGATCGAAACCAGGTTTAATTGACTGCTTCAGTGTGTTACCACATTACTACGTGAATCAAACACGAAAAAAACCCAGGATCTGGCCAACAAGTATGCGAAGAAGGCAAAATCATGAGCCAGATGCGGGCATATCCCGGACCTAACCCAGACCTAACCGGTGTTATCCTCTAAAATATTGATCGATACCAGGTTTAATTGACTACCTCAGTGTGGTACCACATTACTACGTGATTCAAACACGGAAAAAACCCAGGATCTAGCCAACAAGTTTGCGAAAAAGGCGAAAGTATATGCCAGATGCGCGCATATCCCAGACCTAACCCAGACCTAACCGGTGTTATCCTCTAAAATATTGATCGAAACCAGGTTTGATTGACTGCTCCAGTGTGTTACCACATTACTACGTGATTCAATCACGAAAAAAACCCAGGATCTAGTCAACAAGTTTGCGAAAAAGGCAAAGGTATATGCCAGATGCGCGCATATCCCAGACCTAACCCAGACCTAACCGGTGTTATCCTCTAAAATATTAATCGAAACAAGGTTTAATTGACTGCTTCAGTGTGTTACCACATTACTACGTGATTCAAACACGAAAAAAACCCAGGAGCTGGCCAACAAGTATGCGAAGAAGGCAAAATCATGAGCCAGATGCGGGCATAACCCAGACCTAACCCAGTCCTAACCGGTGTTATCCTCTAAAATATTGATCGAAACCAGGTTTAATTGACTGCTTCAGTGTGTTACCACATTACTACGTGATTCAAACACGAAAAAAACCCAGGATCTGGCCAACAAGTATGCGAAGATGCCAAAATCATGAGCCAGATGCGGGCATATCCCGGACCTAGCCCAGACCTAACCGGTGTTATCCTCTGAAATATTGATCGAAACCAGGTTTAATTGACTGCCTCAGTGTGGTACCACATTACTACGTGATTCAAACACGGAAAAAACCCAGGATCTGGCCAACAAGTATGCGAAGAAGGCAAAATCATGAGCCAGATGCGGGCATATCCCGGACCTAGCCCAGACCTAACCGGTGTTATCCTCTGAAATATTGATCGAAACCAGGTTTAATTGACTGCCTCAGTGTGTTACCACGTTACTACGTGATTCAATCACGAAAAAATCCCAGGATCTAGTCAACAAGTTTGCGAAAAAGGCAAAGGTATATGCCAGATGCGCGCATATCCCAGACCTAACCCAGACCTAACCGGTGTTATCCTCTAAAATATTGATCGAAACAAGGTTTAATTGACTGCTTCAGTGTGTTACCACATTACTACGTGATTCAAACACGAAAAAAACCCAGGAGCTGGCCAACAAGTATGCGAAGAAGGCAAAATCATGAGCCAGATGCGGGCATATCCCGGACCTAGCCCAGACCTAACCGGTGTTATCCTCTGAAATATTGATCGAAACCAGGTTTAATTGACTGCCTCAGTGTGGTACCACATTACTACGTGTTTCAAGCACGGAAAAAACCCAGGATCTGGCCAACAAGTATGCGAAAAAGGCAAAATCATGAGCCAGATGCGGGCATAACCCAGACCTATCCCAGACCTAACCGGTGTTATCCTCTAAAATATTGATCGAAACCAGGTTTAATTGACTGCTTCAGTGTGTTACCACATTACTACGTGATTCAAACACGAGAAAAACCCAGGATCGGGCCAACAAGTATGCGAAGAAGGCAAAATCATGAGCCAGATGCGGGCATATCCCGGACCTAACCCAGACCTAACCGGTGTTATCCTCTGAAATATTGATCGATACCAGGTTTAATTGACTACCTCAGTGTGGTACCACATTACTACGTGATTCAATCACGAAAAAAACCCAGGATCTAGTCAACAAGTTTGCGAAAAAGGCAAAAGTATATGCCAGATGCGGGCATATTCCGGACCTAACCCAGACCTAACCGGTGTTATCCTCTAAAATATTGATCGAAACCAGGTTTAATTGACTGCTTCAGTGTGTTACCACATTACTACGTGATTCAAACACGGAAAAAACCCAGGATCTGGCCAACAAGTATGCGAAGAAGGCAAAATCATGAGCCAGATGCGGGCATAACCCAGACCTATCCCAGACCTAACCGGTGTTATCCTCTAAAATATTGATCGAAACCAGGTTTAATTGACTGCTTCAGTGTGTTACCACATTACTACGTGATTCAAACACGAAAAAAACCCAGGATCTGGCCAACAAGTATGCGAAGATGCCAAAATCATGAGCCAGATGCGGGCATATCCCGGACCTAGCCCAGACCTAACCGGTGTTATCCTCTGAAATATTGATCGAAACCAGGTTTAATTGACTGCCTCAGTGTGGTACCACATTACTACGTGATTCAAACACGGAAAAAACCCAGGATCTAGCCAACAAGTTTGCGAAAAAGGCGAAAGTATATGCCAGATGCGCGCATATCCCAGACCTAACCCAGACCTAACCGGTGTTATCCTCTAAAATATTGATCGAAACCAGGTTTGATTGACTGCTCCAGTGTGTTACCACGTTACTACGTGATTCAATCACGAAAAAATCCCAGGATCTAGTCAACAAGTTTGCGAAAAAGGCAAAGGTATATGCCAGATGCGCGCATATCCCAGACCTAACCCAGACCTAACCGGTGTTATCCTCTAAAATATTGATCGAAACAAGGTTTAATTGACTGCTTCAGTGTGTTACCACATTACTACGTGATTCAAACACGAAAAAAACCCAGGATCTGGCCAACAAGTATGCGAAGAAGGCAAAATCATGAGCCAGTTGCGGGCATAACCCAGACCTAACCCAGTCCTAACCGGTGTTATCCTCTAAAATATTGATCGAAACCAGGTTTAATTGACTGCTTCAGTGTGTTACCACATTACTACGTGAATCAAACACGAATAAAACCCAGGATCTGGCCAACAAGTATGCGAAGAAGGCAAAATCATGAGCCAGATGCGGGCATATCCCGGACCTAACCCAGACCTAACCGGTGTTATCCTCTGAAATATTGATCGATACCAGGTTTAATTGACTACCTCAGTGTGGTACCACATTACTACGTGATTCAAACACGGAAAAAACCCAGGATCTAGCCAACAAGTTTGCGAAAAAGGCGAAAGTATATGCCAGATGCGCGCATATCCCAGACCTAACCCAGACCTAACCGGTGTTATCCTCTAAAATATTGATCGAAACCAGGTTTGATTGACTGCTCCAGTGTGTTACCACGTTACTACGTGATTCAATCACGAAAAAATCCCAGGATCTAGTCAACAAGTTTGCGAAAAAGGCAAAGGTATATGCCAGATGCGCGCATATCCCAGACCTAACCCAGACCTAACCGGTGTTATCCTCTAAAATATTGATCGAAACAAGGTTTAATTGACTGCTTCAGTGTGTTACCACATTACTACGTGATTCAAACACGAAAAAAACCCAGGATCTGGCCAACAAGTATGCGAAGAAGGCAAAATCATGAGCCAGTTGCGGGCATAACCCGGACCTAACCCAGTCCTAACCGGTGTTATCCTCTAAAATATTGATCGAAACCAGGTTTAATTGACTGCTTCAGTGTGTTACCACATTACTACGTGAATCAAACACGAAAAAAACCCAGGATCTGGCCAACAAGTATGCGAAGAAGGCAAAATCATGAGCCAGATGCGGGCATATCCCGGACCTAACCCAGACCTAACCGGTGTTATCCTCTAAAATATTGATCGATACCAGGTTTAATTGACTACCTCAGTGTGGTACCACATTACTACGTGATTCAAACACGGAAAAAACCCAGGATCTAGTCAACAAGTTTGCGAAAAAGGCAAAGGTATATGCCAGATGCGCGCATATCCCAGACCTAACCCAGACCTAACCGGTGTTATCCTCTAAAATATTAATCGAAACAAGGTTTAATTGACTGCTTCAGTGTGTTACCACATTACTACGTGATTCAAACACGAAAAAAACCCAGGAGCTGGCCAACAAGTATGCGAAGAAGCCAAAATCATGAGCCAGATGCGGGCATAACCCAGACCTAACCCAGTCCTAACCGGTGTTATCCTCTAAAATATTGATCGAAACCAGGTTTAATTGACTGCTTCAGTGTGTTACCACATTACTACGTGATTCAAACACGAAAAAAACCCAGGATCTGGCCAACAAGTATGCGAAGAAGGCAAAATCATGAGCCAGATGCGGGCATATCCCGGACCTAGCCCAGACCTAACCGGTGTTATCCTCTGAAATATTGATCGAAACCAGGTTTAATTGACTGCCTCAGTGTGGTACCACATTACTACGTGATTCAAACACGGAAAAAACCCAGGATCTGGCCAACAAGTATGCGAAGAAGGCAAAATCATGAGCCAGATGCGGGCATATCCCGGACCTAGCCCAGACCTAACCGGTGTTATCCTCTGAAATATTGATCGAAACCAGGTTTAATTGACTGCCTCAGTGTGGTACCACATTACTACGTGTTTCAAACACGGAAAAACCCAGGATCTGGCCAACAAGTATGCGAAGAAGGCAAAATCATGAGCCAGATGCGGGCATAACCCAGACCTATCCCAGACCTAACCGGTGTTATCCTCTAAAATATTGATCGAAACCAGGTTTAATTGACTGCTTCAGTGTGTTACCACATTACTACGTGATTCAAACACGAGAAAAACCCAGGATCGGGCCAACAAGTATGCGAAGAAGGCAAAATCATGAGCCAGATGCGGGCATATCCCGGACCTAACCCAGACCTAACCGGTGTTATCCTCTGAAATATTGATCGATACCAGGTTTAATTGACTACCTCAGTGTGGTACCACATTACTACGTGATTCAATCACGAAAAAAACCCAGGATCTAGTCAACAAGTTTGCGAAAAAGGCAAAAGTATATGCCAGATGCGGGCATATCCCGGACCTAACCCAGACCTAACCGGTGTTATCCTCTAAAATATTGATCGAAACCAGGTTTAATTGACTGCTTCAGTGTGTTACCACATTACTACGTGATTCAAACACGGAAAAAACCCAGGATCTGGCCAACAAGTATGCGAAGAAGGCAAAATCATGAGCCAGATGCGGGCATAGCCCAGACCTATCCCAGACCTAACCGGTGTTATCCTCTAAAATATTGATCGAAACCAGGTTTAATTGACTGCTTCAGTGTGTTACCACATTACTACGTGATTCAAACACGAAAAAAACCCAGGATCTGGCCAACAAGTATGCGAAGATGCCAAAATCATGAGCCAGATGCGGGCATATCCCGGACCTAGCCCAGACCTAACCGGTGTTATCCTCTGAAATATTGATCGAAACCAGGTTTAATTGACTGCCTCAGTGTGGTACCACATTACTACGTGATTCGAACACGGAAAAAACCCAGGATCTGGCCAACAAGTATGCGAAGAAGGCAAAATCATGAGCCAGATGCGGGCATATCCCGGACCTAACCCAGACCTAACCGGTGTTATCCTCTGAAATATTGAGCGATACCAGGTTTAATTGACTACCTCAGTGTGGTACCACATTGCTACGCGATTCAAACACGGAAAAAACCCAGGATCTAGCCAACAAGTTTGCGAAAAAGGCGAAAGTATATGCCAGATGCGCGCATATCCCAGACCTAACCCAGACCTAACCGGTGTTATCCTCTAAAATATTGATCGAAACCAGGTTTGATTGACTGCTCCAGTGTGTTACCACATTACTACGTGATTCAATCACGAAAAAAACCCAGGATCTAGTCAACAAGTTTGCGAAAAAGGCAAAGGTATATGCCAGATGCGCGCATATCCCAGACCTAACCCAGACCTAACCGGTGTTATCCTCCAAAATATTGATCGAAACAAGGTTTAATTGACTGCTTCAGTGTGTTACCACATTACTACGTGATTCAAACACGAAAAAGCCCAGGATCTGGCCAACAAGTATGCGAGGAAGGCAAAATCATGAGCCAGATGCGGGCATAACCAAGACCTAACCCAGTCCTAACCGGTGTTATCCTCTAAAATATTGATCGAAACAAGGTTTAATTGACTGCTTCAGTGTGTTACCACATTACTACGTGATTCAAACACGAAAAAAACCCAGGATCTGGCCAACAAGTATGCGAAGAAGGCAAAATCATGAGCCAGATGCGGGCATAACCCAGACCTAACCCAGTCCTAACCGGTGTTATCCTCTAAAATATTGATCGAAACCAGGTTTAATTGACTGCTTCAGTGTGTTACCACATTACTACGTGATTCAAACACGAAAAAAACCCAGGATCTGGCCAACAAGTATGCGAAGATGCCAAAATCATGAGCCAGATGCGGGCATATCCCGGACCTAGCCCAGACCTAACCGGTGTTATCCTCTAAAATATTGATCGAAACCAGGTTTAATTGACTGCTTCAGTGTGTTACCACATTACTACGTGATTCAAACACGAAAAAAAACCCAGGATCTGGCCAACAAGTATGCGAAGAAGGCAAAATCATGAGCCAGATGCGGGCATATCCCGGACCTAACCCAGACCTAACCGGTGTTATTCTCTGAAATATTGACCGATACCAGGTTTAATTGACTACCTCATTGTGGTACCACATTACTACGTGATTCAAACACGGAAAAAACCCAGGACCTAGCCAACAAGTTTGCGAAAAAGGCGAAAGTATATGCCAGATGCGCGCATATCCCAGACCTAACCCAGACCTAACCGGTGTTATCCTCTAAAATATTGATCGAAACCAGGTTTAATTGACTGCTTCAGTGTGTTACCACATTACTACGTGATTCAAACACGAAAAAAACCCAGGATCTGGCCAACAAGTATGCGAAGAAGGCAAAATCATGAGCCAGATGCGGGCATATCCCGGACCTAACCCAGACTTAACCGGTGTTATCCTCTGAAATATTGATCGAAACCAGGTTTAATTGACTACCTCAGTGTGGTACCACATTACTACGTGATTCAAACACGGAAAAAGCCCAGGATCTAGCCAACAAGTTTGCGAAAAAGGCAAAAGTATATGCCAGATGCGCGCATATCCCAGACCTAACCCAGACCTACCCGGTGTTATCCTCTGAAATATTGATCGAAACCAGGTTTAATTGACTACCTCAGTGTGGTACCACATTACTACGTGATTGAAACACGGAAAAAACCCAGGATCTAGCCAACAAGTTTGCGAAAAAGGCGAAAGTATATGCCAGATGCGCGCATATCCCAGACCTAACCCAGACCTAACCGGTGTTATCCTCTAAAATATTGATCGAAACCAGGTTTGATTGACTGCTTCAGTGTGTTACCACATTACTACGTGATTCAATCACGGAAAAATCCCAGGATCTAGCCAACAAGTATGCGAAGAAGGCAAAATCATTAGCCAGATGCGGGCATAACCCAAACCTAACCAAGACCTAACCCAGACCTAACTGGTGTTATCCTCTGAAATATTGATCGAAACCAGGTTTAATTGACTACCTCAGTGTGGTACCACATTACTACGTGATTCAAACACGGAAAAAACCCAGGATCTAGCCAACAAGTTTGCGAAAAAGGCGAAAGTATATGCCAGATGCGCGCATATCCCAGACCTAACCCAGACCTAACCGGTGTTATCCTCTAAAATATTGATCGAAACCAGGTTTGATTGACTGCTCCAGTGTGTT
The DNA here is from genome assembly GCF_051014445.1 of Colletes latitarsis. NCBI lineage: Eukaryota > Metazoa > Arthropoda > Insecta > Hymenoptera > Colletidae > Colletes > Colletes latitarsis. The sequence continues at coordinate 2,010,030 of NW_027488380.1, read as the reverse complement.
ACCACATTACTACGTGATTCAATCACGAAAAAAACCCAGGATCTAGTCAAGAAGTTTGCGAAAAAGGCAAAGGTATATGCCAGATGCGCGCATATCCCAGACCTAACCCAGACCTAACCGGTGTTATCCTCTAAAATATTGATCGAAACAAGGTTTAATTGACTGCTTCAGTGTGTTACCACATTACTACGTGATTCAAACACGAAAAAAACCCAGGATCTGGCCAACAAGTATGCGAAGAAGGCAAAATCATGAGCCAGATGCGGGCATAACCCAGACCTAACCCAATCCTAACCGGTGTTATCCTCTAAAATATTGATCGAAACCAGGTTTAATTGACTGCTTCAGTGTGTTACCACATTACTACGTGATTCAAACACGAAAAAAACCCAGGATCTGGCCAACAAGTATGCGAAGATGCCAAAATCATGAGCCAGATGCGGGCATATCCCGGACCTAGCCCAGACCTAACCGTTGTTATCCTCTAAAATATTGATCGAAACAAGGTTTAATTGACTGCTTCAGTGTGTTACCACATTACTACGTGATTCAAACACGAAACAAACCCAGGATCTGGCCAACAAGTATGCGAAGATGCCAAAATCATGAGCCAGATGCGGGCATATCCCGGACCTAGCCCAGACCTAACCGTTGTTATCCTGTAAAATATTGATCGAAACAAGGTTTAATTGACTGCTTCAGTGTGTTACCACATTACTACGTGATTCAAACACGAAACAAACCCAGGATCTGGCCAACAAGTATGCGAAGATGCCAAAATCATGAGCCAGATGCGGGCATATCCCGGACCTAACCCAGACCTAACCGGTGTTATCCTCTGAAATATTGATCGAAACCAGGTTTAATTGACTGCCTCAGTGTGGTACCACATTACTACGTGATTCAAACACGGAAAAAACCCAGGATCTGGCCAACAAGTATGCGAAGAAGGCAAAATCATGAGCCAGATGCGGGCATAACCCAGACCTAACCCAGTCCTAACCGGTGTTATCCTCTAAAATATTGATCGAAACCAGGTTTAATTGACTGCTTCAGTGTGTTACCACATGACTACGTGATTCAAACACGAAAAAAACCCAGGATCTGGCCAACAAGTATGCGAAGATGCCAAAATCATGAGCCAGATGCGGGCATATCCCGGACCTAGCCCAGACCTAACCGGTGTTATCCTCTGAAATATTGATCGAAACCAGGTTTAATTGACTGCCTCAGTGTGGTACCACATTACTACGTGATTCAAACACGGAAAAAACCCAGGATCTGGCCAACAAGTATGCGAAGAAGGCAAAATCATGAGCCAGATGCGGGCATAACCCAGACCTAACCCAGTCCTAACCAGTGTTATCCTCTAAAATATTGATCGAAACCAGGTTTAATTGACTGCTTCAGTGTGTTACCACATTACTACGTGATTCAAACACGAAAAAAAACCCAGGATCTGGCCAACAAGTATGCGAAGAAGGCAAAGTCATGAGCCAGATGCGGGCATATCCCGGACCTAACCCAGACCTAACCGGTGTTATCCTCTGAAATATTGACCGATACCAGGTTTAATTGACTACCTCATTGTGGTACCACATTACTACGTGATTCAAACACGGAAAAAACCCAGGATCTAGCCAACAAGTTTGCGAAAAAGGCGAAAGTATATGCCAGATGCGCGCATATCCCAGACCTAACCCAGACCTAACCGGTGTTATCCTCCGAAATATTGATCGAAACCAGGTTTAATTGACTACCTCAGTGTGTTACCACATTACTACGTGATTCAAACACGGAAAAAACCCAGGATCTAGCCAACAAGTTTGCGAAAAAGGCGAAAGTATATGCCAGATGCGCGCATATCCCAGACCTAACCCAGACCTAACCGGTGTTATCCTCTAAAATATTGATCGAAACCAGGTTTGATTGACTGCTTCAGTGTGTTACCACATTACTACGTGATTCAATCACGGAAAAAACCCAGGATCTAGCCAACAAGTATGCGAAGAAGGCAAAATCATTAGCCAGATGCGGGCATAACCCAAACCTAACCCAGACCTAACCCAGACCTAACTGGTGTTATCCTCTGAAATATTGATCGAAACCAGGTTTAATTGACTACCTTAGTGTGGTACCACATTACTACGTGATTCAAACACGGAAAAAACCCAGGATCTAGCCAACAAGTTTGCGAAAAAGGCGAAAGTATATGCCAGATGCGCGCATATCCCAGACCTAACCCAGACCTAACCGGTGTTATCCTCTAAAATATTGATCGAAACCAGGTTTGATTGACTGCTCCAGTGTGTTACCACATTACTACGTGATTCAAACACGAAAAAAACCCAGGATCTGGCCAACAAGTATGCGAAGAAGGCAAAATCATGAGCCAGATGCGGGCATATCCCGGACCTAACCCAGACCTAACCGGTGTTATCCTCTGAAATATTGATCGATACCAGGTTTAATTGACTACCTCAGTGTGGTACCACATTACTACGTGATTCAAACACGGAAAAAACCCAGGATCTAGCCAACAAGTTTGCGAAAAAGGCAAAATCATGAGCCAGATGCGGGCATATCCCGGACCTAACCCAGACCTAACCGGTGTTATCCTCTGAAATATTGATCGATACCAGGTTTAATTGACTACCTCAGTGTGGTACCACATTACTACGTGATTCAAACACGGAAAAAACCCAGGATCTAGCCAACAAGTTTGCGAAAAAGGCGAAAGTATATGCCAGATGCGCGCATATCCCAGACCTAACCCAGACCTAACCGGTGTTATCCTCTAAAATATTGATCGAAACCAGGTTTGATTGACTGCTCAAGTGTGTTACCACATTACTACGTGATTCAATCACGAAAAAAACCCAGGATCTGGCCAACAAGTATGCGAAGAAGGCAAAATCATGAGCCAGATGCGGGCATAACCCAGACCTAACCCAGTCCTAACCGGTGTTATCCTCTAAAATATTGATCGAAACCAGGTTTAATTGACTGCTTCAGTGTGTTACCACATTACTACGTGATTCAAACACGAAAAAAACCCAGGATCTGGCCAACAAGTATGCGAAGATGCCAAAATCATGAGCCAGATGCGGGCATATCCCGGACCTAGCCCAGACCAAACCGTTGTTATCCTCTAAAATATTGATCGAAACAAGGTTTAATTGACTGCTTCAGTGTGTTACCACATTACTACGTGATTCAAACACGAAAAAAACCCAGGATCTGGCCAACAAGTATGCGAAAAAGGCAAAATCATGAGCCAGATGCGGGCATAACCCAGACCTAACCCAGTCCTAACCGGTGTTATCCTCTAAAATATTGATCGAAACCAGGTTTAATTGACTGCTTCAGTGTGTTACCACATGACTACGTGATTCAAACACGAAAAAAACCCAGGATCTGGCCAACAAGTATGCGAAGATGCCAAAATCATGAGCCAGATGCGGGCATATCCCGGACCTAGCCCAGACCTAACCGGTGTTATCCTCTGAAATATTGATCGAAACCAGGTTTAATTGACTGCCTCAGTGTGGTACCACATTACTACGTGATTCAAACACGGAAAAAACCCAGGATCTGGCCAACAAGTATGCGAAGAAGGCAAAATCATGAGCCAGATGCGGGCATAACCCAGACCTAACCCAGTCCTAACCGGTGTTATCCTCTAAAATATTGATCGAAACCAGGTTTAATTGACTGCTTCAGTGTGTTACCACATTACTACGTGATTCAAACACGAAAAAAAACCCAGGATCTGGCCAACAAGTATGCGAAGAAGGCAAAATCATGAGCCAGATGCGGGCATACCCCGGACCTAACCCAGACCTAACCGGTGTTATCCTCTGAAATATTGAACGATACCAGGTTTAATTGACTACCTCATTGTGGTACCACATTACTACGTGATTCAAACACGGAAAAAACCCAGGATCTAGCCAACAAGTATGCGAAGAAGGCAAAATCATTAGCCAGATGCGGGCATAACCCAAACCTAACCCAGACCTAACCCAGACCTAACTGGTGTTATCCTCTGAAATATTGATCGAAACCAGGTTTAATTGACTACCTTAGTGTGGTACCACATTACTACGTGATTCAAACACGGAAAAAACCCAGGATCTAGCCAACAAGTTTGCGAAAAAGGCGAAAGTATATGCCAGATGCGCGCATATCCCAGACCTAACCCAGACCTAACCGGTGTTATCCTCTAAAATATTGATCGAAACCGGGTTTGATTGACTGCTCCAGTGTGTTACCACATTACTACGTGATTCAATCACGAAAAAAACCCAGGATCTAGTCAACAAGTTTGCGAAAAAGGCAAAGGTATATGCCAGATGCGCGCATATCCCAGACCTAACCCAGACCTAACCGGTGTTATCCTCTAAAATATTGATCGAAACAAGGTTTAATTGACTGCTTCAGTGTGTTACCACATTACTACGTGATTCAAACACGAAAAAAACCCAGGATCTGGCCAACAAGTATGCGAAGAAGGCAAATCATGAGCCAGATGCGGGCATAACCCAGACCTAACCCAGTCCTAACCGGTGTTATCCTCTAAAATATTGATCGAAACCAGGTTTAATTGACTGCTTCAGTGTGTTACCACATTACTACGTGATTCAAACACGAAAAAAACCCAGGATCTGGCCAACAAGTATGCGAAGATGCCAAAATCATGAGCCAGATGCGGGCATATCCCGGACCTAGCCCAGACCTAACCGTTGTTATCCTCTAAAATATTGATCGAAACAAGGTTTAATTGACTGCTTCAGTGTGTTACCACATTACTACGTGATTCAAACACGAAACAAACCCAGGATCTGGCCAACAAGTATGCGAAGATGCCAAAATCATGAGCCAGATGCGGGCATATCCCGGACCTAACCCAGACCTAACCGGTGTTATCCTCTGAAATATTGATCGAAACCAGGTTTAATTGACTGCCTCAGTGTGGTACCACATTACTACGTGATTCAAACACGGAAAAAACCCAGGATCTGGCCAACAAGTATGCGAAGAAGGCAAAATCATGAGCCAGATGCGGGCATAACCCAGACCTAACCCAGTCCTAACCGGTGTTATCCTCTAAAATATTGATCGAAACCAGGTTTAATTGACTGCTTCAGTGTGTTACCACATTACTACGTGATTCAAACACGAAAAAAACCCAGGATCTGGCCAACAAGTATGCGAAGAAGGCAAAATCATGAGCCAGATGCGGGCATATCCCGGACCTAACCCAGACCTAACCGGTGTTATCCTCTGAAATATTGATCGATACCAGGTTTAATTGACTACCTCAGTGTGGTACCACATTACTACGTGATTCAAACACGGAAAAAACCCAGGATCTGGCCAACAAGTATGCGAAGAAGGCAAAATCATGAGCCAGATGCGGGCATAACCCAGACCTATCCCAGACCTAACCGTTGTTATCCTCTAAAATATTGATCGAAACCAGGTTTAATTGACTGCTTCAGTGTGTTGCCACATTACTACGTGATTCAAACACGAGAAAAACCCCGGATCGTGCCAACAAGTATGCGAAGAAGGCAAAATCATGAGCCAGATGCGGGCATATCCCGGACCTAACCCAGACCTAACCGGTGTTATCCTCTGAAATATTGATCGATACCAGGTTTAATTGACTACCTCAGTGTGGTACCACATTACTACGTGATTCAAACACGGAAAAAACCCAGGATCTAGCCAACAAGTTTGCGAAAAAGGCGAAAGTATATGCCAGATGCGCGCATATCCCAGACCTAACCCAGACCTAACCGGTGTTATCCTCTAAAATATTGATCGAAACCAGGTTTGATTGACTGCTCCAGTGTGTTACCACATTACTACGTGATTCAATCACGAAAAAAACCCAGGATCTAGTCAACAAGTTTGCGAACAAGGCAAAGGTATATGCCAGATGCGCGCATATCCCAGACCTAACCCAGACCTAACCGGTGTTATCCTCTAAAATATTGATCGAAACAAGGTTTAATTGACTGCTTCAGTGTGTTACCACATTACTACGTGATTCAAACACGAAAAAAACCCAGGATCTGGCCAACAAGTATGCGAAGAAGGCAAAATCATGAGCCAGATGCGGGCATAACCCAGACCTAACCCAGTCCTAACCGGTGTTATCCTCTAAAATATTGATTGAAACAAGGTTTAATTGACTGCTTCAGTGTGTTACCACATTACTACGTGATTCAAACACGAAAAAAACCCAGGATCTGGCCAACAAGTATGCGAAGAAGGCAAAATCATGAGCCAGATGCGGGCATAACCCAGACCTAACCCAGTCCTAACCGGTGTTATCCTCTAAAATATTGATCGAAACCAGGTTTAATTGACTGCTTCAGTGTGTTACCACATTACTACGTGATTCAAACACGAAAAAAACCCAGGATCTGGCCAACAAGTATGCGAAGATGCCAAAATCATGAGCCAGATGCGGGCATATCCCGGACCTAGCCCAGACCTAACCGTTGTTATCCTCTAAAATATTGATCGAAACCAGGTTTAATTGACTGCTTCAGTGTGTTACCACATTACTACGTGATTCAAACACGAAAAAAACCCAGGATCTGGCCAACAAGTATGCGAAGATGCCAAAATCATGAGCCAGATGCGGGCATATCCCGGACCTAGCCCAGACCTAACCGGTGTTATCCTCTGAAATATTGATCGAAACCAGGTTTAATTGACTGCCTCAGTGTGGTACCACATTACTACGTGATTCAAACACGGAAAAAACCCAGGATCTGGCCAACAAGTATGCGAAGAAGGCAAAATCATGAGCCAGATGCGGGCATAACCCAGACCTAACCCAGTCCTAACCGGTGTTATCCTCTAAAATATTGATCGAAACCAGGTTTAATTGACTGCTTCAGTGTGTTACCACATTACTACGTGATTCAAACACGAAAAAAAACCCAGGATCTGGCCAACAAGTATGCGAAGAAGGCAAAATCATGAGCCAGATGCGGGCATATCCCGGACCTAACCCAGACCTAACCGGTGTTATCCTCTGAAATATTGACCGATACCAGGTTTAATTGACTACCTCATTGTGGTACCACATTACTACGTGATTCAAACACGGAAAAAACCCAGGATCTAGCCAACAAGTTTGCGAAAAAGGCAAAGGTATATGCCAGATGCGCGCATATCCCAGACCTAACCCAGACCTAACCGGTGTTATCCTCTAAAATATTGATCGAAACAAGGTTTAATTGACTGCTTCAGTGTGTTACCACACTACTACGTGATTCAAACACGAAAAAAACCCAGGATCTGGCCAACAAGTATGCGAAGAAGGCAAAATCATGAGCCAGATGCGGGCATATCCCGGACCTAACCCAGACCTAACCGGTGTTATCCTCTGAAATATTGATCGAAACCAGGTTTAATTGACTGCCTCAGTGTGGTACCACATTACTACGTGATTCAATCACGGAAAAAACCCAGGATCTGTCCAACAAGTATGCGAAGAAGGCAAAATCATGAGCCAGATGCGGGCATAACCCAGACCTAACCCAGTCCTAACCGGTGTTATCCTCTAAAATATTGATCGAAACCAGGTTTAATTGACTGCTTCAGTGTGTTACCACATTACTACGTGATTCAAACACGAAAAAAACCCAGGATCTGGCCAACAAGTATGCGAAGAAGGCAAAATCATGAGCCAGATGCGGGCATATCCCGGACCTAACCCAGACCTAACCCAGACCTAACTGGTGTTATCCTCTGAAATATTGATCGAAACCAGGTTTAATTGACTACCTTAGTGTGGTACCACATTACTACGTGATTCAAACACGGAAAAAACCCAGGATCTAGCCAACAAGTTTGCGAAAAAGGCGAAAGTATATGCCAGATGCGCGCATATCCCAGACCTAACCCAGACCTAACCGGTGTTATCCTCTAAAATATTGATCGAAACCAGGTTTGATTGACTGCTTCAGTGTGTTACCACATTACTACGTGATTCAATCACGGAAAAAACCCAGGATCTAGCCAACAAGTATGCGAAGAAGGCAAAATCATTAGCCAGATGCGGGCATAACCCAAACCTAACCCAGAACTAACCCAGACCTAACTGGTGTTATCCTCTGAAATATTGATCGAAACCAGGTTTAATTGACTACCTTAGTGTGGTACCACATTACTACGTGATTCAAACACGGAAAAAACCCAGGATCTAGCCAACAAGTTTGCGAAAAAGGCGAAAGTATATGCCAGATGCGCGCATATCCCAGACCTAACCCAGACCTAACCGGTGTTATCCTCTAAAATATTGATCGAAACCAGGTTTGATTGACTGCTCCAGTGTGTTACCACATTACTACGTGATTCAATCACGAAAAAAACCCAGGATCTAGTCAACAAGTTTGCGAAAAAGGCAAAGGTATATGCCAGATGCGCGCATATCCCAGACCTAACCCAGACCTAACCGGTGTTATCCTCTAAAATATTGATCGAAACAAGGTTTAATTGACTGCTTCAGTGTGTTACCACATTACTACGTGATTCAAACACGAAAAAAACCCAGAATCTGGCCAACAAGTATGCGAAGTAGGCAAAATCATGAGCCAGATGCGGGCATAACCCAGACCTAACCCAGTCCTAACCGGTGTTATCCTCTAAAATATTGATCGACACCAGGTTTAATTGACTGCTTCAGTGTGTTACCACATTACTACGTGATTCAAACACGAAAAAAACCCAGGATCTGGCCAACAAGTATGCGAAGATGCCAAAATCATGAGCCAGATGCGGGCATATCCCGGACCTAGCCCAGACCTAACCGTTGTTATCCTCTAAAATATTGATCGAAACAAGGTTTAATTGACTGCTTCAGTGTGTTACCACATTACTACGTGATTCAAACACGAAACCAACCCAGGATCTGGCCAACAAGTATGCGAAGATGCCAAAATCATGAGCCAGATGCGGGCATATCCCGGACCTAACCCAGACCTAACCGGTGTTATCCTCTGAAATATTGATCGAAACCAGGTTTAATTGACTGCCTCAGTGTGGTACCACATTACTACGTGATTCAAACACGGAAAAAACCCAGGATCTGGCCAACAAGTATGCGAAGAAGGCAAAATCATGAGCCAGATGCGGGCATAACCCAGACCTAACCCAGTCCTAACCGGTGTTATCCTCTAAAATATTGATCGAAACCAGGTTTAATTGACTGCTTCAGTGTGTTACCACATTACTACGTGATTCAAACACGAAAAAAACCCAGGATCTGGCCAACAAGTATGCGAAGAAGGCAAAATCATGAGCCAGATGCGGGCATATCCCGGACCTAACCCAGACCTAACCGGTGTTATCCTCTGAAATATTGATCGATACCAGGTTTAATTGACTACCTCAGTGTGGTACCACATTACTACGTGATTCAAACACGGAAAAAACCCAGGATCTGGCCAACAAGTATGCGAAGAAGGCAAAATCATGAGCCAGATGCGGGCATAACCCAGACCTATCCCAGACCTAACCGTTGTTATCCTCTAAAATATTGATCGAAACCAGGTTTAATTGACTGCTTCAGTGTGTTGCCACATTACTACGTGATTCAAACACGAGAAAAACCCCGGATCGTGCCAACAAGTATGCGAAGAAGGCAAAATCATGAGCCAGATGCGGGCATATCCCGGACCTAACCCAGACCTAACCGGTGTTATCCTCTGAAATATTGATCGATACCAGGTTTAATTGACTACCTCAGTGTGGTACCACATTACTACGTGATTCAAACACGGAAAAAACCCAGGATCTAGCCAACAAGTTTGCGAAAAAGGCGAAAGTATATGCCAGATGCGCGCATATCCCAGACCTAACCCAGACCTAACCGGTGTTATCCTCTAAAATATTGATCGAAACCAGGTTTGATTGACTGCTCCAGTGTGTTACCACATTACTACGTGATTCAATCACGAAAAAAACCCAGGATCTAGTCAACAAGTTTGCGAAAAAGGCAAAGGTATATGCCAGATGCGCGCATATCCCAGACCTAACCCAGACCTAACCGGTGTTATCCTCTAAAATATTGATCGAAACAAGGTTTAATTGACTGCTTCAGTGTGTTACCACACTACTACGTGATTCAAACACGAAAAAAACCCAGGATCTGGCCAACAAGTATGCGAAGAAGGCAAAATCATGAGCCAGATGCGGGCATATCCCGGACCTAACCCAGACCTAACCGGTGTTATCCTCTGAAATATTGATCGAAACCAGGTTTAATTGACTGCCTCAGTGTGGTACCACATTACTACGTGATTCAAACACGGAAAAAACCCAGGATCTGTCCAACAAGTATGCGAAGAAGGCAAAATCATGAGCCAGATGCGCGCATAACCCAGACCTAACCCAGACCTAACCGGTGTTATCCTCTAAAATATTGATCGAAACCAGGTTTAATTGACTGCTTCAGTGTGTTACCACATTACTACGTGATTCAAACACGAAAAAAACCCAGGATCTGGCCAACAAGTATGCGAAGAAGGCAAAATCATGAGCCAGATGCGGGCATATCCCGGACCTAACCCAGACTTAACCGGTGTTATCCTCTGAAATATTGATCGAAACCAGGTTTAATTGACTGCCTCAGTGTGGTACCACATTACTACGTGATTCAAACACGGAAAAAACCCAGGATCTAGCCAACAAGTTTGCGAAAAAGGCAAAAGTATATGCCAGATGCGCGCATATCCCAGACCTAACCCAGACCTACCCGGTGTTATCCTCTGAAATATTGATCGAAACCAGGTTTAATTGACTACCTCAGTGTGGTACCACATTACTACGTGATTCAAACACGGAAAAAACCCAGGATCTAGCCAACAAGTTTGCGAAAAAGGCGAAAGTATTTGCCAGATGCGCGCATATCCCAGACCTAACCCAGACCTAACCGGTGTTATCCTCTAAAATATTGATCGAAACCAGGTTTGATTGACTGCTTCAGTGTGTTACCTCATTACTACGTGATTCAATCACGGAAAAAACCCAGGATCTAGTCAACAAGTATGCGAAGAAGGCAAAATCATTAGCCAGATGCGGGCATAACCCAAACCTAACCCAGACCTAACCCAGACCTAACTGGTGTTATCCTCTGAAATATTGATCGAAACCAGGTTTAATTGACTACCTTAGTGTGGTACCACATTACTACGTGATTCAAACACGGAAAAAACCCAGGATCTAGCCAACAAGTTTGCGAAAAAGGCGAAAGTATATGCCAGATGCGCGCATATCTCAGACCTAACCCAGACCTAACCGGTGTTATCCTCTAAAATATTGATCGAAACCAGGTTTGATTGACTGCTCCAGTGTGTTACCACATTACTACGTGATTCAATCACGAAAAAAACCCAGGATCTAGTCAACAAGTTTGCGAAAAAGGCAAAGGTATATGCCAGATGCGCGCATATCCCAGACCTAACCCAGACCTAACCGGTGTTATCCTCTAAAATATTGATCGAAACAAGGTTTAATTGACTGCTTCAGTGTGTTACCACATTACTACGTGATTCAAACACGAAAAAAACCCAGGATCTGGCCAACAAGTATGCGAAGAAGGCAAAATCATGAGCCAGATGCGGGCATAACCCAGACCTAACCCAGTCCTAACCGGTGTTATCCTCTAAAATATTGATCGAAACCAGGTTTGATTGACTGCTTCAGTGTGTTACCACATTACTACGTGATTCAAACACGAAAAAAACCCAGGATCTGGCCAACACGTATGCGAAGATGCCAAAATCATGAGCCAGGTGCGGGCATATCCCGGACCTAGCCCAGACCTAACCGTTGTTATCCTCTAAAATATTGATCGAAACAAGGTTTAATTGACTGCTTCAGTGTGTTACCACATTACTACGTGATTCAAACACGAAACAAACCCAGGATCTGGCCAACAAGTATGCGAAGAAGGCAAAATCATGAGCCAGATGCGGGCATAACCCAGACCTAACCCAGTCCTAACCGGTGTTATCCTCTAAAATATTGATCGAAACCAGGTTTAATTGACTGCTTCAGTGTGTTACCACATTACTACGTGATTCAAACACGAAAAAAACCCAGGATCTGGCCAACAAGTATGCGAAGATGCCAAAATCATGAGCCAGATGCGGGCATATCCCGGACCTAGCCCAGACCTAACCGGTGTTATCCTCTGAAATATTGATCGAAACCAGGTTTAATTGACTGCCTCAGTGTGGTACCACATTACTACGTGATTCAAACACGGAAAAAACCCAGGATCTGGCCAACAAGTATGCGAAGAAGGCAAAATCATGAGCCAGATGCGGGCATAACCCAGACCTAACCCAGTCCTAACCGGTGTTATCATCTAAAATATTGATCGAAACCAGGTTTAATTGACTGCTTCAGTGTGTTACCACATTACTACGTGATTCAAACACGAAAAAAACCCAGGATCTGGCCAACAAGTATGCGAAGAAGGCAAAATCATGAGCCAGATGCGGGCATATCCCGGACCTAACCCAGACCTAACCGGTGTTATCCTCTGAAATATTGATCGATACCAGGTTTAATTGACTACCTCAGTGTGGTACCACATTACTACGTGATTCAAACACGGAAAAAACCCAGGATCTAGCCAACAAGTTTGCGAAAAAAGCGAAAGTATATGCCAGATGCGCGCATATCCCAGACCTAACCCAGACCTAACCGGTGTTATCCTCTAAAATATTGATCGAAACCAGGTTTGATTGACTGCTTCAGTGTGTTACCACATTACTACGTGATTCAAACACGAAAAAAACCCAGGATCTGGCCAACAAGTATGCGAAGATGCCAAAATCATGAGCCAGATGCGGGCATATCCCGGACCTAGCCCAGACCTAACCGTTGTTATCCTCTAAAATATTGATCGAAACAAGGTTTAATTGACTGCTTCAGTGTGTTACCACATTACTACGTGATTCAAACACGAAACAAACCCAGGATCTGGCCAACAAGTATGCGAAGAAGGCAAAATCATGAGCCAGATGCGGGCATAACCCAGACCTAACCCAGTCCTAACCGGTGTTATCCTCTAAAATATTGATCGAAACCAGGTTTAATTGACTGCTTCAGTGTGTTACCACATTACTACGTGATTCAAACACGAAAAAAACCCAGGATCTGGCCAACAAGTATGCGAAGATGCCAAAATCATGAGCCAGATGCGGGCATATCCCGGACCTAGCCCAGACCTAACCGGTGTTATCCTCTGAAATATTGATCGAAACCAGGTTTAATTGACTGCCTCAGTGTGGTACCACATTACTACGTGATTCAAACACGGAAAAAACCCAGGATCTGGCCAACAAGTATGCGAAGAAGGCAAAATCATGAGCCAGATGCGGGCATAACCCAGACCTAACCCAGTCCTAACCGGTGTTATCATCTAAAATATTGATCGAAACCAGGTTTAATTGACTGCTTCAGTGTGTTACCACATTACTACGTGATTCAAACACGAAAAAAACCCAGGATCTGGCCAACAAGTATGCGAAGATGCCAAAATCATGAGCCAGATGCGGGCATATCCCGGACCTAGCCCAGACCTAACCGTTGTTATCCTCTAAAATATTGATCGAAACAAGGTTTAATTGACTGCTTCAGTGTGTTACCACATTACTACGTGATTCAAACACGAAACAAACCCAGGATCTGGCCAACAAGTATGCGAAGAAGGCAAAATCATGAGCCAGATGCGGGCATAACCCAGACCTAACCCAGTCCTAACCGGTGTTATCCTCTAAAATATTGATCGAAACCAGGTTTAATTGACTGCTTCAGTGTGTTACCACATTACTACGTGATTCAAACACGAAAAAAACCCAGGATCTGGCCAACAAGTATGCGAAGATGCCAAAATCATGAGCCAGATGCGGGCATATCCCGGACCTAGCCCAGACCTAACCGGTGTTATCCTCTGAAATATTGATCGAAACCAGGTTTAGTTGACTGCCTCAGTGTGGTACCACATTACTACGTGATTCAAACACGGAAAAAACCCAGGATCTGGCCAACAAGTATGCGAAGAAGGCAAAATCATGAGCCAGATGCGGGCATAACCCAGACCTAACCCAGTCCTAACCGGTGTTATCATCTAAAATATTGATCGAAACCAGGTTTAATTGACTGCTTCAGTGTGTTACCACATTACTACGTGATTCAAACACGAAAAAAACCCAGGATCTGGCCAACAAGTATGCGAAGAAGGCAAAATCATGAGCCAGATGCGGGCATATCCCGGACCTAACCCAGACCTAACCGGTGTTATCCTCTGAAATATTGATCGATACCAGGTTTAATTGACTACCTCAGTGTGGTACCACATTACTACGTGATTCAAACACGGAAAAAACCCAGGATCTAGCCAACAAGTTTGCGAAAAAAGCGAAAGTATATGCCAGATGCGCGCATATCCCAGACCTAACCCAGACCTAACCGGTGTTATCCTCTAAAATATTGATCGAAACCAGGTTTGATTGACTGCTCCAGTGTGTTACCACATTACTACGTGATTCAATCACGAAAAAAACCCAGGATCTAGTCAACAAGTTTGCGAAAAAGGCAAAGGTATATGCCAGATGCGCGCATATCCCAGACCTAACCCAGACCTAACCGGTGTTATCCTCTAAAATATTGATCGAAACAAGGTTTAATTGACTGCTTCAGTGTGTTACCACATTACTGCGTGATTCAAACACGAAAAAAACCCAGGATCTGGCCAACAAGTATGCGAAGAAGGCAAAATCATGAGCCAGATGCGGGCATAACCCAGACCTAACCCAGTCCTAACCGGTGTTGTCCTCTAAAATATTGATCGAAACAAGGTTTAATTGACTGCTTCAGTGTGTTACCACATTACTACGTGATTCAAACACGAAAAAAACCCAGGATCTGGCCAACAAGTATGCGAAGAAGGCAAAATCCTGAGCCAGATGCGGGCATAACCCAGACCTAACCCAGTCCTAACCGGTGTTATCCTCTAAAGTATTGATCGAAACCAGGTTTAATTGACTGCTTCAGTGTGTTACCACATTACTACGTGATTCAAACACGAAAAAAACCCAGGATCTGGCCAACAAGTATGCGAAGAAGGCAAAATCATGAGCCAGATGCGGGCATATCCCGGACCTAACCCAGACCTAACCGGTGTTATCCTCTGAAATATTGATCGATACCATGTTTAATTGACTACCTCAGTGTGGTACCACATTACTACGTGATTCAAACACGGAAAAAACCCAGGATCTAGCCAACAAGTTTGCGAAAAAGGCGAAAGTATATGCCAGATGCGCGCATATCCCAGACCTAACCCAGACCTAACCGTTGTTATCCTCTAAAATATTGATCGAAACAAGGTTTAATTGACTGCTTCAGTGTGTTACCAAATTACTACGTGATTCAAACACGAAAAAAACCCAGGATCTGGCCAACAAGTATGCGAAGAAGGCAAAATCCTGAGCCAGATGCATGCATAACCCAGACCTAACCCAGTCCTAACCGGTGTTATCCTCTAAAGTATTGATCGAAACCAGGATTAATTGACTGTTTCAGTGTGTTACAACATTACTACGTGATTCAAACACGAAAAAAACCCAGGATCTGGCCAACAAGTATGCGAAGATGCCAAAATCATGAGCCAGATGCGGGCATATCCCGGACCTAGCCCAGACCTAACCGGTGTTATCCTCTAAAATATTGATCGAAACCAGGTTTAATTGACTGCTTCAGTGTGTTACCACATTACTACGTGATTCAAACACGAAAAAAACCCAGGATCTGGCCAACAAGTATGCGAAGATGCCAAAATCATGAGCCAGATGCGGGCATATCCCGGGCCTAGCCCAGACCTAACCGTTGTTATCCTCTAAAATATTGATCGAAACAAGGTTTAATTGACTGCTTCAGTGTGTTACCACATTACTACGTGATTCAAACACGAAACAAACCCAGGATCTGGCCAACAAGTATGCGAAGAAGGCAAAATCATGAGCCAGATGCGGGCATAACCCAGACCTAACCCAGTCCTAACCGGTGTTATCCTCTAAAATATTGATCGAAACCAGGTTTAATTGACTGCTTCAGTGTGTTACCACATTACTACGTGATTCAAACACGAAAAAAACCCAGGATCTGGCCAACAAGTATGCGAAGATGCCAAAATCATGAGCCAGATGCGGGCATATCCCGGACCTAGCCCAGACCTAACCGGTGTTATCCTCTGAAATATTGATCGAAACCAGGTTTAATTGACTGCCTCAGTGTGGTACCACATTACTACGTGATTCAAACACGGAAAAAACCCAGGATCTGGCCAACAAGTATGCGAAGAAGGCAAAATCATGAGCCAGATGCGGGCATAACCCAGACCTAACCCAGTCCTAACCGGTGTTATCATCTAAAATATTGATCGAAACCAGGTTTAATTGTCTGCTTCAGTGTGTTACCACATTACTACGTGATTCAAACACGAAAAAAACCCAGGATCTGGCCAACAAGTATGCGAAGAAGGCAAAATCATGAGCCAGATGCGGGCATATCCCGGACCTAACCCAGACCTAACCGGTGTTATCCTCTGAAATATTGATCGATACCAGGTTTAATTGACTACCTCAGTGTGGTACCACATTACTACGTGATTCAAACACGGAAAAAACCCAGGATCTAGCCAACAAGTTTGCGAAAAAAGCGAAAGTATATGCCAGATGCGCGCATATCCCAGACCTAACCCAGACCTAACCGGTGTTATCCTCTAAAATATTGATCGAAACCAGGTTTGATTGACTGCTCCAGTGTGTTACCACATTACTACGTGATTCAATCACGAAAAAAACCCAGGATCTAGTCAACAAGTTTGCGAAAAAGGCAAAGGTATATGCCAGATGCGCGCATATCCCAGACCTAACCCAGACCTAACCGGTGTTATCCTCTAAAATATTGATCGAAACAAGGTTTAATTGACTGCTTCAGTGTGTTACCACATTACTGCGTGATTCAAACACGAAAAAAACCCAGGATCTGGCCAACAAGTATGCGAAGAAGGCAAAATCATGAGCCAGATGCGGGCATAACCCAGACCTAACCCAGTCCTAACCGGTGTTGTCCTCTAAAATATTGATCGAAACAAGGTTTAATTGACTGCTTCAGTGTGTTACCACATTACTACGTGATTCAAACACGAAAAAAACCCAGGATCTGGCCAACAAGTATGCGAAGAAGGCAAAATCCTGAGCCAGATGCGGGCATAACCCAGACCTAACCCAGTCCTAACCGGTGTTATCCTCTAAAGTATTGATCGAAACCAGGTTTAATTGACTGCTTCAGTGTGTTACCACATTACTACGTGATTCAAACACGAAAAAAACCCAGGATCTGGCCAACAAGTATGCGAAGAAGGCAAAATCATGAGCCAGATGCGGGCATATCCCGGACCTAACCCAGACCTAACCGGTGTTATCCTCTGAAATATTGATCGATACCATGTTTAATTGACTACCTCAGTGTGGTACCACATTACTACGTGATTCAAACACGGAAAAAACCCAGGATCTAGCCAACAAGTTTGCGAAAAAGGCGAAAGTATATGCCAGATGCGCGCATATCCCAGACCTAACCCAGACCTAACCGTTGTTATCCTCTAAAATATTGATCGAAACAAGGTTTAATTGACTGCTTCAGTGTGTTACCACATTACTACGTGATTCAAACACGAAAAAAACCCAGGATCTGGCCAACAAGTATGCGAAGAAGGCAAAATCCTGAGCCAGATGCGGGCATAACCCAGACCTAACCCAGTCCTAACCGGTGTTATCCTCTAAAGTATTGATCGAAACCAGGTTTAATTGACTGCTTCAGTGTGTTACAACATTACTACGTGATTCAAACACGAAAAAAACCCAGGATCTGGCCAACAAGTATGCGAAGATGCCAAAATCATGAGCCAGATGCGGGCATATCCCGGACCTAGCCCAGACCTAACCGGTGTTATCCTCTAAAATATTGATCGAAACCAGGTTTAATTGACTGCCTCAGTGTGGTACCACATTACTACGTGATTCAAACACGAAAAAAACCCAAGATCTGGCCAACAAGTTTGCGAAAAAGGAGAAAGTATAAGCCAGATGCGCGCATTTCCCAGATCTAACCCAGACCTAACCGGCGTTATCCTCTAAAATATTGATCGAGACCGGGTTTAATTGACTGCTTCAGTGTGTTACCACATTACTACGTGATTCAAACACGAAAAAAATCCAAGATCTGGCCAACAAGTTAGCGAAAAAGGCAAAATCATGAGCCAGATGCGGGCATAACCCAGACCTAACCCAGACCTAACCGGTGTTATCCTCCAAAATATTGATCGCAACCAGGGTTAATTGACTGCTTCATTGTGTTACCACATTACTACGTGATTCAAACACGAAAAAAACCCAGGATCTAGCCAACAAGTTTGCGAAAAAGGCGAAAGTATAAGCCAGATGCGGGCATAACCCAGACCTAACCCAGACCTAACTGGTGTTATCCTCTAAAATATTGATCGAAACCAGGTTTAATTGATTACCTCAGTGTGGTACCACATTACTACGTGATTCAAACACGGAAAAAACCCAGGATCTAGCCAACAAGTTTGCGAAAAAGGCGAAAGTATATGCCAGATGCGGGCATAACCCAGAACTAACCCAGACCTAACCGGTGTTATCCTCTAAAATATTGATCGAAACCAGGTTTAATTGACTGCTTCAGTGTGTTACCACATTACTACGTGATTCAAACACGAAAAAAACCCAGGATCTGGCCAACAAGTATGCGAAGAAGGCAAAATCATGAGCCAGATGCGGGCATAACCCAGACCTTACCCAGACCTGACCGGTGTTATCCTCCAAAATATTGATCGAAACCAGGGTTAATTGACTGCTTCATTGTGTTACCACATTACTAGGTGATTCAAACACGAAAAAAACCCAGGATCTGGCCAACAAGTATGCGAAGAAGGCAAATCATGAGCCAGATGCGGGCATATCCCCGACCTAACCCAGACCTAACCGGTGTTATCCTCTAAAATATTGATCGAAACAAGGTTTAATTGACTGCTTCAGTGTGTTACCACATTACTGCGTGATTCAAACACGAAAAAAACCCAGGATCTGGCCAACAAGTATGCGAAGAAGGCAAAATCATGAGCCAGATGCGGGCATAACCCAGACCTAACCCAGTCCTAACCGGTGTTGTCCTCTAAAATATTGATCGAAACAAGGTTTAATTGACTGCTTCAGTGTGTTACCACATTACTACGTGATTCAAACACGAAAAAAACCCAGGATCTGGCCAACAAGTATGCGAAGAAGGCAAAATCCTGAGCCAGATGCGGGCATAACCCAGACCTAACCCAGTCCTAACCGGTGTTATCCTCTAAAGTATTGATCGAAACCAGGTTTAATTGACTGCTTCAGTGTGTTACCACATTACTACGTGATTCAAACACGAAAAAAACCCAGGATCTGGCCAACAAGTATGCGAAGAAGGCAAAATCATGAGCCAGATGCGGGCATATCCCGGACCTAACCCAGACCTAACCGGTGTTATCCTCTGAAATATTGATCGATACCATGTTTAATTGACTACCTCAGTGTGGTACCACATTACTACGTGATTCAAACACGGAAAAAACCCAGGATCTAGCCAACAAGTTTGCGAAAAAGGCGAAAGTATATGCCAGATGCGCGCATATCCCAGACCTAACCCAGACCTAACCGTTGTTATCCTCTAAAATATTGATCGAAACAAGGTTTAATTGACTGCTTCAGTGTGTTACCACATTACTACGTGATTCAAACACGAAAAAAACCCAGGATCTGGCCAACAAGTATGCGAAGAAGGCAAAATCCTGAGCCAGATGCGGGCATAACCCAGACCTAACCCAGTCCTAACCGGTGTTATCCTCTAAAGTATTGATCGAAACCAGGTTTAATTGACTGCTTCAGTGTGTTACAACATTACTACGTGATTCAAACACGAAAAAAACCCAGGATCTGGCCAACAAGTATGCGAAGATGCCAAAATCATGAGCCAGATGCGGGCATATCCCGGACCTAGCCCAGACCTAACCGGTGTTATCCTCTAAAATATTGATCGAAACCAGGTTTAATTGACTGCCTCAGTGTGGTACCACATTACTACGTGATTCAAACACGAAAAAAACCCAAGATCTGGCCAACAAGTTTGCGAAAAAGGAGAAAGTATAAGCCAGATGCGCGCATTTCCCAGATCTAACCCAGACCTAACCGGCGTTATCCTCTAAAATATTGATCGAAACCAGGTTTAATTGACAGCCTCAGTGTGGTACCACATTACTACGTGATTCAAACACGGAAAAAACCCAGTATCTGGCCAACAAGTTTGCGAAAAAGGCGAAAGTATAAGCCAGATGCGCGCATTTCCTAGATCTAACCCAGACCTAACCGGCGTTATCCTCTAAAATATTGATCGAGACCGGGTTTAATTGACTGCTTCAGTGTGTTACCACATTACTACGTGATTCAAACACGAAAAAAACCCAAGATCTGGCCAACAAGTTAGCGAAAAAGGCAAAATCATGAGCCAGATGCGGGCATAACCCAGACCTAACCCAGACCTAACCGGTGTTATCCTCCAAAATATTGATCGCAACCAGGGTTAATTGACTGCTTCATTGTGTTACCACATTACTACGTGATTCAAACACGAAAAAAACCCAGGATCTAGCCAACAAGTTTGCGAAAAAGGCGAAAGTATAAGCCAGATGCGGGCATAACCCAGACCTAACCCAGACCTAACTGGTGTTATCCTCTAAAATATTGATCGAAACCAGGTTTAATTGATTACCTCAGTGTGGTACCACATTACTACGTGATTCAAACACGGAAAAAACCCAGGATCTAGCCAACAAGTTTGCGAAAAAGGCGAAAGTATATGCCAGATGCGGGCATAACCCAGAACTAACCCAGACCTAACCGGTGTTATCCTCTAAAATATTGATCGAAACCAGGTTTAATTGACTGCTTCAGTGTGTTACCACATTACTACGTGATTCAAACACGAAAAAAACCCAGGATCTGGCCAACAAGTATGCGAAGAAGGCAAAATCATGAGCCAGATGCGGGCATAACCCAGACCTTACCCAGACCTGACCGGTGTTATCCTCCAAAATATTGATCGAAACCAGGGTTAATTGACTGCTTCATTGTGTTACCACATTACTAGGTGATTCAAACACGAAAAAAACCCAGGATCTGGCCAACAAGTATGCGAAGAAGGCAAATCATGAGCCAGATGCGGGCATATCCCCGACCTAACCCAGACCTAACCGGTGTTATCCTCTGAAATATTGATCGAAAGCAGGTTTAATTGACTGCCTCAGTGTGGTACCACATTACTACGTGATTCAAACACGGAAAAAACCCAGGATCTGTCCAACAAGTATGCGAAGAAGGCAAAATCATGAGCCAGATGCGGGCATAACCCAGACCTAACCCAGACCTAACCGGTGTTATCCTCTAAAATATTGATCGAAACCAGGTTTAATTGACTGCTGCAGTGTGTTACCACATTACTACGTGATTCAAACACGAAAAAAACCCAGGATCTGGCCAACAAGTATGCGAAGAAGGCAAAATCATGAGCCAGATGCGGGCATATCCCGGACCTAACCCAGACTTAACCGGTGTTATCCTCTGAAATATTGATCGAAACCAGGTTTAATTGACTACCTCAGTGTGGTACCACATTACTACGTGATTCCAACACGGAAAAAACCCAGGATCTAGCCAACAAGTATGCGAAGAAGGCAAAATCATGAGCCAGATGCGGGCATAACCCAGACCTATCCCAGACCTAACCGTTGTTATCCTCTAAAATATTGATCGAAACCAGGTTTAATTGACTGCTTCAGTGTGTCACCACATTACTACGTGATTCAAACACGAGAGAAACCCAGGATCGGGCCAACAAGTATGCGAAGAAGGCCAAATCATGAGCCAGATGCGGGCATATCCCGGAACTAACCCAGACCTAACCGGTGTTATCCTCTAAAATATTGATCGAAACCAGGTTTGATTGACTGCTTCAGTGTGTTACCACATTACTACGTGATTCAATCACGAAAAAAACCCAGGATCTAGCCAACAAGTATGCGAAGAAGGCAAAATCATGAGCCAGATGCGGGCATAACCCAGACCTAACCCAGTCCTAACCGGTGTTACCCTCTAAAATATTGATCGAAACCAGGTTTAATTGACTGCTTCAGTGTGTTACCACATTACTACGTGATTCAAACACGAAAAAAACCCAGGATCTGGCCAACAAGTATGCGAAGATGCCAAAATCATGAGCCAGATGCGGGCATATCCCGGACCTAGCCCAGACCTAACCGGTGTTATCCTCTGAAATATTGATCGAAACCAGGTTTAATTGACTGCCTCAGTGTGGTACCACATTACTACGTGATTCAAACACGGAAAAAACCCAGGATCTGGCCAACAAGTATGCGAAGAAGGCAAAATCATGAGCCAGATGCGGGCATAACCCAGACCTATCCCAGACCTAACCGGTGTTGTCCTCTAAAATATTCATCGAAACCAGGTTTAATTGACTGCTTCAGTGTGTTACCACATTACTACGTGATTCAAACACGAGAAAAACCCAGGATCGGGCCAACAAGTATGCGAAGAAGGCAAAATCATGAGCCAGATGCGGGCATATCCCGGACCTAACCCAGACTTAACCGGTGTTATCCTCTAAAATATTGATCGAAACCAGGTTTGATTGACTGCTTCAGTGTGTTACCACATTACTACGTGATTCAATCACGAAAAAAACCCATGATCTAGCCAACAAGTTTGCGAAAAGGGCGAAAGTATATGCCAGATGCGCGCATATCCTTGACCTAACCCAGACCTAACCGGTGTTATCCTCTAAAATATTGATCGAAACCAGGTTTAATTGACTGCTTCAGTGTGTTACCACATTACTACGTGATTCAAACACGAAAAAAACCCAGGATCTGGCCATCAAGTATGCGAAGAAGGCAAAATCATGAGCCAGATGCGGGCATAACCCAGACCTAACCCAGTCCTAACCGGTGTTATCCTCTAAAATATTGATCGAAACCAGGTTTAATTGACTGCTTCAGTGTGTTACCACATTACTACGTGATTCAAACACGAAAAAAACCCAGGATCTGGCGAACAAGTATGCGAAGATGCCAAAAACATGAGCCAGATGCCGGCATATCCCGGACCTAGCCCAGACCTAACCGGTGTTATCCTCTGAAATATTGATCGAAACCAGGTTTAATTGACTGCCTCAGTGTGGTACCACATTACTACGTGATTCAAACACGGAAAAAACCCAGGATCTGGCCAACAAGTATGCGAAGAAGGCAAAATCATGAGCCAGATGCGGGCATAACCCAGACCTATCCCAGACCTAACCGTTGTTATCCTCTAAAATATTGATCGAAACCAGGTTTAATTGACTGCTTCAGTGTGTTACCACATTACTACGTGATTCAAACACGAGAAAAACCCAGGATCGGGCCAACAAGTATGCGAAGAAGGCAAAATCATGAGCCAGATGCGGGCATATCCCGGACCTAACCCAGACCTAACCGGTGTTATCCTCTGAAATATTGATCGATACCAGGTTTAATTGATTACCTCAGTGTGGTACCACATTACTACATGATTCAAACACGGAAAAAACCCAGGATCTAGCCAACAAGTTTGCGAAAAAGGCGAAGGTATATGCCAGATGCGCGCATATCCCAGACCTAACCCAGACCTAACCGGTGTTATCCTCCAAAATATTGATCGAAACCAGGTTTGATTGACTGTTCCAGTTTGTTACCACATTACTTCGTGATTCAATCACGAAAAAAACCCAGGATCTAGTCAACAAGTTTGCGAAAAAGGCAAAAGTATATGCCAGATGCGCGCATATCCCAGACCTAACCCAGACCTAACCGGTGTTATCCTCTAAAATATTGATCGAAACCAAGTTTAATTGACTGCTTCAGTGTGTTACCACATTACTACGTGATTCAAACACGAAAAAACCCCGGGATCTGGCCAACAAGTATGCGAAGAAGGCAAAATCATGAGCCAGATGCGGGCATAACCCAGACCTAACCCAGTCCTAACCGGTGTTATCCTCTAAAATATTGATCGAAACCAGGTTTAATTGACTACCTTAGTGTGGTACCACATTACTACGTGATTCAAACACGGAAAAAACCCAGGATCTGGCCAAAAAGTTTGCGAAAAAGGCAAAATCATGAGCCAGATGCGGGCATAACCCAGAACTAACCCAGACCTAACCGGTGTTATCCTCCAAAATATGGATCGAAACCAGGGTTAATTAACTGCTTCATTGTGTTGCCACATTACTACGTGAGTCAAACACGAAAAAAAGCCAGGATCTGGCAAACAAGTTTGCGAAGAAGGCAAAATGATGAGCCAGATGCGGGCATAACCCAGACGAAACCTAGACCTAACCGGTGTTATCCTCTAAGATATTGATCGAAACCAGGTTTAATTGACTGCTTCAGTGTGTTACCACATTACTACGTGATTCAAACACGGAAAAAACCCAGGATCTGGCCAACAAGTATGCGAAGAAAGCAAAATCATGAGCCAGATGCGGGCATAACCCAAACCTAACCCAGACCTAACCCAGACCTAACCGGTGTTATCCTCTAAAATATTGATCGAAACCAGGTTTACTTGACAGTTTCAGTGTGTTACCACATCACTACGTGATTCAAACACGAAAAAAACCCAGGATCTGCCCAACAAGTATGCGAAGAAGGCAAAATCATGAGCCAGATGCGGGCATAACCCAGACCTAACCCAGACCTAACCGGTGTTATCCTCTAAAATACTGTCCGAATCCAGGTTTAATTGACTGCCTCAGTGTGGTACAACATTACTACGTGATTCAAACACGGAAAAATCCCAGGATCTGGCCAACAAGTTTGCGAAAATGGCGAAAGTATAAGCCAGATGCGCGCATATCCCAAACCTAACCCAGACCTAACCGGTGTTATCCTCTAAAATATTGATCGAAACCAGGTTTAATTGACTGCCTCAGTGTGGTACCACATTACTACGTGATTCAAACACGGAAAAAACCCAGGATCGGGCCAACAAGTATGCGAAGAAGGCAAAATCATGAGCCAGATGCGGGCATATCCCGGACCTAACCCAGACCTAACCGGTGTTATCCTCTGAAATAATGATCGATACCAGGTTTAATTGACTACCTCAGTGTGGTACCACATTACTACTTGGTTCAAACACGGAAAAAACCCAGGATCTAGCCAACAAGTTTGCGAAAAAGGCGAAAGTATATGCCAGATGCGCGCATATCCCAGACCTAACCCAGACCTAACCGGTGTTATCCTCTGAAATATTGATCGAAACCAGGTTTAATTGACTACCTCAGTGTGGTACCACATTACTACGTGATTCAAACACGGAAAAAACCCAGGATCTAGCCAACAAGTTTGCGAAGAAGGCAAAATCATGAGCCAGATGCGGGCATATCCCGGACCTAACCCAGACCTAACCGGTGTTATCCTCTGAAATAATGATCGATACCAGGTTTAATTGACTACCTCAGTGTGGTACCACATTACTACGTGATTCAAACACGGAAAAAACCCAGGATCTGGCCAACAAGTATGCGAAGAAGGCAAAATCATGAGCCAGATGCGGGCATAACCCAGACCTATCCCAGACCTAACCGTGGTTATCCTCTAAAATATTGATCGAAACCAGGTTTAATTGACTGCCTCAGTGTGGTACCACATTACTACGTGATTCAAACACGGAAAAAACCCAGGATCGGGCCAACAAGTATGCGAAGAAGGCAAAATCATGAGCCAGATGCGGGCATATCCCGGACCTAACCCAGACCTAACCGGTGTTATCCTCTGAAATAATGATCGATACCAGGTTTAATTGACTACCTCAGTGTGGTACCACATTACTACGTGATTCAAACACGGAAAAAACCCAGGATCTGGCCAACAAGTATGCGAAGAAGGCAAAATCATGAGCCAGATGCGGGCATAACCCAGACCTAACCCAGACCTAACCGGTGTTATCCTCTAAAATACTGTCCGAATCCAGGTTTAATTGACTACCTCAGTGTGGTACCACATTACTACTTGGTTCAAACACGGAAAAAACCCAGGATCTAGCCAACAAGTTTGCGAAAAAGGCGAAAGTATATGCCAGATGCGCGCATATCCCAAACCTAACCCAGACCTAACCGGTGTTATCCTCTAAAATATTGATCGAAACCAGGTTTAATTGACTGCCTCAGTGTGGTACCACATTACTACGTGATTCAAACACGGAAAAAACCCAGGATCGGGCCAACAAGTATGCGAAGAAGGCAAAATCATGAGCCAGATGCGGGCATATCCCGGACCTAACCCAGACCTAACCGGTGTTATCCTCTGAAATAATGATCGATACCAGGTTTAATTGACTACCTCAGTGTGGTACCACATTACTACGTGATTCAAACACGGAAAAAACCCAGGATCTGGCCAACAAGTATGCGAAGAAGGCAAAATCATGAGCCAGATGCGGGCATAACCCAGACCTATCCCAGACCTAACCGTTGTTATCCTCTAAAATATTGATCGAAACCAGGTTTAATTGACTGCTTCAGTGTGTTACCACATTACTACGTGATTCAAACACGAGAAAAACCCAGGATCGGGCCAACAAGTATGCGAAGAAGGCAAAATCATGAGCCAGATGCGGGCATATCCCGGACCTAACCCAGACCTAACCGGTGTTATCCTCTGAAATATTGATCGATACCAGGTTTAATTGATTACCTCAGTGTGGTACCACATTACTACATGATTCAAACACGGAAAAAACCCAGGATCTAGCCAACAAGTTTGCGAAAAAGGCGAAAGTATATGCCAGATGCGCGCATATCCCAGACCTAACCCAGACCTAACCGGTGTTATCCTCCAAAATATTGATCGAAACCAGGTTTAATTGACTGCTTCAGTGTGTTACCACATTACTACGTGATTCAAACACGAAAAAAACCCCGGATCTGGCCAACAAGTATGCGAATATGCCAAAATCATGAGCCAGATGCGGGCATATCCCGGAACTAGCCCAGACCTAACCGGTGTTATCCTCTGAAATATTGATCGAAACCAGGTTTTATTGACTGCCTCAGTGTGGTACCACATTACTACGTGATTCGAACCCGAAAAAACCCAGGATCTAGCCAACAAGTTTGCGAAAAAGGAGAAAGTAAAAGCCAGATGCGCGCATTTCCCAGATCTAACCCAGACCTAACCGGCGTTATCCTCTAAAATATTGATCGAAACCAGGTTTAATTGACAGCCTCAGTGTGGTACCACATTACTACGTGATTCAAACACGGAAAAAACCCAGGATCTGGCCAACAAGTTTGCGAAAAAGGCGAAAGTATAAGCCAGATGCGCGCATTTCCCAGATCTAACCCAGACCTAACCGGCGTTATCCTCTAAAATATTGATCGAGACCGGGTTTAATTGACTGCTTCAGTGTGTTACCACATTACTACGTGATTCAAACACGAAAAACACCCAAGATCTGGCCAACAAGTTTGCGAAAAAGGCAAAATCATGAGCCAGATGCGCGCATAACCCAGACCTAACCCAGACCTAACCGGTGTTATCCTCCAAAATATTGATCGCAACCAGGGTTAATTGACTGCTTCATTGTGTTACCACATTACTACGTGATTCAAACACGAAAAAAACCCAGGATCTAGCCAACAAGTTTGCGAAAAAGGCGAAAGTATAAGCCAGATGCGGGCATAACCCAGACCTAACCCAGACCTAACTGGTGTTATCCTCTAAAATATTGATCGAAACCAGGTTTAATTGATTACCTCAGTGTGGTACCACATTACTACGTGATTCAAACACGGAAAAAACCCAGGATCTAGCCAACAAGTTTGCGAAAAGGGCGAAAGTATATGCCAGATGCGGGCATAACCCAGAACTAACCCAGACCTAACCGGTGTTATCCTCCAAAATATGGATCGAAACCAGGGTTAATTGACTGCTTCATTGTGTTGCCACATTACTACGTGATTCAAACACGAAAAAAAACCAGGATATGGCAAACAAGTTTGCGAAAAAGGAGAAAGTATAAGCCAGATGCGCGCATTTCCCAGATCTAACCCAGACCTAACCGGCGTTATCCTCTAAAATATTGATCGTAACCGGGTTTAATAAACTGCTTCAGTGTGTTACCACATTACTACGTGATTCAAACACGAAAAAACCCCAAGATCTGGCCAACAAGTTTGCGAAAAAGGCAAAATCATGAGCCAGATGCGGGTATAACCCAGACCTAACCCAGACCTAACCGGTGTTATCCTCCAAAATATTGATCGAAACCAGGGTTAATTGACTGCTTCATTGTGTTACCACATTACTACGTGATTCAAACACGAAAAAAACCCAGGATCTAGCCAACAAGTTTGCGAAAAAGGCGAAAGTATAAGCCAGATGCGGGCATAACCCAGACCTAACCCAGACCTAACCGGTGTTATCCTCTAAAATATTGATCGAAACCAGGTTTAATTGACTGCCTCAGTGTCCTACAACATTACTACGTGATTCAAACACGGAAAAAACCCAGGATCTGGCCAACAAGTTTGCGATTAAGGCATAACCATGAGCCAGATACGGGCATAACCCAGACCTTACCCAGACCTGACCGGTGTTATCCTCCAAAATATTGATCGAAACCAGGGTTAATTGACTGCTTCATTGTGTTACCACATTACTACGTGATTCAAACACGAAAAAAACCCTGGATCCGGCCAACAAGTATGCGAAAAAGGCAAAATCATGAGCCAGATGCGGGCATAACCCAGACCTAACCCAGACCTAACCGGTGTTAACCTCTAAAATATTGATCGAAACCAGGTTTAATTGACTGCTTCAGTGTGTTACCACATTACTACGTGATTCAAACACGAAAAAAACCCAGGATCTGGCCAACAAGTATGCGAAGAAGGCAAAATCATGAGCCAGATGCGGGCATATCCCGGACCTAACCCAGACCTGACCGGTGTTATCCTCCAAAATATTGATCGAAACCAGGGTTAATTGACTGCTTCATTGTGTTACCACATTACTACGTGATTCAAACACGAAAAAACCCCAAGATCTGGCCAACAAGTTTGCGAAAAAGGCAAAATCATGAGCCAGATGCGGGTATAACCCAGACCTAACCCAGACCTAACCGGTGTTATCCTCCAAAATATTGATCGAAACCAGGGTTAATTGACTGCTTCATTGTGTTACCACATTACTACGTGATTCAAACACGAAAAAAACCCAGGATCTAGCCAACAAGTTTGCGAAAAAGGCGAAAGTATAAGCCAGATGCGGGCATAACCCAGACCTAACCCAGACCTAACCGGTGTTATCCTCTAAAATATTGATCGAAACCAGGTTTAATTGACTGCCTCAGTGTCCTACAACATTACTACGTGATTCAAACACGGAAAAAACCCAGGATCTGGCCAACAAGTTTGCGATTAAGGCATAACCATGAGCCAGATGCGGGCATAACCCAGACCTTACCCAGACCTGACCGGTGTTATCCTCCAAAATATTGATCGAAACCAGGGTTAATTGACTGCTTCATTGTGTTACCACATTACTACGTGATTCAAACACGAAAAAAACCCAGGATCCGGCCAACAAGTATGCGAAAAAGGCAAAATCATGAGCCAGATGCGGGCATAACCCAGACCTAACCCAGACCTAACCGGTGTTAACCTCTAAAATATTGATCGAAACCAGGTTTAATTGACTGCTTCAGTGTGTTACCACATTACTACGTGATTCAAACACGAAAAAAACCCAGGATCTGGCCAACAAGTATGCGAAGAAGGCAAAATCATGAGCCAGATGCGGGCATATCCCGGACCTAACCCAGACCTGACCGGTGTTATCCTCCAAAATATTGATCGAAACCAGGGTTAATTGACTGCTTCATTGTGTTACCACATTACTACGTGATTCAAACACGAAAAAAACCCAGGATCTGGCCAACAAGTATGCGAAGAAGGCAAAATCATGAGCCAGATGCGGGCATATCCCGGACCTAACCCAGACTTAACCGGTGTTATCCTCTGAAATATTGATCGAAACCAGGTTTAATTGACTACCTCAGTGTGGTACCACATTACTACGTGATTCCAACACGGAAAAAACCCAGGATCTAGCCAACAAGTATGCGAACAAGGCAAAATCATGAGCCAGATGCGGGCATAACCCAGACCTATCCCAGACCTAACCGTTGTTATCCTCTAAAATATTGATCGAAACCAGGTTTAATTGACTGCTTCAGTGTGTTACCACATTACTACGTGATTCAAACACGAGAAAAACCCAGGATCGGGCCAACAAGTATGCGAAGAAGGCAAAATCATGAGCCAGATGCGGGCATATCCCGGACCTAACCCAGACCTAACCGGTGTTATCCTCTAAAATATTGATCGAAACCAGGTTTGATTGACTGCTTCAGTGTGTTACCACATTACTACGTGATTCAATCACGAAAAAAACCCAGGATCTAGCCAACAAGTATGCGAAGAAGGCAAAATCATGAGCCAGATGCGGGCATAACCCAGACCTAACCCAGTCCTAACCGGTGTTACCCTCTAAAATATTGATCGAAACCAGGTTTAATTGACTGCTTCAGTCTGTTACCACATTACTACGTGATTCAAACACGAAAAAAACCCAGGATCTGGCCAACAAGTATGCGAAGATGCCAAAATCACGAGCCAGATGCGGGCATATCCCGGACCTAGCCCAGACCTAACCGGTGTTATCCTCTGAAATATTGATCGAAACCAGGTTTAATTGACTGCCTCAGTGTGGTACCACATTACTACGTGATTCAAACACGGAAAAAACCCAGGATCTGGCCAACAAGTATGCGAAGAAGGCAAAATCATGAGCCAGATGCGGGCATACCCCAGACCTATCCCAGACCTAACCGGTGTTATCCTCTAAAATATTGATCGAAACCAGGTTTAATTGACTGCTTCAGTGTGTTACCACATTACTACGTGATTCAAACACGAAAAAAACCCAGGATCTGGCCAACAAGTATGCGAAGAAGGCAAAATCATGAGCCAGATGCGGGCATATCCCGGACCTAACCCAGACCTGACCGGTGTTATCCTCCAAAATATTGATCGAAACCAGGGTTAATTGACTGCTTCATTGTGTTACCACATTACTACGTGATTCAAACACGAAAAAACCCCAAGATCTGGCCAACAAGTTTGCGAAAAAGGCAAAATCATGAGCCAGATGCGGGTATAACCCAGACCTAACCCAGACCTAACCGGTGTTATCCTCCAAAATATTGATCGAAACCAGGGTTAATTGACTGCTTCATTGTGTTACCACATTACTACGTGATTCAAACACGAAAAAAACCCAGGATCTAGCCAACAAGTTTGCGAAAAAGGCGAAAGTATAAGCCAGATGCGGGCATAACCCAGACCTAACCCAGACCTAACCGGTGTTATCCTCTAAAATATTGATCGAAACCAGGTTTAATTGACTGCCTCAGTGTCCTACAACATTACTACGTGATTCAAACACGGAAAAAACCCAGGATCTGGCCAACAAGTTTGCGATTAAGGCATAACCATGAGCCAGATGCGGGCATAACCCAGACCTTACCCAGACCTGACCGGTGTTATCCTCCAAAATATTGATCGAAACCAGGGTTAATTGACTGCTTCATTGTGTTACCACATTACTACGTGATTCAAACACGAAAAAAACCCAGGATCCGGCCAACAAGTATGCGAAAAAGGCAAAATCATGAGCCAGATGCGGGCATAACCCAGACCTAACCCAGACCTAACCGGTGTTAACCTCTAAAATATTGATCGAAACCAGGTTTAATTGACTGCTTCAGTGTGTTACCACATTACTACGTGATTCAAACACGAAAAAAACCCAGGATCTGGCCAACAAGTATGCGAAGAAGGCAAAATCATGAGCCAGATGCGGGCATATCCCGGACCTAACCCAGACCTGACCGGTGTTATCCTCCAAAATATTGATCGAAACCAGGGTTAATTGACTGCTTCATTGTGTTACCACATTACTACGTGATTCAAACACGAAAAAAACCCAGGATCTGGCCAACAAGTATGCGAAGAAGGCAAAATCATGAGCCAGATGCGGGCATATCCCGGACCTAACCCAGACTTAACCGGTGTTATCCTCTGAAATATTGATCGAAACCAGGTTTAATTGACTACCTCAGTGTGGTACCACATTACTACGTGATTCCAACACGGAAAAAACCCAGGATCTAGCCAACAAGTATGCGAACAAGGCAAAATCATGAGCCAGATGCGGGCATAACCCAGACCTATCCCAGACCTAACCGTTGTTATCCTCTAAAATATTGATCGAAACCAGGTTTAATTGACTGCTTCAGTGTGTTACCACATTACTACGTGATTCAAACACGAGAAAAACCCAGGATCGGGCCAACAAGTATGCGAAGAAGGCAAAATCATGAGCCAGATGCGGGCATATCCCGGACCTAACCCAGACCTAACCGGTGTTATCCTCTAAAATATTGATCGAAACCAGGTTTGATTGACTGCTTCAGTGTGTTACCACATTACTACGTGATTCAATCACGAAAAAAACCCAGGATCTAGCCAACAAGTATGCGAAGAAGGCAAAATCATGAGCCAGATGCGGGCATAACCCAGACCTAACCCAGTCCTAACCGGTGTTACCCTCTAAAATATTGATCGAAACCAGGTTTAATTGACTGCTTCAGTCTGTTACCACATTACTACGTGATTCAAACACGAAAAAAACCCAGGATCTGGCCAACAAGTATGCGAAGATGCCAAAATCACGAGCCAGATGCGGGCATATCCCGGACCTAGCCCAGACCTAACCGGTGTTATCCTCTGAAATATTGATCGAAACCAGGTTTAATTGACTGCCTCAGTGTGGTACCACATTACTACGTGATTCAAACACGGAAAAAACCCAGGATCTGGCCAACAAGTATGCGAAGAAGGCAAAATCATGAGCCAGATGCGGGCATACCCCAGACCTATCCCAGACCTAACCGGTGTTATCCTCTAAAATATTGATCGAAACCAGGTTTAATTGACTGCTTCAGTGTGTTACCACATTACTACGTGATTCAAACACGAGAAAAACCCAGGATCGGGCCAACAAGTATGCGAAGAAGGCAAAATCATGAGCCAGATGCGGGCATATCCCGGACCTAACCCAGACCTAACCGGTGTTATCCTCTAAAATATTGATCGAAACCAGGTTTGATTGACTGCTTCAGTGTGTTACCACATCACTACGTGATTCAAACACGGAAAAAACCCAGGATCTGGCCAACAAGTATGCGAAGAAGGCAAAATCATGAGCCAGATGCGGGCATAACCCAGACCTATCCCAGACCTAACCGGTGTTATCCTCTAAAATATTGATCGAAACCAGGTTTAATTGACTGCTTCAGTGTGTTACCACATTACTACGTGATTCAAACACGAAAAAAACCCAGGATCTGGCCAACAAGTATGCGAAGAAGGCAAAATCATGAGCCAGATGCGGGCATAACCCAGACCTAACCCAGTCCTAACCGGTGTTATCCTCTAAAATATTGATCGAAACCAGGTTTAATTGACTGCTTCAGTGTGTTACCACATTACTACGTGATTCAAACACGAAAAAAACCCAGGATCTGGCGAACAAGTATGCGAAGATGCCAAAATCATGAGCCAGATGCCGGCATATCCCGGACCTAGCCCAGACCTAACTGGTGTTATCCTCTGAAATATTGATCGAAACCAGGTTTAATTGACTGCCTCAGTGTGGTACCACATTACTACGTGATTCAAACACGGAAAAAACCCAGGATCTGGCCAACAAGTATGCGAAGAAGGCAAAATCATGAGCCAGATGCGGGCATAACCCAGACCTATCCCAGACCTAACCGTTGTTATCCTCTAAAATATTGATCGAAACCAGGTTTAATTGACTGCTTCAGTGTGTTACCACATTACTACGTGATTCAAACACGAGAAAAACCCAGGATCGGGCCAACAAGTATGCGAAGAAGGCAAAATCATGAGCCAGATGCGGGCATATCCCGGACCTAACCCAGACCTAACCGGTGTTATCCTCTGAAATATTGATCGATACCAGGTTTAATTGATTACCTCAGTGTGGTACCACATTACTACATGATTCAAACACGGAAAAAACCCAGGATCTAGCCAACAAGTTTGCGAAAAAGGCGAAGGTATATGCCAGATGCGCGCATATCCCAGACCTAACCCAGACCTAACCGGTGTTATCCTCCAAAATATTGATCGAAACCAGGTTTGATTGACTGTTCCAGTTTGTTACCACATTACTTCGTGATTCAATCACGAAAAAAACCCAGGATCTAGTCAACAAGTTTGCGAAAAAGGCAAAAGTATATGCCAGATGCGCGCATATCCCAGACCTAACCCAGACCTAACCGGTGTTATCCTCTAAAATATTGATCGAAACCAAGTTTAATTGACTGCTTCAGTGTGTTACCACATTACTACGTGATTCAAACACGAAAAAACCCCGGGATCTGGCCAACAAGTATGCGAAGAAGGCAAAATCATGAGCCAGATGCGGGCATAACCCAGACCTAACCCAGTCCTAACCGGTGTTATCCTCTAAAATATTGATCGAAACCAGGTTTAATTGACTGCTTCAGTGTGTTACCACATTACTACGTGATTCAAACACGAAAAAAACGCCGGATCTGGCCAACAAGTATGCGAAGATGCCAAAATCATGAGCCAGATGCGCGCATATCCCGGAACTAGCCCAGACCTAACCGGTGTTATCCTCTGAAATATTGATCGAAACCAGGTTTAATTGACTGCCTCAGTGTGGTACCACATTACTACGTGATTCGAACCCGAAAAAACCCAGGATCTAGTCAACAAGTTTGCGAAAAAGGCAAAAGTATATGCCAGATGCGCGCATATCCCAGACCTAACCCAGACCTAACCGGCGTTATCCTCTAAAATATTGATCGAAACCAGGTTTAATTGACAGCCTCAGTGTGGTACCACATTGCTACGTGATTCAAACACGGAAAAAACCCAGGACCTGGCCAACAAGTTTGCGAAAAAGGCGAAAGTATAAGCCAGATGCGCGCATTTCCCAGATCTAACCCAGACCTAACCGGCGTTATCCTCTAAAATATTGATCGAGACCGGGTTTAATTGACTGCTTCAGTGTGTTACCACATTACTACGTGATTCAAACACGAAAAACACCCAAGATCTGGCCAACAAGTTTGCGAAAAAGGCAAAATCATGAGCCAGATGCGGGCATAACCCAGACCTAACCCAGACCTAACCGGCGTTATCCTCCAAAATATTGATCGCAACCAGGGTTAATTGACTGCTTCATTGTGCTACCACATTACTACGTGATTCAAACACGAAAAAAACCCAGGATCTGGCCAACAAGTATGCGAAGAAGGCAAAATCATGAGCCAGATGCTGGCATATCCCCGACCTAACCCAGACCTAACCGGTGTTATCCTCTGAAATATTGATCGAAACCAGGTTTAATTGACTACCTTAGTGTGGTACCACATTACTACGTGATTCAAACACGGAAAAAACCCAGGATCTGGCCAAAAAGTTTGCGAAAAAGGCAAAATCATGAGCCAGATGCGGGCATAACCCAGAACTAACCCAGACCTAACCGGTGTTATCCTCCAAAATATGGATCGAAACCAGGGTTAATTAACTGCTTCATTGTGTTGCCACATTACTACGTGAGTCAAACACGAAAAAAAGCCAGGATCTGGCAAACAAGTTTGCGAAGAAGGCAAAATGATGAGCCAGATGCGGGCATAACCCAGACGAAACCCAGACCTAACCGGTGTTATCCTCTAAGATATTGATCGAAACCAGGTTTAATTGACTGCTTCAGTGTGTTACCACATTACTACGTGATTCAAACACGGAAAAAACCCAGGATCTGGCCAACAAGTATGCGAAGAAAGCAAAATCATGAGCCAGATGCGGGCATAACCCAAACCTAACCCAGACCTAACCCAGACCTAACCGGTGTTATCCTCTAAAATATTGATCGAAACCAGGTTTACTTGACAGTTTCAGTGTGTTACCACATCACTACGTGATTCAAACACGAAAAAAACCCAGGATCTGCCCAACAAGTATGCGAAGAAGGCAAAATCATGAGCCAGATGCGGGCATAACCCAGACCTAACCCAGACCTAACCGGTGTTATCCTCTAAAATACTGTCCGAATCCAGGTTTAATTGACTGCCTCAGTGTGGTACAACATTACTACGTGATTCAAACACGGAAAAATCCCAGGATCTGGCCAACAAGTTTGCGAAAATGGCGAAAGTATAAGCCAGATGCGCGCATATCCCAAACCTAACCCAGACCTAACCGGTGTTATCCTCTAAAATATTGATCGAAACCAGGTTTAATTGACTGCCTCAGTGTGGTACCACATTACTACGGGATTCAAACACGGAAAAAACCCAGGATCGGGCCAACAAGTATGCGAAGAAGGCAAAATCATGAGCCAGATGCGGGCATATCCCGGACCTAACCCAGACCTAACCGGTGTTATCCTCTGAAATAATGATCGATACCAGGTTTAATTGACTACCTCAGTGTGGTACCACATTACTACGTGGTTCAAACACGGAAAAAACCCAGGATCTAGCCAACAAGTTTGCGAAAAAGGCGAAAGTATATGCCAGATGCGCGCATATCCCAGACCTAACCCAGACCTAACCGGTGTTATCCTCTGAAATATTGATCGAAACCAGGTTTAATTGACTACCTCAGTGTGGTACCACATTACTACGTGATTCAAACACGGAAAAAACCCAGGATCTAGCCAACAAGTTTGCGAAAAAGGCGAAAGTATATGCCAGATGCGCGCATATCCCAGACCTAACCCAGACCTAACCGGTGTTATCCTCTAAAATATTGATCGAAACCAGGTTTGATTGACTGCTTCAGTGTGTTACCACATTACTACGTGATTCAATCACGAAAAAAACCCAGGATCTAGCCAACAAGTTTGCGAAAAGGACGAAAGTATATGCCAGATGCGCGCATATCCCAGACCTAACCCAGACCTAACCGGTGTTATCCTCTAAAATATTGATCGAAACCAGGTTTAATTGACTGCTTCAGTGTGTTACCACATTACTACGTGATTCGAACCCGAAAAAACCCGGGATCTGGCCAACAAGTATGCGAAGAAGGCAAAATCATTAGCCAGATGCGGGCATAACCCAAACCTAACCCAGACCTAACCCAGACCTAACCGGTGTTATCCTCTGAAATATTGATCGAAACCAGGTTTAATTGACTACCTTAGTGTGGTACCACATTACTACGTGATTCAAACACAGAAAAAATCCAGGATCTGGCCAAAAAGTTTGCGAAAAAGGCGAAAGTATAAGCCAGATGCGCGCATATCCCAGACCTAACCCAGACCTAACCGGTGTTATCCTCTGAAATATTGATCGAAACTAGGTTTAATTGACTGCCTCAGTGTGGTACCACGTTACTACGGGAGTCAAACACGGAAAAAACCCAGGATCTGACCAACAAGTATGCGAAGAAGGCAAAATCATGAGCCAGATGCGGGCATATCCAGAACCTAACCCAGACCTAACCGGTGTTATCCTCTGAAATAATGATCGATACCAGGTTTAATTGACTACCTCTGTGTGGTACCACATTACTACGTGATTCAAACACGGAAAAAACCCAGGATCTGGCCAGCAAGTATGCGAAGAAGGCAAAATCATTAGCCAGATGCGGGCATAACCCAAACCTAACCCAGACCTAACCCAGACCTAACCGGTGTTATCCTCTGAAATATTGATCGAAACCAGGTTTAATTGACTACCTTAGTGTGGTACCACATTACTACCTGATTCAAACACGGAAAAAACCCAGGATCTAGCCAACAAGTTTGCGAAAAAGGCAAAAGTATGTGCCAGATGCGCGCATATCCCAGACCTAACCCAGACCTACCCGGTGTTATCCTCTGAAATATTGATCGAAACCAGGTTTAATTGACTACCTCAGTGTGGTACCACATTACTACGTGATTCAAACACGGAAAAAACCCAGGATCTAGCCAACAAGTTTGCGAAAAAGGCGAAAGTATATGCCAGATGCGCGCATATCCCAGACCTAACCCAGACCTAACCGGTGTTATCCTCTAAAATATTGATCGAAACCAGGTTTAATTGACTGCCTCAGTGTGGTACCACATTACTACGTGATTCAAACACGGAAAAAACCCAGGATCTGTCCAACAAGTATGCGAAGAAGGCAAAATCATGAGCCAGATGCGGGCATAACCCAGACCTAACCCAGACCTAACCGGTGTTATCCTCTAAAATATTGATCGAAACCAGGTTTAATTGACTGCTTCAGTGTGTTACCACATTACTACGTGATTCAAACACGAAAAAAACCCAGGATCTGGCCAACAAGTATGCGAAGAATTCAAAATCATGAGCCAGATGCGGGCATATCCCGGACCTAACCCAGACTTAACTGGTGTTATCCTCTGAAATATTGATCGAAACCAGGTTTAATTGACTACCTCAGTGTGGTACCACATTACTACGTGGTTCAAACACGGAAAAAACCCAGGATCTAGCCAACAAGTTTGCGAAAAAGGCGAAAGTATATGCCAGATGCGCGCATATCCCAGACCTAACCCAGACCTAACCGGTGTTATCCTCTGAAATATTGATCGAAACCAGGTTTAATTGACTACCTCAGTGTGGTACCACATTACTACGTGATTCAAACACGGAAAAAACCCAGGATCTAGCCAACAAGTTTGCGAAAAAGGCGAAAGTATATGCCAGATGCGCGCATATCCCAGACCTAACCCAGACCTAACCGGTGTTATCCTCTAAAATATTGATCGAAACCAGGTTTGATTGACTGCTTCAGTGTGTTACCACATTACTACGTGATTCAATCACGAAAAAAACCCAGGATCTAGCCAACAAGTTTGCGAAAAGGACGAAAGTATATGCCAGATGCGCGCATATCCCAGACCTAACCCAGACCTAACCGGTGTTATCCTCTGAAATATTGATCGAAACCAGGTTTAATTGACTACCTTAGTGTGGTACCACATTACTACGTGATTCAAACACGGAAAAAACCCAGGATCTGGCCAAAAAGTTTGCGAAAAAGGCGAAAGTATAAGCCAGATGCGCGCATATCCCAGACCTAACCCAGACCTAACCGGTGTTGTCCTCTGAAATATTGATCGAAACTAGGTTTAATTGACTGCCTCAGTGTGGTACCACATTACTACGGGAGTCAAACACGGAAAAAACCCAGGATCTGACCAACAAGTATGCGAAGAAGGCAAAATCATGAGCCAGATGCGGGCATATCCCGGACCTAACCCAGACCTAACCGGTGTTATCCTCTGAAATATTGATCGATACCAGGTTTAATTGATTACCTCAGTGTGGTACCACATTACTACATGATTCAAACACAGAAAAAACCCAGGATCTAGCCAACAAGTTTGCGAAAAAGGCGAAAGTATATGCCAGATGCCGGCATAACCCAAACCTAACCCAGTCCTAACCGGTGTTATCCTCTAAAATATTGATCGAAACCAGGTTTAATTGACTGCTTCAGTGTGTTACCACATTACTACGTGATTCAAACACGAAAAAAACCCAGGATCTGGCCAACAAGTATGCGAAGAAGGCAAAATCATGAGCCAGATGCGGGCATAACCCAGACCTATCCCAGACCTAACCGTTGTTATCCTCTAAAATATTGATCGAAACCAGGTTTAATTGACTGCTTCAGTGTGTTACCACATTACTACGTGATTCAAACACGAGAAAAACCCAGGATCGGGCCAACAAGTATGCGAAGAAGGCAAAATCATGAGCCAGATGCGGGCATATCCCGGACCTAACCCAGACCTAACCGGTGTTATCCTCTGAAATATTGATCGATACCAGGTTTAATTGATTACCTCAGTGTGGTACCACATTACTACATGATTCAAACACGGAAAAAACCCAGGATCTAGCCAACAAGTTTGCGAAAAAGGCGAAAGTATATGCCAGATGCGCGCATATCCCAGACCTAACCCAGACCTAACCGGTGTTATCCTCCAAAATATTGATCGAAACCAGGTTTAGTTGACTGGTTCAGTGTGTTACCACATTACTACGTGATTCAAACACGAAAAAAACCCCGGATCTGGCCAACAAGTATGCGAATATGCCAAAATCATGAGCCAGATGCGGGCATATCCCGGAACTAGCCCAGACCTAACCGGTGTTATCCTCTGAAATATTGATCGAAACCAGGTTTAATTGACTGCCTCAGTGTGGTACCACATTACTACGTGATTCGAACCCGAAAAAACCCAGGATCTAGCCAACAAGTTTGCGAAAAAGGAGAAAGTAAAAGCCAGATGCGCGCATTTCCCAGATCTAACCCAGACCTAACCGGCGTTATCCTCTAAAATATTGATCGAAACCAGGTTTAATTGACAGCCTCAGTGTGGTACCACATTACTACGTGATTCAAACACGGAAAAAACCCAGGATCTGGCCAACAAGTTTGCGAAAAAGGCGAAAGTATAAGCCAGATGCGCGCATTTCCCAGATCTAACCCAGACCTAACCGGCGTTATCCTCTAAAATATTGATCGAGACCGGGTTTAATTGACTGCTTCAGTGTGTTACCACATTACTACGTGATTCAAACACGAAAAACACCCAAGATCTGGCCAACAAGTTTGCGAAAAAGGCAAAATCATGAGCCAGATGCGGGCATAACCCAGACCTAACCCAGACCTAACCGGTGTTATCTTCCAAAATATTGATCGCAACCAGGGTTAATTGACTGCTTCATTGTGTTACCACATTACTACGTGATTCAAACACGAAAAAAACCCAGGATCTAGCCAACAAGTTTGCGAAAAAGGCGAAAGTATAAGCCAGATGCGGGCATAACCCAGACCTAACCCAGACCTAACTGGTGTTATCCTCTAAAATATTGATCGAAACCAGGTTTAATTGATTACCTCAGTGTGGTACCACATTACTACGTGATTCAAACACGGAAAAAACCCAGGATCTAGCCAACAAGTTTGCGAAAAGGGCGAAAGTATATGCCAGATGCGGGCATAACCCAGAACTAACCCAGACCTAACCGGTGTCATCCTCCAAAATATGGATCGAAACCAGGGTTAATTGACTGCTTCATTGTGTTGCCACATTACTACGTGATTCAAACACGAAAAAAAACCAGGATATGGCAAACAAGTTTGCGAAGAAGGCAAAATGATGAGCCAGATGCGGGCATAACCCAGACGAAACCCAGACCTAACCGGTGTTATCCTCTAAGATATTGATCGAAACCAGGTTTAATTGACTGCTTCAGTGTGTTACCACATTACTACGTGATTCAAACACGGAAAAAACCCAGGATCTGGCCCACAAGTTTGCGAAAATAGCGAAAGTATAAGCCAGATGCGCGCATATCCCAAACCTAACCCAGGCCTAACCGGTGTTATCCTCTAGAATATTGATCGAAACCAGGTTTAATTGACTGCCTCAGTGTGGTACCACATTACTACGTGATTCAAACACGGAAAAAACCCAGGATCTGGCCAACAAGTATGCGAAGAAAGCAAAATCATGAGCCAGATGCGGGCATAACCCAAACCTAACCCAGACCTAACCCAGACCTAACCGGTGTTATCCTCTAAAATATTGATCGAAACCAGGTTTACTTGACAGTTTCAGTGTGTTACAACATTACTACGTGATTCAAACACGGAAAAATCCCAGGATCTGGCCAACAAGTTTGCGAAAATAGCGAAAGTATAAGCCAGATGCGCGCATATCCCAAACCTAACCCAGGCCTAACCGGTGTTATCCTCTAAAATATTGATCGAAACCTGGTTTAATTGACTGCCTCAGTGTGGTACCACATTACTACGTGATTCAAACACGGAAAAAACCCAGGATCGGACCAACAAGTATGCGAAGAAGGCAAAATCATGAGCCAGATGCGGGCATATCCCGGACCAAACCCAGACCTAACCGGTGTTATCCTCTGAAATAATGATCGATACCAGGTTTAATTGACTACCTCAGTGTGGTACCACATTACTACGTGGTTCAAACACGGAAAAAACCCAGGATCTAGCCAACAAGTTTGCGAAAAAGGCGAAAGTATATGCCAGATGCGCGCATATCCCAGACCTAACCCAGACCTAACCGGTGTTATCCTCTGAAATATTGATCGAAACCAGGTTTAATTGACTACCTCAGTGTGGTACCACATTACTACGTGATTCAAACACGGAAAAACCCAGGATCTAGCCAACAAGTTTGCGAAAAAGGCGAAAGTATATGCCAGATGCGCGCATATCCCAGACCTAACCCAGACCTAACCGGTGTTATCCTCTAAAATATTGATCGAAACCAGGTTTAATTGACTGCTTCAGTGTGTTACCACATTACTACGTGATTCGAACCCGAAAAAACCCGGGATCTGGCCAACAAGTATGCGAAGAAGGCAAAATCATTAGCCAGATGCGGGCATAACCCCAACCTAACCCAGACCTAACCCAGACCTAACCGGTGTTATCCTCTGAAATATTGATCGAAACCAGGTTTAATTGACTACCTTAGTGTGGTACCACATTACTACGTGATTCAAACACAGAAAAAACCCAGGATCTGGCCAAAGAGTTTGCGAAAAAGGCGAAAGTATAAGCCAGATGCGCGCATATCCCAGACCTAACCCAGACCTAACCGGTGTTATCCTCTGAAATATTGATCGAAACTGGGTTTAATTGACTGCCTCAGTGTGGTACCACATTACTACGGGAGTCAAACACGGAAAAAACCCAGGATCTGACCAACAAGTATGCGAAGAAGGCAAAATCATGAGCCAGATGCGGGCATATCCCGGACCTAACCCAGACCTAACCGGTGTTATCCTCTGAAATAATGATCGATACCAGGTTTAATTGACTACCTCTGTGTGGTACCACATTACTACGTGATTCAAACACGGAAAAAACCCAGGATCTGGCCAGCAAGTATGCGAAGAAGGCAAAATCATTAGCCAGATGCGGGCATAACCCAAACCTAACCCAGACCTAACCCAGACCTAACCGGTGTTATCCTCTGAAATATTGATCGAAACCAGGTTTAATTGACTACCTTAGTGTGGTACCACATTACTACCTGATTCAAACACGGAAAAAACCCAGGATCTAGCCAACAAGTTTGCGAAAAAGGCAAAAGTATATGCCAGATGCGCGCATATCCCAGACCTAACCCAGACCTACCCGGTGTTATCCTCTGAAATATTGATCGAAACCAGGTTTAATTGACTACCTCAGTGTGGTACCACATTACTACGTGATTCAAACACGGAAAAAACCCAGGATCTAGCCAACAAGTTTGCGAAAAAGGCGAAAGTATATGCCAGATGCGCGCATATCCCAGACCTAACCCAGACCTAACCGGTGTTATCCTCTAAAATATTGATCGAAACCAGGTTTAATTGACTGCCTCAGTGTGGTACCACATTACTACGTGATTCAAACACGGAAAGACCCAGGATCTGTCCAACAAGTATGCGAAGAAGGCAAAATCATGAGCCAGATGCG
Source organism: Colletes latitarsis (assembly GCF_051014445.1). Taxonomy (NCBI): domain Eukaryota; kingdom Metazoa; phylum Arthropoda; class Insecta; order Hymenoptera; family Colletidae; genus Colletes; species Colletes latitarsis. The sequence continues at coordinate 1,966,098 of NW_027488380.1, read as the reverse complement.
GGCATAACCCAGACCTAACCCAGACCTAACCGGTGTTATCCTCTAAAATATTGATCGAAACCAGGTTTAATTGACTGCTTCAGTGTGTTACCACATTACTACGTGATTCAAACACGAAAAAAACCCAGGATCTGGCCAACAAGTATGCGAAGAATTCAAAATCATGAGCCAGATGCGGGCATATCCCGGACCTAACCCAGACTTAACCGGTGTTATCCTCTGAAATATTGATCGAAACCAGGTTTAATTGATTACCTCAGTGTGGTACCACATTACTACGTGGTTCAAACACGGAAAAAACCCAGGATCTAGCCAACAAGTTTGCGAAAAAGCCGAAAGTATATGCCAGATGCGCGCATATCCCAGACCTAACCCAGACCTAACCGGTGTTATCCTCTGAAATATTGATCGAAACCAGGTTTAATTGACTACCTCAGTGTGGTACCACATTACTACATGATTCAAACACGGAAAAAACCCAGGATCTAGCCAACAAGTTTGCGAAAAAGGCGAAAGTATATGCCAGATGCGCGCATATCCCAGACCTAACCCAGACCTAACCGGTGTTATCCTCTAAAATATTGATCGAAACCAGGTTTGATTGACTACCTCAGTGTGGTACCACATTACTACGTGATTCAAACACGGAAAAAACCCAGGATCTAGCCAACAAGTTTGCGAAAAAGGCGAAAGTATATGCCAGATGCGCGCATATCCCAGACCTAACCCAGACCTAACCGGTGTTATCCTCTAAAATATTGATCGAAACCAGGTTTAATTGACTGCTTCAGTGTGTTACCACATTACTACGTGATTCGAACCCGAAAAAACCCGGGATCTGGCCAACAAGTATGCGAAGAAGGCAAAATCATTAGCCAGATGCGGGCATAACCCAAACCTAACCCAGACCTAACCCAGACCTAACCGGTGTTATCCTCTGAAATATTGATCGAAACCAGGTTTAATTGACTACCTTAGTGTGGTACCACATTACTACGTGATTCAAACACGGAAAAAACCCAGGATCTGGCCAAAAAGTTTGCGAAAAAGGCGACAGTATAAGCCAGATGCGCGCATATCCCAGACCTAACCCAGACCTAACCGGTGTTATCCTCTGAAATATTGATCGAAACTAGGTTTAATTGACTGCCTCAGTGTGGTACCACATTACTACGGGAGTCAAACACGGAAAAAACCCAGGATCTGACCAACAAGTATGCGAAGAAGGCAAAATCATGAGCCAGATGCGGGCATATCCCGGACCTAACCCATACCTAACCGGTGTTATCCTTTGAAATATTGATCGAAACCAGGTTTAATTGACTGCCTCAGTGTGGTACCACATTACTACGTGATTCAAACACGGAAAAAACCCAGGATCTGGCCAACAAGTATGCGAAGAAGGCAAAATCATGAGCCAGATGCGGGCATAACCCAGACCTAACCCAGACCTAACCGGTGTTATCCTCTAAAATATTGATCGAAACCAGGTTTAATTGACTGCTTCAGTGTGTTACCACATTACTACGTGATTCATACACGAATAAAACCCAGGATCTAGCCAACAAGTTTGCGAAAAAGACGAAAGTATATGCCAGATGCGCGTATATCCCAGACCTAACCCAGACCTAACGGGTGTTATCCTCTAAAATACTGTCCGAATCGAGGTTTAATGAATTGTTTCTGTGTCGTACCACATTACCACGTGATTCAAACCCCAAAAAAACCCAGGCTCTAGCCATCAAGTTTGCGAAAAAGACGAAAGTATAAGCCAGATGCGGGCATAACGCAGAACTAACCCAGACCTAACCGGTGTTATCCTCCAAAATATGGATCGAAACCAGGGTTAATTGACTGCTTCATTGTGTTGCCACATTACTACGTGATTCAAACACGAAAAAAAACCAGGATGTGGCAAACAAGTTTGCGAAGAAGGCAAAATCATGAGCCAGATGCGGGCATAACCCAGACCTAACCCATACCTAACCGGTGTTATCCTCCAAAATATTGATCGAAACCAGGGTTAATTGACAGCCTCAGTGTGCTACAACATTACTACGTGATTCAAACACGGAAAAAACCCAGGATCTGGCCAACAAGTTTGCGAAAAAGGCAAAATCCTGAGCCAGATGCCGGCATAACCCAGACCTAACCCATACCTAACCGGTGTTATCCTCCAAAATATGGATCGAAACCAGGGTTAATTGACTGCTTCATTGTGTTGCCACATTACTATGTGATTCAAACCCGAAAAAAACCCAGGATCTAGCCAACAAGTTTGCGAAAAAGGCGAAAGTATATGCCAGATGCGCGCATATCCCAGACCTAACCCAGACCTAACCGGTGTTATCCTCTAAAATATTGATCGAAACCAGGTTTAATTGACTGCCTCAGTGTGCTACAGCATTACTACGTGATTCAAACACGGAAAAAACCCAGGATCTGGCCAACAAGTTTGCGAAAAAGGCAAAATCATGAGCCAGATGCGGGCATAACCCAGACCTAACCCATACCTAACCGGTGTTATCCTCCAAAATATTGATCGAAACCAGGGTTAATTGACTGCTTCATTGTGTTACCACATTACTACGTGATTCAAACACGAAAAAAACCCAGGATCTGGCCAACAAGTATGCGAAGAAGGCAAAATCATGAGCCAGATGCGGGCATATCCCCGACCTAACCCAGACCTAACCGGTGTTATCCTCTAAAATATAGATCGAAACCAAGTTTAATTGACTGCTTCAGTGTGTTACCACATTACTACGTGATTCAAACACGGAAAAAACCCAGGATCTGGCCAACAAGTATGCGAAGAAGGCAAAATCCTGAGCCAGATGCGGGCATAACCCAGACGAAACCCAGACCTAACCGGTGTTATCCTCTAAAATATAGATCGAAACCAAGTTTAATTGACTGCTTCAGTGTGTTACCACATTACTACGTGATTCAAACACGGAAAAAACCCAGGATCTGGCCAACAAGTATGCGAAGAAAGCAAAATCATGAGCCAGATGCGGGCATAACCCAAACCTAACCCAGACCTAACCCAGACCTAACCGGTGTTATCCTCTAAAATATTGATCGAAACCAGGTTTAATTGACAGTTTCAGTGCGTTACCACATTACTACGTGATTCAAACAGGAAAAAGCCCAGGATCTGCCCAACAAGTATGCGAAGAAGGCAAAATCATGAGCCAGATGCGGGCATATCCCGGACCTAACCCAGACCTAACCGGTGTTATCCTCTGAAATATTGATCGATACCAGGCTTAATTGACTACCTCAGTGTGGTACCACATTACTACGTGATTCAAACACGGAAAAAACCCCGGGTCTAGCCAACAAGTTTGCGAAAAAGGCGAAAGTATATGCCAGATGCGCGCATATCCCAGACCTAACCCAGACCTGACCGGTGTTATCCGCTAAAATATTGATCGAAACCAGGTTTAATTGACTGCCTCAGTGTGCTACAACATTACTACGTGATTCAAACACGGAAAAAACCCAGGATCTGGCCAACAAGTTTGCGAAAAAGGCAAAATCATGAGCCAGATGCGGGCATAACCCAGACCTAACCCATACCTAACCGGTGTTATCCTCCAAAATATTGATCGAAACCAGGGTTAATTGACTGCTTCATTGTGTTACCACATTACTACGTGATTCAAACACGAAAAAAACCCAGGATCTGGCCAACAAGTATGCGAAGAAGGCAAAATCATGAGCCAGAAGCGGGCGTATCCCCGACCTAACCCAGACCTAACCGGTGTTATCCTCTGAAATATTGATCGAAACCAGGTTTAATTGACTACCTTAGTGTGGTACCACATTACTACGTGATTCAAACACGGAAAAAACCCAGGATCTGGCCAACAAGTTTGCGAAAAGGGCGAAAGTATATGCCAGATGCGCGCATATCCCAGACCTAACCCAGGCCTAACCGGTGTTATCCTCTAAAATATTGATCGAAACCAGGTTTGATTGACTGCTTCAGTGTGTTACCACATTACTACGTGATTCAAACACGAAAAAAACCCAGGATCTGGCCAACAAGTATTCGAAGAAGGCAAAATCATGAGCCAGATGCGGGCATAACCCAGACCTAACCCAGTCCTAACCGGTGTTGTCCTCTAAAATATTGATCGAAACCAGGTTTAATTGACTGCTTCAGTGTGTTACCACATTACTACGTGATTCAAACACGAAAAAAACCCAGGATCTGGCCAACAAGTATGCGAAGATGCCAAAATCATGAGCCAGATGCGGGCATATCTCGGACCTAGCCCAGACCTAACCGTTGTTATCCTCTAAAATATTGATCGAAACAAGGTTTAATTGACTGCTTCAGTGTGTTACCACATTACTACGTGATTCAAACACGAAACAAACCCAGGATCTGGCCAACAAGTATGCGAAGAAGGCAAAATCATGAGCCAGATGCGGGCATAACCCAGACCTAACCCAGTCCTAACCGGTGTTATCCTCTAAAAAATTGATCGAAACCAGGTTTAATTGACTGCTTCAGTGTGTTACCACATTACTACGTGATTCAAACACGAAAAAAACCCAGGATCTGGCCAACAAGTATGCGAAGATGCCAAAATCATGAGCCAGATGCGGGCATATCCCGGACCTAGCCCAGACCTAACCGGTGTTATCCTCTAAAATATTGATCGAAACCAGGTTTAATTGACTGCTTCAGTGTGTTACCACATTACTACGTGATTCAAACACGAAAAAAACCCAGGATCTGGCCAACAAGTATGCGAAGAAGGCAAAATCATGAGCCAGATGCGGGCATATCCCGGACCTAACCCAGACCTAACCGGTGTTATCCTCTGAAATATTGATCGATACCAGGTTTAATTGATTACCTCAGTGTGGTACCACATTACTACGTGGTTCAAACACGGAAAAAACCCAGGATCTAGCCAACAAGTTTGCGAAAAAGGCGAAAGTATATGCGAGATGCGCGCATATCCCAGACCTAACCCAGACCTAACCGGTGTTATCCTCTGAAGTATTGATCGAAACCAGGTTTAATTGACTACCTCAGTGTGGTACCACATTACTACGTGATTCAAACACGGAAAAAACCCAGGATCTAGCCAACAAGTTTGCGAAAAAGGCGAAAGTATATGCCAGATGCGCGCATATCCCAGACCTAACCCAGACCTAACCGGTGTTATCCTCTAAAATATTGATCGAAACCAGGTTTGATTGACTGCTTCAGTGTGTTACCACATTACTACGTGATTCAATCACGAAAAAAACCCAGGATCTAGCCAACAAGTTTGCGAAAAGGACGAAAGTATATGCCAGATGCGCGCATATCCCAGACCTAACCCAGACCTAACCGGTGTTATCCTCTAAAATATTGATCGAAACCAGGTTTAATTGACTGCTTCAGTGTGTTACCACATTACTACGTGATTCGAACCCGAAAAAACCCGGGATCTGGCCAACAAGTATGCGAAGAAGGCAAAATCATTAGCCAGATGCGGGCATAACCCAAACCTAACCCAGACCTAACCCAGACCTAACCGGTGTTATCCTCTGAAATATTGATCGAAACCAGGTTTAATTGACTACCTTAGTGTGGTACCACATTACTACGTGATTCAAACACGGAAAAAACCCAGGATCTGGCCAAAAAGTTTGCGAAAAAGGCGAAAGTATAAGCCAGATGCGCGCATATCCCAGACCTAACCCAGACCTAACCGGTGTTATCCTCTGAAATATTGATCGAAACTAGGTTTAATTGACTGCCTCAGTGTGGTACCACATTACTACGGGAGTCAAACACGGAAAAAACCCAGGATCTGACCAACAAGTATGCGAAGAAGGCAAAATCATGAGCCAGATGCGGGCATATCCCGGACCTAACCCATACCTAACCGGTGTTATCCTTTGAAATATTGATCGAAACCAGGTTTAATTGACTGCCTCAGTGTGGTACCACATTACTACGTGATTCAAACACGGAAAAAACCCAGGATCTGGCCAACAAGTATGCGAAGAAGGCAAAATCATGAGCCAGATGCGGGCATAACCCAGACCTAACCCAGACCTAACCGGTGTTATCCTCTAAAATATTGATCGAAACCAGGTTTAATTGACTGCTTCAGTGTGTTACCACATTACTACGTGATTCATACACGAAAAAAACCCAGGATCTAGCCAACAAGTTTGCGAAAAAGACGAAAGTATATGCCAGATGCGCGTATATCCCAGACCTAACCCAGACCTAACGGGTGTTATCCTCTAAAATACTGTCCGAATCCAGGTTTAATGAATTGTTTCTGTGTCGTACCACATTACCACGTGATTCAAACCCCAAAAAAACCCAGGCTCTAGCCATCAAGTTTGCGAAAAAGACGAAAGTATAAGCCAGATGCGGGCATAACGCAGAACTAACCCAGACCTAACCGGTGTTATCCTCCAAAATATGGATCGAAACCAGGGTTAATTGACTGCTTCATTGTGTTGCCACATTACTACGTGATTCAAACACGAAAAAAAACCAGGATGTGGCAAACAAGTTTGCGAAGAAGGCAAAATCATGAGCCAGATGCGGGCAAACCCAGACCTAACCCATACCTAACCGGTGTTATCCTCCAAAATATTGATCGAAACCAGGGTTAATTGACAGCCTCAGTGTGCTACAACATTACTACGTGATTCAAACACGGAAAAAACCCAGGATCTGGCCAACAAGTTTGCAAAAAAGGCAAAATCATGAGCCAGATGCGGGCATAACCCAGACCTAACCCATACCTAACCGGTGTTATCCTCCAAAATATGGATCGAAACCAGGGTTAATTGACTGCTTCATTGTGTTGCCACATTACTATGTGATTCAAACCCGAAAAAAACCCAGGATCTAGCCAACAAGTTTGCGAAAAAGGCGAAAGTATATGCCAGATGCGCGCATATCCCAGACCTAACCCAGACCTAACCGGTGTTATCCTCTAAAATATTGATCGAAACCAGGTTTAATTGACTGCCTCAGTGTGCTACAGCATTACTACGTGATTCAAACACGGAAAAAACCCAGGATCTGGCCAACAAGTTTGCGAAAAAGGCAAAATCATGAGCCAGATGCGGGCATAACCCAGACCTAACCCATACCTAACCGGTGTTATCCTCCAAAATATTGATCGAAACCAGGGTTAATTGACTGCTTCATTGTGTTACCACATTACTACGTGATTCAAACACGAAAAAAACCCAGGATCTGGCCAACAAGTATGCGAAGAAGGCAAAATCATGAGCCAGATGCGGGCATATCCCCGACCTAACCCAGACCTAACCGGTGTTATCCTCTAAAATATAGATCGAAACCAAGTTTAATTGACTGCTTCAGTGTGTTACCACATTACTACGTGATTCAAACACGGAAAAAACCCAGGATCTGGCCAACAAGTATGCGAAGAAGGCAAAATCATGAGCCAGATGCGGGCATAACCCAGACGAAACCCAGACCTAACCGGTGTTATCCTCTAAAATATAGATCGAAACCAAGTTTAATTGACTGCTTCAGTGTGTTACCACATTACTACGTGATTCAAACACGGAAAAAACCCAGGATCTGGCCAACAAGTATGCGAAGAAAGCAAAATCATGAGCCAGATGCGGGCATAACCCAAACCTAACCCAGACCTAACCCAGACCTAACCGGTGTTATCCTCTAAAATATTGATCGAAACCAGGTTTAATTGACAGTTTCAGTGCGTTACCACATTACTACGTGATTCAAACAGGAAAAAGCCCAGGATCTGCCCAACAAGTATGCGAAGAAGGCAAAATCATGAGCCAGATGCGGGCATAACCCAGACCTAACCCAGGCCTAACCGGTGTTATCCTCTAAAATACTGTCCGAATCCAGGTTTAATTGACTGCCTCAGTGTGGTACAACATTACTACGTGTTTCAAACACGGAAAAATCCCAGGATCTGGCCAACAAGTTTGCGAAAATGGCGAAAGTATAAGCCAGATGCGCGCATATCCCAGACCTAACCCAGACCTAACCGGTGTTATCCTCTAAAATATTGATCGAAACCAGGTTTAATTGACTGCATCAGTGTGGTACCACATTACTACGTGATTCAAACACGGAAAAAACCCAGGATCGGGCCAACAAGTATGCGAAGAAGGCAAAATCATGAGCCAGATGCGGGCATATCCCGGACCTAACCCAGACCTAACCGGTGTTATCCTCTGAAATATTGATCGATACCAGGCTTAATTGACTACCTCAGTGTGGTACCACATTACTACGTGATTCAAACACGGAAAAAACCCCGGGTCTAGCCAACAAGTTTGCGAAAAAGGCGAAAGTATATGCCAGATGCGCGCATATCCCAGACCTAACCCAGACCTGACCGGTGTTATCCGCTAAAATATTGATCGAAACCAGGTTTAATTGACTGCCTCAGTGTGCTACAACATTACTACGTGATTCAAACACGGAAAAAACCCAGGATCTGGCCAACAAGTTTGCGAAAAAGGCAAAATCATGAGCCAGATGCGGGCATAACCCAGACCTAACCCATACCTAACCGGTGTTATCCTCCAAAATATTGATCGAAACCAGGGTTAATTGACTGCTTCATTGTGTTACCACATTACTACGTGATTCAAACACGAAAAAAACCCAGGATCTGGCCAACAAGTATGCGAAGAAGGCAAAATCATGAGCCAGAAGCGGGAGTATCCCCGACCTAACCCAGACCTAACCGGTGTTATCCTCTGAAATATTGATCGAAACCAGGTTTAATTGACTGCTTCAGTGTGTTACCACATTACTACGTGATTCAAACACGAAACAAACCCAGGATCTGGCCAACAAGTATGCGAAGAAGGCAAAATCATGAGCCAGATGCGGGCATAACCCAGACCTAACCCAGTCCTAACCGGTGTTATCCTCTAAAAAATTGATCGAAACCAGGTTTAATTGACTGCTTCAGTGTGTTACCACATTACTACGTGATTCAAACACGAAAAAAACCCAGGATCTGGCCAACAAGTATGCGAAGATGCCAAAATCATGAGCCAGATGCGGGCATATCCCGGACCTAGCCCAGACCTAACCGGTGTTATCCTCTGAAATATTGATCGAAACCAGGTTTAATTGACTGCCTCAGTGTGGTACCACATTACTACGTGATTCAAACACGGAAAAAACCCAGGATCTGGCCAACAAGTATGCGAAGAAGGCAAAATCATGAGCCAGATGCGGGCATAACCCAGACCTAACCCAGTCCTAACCGGTGTTATCCTCTAAAATATTGATCGAAACCAGGTTTAATTGACTGCTTCAGTGTGTTACCACATTACTACGTGATTCAAACACGAAAAAAACCCAGGATCTGGCCAACAAGTATGCGAAGAAGGCAAAATCATGAGCCAGATGCGGGCATATCCCGGACCTAACCCAGACCTAACCGGTGTTATCCTCTGAAATATTGATCGATACCAGGTTTAATTGACTACCTCAGTGTGGTACCACATTACTACGTGATTCAAACACGGAAAAAACCCAGGATCTAGCCAACAAGTTTGCGAAAAAGGCGAAAGTATATGCCAGATGCGCGCATATCCCAGACCTAACCCAGTCCTAACCGGTGTTATCCTCTAAAATCTTGATCGAAACCAGGTTTAATTGACTGCTTCAGTGTGTTACCACATTACTACGTGATTCAAACACGAAAAAAACCCAGGATCTGGCCAACAAGTATGCGAAGATGCCAAAATCATGAGCCAGATGCGGGCATATCCCGGACCTAGCCCAGACCTAACCGTTGTTATCCTCTAAAATATTGATCGAAACAAGGTTTAATTGACTGCTTCAGTGTGTTACCACATTACTACGTGATTCAAACACGAAAAAAACCCAGGATCTGGCCAACAAGTATGCGAAGAAGGCAAAATCATGAGCCAGATGCGGGCATAACCCAGACCTAACCCAGTCCTAACCGGTGTTATCCTCTAAAATATTGATCGAAACCAGGTTTAATTGACTGCTTCAGTGTGTTACCACATTACTACGTGATTCAAACACGAAAAAAACCTAGGATCTGGCCAACAAGTATGCGAAGATGCCAAAATCATGAGCCAGATGCGGGCATATCCCGGACCTAGCCCAGACCTAACCGGTGTTATCCTCTAAAATATTGATCGAAACCAGGTTTAATTGACTGCCTCAGTGTGGTACCACATTACTACGTGATTCAAACACGGAAAAAACCCAGGATCTGGCCAACAAGTTTGCGAAAATGGCGAAAGTATAAGCCAGATGCGCGCATTTCCTAGATCTAACCCAGACCTAACCGGCGTTATCCTCTAAAATATTGATCGAGACCGGGTTTAATTGACTGTTTCAGTGTGTTACCACATTACTACGTGATTCAAACACGAAAAAAACCCAAGATCTGGCCAACAAGTTAGCGAAAAAGGCAAAATCATGAGCCAGATGCGGGCATAACCCAGACCTAACCCAGACCTAACCGGTGTTATCCTCCAAAATATTGATCGCAACCAGGGTTAATTGACTGCTTCATTGTGTTACCACATTACTACGTGATTCAAACACGAAAAAAACCCAGGATCTAGCCAACAAGTTTGCGAAAAAGGCGAAAGTATAAGCCAGATGCGGGCATAACCCAGACCTAACCCAGACCTATCTGGTGCTATCCTCTAAAATATTGATCGAACCCAGGTTTAATTGATTACCTCAGTGTGGTACCACATTACTACGTGATTCAAACACGGAAAAAACCCAGGATCTAGCCAACAAGTTTGCGAAAAAGGCGAAAGTATATGCCAGATGCGGGCATAACCCAGAACTAACCCAGACCTAACCGGTGTTATCCTCCAAAATATGGATCGAAACCAGGGTTAATTGACTGCTTCATTGTGTTGCCACATTACTACGTGATTCAAACACGAAAAAAAACCAGGATATGGCAAACAAGTTTGCGATTAAGGCATAATCATGAGCCAGATGCGGGCATAACCCAGACCTAACCCAGACCTAACCGGTGTTATCCTCCAAAATATTGATCGCAACCAGGGTTAATTGACTGCTTCATTGTGTTACCACATTACTACGTGATTCAAACACGAAAAAAACCCAGGATCTAGCCAACAAGTTTGCGAAAAAGGCGAAAGTATAAGCCAGATGCGGGCATAACCCAGACCTAACCCAGACCTATCTGGTGCTATCCTCTAAAATATTGATCGAAACCAGGTTTAATTGATTACCTCAGTGTGGTACCACATTACTACGTGATTCAAACACGGAAAAAACCCAGGATCTAGCCAACAAGTTTGCGAAAAAGGCGAAAGTATATGCCAGATGCGGGCATAACCCAGAACAAACCCAGACCTAACCGGTGTTATCCTCCAAAATATGGATCGAAACCAGGGTTAATTGACTGCTTCATTGTGTTGCCACATTACTACGTGATTCAAACACGAAAAAAAACCAGGATATGGCAAACAAGTTTGCGAAAAAGGCGAAAGTATAAGCCAGATGCGGGCATAACCGAGACCTAACCCAGACCTAACCGGTGTTATCCTCTAAAATATTGATCGAAACCAGGTTTAATTGACTGCCTCAGTGTCCTACAACATTACTACGTGATTGAAACACGGAAAAAACCCAGGATCTGGCCAACAAGTTTGCGATTAAGGCATAATCATGAGCCAGATGCGGGCATAACCCAGACCTTACCCAGACCTGACCGGTGTTATCCTCCAAAATATTGATCGAAACCAGGGTTAATTGACTGCTTCATTGTGTTACCACATTACTACGTGATTCAAACACGAAAAAAACCCAGGATCCGGCCAACAAGTATGCGAAAAAGGCAAAATCATGAGCCAGATGCGCGCATATCCCAGACCTAACCCAGACTTAACCGGTGTTATCCTCTGAAATATTGATCGAAACCAGGTTTAATTGACTGCTTCAGTGTGTTACCACATTACTACGTGATTCGAACCCGAAAATTCCCAGGATCTAGCCCACAAGTTTGCGAAAAAGGAGAAAGTATAAGCCAGAAGCGCGCATATCCAAGACCTAACCCAGACCTAACCGGTGTTATCCTCTAAAATACTGTCCGAATCCAGGTTTAATGAATTGTTTCTGTGTGTTACCACATTACTACGTGATTCAAACACGAAAAAAACCCAACATCTGGCCAACAAGTTTGCGAAAAAGGCAAAATCATGAGCCAGATGCGGGCATAACCCAGACCTAACCCAGACCTAACCGGTGTTATCCTCTAAAATATTGATCGAAACCAGGTTTAATTGACTGCTTCAGTGTGTTACCACATTACTACGTGATTCAAACACGAAAAAAACCCAGGATCTGGCCAACAAGTATGCGAAGATGCCAAAATCATGAGCCAGATGCGGGCATATCCCGGACCTAGCCCAGACCTAACCGGTGTTATCCTCTGAAATATTGATCGAAACCAGGTTTAATTGACTGCCTCAGTGTGGTACCACATTACTACGTGATTCAAACACGGAAAAAACCCAGGATCTGGCCAACAAGTATGCGAAGAAGGCAAAATCATGAGCCAGATGCGGGCATAACCCAGACCTAACCCAGACCTAACCGGTGTTATCCTCTGAAATATTGATCGAAACCAGGTTTAATTGACTACCTTAGTGTGGGACCACATTACTACGTGATTCAAACACGGAAAAAACCCAGGATCTGGCCAACAAGTTTGCGCAAAAGGCGAAAGTATATGCCAGATGCGCCCATATCCCAGACCTAACCCAGACCTAACCGGTGTTATCCTCTGAAATATTGATCGAAACCAGGTTTGATTGACTGCTTCAGTGTGTTACCACATTACTACGTGATTCAAACACGAGAAAAACCCAGGATCGGGCCAACAAGTATGCGAAGAAGGCAAAATCATGAGCCAGATGCGGGCATATCCCGCACCTGACCCAGACCTAACCGGTGTTACCCTCTAAAATATTGATCGAAACCAGGTTTGATTGACTGCTTCAGTGTGTTACCACATTACTACGTGATTCCATCACGAAAAAAACCCAGGATCTGGCGAACAAGTATGCGAAGATGCCAAAATCATGAGCCAGATGCCGGCATATCCCGGACCTAGCCCAGACCTAACCGGTGTTATCCTCTGAAATATTGATCGAAACCAGGTTTAATTGACTGCCTCAGTGTGGTACCACATTACTACGTGATTCAAACACGGAAAAAACCCAGGATCTGGCCAACAAGTATGCGAAGAAGGCAAAATCGTGAGCCAGATGCGGGCATAACCCAGACCTATCCCAGACCTAACCGTTGTTATCCTCTAAAATATTGATCGAAACCAGGTTTAATTGACTGCTTCAGTGTGTTACCACATTACTACGTGATTCAAACACGAGAAAAACCCAGGATCGGGCCAACAAGTATGCGAAGAAGGCAAAATCATGAGCCAGATGCGGGCATATCCCGGACCTAACCCAGACCTAACCGGTGTTATCCTCTGAAATATTGATCGATACCAGGTTTAATTGATTACCTCAGTGTGGTACCACATTACTACATGATTCAAACACGGAAAAAACCCAGGATCTAGCCAACAAGTTTGCGAAAAAGGCGAAAGTATATGCCAGATGCGCGCATATCCCAGACCTAACCCAGACCTAACCGGTGTTATCCTCCAAAATATTGATCGAAACCAGGTTTGATTGACTGCTCCAGTTTGTTACCACATTACTACGTGATTCAATCACGAAAAAAACCCAGGATCTAGTCAACAAGTTTGCGAAAAAGGCAAAAGTATATGCCAGACGCGCATATCCCAGACCTAACCCCGACCTAACCGGTGTTATCCTCTAAAATATTGATCGAAACCAGGTTTAATTGACTGCTTCAGTGTGTTACCACATTACTACGTGATTCAAACACGAAAAAACCCCGGGATCTGGCCAACAAGTATGCGAAGAAGGCAAAATCATGAGCCAGATGCGGGCATAACCCAGACCTAACCCAGTCCTAACCGGTGTTATCCTCTAAAATATTGATCGAAACCAGGTTTAATTGACTGCTTCAGTGTGTTACCACATTACTACGTGATTCAAACACGAAAAAAACCCCGGATCTGGCCAACAAGTATGCGAAGATGCCAAAATCATGAGCCAGATGCGGGCATATCCCGGAACTAGCCCAGACCTAACCGGTGTTATCCTCTGAAATATTGATCGAAACCAGGTTTAATTGACTGCCTCAGTGTGGTACCACATTACTACGTGATTCGAACCCGAAAAAACCCAGGATCTAGCCAACAAGTTTGCGAAAAAGGAGAAAGTATAAGCCAGATGCGCGCATTTCCCAGATCTAACCCAGACCTAACCGGCGTTATCCTCTAAAATATTGATCGAAACCAGGTTTAATTGACAGCCTCAGTGTGGTACCACATTACTACGTGATTCAAACACGGAAAAAACCCAGGATCTGGCCAACAAGTTTGCGAAAAAGGCGAAAGTATAAGCCAGATGCGCGCATTTCCCAGATCTAACCCAGACCTAACCGGCGTTATCCTCTAAAATATTGATCGAGACCGGGTTTAATTGACTGCTTCAGTGTGTTACCACATTACTACGTGATTCAAACACGGAAAAAACCCAGGATCTAGCCAAGAAGTTTGCGAAAAAGGCGAAAGTATATGCCAGATGCGGGCATAACCCAGAACTAACCCAGACCTAACCGGTGTTATCCTCCAAAATATGGATCAAAGCCAGGGTTAATTGACTGCTTCATTGTGTTGCCACATTACTACGTGATTCAAACACGAAAAAAAACCAGGATATGGCAAACAAGTTTGCGAAAAAGGAGAAAGTATAAGCCAGATGCGCGCATTTCCCAGATCTAACCCAGACCTAACCGGCGTTATCCTCTAAAATATTGATCGTAACCGGGTTTAATTGACTGCTTCAGTGTGTTACCACATTACTACGTGATTCAAACACGAAAAAAACCCAAGATCTGGCCAACAAGTTTGCGAAAAAGGCAAAATCATGAGCCAGATGCGGGTATAACCCAGACCTAACCCAGACCTAGCCGGTGTTATCCTCCAAGATATTGATCGAAACCAGGGTTAATTGACTGCTTCATTGTGTTACCACATTACTACGTGATTCAAACACGAAAAAAACCCAGGATCTAGCCAACAAGTTTGCGAAAAAGGCGAAAGTATAAGCCAGATGCGGGCATAACCCAGACCTAACCCAGACCTAACCGGTGTTATCCTCTAAAATATTGATCGAAACCAGGTTTAATTGACTGCCTCAGTGTCCTACAACATTACTACGTGATTCAAACACGGAAAAAACCCAGGATCTGGCCAACAAGTTTGCGATTAAGGCATAATCATGAGCCAGATGCGGGCATAACCCAGACCTTACCCAGACCTGACCGGTGTTATCCTCCAAAATATTGATCGAAACCAGGGTTAATTGACTGCTTCATTGTGTTACCACATTACTACGTGATTCAAACACGAAAAAAACCCAGGATCCGGCCAACAAGTATGCGAAAAAGGCAAAATCATGAGCCAGATGCGGGCATAACCCAGACCTAACCCAGTCCTAACCGGTGTTATCCTCTAAAAAATTGATCGAAACCAGGTTTAATTGACTGCTTCAGTGTGTTACCACATTACTACGTGATTCAAACACGAAAAAAACCCAGGATCTGGCCAACAAGTATGCGAAGATGCCAAAATCATGAGCCAGATGCGGGCATATCCCGGACCTAGCCCAGACCTAACCGGTGTTATCCTCCAAAATATTGATCGAAACCAGGGTTAATTGACTGCTTCATTGTGTTACCACATTACTACGTGATTCAAACACGAAACAAACCCAGGATCTGGCCAACAAGTATGCGAAGAAGGCAAAATCATGAGCCAGATGCGGGCATAACCCAGACCTAACCCAGTCCTAACCGGTGTTATCCTCTAAAAAATTGATCGAAACCAGGTTTAATTGACTGCTTCAGTGTGTTACCACATTACTACGTGATTCAAACACGAAAAAAACCCAGGATCTGGCCAACAAGTATGCGAAGATGCCAAAATCATGAGCCAGATGCGGGCATATCCCGGACCTAGCCCAGACCTAACCGGTGTTATCCTCTGAAATATTGATCGAAACCAGGTTTAATTGACTGCCTCAGTGTGGTACCACATTACTACGTGATTCAAACACGGAAAAAACCCAGGATCTGGCCAACAAGTATGCGAAGAAGGCAAAATCATGAGCCAGATGCGGGCATAACCCAGACCTAACCCAGTCCTAACCGGTGTTATCCTCTAAAATATTGATCGAAACCAGGTTTAATTGACTGCTTCAGTGTGTTACCACATTACTACGTGATTCAAACACGAAAAAAACCCAGGATCTGGCCAACAAGTATGCGAAGAAGGCAAAATCATGAGCCAGATGCGGGCATATCCCGGAACTAACCCAGACCTAACCGGTGTTATCCTCTGAAATATTGATCGATACCAGGTTTAATTGACTACCTCAGTGTGGTACCACATTACTACGTGATTCAAACACGGAAAAAACCCAGGATCTAGCCAACAAGTTTGCGAAAAAGGCGAAAGTATATGCCAGATGCGCGCATATCCCAGACCTAACCCAGTCCTAACCGGTCTTATCCTCGAAAATCTTGATCGAAACCAGGTTTAATTGACTGCTTCAGTGTGTTACCACATTACTACGTGATTCAAACACGAAAAAAACCCAGGATCTGGCCAACAAGTATGCGAAGATGCCAAAATCATGAGCCAGATGCGGGCATATCCCGGACCTAGCCCAGACCTAACCGTTGTTATCCTCTAAAATATTGATCGAAACAAGGTTTAATTGACTGCTTCAGTGTGTTACCACATTACTACGTGATTCAAACACGAAAAAAACCCAGGATCTGGCCAACAAGTATGCGAAGAAGGCAAAATCATGAGCCAGATGCGGGCATAACCCAGACCTAACCCAGTCCTAACCGGTGTTATCCTCTAAAATATTGATCGAAACCAGGTTTAATTGACTGCTTCAGTGTGTTACCACATTACTACGTGATTCAAACACGAAAAAAACCCAGGATCTGGCCAACAAGTATGCGAAGATGCCAAAATCATGAGCCAGATGCGGGCATATCCCGGACCTAGCCCAGACCTAACCGGTGTTATCCTCTAAAATATTGATCGAAACCAGGTTTAATTGACTGCCTCAGTGTGGTACCACATTACTACGTGATTCAAACACGGAAAAAACCCAGGATCCGGCCAACAAGTTTGCGATTAAGGCATAATCATGAGCCAGATGCGGGCATAACCCAGACCTTACCCAGACCTGACCGGTGTTATCCTCCAAAATATTGATCGAAACCAGGGTTAATTGACTGCTTCATTGTGTTACCACATTACTACGTGATTCAAACACGAAAAAAACCCAGGATCCGGCCAACAAGTATGCGAAAAAGGCAAAATCATGAGCCAGATGCGCGCATATCCCAGACCTAACCCAGACTTAACCGGTGTTATCCTCTGAAATATTGATCGAAACCAGGTTTAATTGACTGCTTCAGTGTGTTACCACATTACTACGTGATTCGAACCCGAAAATTCCCAGGATCTAGCCCACAAGTTTGCGAAAAAGGAGAAAGTATAAGCCAGAAGCGCGCATATCCAAGACCTAACCCAGACCTAACCGGTGTTATCCTCTAAAATACTGTCCGAATCCAGGTTTAATGAATTGTTTCTGTGTGTTACCACATTACTACGTGATTCAAACACGAAAAAAACCCAACATCTGGCCAACAAGTTTGCGAAAAAGGCAAAATCATGAGCCAGATGCGGGCATAACCCAGACCTAACCCAGACCTAACCGGTGTTATCCTCTAAAATATTGATCGAAACCAGGTTTAATTGACTGCTTCAGTGTGTTACCACGTTACTACGTGATTCAAACACGAAAAAAACCCAGGATCTGGCCAACAAGTATGCGAAGATGCCAAAATCATGAGCCAGATGCGGGCATATCCCGGACCTAGCCCAGACCTAACCGGTGTTATCCTCTGAAATATTGATCGAAACCAGGTTTAATTGACTACCTTAGTGTGGGACCACATTACTACGTGATTCAAACACGGAAAAAACCCAGGATCTGGCCAACAAGTTTGCGAAAAAGGCGAAAGTATATGCCAGATGCGCCCATATCCCAGACCTAACCCAGACCTAACCGGTGTTATCCTCCGAAATATTGATCGAAACCAGGTTTGATTGACTGCTTCAGTGTGTTACCACATTACTACGTGATTCAAACACGAGAAAAACCCAGGATCGGGCCAACAAGTATGCGAAGAAGGCAAAATCATGAGCCAGATGCGGGCATATCCCGCACCTAACCCAGACCTAACCGGTGTTATCCTCTAAAATATTGATCGAAACCAGGTTTGATTGACTGCTTCAGTGTGTTACCACATTACTACGTGATTCAATCACGAAAAAAACCCAGGATCTGGCGAACAAGTATGCGAAGATGCCAAAATCATGAGCCAGATGCGGGCATATCCCGGACCTAGCCCAGACCTAACCGGTGTTATCCTCTGAAATATTGATCGAAACCAGGTTTAATTGACTGCCTCAGTGTGGTACCACATTACTACGTGATTCAAACACGGAAAAAACCCAGGATCTGGCCAACAAGTTTGCGAAAAAGGCGAAAGTATATGCCAGATGCGCCCATATCCCAGACCTAACCCAGACCTAACCGGTGTTATCCTCCGAAATATTGATCGAAACCAGGTTTGATTGACTGCTTCAGTGTGTTACCACATTACTACGTGATTCAAACACGAGAAAAACCCAGGATCGGGCCAACAAGTAGGCGAAGAAGGCAAAATCATGAGCCAGATGCGGGCATATCCCGCACCTAACCCAGACCTAACCGGTGTTATCCTCTAAAATATTGATCGAAACCAGGTTTGATTGACTGCTTCAGTGTGTTACCACATTACTACGTGATTCAATCACGAAAAAAACCCAGGATCTGGCGAACAAGTATGCGAAGATGCCAAAATCATGAGCCAGATGCCGGCATATCCCGGACCTAGCCCAGACCTAACCGGTGTTATCCTCTGAAATATTGATCGAAACCAGGTTTAATTGACTGCCTCAGTGTGGTACCACATTACTACGTGATTCAAACACGGAAAAAACCCAGGATCTGGCCAACAAGTATGCGAAGAAGGCAAAATCGTGAGCCAGATGCGGGCATAACCCAGACCTATCCCAGACCTAACCGTTGTTATCCTCTAAAATATTGATCGAAACCAGGTTTAATTGACTGCTTCAGTGTGTTACCACATTACTACGTGATTCAAACACGAGAAAAACCCAGGATCGGGCCAACAAGTATGCGAAGAAGGCAAAATCATGAGCCAGATGCGGGCATATCCCGGACCTAACCCAGACCTAACCGGTGTTATCCTCTGAAATATTGATCGATACCAGGTTTAATTGATTACCTCAGTGTGGTACCACATTACTACATGATTCAAACACGGAAAAAACCCAGGATCTAGCCAACAAGTTTGCGAAAAAGGCGAAAGTATATGCCAGATGCGCGCATATCCCAGACCTAACCCAGACCTAACCGGTGTTATCCTCCAAAATATTGATCGAAACCAGGTTTGATTGACTGCTCCAGTTTGTTACCACATTACTACGTGATTCAATCACGAAAAAAACCCAGGATCTAGTCAACAAGTTTGCGAAAAAGGCAAAAGTATATGCCAGATGCGCGCATATCCCAGACCTAACCCCGACCTAACCGGTGTTATCCTCTAAAATATTGATCGAAACCAGGTTTAATTGACTGCTTCAGTGTGTTACCACATTACTACGTGATTCAAACACGAAAAAACCCCGGGATCTGGCCAACAAGTATGCGAAGAAGGCAAAATCATGAGCCAGATGCGGGCATAACCCAGACCTAACCCAGTCCTAACCGGTGTTATCCTCTAAAATATTGATCGAAACCAGGTTTAATTGACTGCTTCAGTGTGTTACCACATTAGTACGTGATTCAAACACGAAAAAAACCCCGGATCTGGCCAACAAGTATGCGAAGATGCCAAAATCATGAGCCAGATGCGGGCATATCCCGGAACTAGCCCAGACCTAACCGGTGTTATCCTCTGAAATATTGATCGAAACCAGGTTTAATTGACTGCCTCAGTGTGGTACCACATTACTACGTGATTCGAACCCGAAAAAACCCAGGATCTAGCCAACAAGTTTGCGAAAAAGGAGAAAGTATAAGCCAGATGCGCGCATTTCCCAGATCTAACCCAGACCTAACCGGCGTTATCCTCTAAAATATTGATCGAAACCAGGTTTAATTGACAGCCTCAGTGTGGTACCACATTACTACGTGATTCAAACACGGAAAAAACCCAGGATCTGGCCAACAAGTTTGCGAAAAAGGCGAAAGTATAAGCCAGATGCGCGCATTTCCCAGATCTAACCCAGACCTAACCGGCGTTATCCTCTAAAATATTGATCGAGACCGGGTTTAATTGACTGCTTCAGTGTGTTACCACATTACTACGTGATTCAAACACGGAAAAAACCCAGGATCTAGCCAAGAAGTTTGCGAAAAAGGCGAAAGTATATGCCAGATGCGGGCATAACCCAGAACTAACCCAGACCTAACCGGTGTTATCCTCCAAAATATGGATCAAAGCGAGGGTTAATTGACTGCTTCATTGTGTTGCCACATTACTACGTGATTCAAACACGAAAAAAAACCAGGATATGGCAAACAAGTTTGCGAAAAAGGAGAAAGTATAAGCCAGATGCGCGCATTTCCCAGATCTAACCCAGACCTAACCGGCGTTATCCTCTAAAATATTGATCGTAACCGGGTTTAATTGACTGCTTCAGTGTGTTACCACATTACTACGTGATTCAAACACGAAAAAAACCCAAGATCTGGCCAACAAGTTTGCGAAAAAGGCAAAATCATGAGCCAGATGCGGGTATAACCCAGACCTAACCCAGACCTAACCGGTGTTATCCTCCAAGATATTGATCGAAACCAGGGTTAATTGACTGCTTCATTGTGTTACCACATTACTACGTGATTCAAACACGAAAAAAACCCAGGATCTAGCCAACAAGTTTGCGAAAAAGGCGAAAGTATAAGCCAGATGCGGGCATAACCCAGACCTAACCCAGACCTAACCGGTGTTATCCTCTAAAATATTGATCGAAACCAGGTTTAATTGACTGCCTCAGTGTCCTACAACATTACTACGTGATTCAAACACGGAAAAAACCCAGGATCTGGCCAACAAGTTTGCGATTAAGGCATAATCATGAGCCAGATGCGGGCATAACCCAGACCTTACCCAGACCTGACCGGTGTTATCCTCCAAAATATTGATCGAAACCAGGGTTAATTGACTGCTTCATTGTGTTACCACATTACTACGTGATTCAAACACGAAAAAAACCCAGGATCCGGCTAACAAGTATGCGAAAAAGGCAAAATCATGAGCCAGATGCGGGCATAACCCAGACCTAACCCAGACCTAACCGGTGTTATCCTCTAAAATATTGATCGAAACCAGGTTTAATTGACTGCTTCAGTGTGTTACCACATTACTACGTGATTCAAACACGAAAAAAACCCAGGATCTCGCCAACAAGTATGCGAAGAAGGCAAAATCATGAGCCAGATGCGGGCATATCCCGGACCTAACCCAGACTTAACCGGTGTTATCCTCTGAAATATTGATCGAAACCAGGTTTAATTGACTACCTCAGTGTGGTACCACATTACTACGTGATTCCAACACGGAAAAAACACAGGATCTAGCCAACAAGTATGCGAAGAAGGCAAAATCATGAGCCAGATGCGGGCATAACCCAGACCTATCCCAGACCTAACCGTTGTTATCCTCTAAAATATTGATCGAAACCAGGTTTAATTGACTGCTTCAGTGTGTTACCTCATTACTACGTGATTCAAACACGAGAAAAACCCAGGATCGGGCCAACAAGTATGCGAAGAAGGCAAAGTCATGAGCCAGATGCGGGCATAACCCAAACCTAACCCAGACCTAACCCAGGCCTAACCGGTGTTATCCTCTAAAATATTGATCGAAACCAGGTTTAATTGACAGTTTCAGTGCGTTACCACATTACTACGTGATTCAAACAGGAAAAAGCCCAGGATCTGCCCAACAAGTATGCGAAGAAGGCAAAATCATGAGCCAGATGCGGGCATAACCCAGACCTAACCGGTGTTATCCTCTAAAATACTGTCCGAATCCAGGTTTAATGAATTGTTTCTGTGTGTTACCACATTACTACGTGATTCAAACACGAAAAAAACCCAACATCTGGCCAACAAGTTTGCGAAAAAGGCAAAATCATGAGCCAGATGCGGGCATAACCCAGACCTAACCCAGACCTAACCGGTGTTATCCTCTAAAATATTGATCGAAACCAGGTTTAATTGACTGCTTCAGTGTGTTACCACATTACTACGTGATTCAAACACGAAAAAAACCCAGGATCTAGCCAACAAGTATGCGAAGAAGGCAAAATCATGAGCCAGATGCGGGCATAACCCAGACCTAACCCAGTCCTAACCGGTGTTACCCTCTAAAATATTGATCGAAACCAGGTTTAATTGACTGCTTCAGTGTGTTACCACATTACTACGTGATTCAAACACCAAAAAAACCCAGGATCTGGCCAACAAGTATGCGAAGAAGGCAAAATCATGAGCCAGATGCGGGCATAACCCAGACCTATCCCAGACCTAACCGGTGTTATCCTCTAAAATATTGATCGAAACCAGGTTTAATTGACTGCTTCAGTGTGTTACCACATTACTACGTGATTCAAACACGAAAAAAACCCAGGATCTGGCCAACAAGTATGCGAAGATGCCAAAATCATGAGCCAGATGCGGGCATATCCCGGACCTAGCCCAGACCTAACCGGTGATATCCTCTGAAATATTGATCGAAACCAGGTTTAATTGACTGCCTCAGTGTGGTACCACATTACTACGTGATTCAAACACCAAAAAAACCCAGGATCTGGCCAACAAGTATGCGAAGAAGGCAAAATCATGAGCCAGATGCGGGCATAACCCAGACCTATCCCAGACCTAACCGGTGTTATCCTCTAAAATATTGATCGAAACCAGGTTTAATTGACTGCTTCAGTGTGTTACCACATTACTACGTGATTCAAACACGAGAAAAACCCAGGATCGGGCCAACAAGTATGCGAAGAAGGCAAAATCATGAGCCAGATGCGGGCATATCCCGGACCTAACCCAGACCTAACCGGTGTTATCCTCTGAAATATTGATCGATACCAGGTTTAATTGATTACCTCAGTGTGGTACCACATTACTACATGATTCAAACACGGAAAAAACCCAGGATCTAGCCAACAAGTTTGCGAAAAAGGCGAAAGTATATGCCAGATGCGCGCATATCCCAGACCTAACCCAGACCTAACCGGTGTTATCCTCCAAAATATTGATCGAAACCAGGTTTGATTGACTGCTCCAGTTTGTTACCACATTACTACGTGATTCAATCACGAAAAAAACCCAGGATCTAGTCAACAAGTTTGCGAAAAAGGCAAAAGTATATGCCAGATGCGCGCATATCCCAGACCTAACCCAGACCTAACCGGTGTTATCCTCTAAAATATTGATCGAAACCAGGTTTAATTGACTGCTTCAGTGTGTTACCACATTACTACGTGATTCAAACACGAAAAAACCCCGGGATCTGGCCAACAAGTATGCGAAGAAGGCAAAATCATGAGCCAGATGCGGGCATAACCCAGACCTAACCCAGTCCTAACCGGTGTTATCCTCTAAAATATTGATCGAAACCAGGTTTAATTGACTGCTTCAGTGTGTTACCACATTACTACGTGATTCAAACACGAATAAAACCCCGGATCTGGCCAACAAGTATGCGAAGATGCCAAAATCATGAGCCAGATGCGGGCATATCCCGGAACTAGCCCAGACCTAACCGGTGTTATCCTCTGAAATATTGATCGAAACCAGGTTTAATTGACTGCCTCAGTGTGGTACCACATTACTACGTGATTCGAACCCGAAAAAACCCAGGATCTAGCCAACAAGTTTGCGAAAAAGGAGAAAGTATAAGCCAGATGCGCGCATTTCCCAGATCTAACCCAGACCTAACCGGCGTTATCCTCTAAAATATTGATCGAAACCAGGTTTAATTGACAGCCTCAGTGTGGTACCACATTACTACGTGATTCAAACACGGAAAAAACCCAGGATCTGGCCAACAAGTTTGCGAAAAAGGCGAAAGTATAAGCCAGATGCGCGCATTTCCCAGATCTAACCCAGACCTAACCGGCGTTATCCTCTAAAATATTGATCGATACCAGGTTTAATTGATTACCTCAGTGTGGTACCACATTACTACGTGATTCGAACCCGAAAAAACCCAGGATCTAGCAACAAGTTTGCGAAAAAGGAGAAAGTATAAGCCAGATGCGCGCATTTCCCAGATCTAACCCAGACCTAACCGGCGTTATCCTCTAAAATATTGATCGATACCAGGTTTAATTGATTACCTCAGTGTGGTACCACATTACTACATGATTCAAACACGGAAAAAACCCAGGATCTAGCCAACAAGTTTGCGAAAAAGGCGAAAGTATATGCCAGATGCGCGCATATCCCAGACCTAACCCAGACCTAACCGGTGTTATCCTCCAAAATATTGATCGAAACCAGGTTTGATTGACTGCTCCAGTTTGTTACCACATTACTACGTGATTCAATCACGAAAAAAACCCAGGATCCGGCCAACAAGTATGCGAAAAAGGCAAAATCATGAGCCAGATGCGGGCATAACCCAGACCTAACCCAGACCTAACCGGTGTTATCCTCTAAAATATTGATCGAAACCAGGTTTAATTGACTGCTTCAGTGTGTTACCACATTACTACGTGATTCAAACACGAAAAAAACCCAGGATCTGGCCAACAAGTATGCGACGAAGGCAAAATCATGAGCCAGATGCGGGCATATCCCGGACCTAACCCAGACTTAACCGGTGTTATCCTCTGAAATATTGATCGAAACCAGGTTTAATTGACTACCTCAGTGTGGTACCACATTACTACGTGATTCCAACACGGAAAAAACCCAGGATCTAGCCAACAAGTATGCGAAGAAGGCAAAATCATGAGCCAGATGCGGGCATAACCCAGACCTATCCCAGACCTAACCGTTGTTATCCTCTAAAATATTGATCGAAACCAGGTTTAATTGACTGCTTCAGTGTGTTACCACATTACTACGTGATTCAAACACGAGAAAAACCCAGGATCGGGCCAACAAGTATGCGAAGAAGGCAAAATCATGAGCCAGATGCGGGCATAACCCAAACCTAACCCAGACCTAACCCAGACCTAACCGGTGTTATCCTCTAAAATATTGATCGAAACCAGGTTTAATTGACAGTTTCAGTGCGTTACCACATTACTACGTGATTCAAACAGGAAAAAGCCCAGGATCTGCCCAACAAGTATGCGAAGAAGGCAAAATCATGAGCCAGATGCGGGCATAACCCAGACCTAACCCAGGCCTAACCGGTGTTATCCTCTAAAATACTGTCCGAATCCAGGTTTAATTGACTGCCTCAGTGTGGTACAACATTACTACGTGTTTCAAACACGGAAAAATCCCAGGATCTGGCCAACAAGTTTGCGAAAATGGCGAAAGTATAAGCCAGATGCGGGCATAACCCAGACCTAACCCATACCTAACCGGTGTTATCCTCCAAAATATTGATCGAAACCAGGGTTAATTGACTGCTTCATTGTGTTACCACATTACTACGTGATTCAAACACGAAAAAAACCCAGGATCTGGCCAACAAGTATGCGAAGAAGGCAAAATCATGAGCCAGAAGCGGGCGTATCCCCGACCTAACCCAGACCTAACCGGTGTTATCCTCTGAAATATTGATCGAAACCAGGTTTAATTGACTACCTTAGTGTGGTACCACATTACTACGTGATTCAAACACGGAAAAAACCCAGGATCTGGCCAACAAGTATGCGATGAAGGCAAAATCATGAGCCAGATGCGGGCATAACCCAGACCTAACCCAGTCCTAACCGGTGTTATCCTCTAAAATATTGATCGAAACCAGGTTTAATTGACTGCTTCAGTGTGTTACCACATTACTACGTGATTCAAACACGAAAAAAACCCAGGATCTGGCCAACAAGTATGCGAAGAAGGCAAAATCATGAGCCAGATGCGGGCATATCCCGGACCTAACCCAGACCTAACCGGTGTTATCCTCTGAAATATTGATCGATACCAGGTTTAATTGACTACCTCAGTGTGGTACCACATTACTACGTGATTCAAACACGGAAAAAACCCAGGATCTAGCCAACAAGTTTGCGAAAAAGGCGAAAGTATATGCCAGATGCGCGCATATCCCAGACCTAACCCAGTCCTAACCGGTGTTATCCTCTAAAATCTTGATCGAAACCAGGTTTAATTGACTGCTTCAGTGTGTTACCACATTACTACGTGATTCAAACACGAAAAAACCCCAGGATCTGGCCAACAAGTATGCGAAGAAGGCAAAATCATGAGCCAGATGCGGGCATATCCCGGACCTAACCCAGTCCTAACCGGTGTTATCCTCTAAAATATTGATCGAAACCAGGTTTAATTGAATGCTTCAGTGTGTTACCACATTACTACGTGATTCAAACACGAAAAAAACCCAGGATCTGGCCAACAAGTATGCGAAGATGCCAAAATCATGAGCCAGATGCGGGCATATCCCGGACCTAGCCCAGACCTAACCGTTGTTATCCTCTAAAATATTGATCGAAACAAGGTTTAATTGACTGCTTCAGTGTGTTACCACATTACTACGTGATTCAAACACGAAAAAAACCCAGGATCTGGCCAACAAGTATGCGAAGAAGGCAAAATCATGAGCCAGATGCGGGCATAACCCAGACCTAACCCAGTCCTAACCGGTGTTATCCTCTAAAATATTGATCGAAACCAGGTTTAATTGACTGCTTCAGTGTGTTACCACATTACTACGTGATTCAAACACGAAAAAAACCCAGGATCTGGCCAACAAGTATGCGAAGATGCCAAAATCATGAGCCAGATGCGGGCATATCCCGGACCTAGCCCAGACCTAACCGGTGTTATCCTCTAAAATATTGATCGAAACCAGGTTTAATTGACTGCCTCAGTGTGGTACCACATTACTACGTGATTCAAACACGAGAAAAACCCAAGATCTGGCCAACAAGTTTGCGAAAAAGGAGAAAGTATAAGCCAGATGCGCGCATTTCCCAGATCTAACCCAGACCTAACCGGCGTTATCCTCTAAAATATTGATCGAGACCGGGTTTAATTGACTGTTTCAGTGTGTTACCACATTACTACGTGATTCAAACACGAAAAAAACCCAAGATCTGGCTAACAAGTTAGCGAAAAAGGCAAAATCATGAGCCAGATGCGGGCATAACCCAGACCTAACCCAGACCTAACCGGTGTTATCGTCCAAAATATTGATCGCAACCAGGGTTAATTGACTGCTTCATTGTGTTACCACATTACTACGTGATTCAAACACGAAAAAAACCCAGGATCTAGCCAACAAGTTTGCGAAAAAGGCGAAAGTATAAGCCAGATGCGGGCATAACCCAGACCTAACCCAGACCTAACTGGTGTTATCCTCTAAAATATTGATCGAAACCAGGTTTAATTGATTACCTCAGTGTGGTACCACATTACTACGTGATTCAAACACGGAAAAAACCCAGGATCTAGCCAACAAGTTTGCGAAAAAGGCGAAAGTATATGCCAGATGCGGGCATAACCCAGAACTAACCCAGACCTAACCGGTGTTATCCTCCAAAATATGGATCGAAACCAGGGTTAATTGACTGCTTCATTGTGTTGCCACATTACTACGTGATTCAAACACGAAAAAAAACCAGGATATGGCAAACAAGTTTGCGAAAAAGGAGAAAGTATAAGCCAGATGCGCGCATTTCCCAGATCTAACCCAGACCTAACCGGCGTTATCCTCTAAAATATTGATCGTAACCGGGTTTAATTGACTGCTTCAGTGTGTTACCACATTACTACGTGATTCAAACACGAAAAAAACCCAAGATCTGGCCAACAAGTTTGCGAAAAAGGCAAAATCATGAGCCAGATGCGGGTATAACCCAGACCTAACCCAGACCTAACCGGTGTTATCCTCCAAAATATTGATCGAAACCGGGGTCAATTGACTGCTTCATTGTGTTACCACATTACTACGTGATTCAAACACGAAAAAAACACAGGATCTAGCCAACAAGTTTGCGAAAAAGGCGAAAGTATAAGCCAGATGCGGGCATAACCCAGACCTAACCCAGACCTAACCGGTGTTATCCTCTAAAATATTGATCGAAACCAGGTTTAATTGACTGCCTCAGTGTCCTACAACATTACTACGTGATTCAAACACGGAAAAAACCCAGGATCTGGCCAACAAGTTTGCGATTAAGGCATAATCATGAGCCAGATGCGGGCATAACCCAGACCTTACCCAGACCTGACCCGTGTTATCCTCCAAAATATTGATCGAAACCAGGGTTAATTGACTGCTTCATTGTGTTACCACATTACTACGTGATTCAAACACGAAAAAAACCCAGGATCTGGCCAAGAAGAATGCGAAAAAGGCAAAATCATGAGCCAGATGCGCGCATATCCCAGACCTAACCCAGACTTAACCGGTGTTATCCTCTAAAATATTGATCGAAACCAGGTTTAATTGACTGCTTCAGTGTGTTACCACATTACTACGTGATTCGAACCCGAAAATTCCCAGGATCTAGCCCACAAGTTTGCGAAAAAGGAGAAAGTATAAGCCAGATGCGCGCATATCCAAGACCTAACCCAGACCTAACCGGTGTTATCCTCTAAAATACTGTCCGAATCCAGGTTTAATGAATTGTTTCTGTGTGTTACCACATTACTACGTGATTCAAACACGAAAAAAACCCAACATCTGGCCAACAAGTTTGCGAAAAAGGCAAAATCATGAGCCAGATGCGGGCATAACCCAGACCTAACCCAGACCTAACCGGTGTTATCCTCTGAAATATTGATCGAAACCAGGTTTAATTGACTGCTTCAGTGTGTTACCACATTACTACGTGATTCAAACACGAAAAAAACCCAGGATCTAGCCAACAAGTATGCGAAGAAGGCAAAATCATGAGCCAGATGCGGGCATAACCCAGACCTAACCCAGTCCTAACCGGTGTTACCCTCTAAAATATTGATCGAAACCAGGTTTAATTGACTGCTTCAGTGTGTTACCACATTACTACGTGATTCAAACACGAAAAAAACCCAGGATCTGGCCAACAAGTATGCGAAGATGCCAAAATCATGAGCCAGATGCGGGCATATCCCGGACCTAGCCCAGACCTAACCGGTGTTATCCTCTGAAATATTGATCGAAACCAGGTTTAATTGACTGCCTCAGTGTGGTACCACATTACTACGTGATTCAAACACGGAAAAAACCCAGGATCTGGCCAACAAGTATGCGAAGAAGGCAAAATCATGAGCCAGATGCGGGCATAACCCAGACCTATCCCAGACCTAACCGGTGTTATCCTCTAAAATATTGATCGAAACCAGGTTTAATTGACTGCTTCAGTGTGTTACCACATTACTACGTGATTCAAACACGAGAAAAACCCAGGATCGGGCCAACAAGTATGCGAAGAAGGCAAAATCATGAGCCAGATGTGGGCATATCCCGGACCTAACCCAGACCTAACCGGTGTTATCCTCTAAAATATTGATCGAAACCAGGTTTGATTGACTGCTTCAGTGTGTTACCACATTACTACGTGATTCAATCACGAAAAAAACCCAGGATCTAGCCAACAAGTTTGCGAAAAAGGCGAAAGTATATGCCAGATGCGCGCATATCCCAGACCTAACCCAGACCTAACCGGTGTTATCCTCTAAAATATTGATCGAAACCAGGTTTAATTGACTGCTTCAGTGTGTTACCACATTACTACGTGATTCAAACACGAAAAAAACCCAGGATCTGGCCATCAAATATGCGAAGAAGGCAAAATCATGAGCCAGATGCGGGCATAACCCAGACCTAACCCAGTCCTAACCGGTGTTATCCTCTAAAATATTGATCGAAACCAGGTTTAATTGACTGCTTCAGTGTGTTACCACATTACTACGTGATTCAAACACGAAAAAAACCCAGGATCTGGCGAACAAGTATGTGAAGATGCCAAAATCATGAGCCAGATGCCGGCATATCCCGGACCTAGCCCAGACCTAACCGGTGTTATCCTCTGAAATATTGATCGAAACCAGGTTTAATTGACTGCCTCAGTGTGGTACCACATTACTACGTGATTCAAACACGGAAAAAACCCAGGATCTGGCCAACAAGTATGCGAAGAAGGCAAAATCGTGAGCCAGATGCGGGCATAACCCAGACCTATCCCAGACCTAACCGTTGTTATCCTCTAAAATATTGATCGAAACCAGGTTTAATTGACTGCTTCAGTGTGTTACCACATTACTACGTGATTCAAACACGAGAAAAACCCAGGATCGGGCCAACAAGTATGCGAAGAAGGCAAAATCATGAGCCAGATGCGGGCATATCCCGGACCTAACCCAGACCTAACCGGTGTTATCCTCTGAAATATTGATCGATACCAGGTTTAATTGATTACCTCAGTGTGGTACCACATTACTACATGATTCAAACACGGAAAAAACCCAGGATCTAGCCAACAAGTTTGCGAAAAAGGCGAAAGTATATGCCAGATGCGCGCATATCCCAGACCTAACCCAGACCTAACCGGTGTTATCCTCCAAAATATTGATCGAAACCAGGTTTGATTGACTGCTCCAGTTTGTTACCACATTACTACGTGATTCAATCACGAAAAAAACCCAGGATCTAGTCAACAAGTTTGCGAAAAAGGCAAAAGTATATGCCAGATGCGCGCATATCCCAGACCTAACCCAGACCTAACCGGTGTTATCCTCTAAAATATTGATCGAAACCAGGTTTAATTGACTGCTTCAGTGTGTTACCACATTACTACGTGATTCAAACACGAAAAAACCCCGGGATCTGGCCAACAAGTATGCGAAGAAGGCAAAATCATGAGCCAGATGCGGGCATAACCCAGACCTAACCCAGTCCTAACCGGTGTTATCCTCTAAAATATTGATCGAAACCAGGTTTAATTGACTGCTTCAGTGTGTTACCACATTACTACGTGATTCAAACACGAAAAAAACACCGGATCTGGCCAACAAGTATGCGAAGATGCCAAAATCATGAGCCAGATGCGGGCATATCCCGCAACTAGCCCAGACCTAACCGGTGTTATCCTCTGAAATATTGATCGAAACCAGGTTTAATTGACTGCCTCAGTGTGGTACCACATTACTACGTGATTCGAACCCGAAAAAACCCAGGATCTAGCCAACAAGTTTGCGAAAAAGGAGAAAGTATAAGCCAGATGCGCGCATTTCCCAGATCTAACCCAGACCTAACCGGCGTTATCCTCTAAAATATTGATCGAAACCAGGTTTAATTGACAGCCTCAGTGTGGTACCACATTACTACGTGATTCAAACACGGAAAAAACCCAGGATCTAGCCAAGAAGTTTGCGAAAAAGGCGAAAGTATATGCCAGATGCGGGCATGACCCAGAACTAACCCAGACCTAACCGGCGTTATCCTCTAAAATATTGATCGAAACCAGGTTTAATTGACAGCCTCAGTGTGGTACCACATTACTACGTGATTCAAACACGGAAAAAACCCAGGATCTAGCCAAGAAGTTTGCGAAAAAGGCGAAAGTATAAGCCAGATGCGCGCATTTCCCAGATCTAACCCAGACCTAACCGGCGTTATCCTCTAAAATATTGATCGAGACCGGGTTTAATTGACTGCTTCAGTGTGTTACCACATTACTACGTGATTCAAACACGGAAAAAACCCAGGATCTAGCCAAGAAGTTTGCGAAAAAGGCGAAAGTATATGCCAGATGCGGGCATAACCCAGAACTAACCCAGACCTAACCGGTGTTATCCTCCAAAATATGGATCAAAGCCAGGGTTAATTGACTGCTTCATTGTGTTGCCACATTACTACGTGATTCAAACACGAAAAAAAACCAGGATATGGCAAACAAGTTTGCGAAAAAGGAGAAAGTATAAGCCAGATGCGCGCATTTCCCAGATCCAACCCAGACCTAACCGGCGTTATCCTCTAAAATATTGATCGTAACCGGGTTTAATTGACTGCTTCAGTGTGTTACCACATTACTACGTGATTCAAACACGAAAAAAACCCAAGATCTGGCCAGCAAGTTTGCGAAAAAGGCAAAATCATGAGCCAGATGCGGGTATAACCCAGACCTAACCCAGACCTAACCGGTGTTATCCTCCAAGATATTGATCGAAACCAGGGTTAATTGACTGCTTCATTGTGTTACCACATTACTACGTGATTCAAACACGAAAAAAACCCAGGATCTAGCCAACAAGTTTGCGAAAAAGGCGAAAGTATAAGCCAGATGCGGGCATAACCCAGACCTAACCCAGACCTAACCGGTGTTATCCTCTAAAATATTGATCGAAACCAGGTTTAATTGACTGCCTCAGTGTCCTACAACATTACTACGTGATTCAAACACGGAAAAAACCCAGGATCTGGCCAACAAGTTTGCGATTAAGGCATAATCATGAGCCAGATGCGGGCATAACCCAGACCTTACCCAGACCTGACCGGTGTTATCCTCCAAAATATTGATCGAAACCAGGGTTAATTGACTGCTTCATTGTGTTACCACATTACTACGTGATTCAAACACGAAAAAAACCCAGGATCCGGCCAACAAGTATGCGAAAAAGGCAAAATCATGAGCCAGATGCGGGCATAACCCAGACCTAACCCAGACCTAACCGGTGTTATCCTCTAAAATATTGATCGAAACCAGGTTTAATTGACTGCTTCAGTGTGTTACCACATTACTACGTGATTCAAACACGAAAAAAACCCAGGATCTGGCCAACAAGTATGCGAAGAAGGCAAAATCATGAGCCAGATGCGGGCATATCCCGGACCTAACCCAGACTTAACCGGCGTTATCCTCTGAAATATTGATCGAAACCAGGTTTAATTGACTACCTCAGTGTGGTACCACATTACTACGTGATTCCAACACGGAAAAAACCCAGGATCTAGCCAACAAGTATGCGAAGAAGGCAAAATCATGAGCCAGATGCGGGCATAACCCAGACCTATCCCAGACCTAACCGTTGTTATCCTCTAAAATATTGATCGAAACCAGGTTTAATTGACTGCTTCAGTGTGTTACCACATTACTACGTGATTCAAACACGAGAAAAACCCAGGATCGGGCCAACAAGTATGCGAAGAAGGCAAAATCATGAGCCAGATGCGGGCATATCCCGGACCTAACCCAGACCTAACCGGTGTTATCCTCTAAAATATTGATCGAAACCAGGTTTGATTGACTGCTTCAGTGTGTTACCACATTACTACGTGATTCAATCACGAAAAAAACCCAGGATCTAGCCAACAAGTATGCGAAGAAGGCAAAATCATGAGCCAGATGCGGGCATAACCCAGACCTAACCCAGTCCTAACCGGTGTTACCCTCTAAAATATTGATCGAAACCAGGTTTAATTGACTGCTTCAGTGTGTTACCACATTACTACGTGATTCAAACACGAAAAAAACCCAGGATCTGGCCAACAAGTATGCGAAGATGCCAAAATCATGAGCCAGATGCGGGCATATCCCGGACCTAACCCAGACCTAACCGGTGTTATCCTCTAAAATATTGATCGAAACCAGGTTTAATTGACAGCCTCAGTGTGGTACCACATTACTACGTGATTCAAACACGGAAAAAACCCAGGACCTGGCCAACAAGTTTGCGAAAAAGGCGAAAGTATAAGCCAGATGCGCGCATTTCCCAGATCTAACCCAGACCTAACCGGCGTTATCCTCTAAAATATTGATCGAGACCGGGTTTAATTGACTGCTTCAGTGTGTTACCACATTACTACGTGATTCAAACACGAAAAACACCCAAGATCTGGCCAACAAGTTTGCGAAAAAGGCAAAATCATGAGGCAGATGCGGGCATAACTCAGACCTAACCCAGACCTAACCGGTGTTATCCTCCAAAATATTGATCGCAACCAGGGTTAATTGACTGCTTCATTGTGTTACCACATTACTACGTGATTCAAACACGAAAAAAACCCAGGATCTAGCCAACAAGTTTGCGAAAAAGGCGAAAGTATAAGCCAGATGCGGGCATAACCCAGACCTATCCCAGACCTAACTGGTGTTATCCTCTAAAATATTGATCGAAACCAGGTTTAATTGATTACCTCAGTGTGGTACCACATTACTACGTGATTCAAACACGGAAAAAACCCAGGATCTAGCCAACAAGTTTGCGAAAAAGGCGAAAGTATATGCCAGATGCGGGCATAACCCAGAACTAACCCAGACCTAACCGGTGTTATCCTCCAAAATATGGATCGAAACCAGGGTTAATTGACTGCTTCATTGTGTTGCCACATTACTACGTGATTCAAACACGAAAAAAAACCAGGATATGGCAAACAAGTTTGCGAAAAAGGAGAAAGTATAAGCCAGATGCGCGCATTTCCCAGATCTAACCGACCTAACCGGCGTTATCCTCTAAAATATTGAAAGAAACCGGGTTTAATTGACTGCTTGAGTGTGTTACCACGTTACTACGTGATTCAAACACGAAAAAAACCCAAGATCTGGCCAACAAGTTTGCGAAAAAGGCAAAATCATGAGCCAGATGCGGGTATAACCCAGACCTAACCCAGACCTAACCGGTGTTATCCTCCAAAATATTGATCGAAACCAGGGTTAATTGACTGCTTCATTGTGTTACCACATTACTACGTGATTCAAACACGAAAAAAACCCAGGATCTAGCCAACAAGTTTGCGAAAAAGGCGAAAGTATAAGCCAGATGCGGGCATAACCCAGACCTAACCCAGACCTAACCGGTGTTATCCTCTAAAATATTGATCGAAACCAGGCTTAATTGACTGCCTCAGTGTCCTACAACATTACAACGTGATTCAAACACGGAAAAAACCCAGGATCTGGCCAACAAGTTTGCGATTAAGGCATAATCATGAGCCAGATGCGGGCATAACCCAGACCTTACCCAGACCTAACCGGTGTTATCCTCCAAAATATTGATCGAAACCAGGGTTAATTGACTGCTTCATTGTGTTACCACATTACTACGTGATTCAAACACGAAAAAAACCCAGGATCTGGCCAACAAGTATGCGAAGAAGGCAAAATCATGAGCCAGATGCGGGCATAACCCAGACGAAACCCAGACCTAACCGGTGTTATCCTCTAAAATATTGATCGAAACCAGGTTTAGTTGACTGCCTCAGTGTGGTACCACATTACTACGTGATTCAAACACGGAAAAAACCCAGGATCGGGCCAACAAGTATGCGAAGAAGGCAAAATCATGAGCCAGATGCGGGCATATCCCGGACCTAATCCAGACCTAACCGGTGTTATCCTCTGAAATATTGATCGATACCAGGTTTAATTGACTACCTCAGTGTGGTACCACATTACTACGTGATTCAAACACGGAAAAAACCCTTTTTTTTTTTTTTTTTTTTTTTTTTTTACGTGGGGAAATCCTCATGGACACCCCGAGGCCCTTAAGTAGGGGTGGGCCTCGGGGTAGTGCCGGACTCCTACCGGCTAAAACCCCACGGTGACCGTCCTCGGGCGCTGCGGCGGGGGACCGGGAACTCTAGTGAGACATCACAGAGTCCCCCGCCGCGCCTTGCCTGTCGAGGCTCATCCCGGGGGGAACGACAACGTATCATTCCCCCCTTATTTCTCCGCCGCGGACGCCAGGTCACCCGACGCCCGCGGCCCCGGGGCTGACTTCGCTGCTCGGGCCCCTAACGCCGAGCACCTGCAACCCCCACGGGCAGCCCGTCCATCCCCCGGCCATCGACGTGGTGGCCGGAGGTGAAAGCTGACGGGCCGCCCCACCTCTTCAGGAGCTACTGAAGGGGGCCAGGAGGCGAAAGTCGCCTCGCCCTCGCCCCTCTCCGAGCCCTCCCTCTCCGAGCGGGATGCGCGGCCAGCTCGCGCGCCCGCTCGGCGGCCTCCTTCTGTGACATAACTACCTCACAGAAGGAGGCCACCACTTGCCATGTCCTCTCGCTGGCCACCATCTTGCCAATTACTGTGGCCAGCGAGAGGTTCCTCCCAACTTCCTGTTGCAGGACACGGCGCTCGTCTGCCCACGCTGGGCAGGCTGCCAACGTGTGCTGCGCCGTGTCTTGAGGGCCCCCACAGTGGTGGCACACCGCCGTCGCCTCCTTCCCGATTCGACACAGGTACTCACCAAAGCAACCATGCCCGGTGAGCACCTGTGTCATCCTGTAGGACAGCCTACCCGGTTTGTCCTGCCACTCTTGCCAATGTAGCAGGACTGCACCAACGGAGCGTTGTGCGGCTCCACCAGCCTGAATTAGTTGGCAGAACCACACAAACAAAACGGTCCGTTGGGCATGGCGCCTCGTCGCTTCGACCGATTGCCTCCTCTCCTCTGGCGGCCTCCCAGCCTCCTGAAGCTCCCTGGAATGCCGGAAAACCAATTGGTTTCTCCAGGCTAGGAGCTCCAAGGGCGGGAGACACGCCAGGGTAGTCGCCGCCTCGTGGGAGATGGTGCGATACCCTCTTACCACCCGGATTGCCAGCCGACGGTTGACGCGGCGCAGCATCTCCGTGCTGCGCCGGCTGGCATCCAGTTGCGGGGCCCAAATTGGGGCCCCGTAGAGGGCAATTGAACGCACCACCTCCACATAGAGGCGGCGGACTCCAGCATCAAGCCCCCCGATATTCGGAAGAAGGCGGCCTAACGCGGCAGCCGCCCTCTCCACACGAGGGGCCAAGCGGTCGAAATGCTCGATGAAGCGCCAACGGCTGTCGAGGATCAGGCCCAGATACTTCATATGGGCCTTCACCTCGACGTACGCTGTCCCAACTCGGATCCGCAGGCCGGCCGGCGGAACCCCACGGGGGCCAAGTTTTTGAAAGTACATGGCCTCCGTTTTCTGGGGTGCCACCTCTAGGCCCAGCCTGCGGATTTCGGCGACGACGGTGGCCACCGCCACCTCCGCGGCGCGCGCTGTCCCTCTCCAGTCTGACCCGCTGACGAGCACCAGCGTGTCATCGGCATAACACGCCAGCGCTACGTCAGTGGGCAGAGGGGCCCGCAGTACCGAGTCGTACCCGATGTTCCATAGCAAGGGTCCTAGAACCGACCCCTGCGGAACACCGCGTACAACCCCCCTCCGCATCGTAACTCCGTCTCGGCCGGTGCAACTGATCCACCTGTCGCTCAGGTAGGACCCAACTATCCTCCTCAGATATGGGGGCACCCGATGAAACTCTAGCGCCCCCATAATCGCCTCCCAGGGCAGGGTGTTAAAGGCATTGACGATATCAAGTGATATCGCCAGAACCACCCTACCCTGGGAGGTTGCCCCCTGAGAGAGGGAACGGACCAGCTCGATGGCATCAAGGGTGGACCGTCCCTCTCTAAAGCCGAATTGGCAGGGGGCCAAGTCGGGTCCCACTGTGGACAGGTGGTTGGAGAGGCGGGCAGCCACTATGCGCTCAAAGAGCTTGCCCGCCTCATCCAACAAACACACCGGCCGGTACGCAGAGGGCGTACCTGCGGGCCTTCTCGCCTTCCGAAGAAGGACCAGCCGCGCCGCCTTCCAGGGCGAGGGGAATTCCCCTCGGCGGAGGCAACCGCTAAGCAGCCTCCCAAACCGCGGGCTCAAGACGCCAAGGGCACAGGCCAACACCTGGCCGGGCACGCCGTCGGGACCCGGAGCAACCCTCCGAGCCCTCATCCGACGAACGGCCCGGCCCATCTCCTCGGGGGTGACCTCCAGTTCCTGGGACCAGATGGCAGGGTCCCAGGGTTCTCGAGGAGGTGGTACCCCAACCCGGTTAGACCCCGGGAACAGGGTTGATACCACCTCCTCTAAAAACTGGAGGTCGAGAGTCTCCGTCAGAGGGGGCGCCCATGGACGAAGCTTGTCCATTACAAGCCTGTACGGGCGCCCCCACGGATCTCTGTTCAGTTCCCCGAGGAGGTCTTTCCATGCCCGTGCCTTGGCGTCTCGGATGGCGCGTTGGAGGTTCCGCCGCTCTATGGCGAACTCCTCGT
The DNA here is from genome assembly GCF_051014445.1 of Colletes latitarsis. Taxonomy (NCBI): domain Eukaryota; kingdom Metazoa; phylum Arthropoda; class Insecta; order Hymenoptera; family Colletidae; genus Colletes; species Colletes latitarsis. Next base: position 1,927,581 of record NW_027488380.1, on the reverse strand, counting down.
ATATCTGCGCCATCTGTTCCGCGGTCGGGCGTCGACGACGTGATCTCCGGGCGCGGGTATATCTTCGGCGGGCGCGCACACATCGAGCGTTGCACAGCTCGATGTGCGGCGACCACCAATACGCCGCGCCCTGGGTTCTGGGAGGCCTGGCCCGGGGCATGGAGGCATCGCACACCTCCTTGAACTTGCCCCGGAACCACTCGGCCTCCCGCTCGACGTCGTCGACGGGTCCATCCTCTGGCTGGGACCAAGCTGCCAATGTTGCGGCTGCCTCCGCCATCGCCCAACTCACCCTCTTGAGGGACCATCGCGATTGGGCCACGGCATCTGCTACACGCCTCCGGCCCAGGGGCTCTCTTCGCGCCGGGGTGGCCCTCACCGACATGGTGATATAGAGGTGGTCACTAAGTGTGGCCACCTCTACGGCCACTCGCCAACCCGACACGAGTCGCAGGGCCGCAGGGGTTGCCCACGCCAAATCGATGATGGACGTTCCCTGCGGTCCTACGAACGTGGCCTCGGAGCCCCGATTCACCAGCCGGAGGTCGTGCTCGGCCGCCCACCCCAAAAGCGCCTCGCCACGGCGGCTGGTCCTGGGGTTGCCCCATGCAGCTGCATGAGCATTGAAGTCCCCCAGGACCAATACTGGGCGGGGTAGGCATCTCCTGATACAATCGCCCACCCCGCTCAGGTATGCCGCATATGTGGCGAGGTCGCAGTTGGGCGACACATAGCAACCAACAACCGCGATGGTCCCCCATTGGACTGCCAGCACCCCCTCCCCACAGAACAAGATGGATAGGGAAGGAGAGTCTGGCGGCCACGCCCAGACCATCGCCACCAAACCGCACAGGCTCCCGATCCAATTGGGCTGATCAAGAACTGTGTACGGCTCAGTGGCGATGGCCAAGCCTACCCTTCGGGCCCGCAGGGTGTGGACGAACATGTCGTGTGCCCTGCGGGCCCTCGCCAAATTGGCTTGCAGGAGAGTGAACTTTAAGCATTCACAGCCTCCTCCAGGCCTTTATTCTCGGTTGGGGTGGGGCGTTCCCCCTCCTCCTTCGACTGCGACGCCAGGAGGAGCCCATCCCCCCCGACAGCTTCGTCCACCTCCATCGACGGGGAGGCCGCAGCGGCATCTCCCTGTTTGACAGCAGGTGACACAGCTACCCTCTCCACTTGTTTCAGCACAGTAGTTGGAGGGGCCAGAGCGGTCTCTCCCCTTTGATTGTCGGGGGCTTTAGGCCCCTTTGCCATCCCCGTTGCACGCCCTCGGCGGCCCTGCCTAGGCGGGGGAGCACAACTCGGCCCCCCTAATCGGTGCCCCGTAGGTCTCCCCGGTATATCAATACACAACGGACATACCGGGGACGCCGCGCCACACTGCTTGGCGTGGTGGTCGGGGGAGCCGCATCTGTAGCAGCGGCCACTCCGATCCACCGTCGCCGTGCACCGCTGTCTAACATGTCCTGTCTCTAGGCAGCGGTAGCACTGCAGTGGACGCGGTGCTAGGACCTCCACTCTCGCGGATGTCCACCCAACCTTTACCCTTCCAGCCGCCACTATTATTCGGGCGGCCTTGATGGGGCACCTTACCCATACAGTGCCCAGAGTTGTGGGAGTCCGGCGGATATCCCCCACCTGGACTCCGTCCTCTGGGCATTCCCCCAGAGCCGCCATAGCTCCGCGGACCTCCGCTGGAGTGGTGGCATCGTCCAAGCCGCTCACACGCAACTCAGTCCGCTTGGTAGGTCGGGCCACCCTGACCGCCATCTCGGCCAGGGCCTTCTTCATTTCGAAGGCCAGGGCATCAGCCTTAGCTTCCCCCTCGGGCCCGGGGATCTCTAAGATTAAACCCCCAGTTATTGCCCTCTTTGTTCTGACCTCGGCAATGCCAAGGTCCGTCAGCTTAATATTTGCCCGCGCTCGGGTCATTGCCGAGGCCAGGACTTCAGTTGCCCCATCCGTGACCTCGAGGGTCACGGCAGCCATTTTCGGCGCGCGGCCGACCACCGGGGCCTTCCTTGCAGTCCTCCCCTGTGGTTGACATCCAGTCCTCCTTGATCGCTGCTGCTGGGACGCAGGAGGCGAGACCTGGGCCGACTTCGGGGCCTGCTTGCCCCGCCTCACAGCATCCGCCCAGGTTCCGTGACCCACCTTGGCCGCCTGAGAAGGGGAGGCCAAAGGAACTGGTGCAAGGGCTGCAGTTGGAGAGGAACACAACAACGATGATGACGACGGCATCCTGCCCCTGCGGACCGTCGCCGGAATGTGCCGCGTAGTCTGCTGGCCTACCGTTCTAGAGGCGGAAGGGAGTGCTGCCGCCTCCTGCTTCTTCCTCTCTAGCGCCCGCCTCCTTTGGGCGTTCCTTTTTTGCGACCTAGTTAGGCCAGTCGCCGCCACTTTCTGCTGGGTAGTCCCACCAATCACCGGCATCTGACGCTTTTGCTTCGACGCAGATGCCGGACCAACTCGTTTCGACAGCGAGGAGGTAACGGTGGAGCGTCTGAGAGAGGAGAGCAGCTCCTCCCTCATAGCCTGGAACCGCGCCTCCATAGCGGCCTCGATACCCTTTATCAGGGCGACAACATCAGCGGAAATCGGGGAGAAATCACCTCCGTCACTCCTCGCTGCTATTGCGCTGTCAGCGGTCCTGGCCTCCTTGGAAGCCAACTGGGCTGGACAGACTTCAACGCCTTCCGACAAGGACGGAGACGAGGGTGTCGCGCCGACACTTCGGCTCCTCACCGCCTCTAGCTCGCTTCTTGTAGCCGCCAGCTCCCCAGTCAGTTGGCGAATTTGAGAGGCCATCCTCTCGCCTTCCTCCTCCAAGGCCACTTGGTTTACCATGGGTGCCGCACGACTTCTCAGTTCTGTTGTCGCGGCGCGGATAAATTCCGCCGCGAACTTTAAGTCGCGTACACAGGTGCCCTTGAGGTTGGCGGACCGTTCAGCGACCTCAATGACCTTGTCCGTCTCGTCGCATATTTCGACGGACAAGGTCATCGCCTCCTTTTTCATAATCTCCTGCCGGAGAGCCTCCCCCAATAAGTCCTTTCTCTTTATCCTCGTCTTACCGCCTGTGACGTTCCGCCACTCCCCCGAAGAGGCGGAATTACCAGCACAGACCGACTCCGGATCTACAGGATCCAACTGCCTCTTCCGCCGTGCTGTATACCTCTCCCCTGGCCCTGCCCGACTCGTGCGCTGCACCTGATCTGCCTTGCCTCTTACCGTCAGACCCGCCGCCTTTTCCTCCTGCTGTGAGGCAGCAGCGGCCGCGATCCGCGATCCCGCGCTGCCTCCTTTCTCCTCGCCATCTACGACCCTCCCCCCCTGTTTTGTTATTCTGGAGTCCATAATACATCCCACGAGTGTGGTCGGAAGTGAGGTCACCCCAGGCAGAGCCGCCTTACCTGGGGAAGCCTAGTACTCCGGAGGTTCGGCAGGTGCCCCCGGAGGTGGTCGCTAGGAATTGGGCCTTCACTCCCAACCATGCATCCCATCGCCGCGCACCATAGCTTAGGATTAGAGGGTAATTTATAGAGTTACCATCCTCGCGGCCCAGGCGGTTAAGCCAAGACCCCCGCTCCTCCAGCCGTCACGTACCATTCACAAAACCAAAAATGGAGTTGTGAATGGGTCGTTGCGACGACCAACAGGAGGTTTACGGTGTGATTAGCATCAGGTACCTCGGGGTCGCTACGCCCCGTACTGCGCCGGACACCTGGCCGGACACAGCCCCTGAGGGGAAACACGGAAAAAACCCAGGATCTAGCCAACAAGTTTGCGAAAAAGGCGAAAGTATATGCCAGATGCGCGCATATCCCAGACCTAACCCAGACCTAACCGGTGTTATCCTCTAAAATATTGATCGAAACCAGGTTTAATTGACTGCCTCAGTGTGCTACAACATTACTACGTGATTCAAACACGGAAAAAACCCAGGATCTGGCCAACAAGTTTGCGAAAAAGGCAAAATCATGAGCCAGATGCGCGCATAACCCAGACCTAACCCATACCTAACCGGTGTTATCCTCCAAAATATTGATCGAAACCAGGGTTAATTGACTGCTTCATTGTGTTACCACATTACTACGTGATTCAAACACGAAAAAAACCCAGGATCTGGCCAACAAGTATGCGAAGAATGCAAAATCATGAGCCAGAAGCGGGCATATCCCCGACCTAACCCAGACCTAACCGGTGTTATCCTCTGAAATATTGATCGAAACCAGGTTTAATTGACTACCTTAGTGTGGTACCACATTACTACGTGATTCAAACACGGAAAAAACCCAGGATCTGGCCAAAAAGTTTGCGAAAAAGGCAAAATCATGAGCCAGATGCGGGCATAACCCAGAACTAACCCAGACCTAACCGGTGTTATCCTCCAAAATATGGATCGAAACCAGGGTTAATTGACTGCTTCATTGTGTTGCCACATTACTACGTGATTCAAACACGAAAAAAAACCAGGATCTGGCAAACAAGTTTGCGAAGAAAGCAAAATCATGAGCCAGATGCGGGCATAACCCAGACGAAACCCAGACCTAACCGGTGTTATCCTCCAAAATATGGATCGAAACCAGGGTTAATTGACTGCTTCATTGTGTTGCCACATTACTACGTGATTCAAACACGAAAAAAAACCAGGATCTGGCCAACAAGTATGCGAAGAAAGCAAAATCATGAGCCAGATGCGGGCATAACCCAAATCTAACCCAGACCTAACCCAGACCTAACCGGTGTTATCCTCTAAAATATTGATCGAAACCAGGTTTAATTGACAGTTTCAGTGTGTTACCACATTACTACGTGATTCAAACACGAAAAAAACCCAGGATCTGCCCAACAAGTATGCGAGGAAGGCAAAATCATGAGCCAGATGCGGGCATAACCCAAACCTAACCCAGACCTAACCCAGACCTAACCGGTGTTATCCTCTAAAATACTGTCCGAATCCAGGTTTAATTGACTGCCTCAGTGTGGTACAACATTACTACGTGATTCAAACACGGAAAAAACCCAGGATCTGGCCAACAAGTATGCGAAGAAGGCAAAATCATGAGCCAGATGCGGGCATAACCCAGACCTAACCCAGACCTAACCGGTGTTATCCTCTGAAATATTGATCGAAACCAGGTTTAATTGACTACCTCAGTGTGGTACCACATTACTACGTGATTCAAACACGGAAAAAACCCAGGATCTAGCCAACAAGTTTGCGAAAAAGGCGAAAGTATATGCCAGATGCGCGCATATCCCAGACCTAACCCAGACCTACCCGGTGTTATGCTCTAAAATATTGAGCGAAACCAGGTTTAATTGACTGCTCCATTGTGTTACCACATTACTACGTGATTCAAACACGGAAAAAACCCAGGATCTAGCCAACAAGTTTGCGAAAAAGGCGAAAGTATATGCCAGATGCGCGCATATCCCAGACCTAACCCAGACCTAACCGGTGTTATCCTCCAAAATATGGATCGAAACCAGGGTTAATTGACTGCTTCATTGTGTTGCCACATTACTACGTGATTCAAACACGAAAAAAAACCAGGATCTGGCCAACAAGTATGCGAAGAAAGCAAAATCATGAGCCAGATGCGGGCATAACCCAAATCTAACCCAGACCTAACCCAGACCTAACCGGTGTTATCCTCTAAAATATTGATCGAAACCAGGTTTAATTGACAGTTTCAGTGTGTTACCACATTACTACGTGATTCAAACACGAAAAAAACCCAGGATCTGCCCAACAAGTATGCGAGGAAGGCAAAATCATGAGCCAGATGCGGGCATAACCCAAACCTAACCCAGACCTAACCCAGACCTAACCGGTGTTATCCTCTAAAATACTGTCCGAATCCAGGTTTAATTGACTGCCTCAGTGTGGTACAACATTACTACGTGATTCAAACACGGAAAAAACCCAGGATCTGGCCAACAAGTATGCGAAGAAGGCAAAATCATGAGCCAGATGCGGGCATAACCCAGACCTAACCCAGACCTAACCGGTGTTATCCTCTGAAATATTGATCGAAACCAGGTTTAATTGACTGCCTCAGTGTGGTACCACATTACTACGTGATTCAAACACGGAAAAAACCCAGGATCTGGCCAACAAGTATGCGAAGAAGGCAAAATCATGAGCCAGATGCGGGCATATCCCGGACCTAACCCAGACCTAACCGGTGTTATCCTCTGAAATATTGATCGAAACCAGGTTTAATTGACTGCCTCAGTGTGGTACCACATTACTACGTGATTCAAACACGGAAAAAACCCAGGATCTGTCCAACAAGTATGCGAAGAAGGCAAAATCATGAGCCAGATGCGGGCATAACCCAGACCTAACCCAGACCTAACCGGTGTTATCCTCTAAAATATTGATCGAAACCAGGTTTAATTGACTGCTTCAGTGTGTTACCACATTACTACGTGATTCAAACACGAAAAAAACCCAGGATCTGGCCAACAAGTATGCGAAGAAGGCAAAATCATGAGCCAGATGCGGGCATATCCCGGACCTAACCCAGACTTAACCGGTGTTATCCTCTGAAATATTGATCGAAACCAGGTTTAATTGACTACCTCAGTGTGGTACCACATTACTACGTGATTCAAACACGGAAAAAACCCAGGATCTAGCCAACAAGTTTGCGAAAAAGGCGAAAGTATATGCCAGATGCGCGCATATCCCAGACCTAACCCAGACCTACCCGGTGTTATGCTCTAAAATATTGAGCGAAACCAGGTTTAATTGACTGCTCCATTGTGTTACCACATTACTACGTGATTCAAACACGGAAAAAACCCAGGATCTAGCCAACAAGTTTGCGAAAAAGGCGAAAGTATATGCCAGATGCGCGCATATCCCAGACCTAACCCAGACCTAACCGGTGTTATCCTCTAAAATATTGATCGAAACCAGGTTTAATTGACTGCCTCAGTGTGGTACCACATTACTACGGGAGTCAAACACGGAAAAAACCCAGGATCTGGCCAACAAGTATGCGAAGAAGGCAAAATCATGAGCCAGATGCGGGCATATCCCGGACCTAACCCAGACCTAACCGGTGTTATCCTTTCAAATATTGATCGAAACCAGGTTTAATTGACTGCCTCAGTGTGGTACCACATTACTACGTGATTCAAACACGGAAAAAACCCAGGATCTGGCCAACAAGTATGCGAAGAAGGCAAAATCATGAGCCAGATGCGGGCATAACCCAGACCTAACCCAGACCTAACCGGTGTTATCCTCTAAAATATTGATCGAAACCAGGTTTAATTGACTGCTTCAGTGTGTTACCACATTACTACGTGATTCATACGCGAAAAAAACCCAGGATCTAGCCAACAAGTTTGCGAAAAAGGCGAAAGTATATGCCAGATGCGCGCATATCCCAGACCTAACCCAGACCTAACCGGTGTTATCCTCTAAAATATTGATCGAAACCAGGTTTAATTGACTGCCTCAGTGTGGTACCACATTACTACGGGAGTCAAACACGGAAAAAACCCAGGATCTGGCCAACAAGTATGCGAAGAAGGCAAAATCATGAGCCAGATGCGGGCATATCCCGGACCTAACCCATACCTAACCGGTGTTATCCTTTCAAATATTGATCGAAACCAGGTTTAATTGACTGCCTCAGTGTGGTACCACATTACTACGTGATTCAAACACGGAAAAAACCCAGGATCTGGCCAACAAGTATGCGAAGAAGGCAAAATCATGAGCCAGATGCGGGCATAACCCAGACCTAACACAGACCTAACCGGTGTTATCCTCTAAAATATTGATCGAAACCAGGTTTAATTGACTGCTTCAGTGTGTTACCACATTACTACGTGATTCATACGCGAAAAAAACCCAGGATCTAGCCAACAAGTTTGCGAAAAAGACGAAAGTATATGCCAGATGCACGCATATCCCAGACCTAACCCAGACCTAACCGGTGTTATCCTCTAAAATATTGATCGAAACCAGGTTTAACTGCTTCAGTGTGTTACCACATTACTACGTGATTCGAACCCGAAAAAACCCAGGATCTAGCCAACAAGTTTGCGAAAAAGGAGAAAGTATAAGCCAGATGCGCGCATATCCCAGACCTAACCCAGACCTAACCGGTGTTATCCTCTAAAATATCGATCGAAACCTAGTTTAATTGACTGCTTCAGTGTGTTACCACATTACTACGTGATTCAAACACGAAAAAAACCCAGGACCTGGCCAACAAGTTTGCGAAAAAGGCGAAAGTATAAGCCAGATGCGCGCATATCCCAGACCTAACCCAGACCTAACCGGTGTTATCCTCTCAAAATATTGATCGAAACCAGGTTTAGTTGACTGCCTCAGTGTGGTACCACATTACTACGTGATTCAAACACGGAAAAAACCCAGGATCGGGCCAACAAGTATGCGAAGAAGGCAAAATCATGAGCCAGATGCGGGCATATCCCGGACCTAATCCAGACCTAACCGGTGTTATCCTCTGAAATATTGATCGATACCAGGTTTAATTGACTACCTCAGTGTGGTACCACATTACTACGTGATTCAAACACGGAAAAAACCCTTTTTTTTTTTTTTTTTTTTTTTTTTTTACGTGGGGAAATCCTCATGGACACCCCGAGGCCCTTAAGTAGGGGTGGGCCTCGGGGTAGTGCCGGACTCCTACCGGCTAAAACCCCACGGTGACCGTCCTCGGGCGCTGCGGCGGGGGACCGGGAACTCTAGTGAGACATCACAGAGTCCCCCGCCGCGCCTTGCCTGTCGAGGCTCATCCCGGGGGGAACGACAACGTATCATTCCCCCCTTATTTCTCCGCCGCGGACGCCAGGTCACCCGACGCCCGCGGCCCCGGGGCTGACTTCGCTGCTCGGGCCCCTAACGCCGAGCACCTGCAACCCCCACGGGCAGCCCGTCCATCCCCCGGCCATCGACGTGGTGGCCGGAGGTGAAAGCTGACGGGCCGCCCCACCTCTTCAGGAGCTACTGAAGGGGGCCAGGAGGCGAAAGTCGCCTCGCCCTCGCCCCTCTCCGAGCCCTCCCTCTCCGAGCGGGATGCGCGGCCAGCTCGCGCGCCCGCTCGGCGGCCTCCTTCTGTGACATAACTACCTCACAGAAGGAGGCCACCACTTGCCATGTCCTCTCGCTGGCCACCATCTTGCCAATTACTGTGGCCAGCGAGAGGTTCCTCCCAACTTCCTGTTGCAGGACACGGCGCTCGTCTGCCCACGCTGGGCAGGCTGCCAACGTGTGCTGCGCCGTGTCTTGAGGGCCCCCACAGTGGTGGCACACCGCCGTCGCCTCCTTCCCGATTCGACACAGGTACTCACCAAAGCAACCATGCCCGGTGAGCACCTGTGTCATCCTGTAGGACAGCCTACCCGGTTTGTCCTGCCACTCTTGCCAATGTAGCAGGACTGCACCAACGGAGCGTTGTGCGGCTCCACCAGCCTGAATTAGTTGGCAGAACCACACAAACAAAACGGTCCGTTGGGCATGGCGCCTCGTCGCTTCGACCGATTGCCTCCTCTCCTCTGGCGGCCTCCCAGCCTCCTGAAGCTCCCTGGAATGCCGGAAAACCAATTGGTTTCTCCAGGCTAGGAGCTCCAAGGGCGGGAGACACGCCAGGGTAGTCGCCGCCTCGTGGGAGATGGTGCGATACCCTCTTACCACCCGGATTGCCAGCCGACGGTTGACGCGGCGCAGCATCTCCGTGCTGCGCCGGCTGGCATCCAGTTGCGGGGCCCAAATTGGGGCCCCGTAGAGGGCAATTGAACGCACCACCTCCACATAGAGGCGGCGGACTCCAGCATCAAGCCCCCCGATATTCGGAAGAAGGCGGCCTAACGCGGCAGCCGCCCTCTCCACACGAGGGGCCAAGCGGTCGAAATGCTCGATGAAGCGCCAACGGCTGTCGAGGATCAGGCCCAGATACTTCATATGGGCCTTCACCTCGACGTACGCTGTCCCAACTCGGATCCGCAGGCCGGCCGGCGGAACCCCACGGGGGCCAAGTTTTTGAAAGTACATGGCCTCCGTTTTCTGGGGTGCCACCTCTAGGCCCAGCCTGCGGATTTCGGCGACGACGGTGGCCACCGCCACCTCCGCGGCGCGCGCTGTCCCTCTCCAGTCTGACCCGCTGACGAGCACCAGCGTGTCATCGGCATAACACGCCAGCGCTACGTCAGTGGGCAGAGGGGCCCGCAGTACCGAGTCGTACCCGATGTTCCATAGCAAGGGTCCTAGAACCGACCCCTGCGGAACACCGCGTACAACCCCCCTCCGCATCGTAACTCCGTCTCGGCCGGTGCAACTGATCCACCTGTCGCTCAGGTAGGACCCAACTATCCTCCTCAGATATGGGGGCACCCGATGAAACTCTAGCGCCCCCATAATCGCCTCCCAGGGCAGGGTGTTAAAGGCATTGACGATATCAAGTGATATCGCCAGAACCACCCTACCCTGGGAGGTTGCCCCCTGAGAGAGGGAACGGACCAGCTCGATGGCATCAAGGGTGGACCGTCCCTCTCTAAAGCCGAATTGGCAGGGGGCCAAGTCGGGTCCCACTGTGGACAGGTGGTTGGAGAGGCGGGCAGCCACTATGCGCTCAAAGAGCTTGCCCGCCTCATCCAACAAACACACCGGCCGGTACGCAGAGGGCGTACCTGCGGGCCTTCTCGCCTTCCGAAGAAGGACCAGCCGCGCCGCCTTCCAGGGCGAGGGGAATTCCCCTCGGCGGAGGCAACCGCTAAGCAGCCTCCCAAACCGCGGGCTCAAGACGCCAAGGGCACAGGCCAACACCTGGCCGGGCACGCCGTCGGGACCCGGAGCAACCCTCCGAGCCCTCATCCGACGAACGGCCCGGCCCATCTCCTCGGGGGTGACCTCCAGTTCCTGGGACCAGATGGCAGGGTCCCAGGGTTCTCGAGGAGGTGGTACCCCAACCCGGTTAGACCCCGGGAACAGGGTTGATACCACCTCCTCTAAAAACTGGAGGTCGAGAGTCTCCGTCAGAGGGGGCGCCCATGGACGAAGCTTGTCCATTACAAGCCTGTACGGGCGCCCCCACGGATCTCTGTTCAGTTCCCCGAGGAGGTCTTTCCATGCCCGTGCCTTGGCGTCTCGGATGGCGCGTTGGAGGTTCCGCCGCTCTATGGCGAACTCCTCGTATATCTGCGCCATCTGTTCCGCGGTCGGGCGTCGACGACGTGATCTCCGGGCGCGGGTATATCTTCGGCGGGCGCGCACACATCGAGCGTTGCACAGCTCGATGTGCGGCGACCACCAATACGCCGCGCCCTGGGTTCTGGGAGGCCTGGCCCGGGGCATGGAGGCATCGCACACCTCCTTGAACTTGCCCCGGAACCACTCGGCCTCCCGCTCGACGTCGTCGACGGGTCCATCCTCTGGCTGGGACCAAGCTGCCAATGTTGCGGCTGCCTCCGCCATCGCCCAACTCACCCTCTTGAGGGACCATCGCGATTGGGCCACGGCATCTGCTACACGCCTCCGGCCCAGGGGCTCTCTTCGCGCCGGGGTGGCCCTCACCGACATGGTGATATAGAGGTGGTCACTAAGTGTGGCCACCTCTACGGCCACTCGCCAACCCGACACGAGTCGCAGGGCCGCAGGGGTTGCCCACGCCAAATCGATGATGGACGTTCCCTGCGGTCCTACGAACGTGGCCTCGGAGCCCCGATTCACCAGCCGGAGGTCGTGCTCGGCCGCCCACCCCAAAAGCGCCTCGCCACGGCGGCTGGTCCTGGGGTTGCCCCATGCAGCTGCATGAGCATTGAAGTCCCCCAGGACCAATACTGGGCGGGGTAGGCATCTCCTGATACAATCGCCCACCCCGCTCAGGTATGCCGCATATGTGGCGAGGTCGCAGTTGGGCGACACATAGCAACCAACAACCGCGATGGTCCCCCATTGGACTGCCAGCACCCCCTCCCCACAGAACAAGATGGATAGGGAAGGAGAGTCTGGCGGCCACGCCCAGACCATCGCCACCAAACCGCACAGGCTCCCGATCCAATTGGGCTGATCAAGAACTGTGTACGGCTCAGTGGCGATGGCCAAGCCTACCCTTCGGGCCCGCAGGGTGTGGACGAACATGTCGTGTGCCCTGCGGGCCCTCGCCAAATTGGCTTGCAGGAGAGTGAACTTTAAGCATTCACAGCCTCCTCCAGGCCTTTATTCTCGGTTGGGGTGGGGCGTTCCCCCTCCTCCTTCGACTGCGACGCCAGGAGGAGCCCATCCCCCCCGACAGCTTCGTCCACCTCCATCGACGGGGAGGCCGCAGCGGCATCTCCCTGTTTGACAGCAGGTGACACAGCTACCCTCTCCACTTGTTTCAGCACAGTAGTTGGAGGGGCCAGAGCGGTCTCTCCCCTTTGATTGTCGGGGGCTTTAGGCCCCTTTGCCATCCCCGTTGCACGCCCTCGGCGGCCCTGCCTAGGCGGGGGAGCACAACTCGGCCCCCCTAATCGGTGCCCCGTAGGTCTCCCCGGTATATCAATACACAACGGACATACCGGGGACGCCGCGCCACACTGCTTGGCGTGGTGGTCGGGGGAGCCGCATCTGTAGCAGCGGCCACTCCGATCCACCGTCGCCGTGCACCGCTGTCTAACATGTCCTGTCTCTAGGCAGCGGTAGCACTGCAGTGGACGCGGTGCTAGGACCTCCACTCTCGCGGATGTCCACCCAACCTTTACCCTTCCAGCCGCCACTATTATTCGGGCGGCCTTGATGGGGCACCTTACCCATACAGTGCCCAGAGTTGTGGGAGTCCGGCGGATATCCCCCACCTGGACTCCGTCCTCTGGGCATTCCCCCAGAGCCGCCATAGCTCCGCGGACCTCCGCTGGAGTGGTGGCATCGTCCAAGCCGCTCACACGCAACTCAGTCCGCTTGGTAGGTCGGGCCACCCTGACCGCCATCTCGGCCAGGGCCTTCTTCATTTCGAAGGCCAGGGCATCAGCCTTAGCTTCCCCCTCGGGCCCGGGGATCTCTAAGATTAAACCCCCAGTTATTGCCCTCTTTGTTCTGACCTCGGCAATGCCAAGGTCCGTCAGCTTAATATTTGCCCGCGCTCGGGTCATTGCCGAGGCCAGGACTTCAGTTGCCCCATCCGTGACCTCGAGGGTCACGGCAGCCATTTTCGGCGCGCGGCCGACCACCGGGGCCTTCCTTGCAGTCCTCCCCTGTGGTTGACATCCAGTCCTCCTTGATCGCTGCTGCTGGGACGCAGGAGGCGAGACCTGGGCCGACTTCGGGGCCTGCTTGCCCCGCCTCACAGCATCCGCCCAGGTTCCGTGACCCACCTTGGCCGCCTGAGAAGGGGAGGCCAAAGGAACTGGTGCAAGGGCTGCAGTTGGAGAGGAACACAACAACGATGATGACGACGGCATCCTGCCCCTGCGGACCGTCGCCGGAATGTGCCGCGTAGTCTGCTGGCCTACCGTTCTAGAGGCGGAAGGGAGTGCTGCCGCCTCCTGCTTCTTCCTCTCTAGCGCCCGCCTCCTTTGGGCGTTCCTTTTTTGCGACCTAGTTAGGCCAGTCGCCGCCACTTTCTGCTGGGTAGTCCCACCAATCACCGGCATCTGACGCTTTTGCTTCGACGCAGATGCCGGACCAACTCGTTTCGACAGCGAGGAGGTAACGGTGGAGCGTCTGAGAGAGGAGAGCAGCTCCTCCCTCATAGCCTGGAACCGCGCCTCCATAGCGGCCTCGATACCCTTTATCAGGGCGACAACATCAGCGGAAATCGGGGAGAAATCACCTCCGTCACTCCTCGCTGCTATTGCGCTGTCAGCGGTCCTGGCCTCCTTGGAAGCCAACTGGGCTGGACAGACTTCAACGCCTTCCGACAAGGACGGAGACGAGGGTGTCGCGCCGACACTTCGGCTCCTCACCGCCTCTAGCTCGCTTCTTGTAGCCGCCAGCTCCCCAGTCAGTTGGCGAATTTGAGAGGCCATCCTCTCGCCTTCCTCCTCCAAGGCCACTTGGTTTACCATGGGTGCCGCACGACTTCTCAGTTCTGTTGTCGCGGCGCGGATAAATTCCGCCGCGAACTTTAAGTCGCGTACACAGGTGCCCTTGAGGTTGGCGGACCGTTCAGCGACCTCAATGACCTTGTCCGTCTCGTCGCATATTTCGACGGACAAGGTCATCGCCTCCTTTTTCATAATCTCCTGCCGGAGAGCCTCCCCCAATAAGTCCTTTCTCTTTATCCTCGTCTTACCGCCTGTGACGTTCCGCCACTCCCCCGAAGAGGCGGAATTACCAGCACAGACCGACTCCGGATCTACAGGATCCAACTGCCTCTTCCGCCGTGCTGTATACCTCTCCCCTGGCCCTGCCCGACTCGTGCGCTGCACCTGATCTGCCTTGCCTCTTACCGTCAGACCCGCCGCCTTTTCCTCCTGCTGTGAGGCAGCAGCGGCCGCGATCCGCGATCCCGCGCTGCCTCCTTTCTCCTCGCCATCTACGACCCTCCCCCCCTGTTTTGTTATTCTGGAGTCCATAATACATCCCACGAGTGTGGTCGGAAGTGAGGTCACCCCAGGCAGAGCCGCCTTACCTGGGGAAGCCTAGTACTCCGGAGGTTCGGCAGGTGCCCCCGGAGGTGGTCGCTAGGAATTGGGCCTTCACTCCCAACCATGCATCCCATCGCCGCGCACCATAGCTTAGGATTAGAGGGTAATTTATAGAGTTACCATCCTCGCGGCCCAGGCGGTTAAGCCAAGACCCCCGCTCCTCCAGCCGTCACGTACCATTCACAAAACCAAAAATGGAGTTGTGAATGGGTCGTTGCGACGACCAACAGGAGGTTTACGGTGTGATTAGCATCAGGTACCTCGGGGTCGCTACGCCCCGTACTGCGCCGGACACCTGGCCGGACACAGCCCCTGAGGGGAAACACGGAAAAAACCCAGGATCTAGCCAACAAGTTTGCGAAAAAGGCGAAAGTATATGCCAGATGCGCGCATATCCCAGACCTAACCCAGACCTAACCGGTGTTATCCTCTAAAATATTGATCGAAACCAGGTTTAATTGACTGCCTCAGTGTGCTACAACATTACTACGTGATTCAAACACGGAAAAAACCCAGGATCTGGCCAACAAGTTTGCGAAAAAGGCAAAATCATGAGCCAGATGCGCGCATAACCCAGACCTAACCCATACCTAACCGGTGTTATCCTCCAAAATATTGATCGAAACCAGGGTTAATTGACTGCTTCATTGTGTTACCACATTACTACGTGATTCAAACACGAAAAAAACCCAGGATCTGGCCAACAAGTATGCGAAGAATGCAAAATCATGAGCCAGAAGCGGGCATATCCCCGACCTAACCCAGACCTAACCGGTGTTATCCTCTGAAATATTGATCGAAACCAGGTTTAATTGACTACCTTAGTGTGGTACCACATTACTACGTGATTCAAACACGGAAAAAACCCAGGATCTGGCCAAAAAGTTTGCGAAAAAGGCAAAATCATGAGCCAGATGCGGGCATAACCCAGAACTAACCCAGACCTAACCGGTGTTATCCTCCAAAATATGGATCGAAACCAGGGTTAATTGACTGCTTCATTGTGTTGCCACATTACTACGTGATTCAAACACGAAAAAAAACCAGGATCTGGCAAACAAGTTTGCGAAGAAAGCAAAATCATGAGCCAGATGCGGGCATAACCCAGACGAAACCCAGACCTAACCGGTGTTATCCTCCAAAATATGGATCGAAACCAGGGTTAATTGACTGCTTCATTGTGTTGCCACATTACTACGTGATTCAAACACGAAAAAAAACCAGGATCTGGCCAACAAGTATGCGAAGAAAGCAAAATCATGAGCCAGATGCGGGCATAACCCAAATCTAACCCAGACCTAACCCAGACCTAACCGGTGTTATCCTCTAAAATATTGATCGAAACCAGGTTTAATTGACAGTTTCAGTGTGTTACCACATTACTACGTGATTCAAACACGAAAAAAACCCAGGATCTGCCCAACAAGTATGCGAGGAAGGCAAAATCATGAGCCAGATGCGGGCATAACCCAAACCTAACCCAGACCTAACCCAGACCTAACCGGTGTTATCCTCTAAAATACTGTCCGAATCCAGGTTTAATTGACTGCCTCAGTGTGGTACAACATTACTACGTGATTCAAACACGGAAAAAACCCAGGATCTGGCCAACAAGTATGCGAAGAAGGCAAAATCATGAGCCAGATGCGGGCATAACCCAGACCTAACCCAGACCTAACCGGTGTTATCCTCTGAAATATTGATCGAAACCAGGTTTAATTGACTACCTCAGTGTGGTACCACATTACTACGTGATTCAAACACGGAAAAAACCCAGGATCTAGCCAACAAGTTTGCGAAAAAGGCGAAAGTATATGCCAGATGCGCGCATATCCCAGACCTAACCCAGACCTACCCGGTGTTATGCTCTAAAATATTGAGCGAAACCAGGTTTAATTGACTGCTCCATTGTGTTACCACATTACTACGTGATTCAAACACGGAAAAAACCCAGGATCTAGCCAACAAGTTTGCGAAAAAGGCGAAAGTATATGCCAGATGCGCGCATATCCCAGACCTAACCCAGACCTAACCGGTGTTATCCTCCAAAATATGGATCGAAACCAGGGTTAATTGACTGCTTCATTGTGTTGCCACATTACTACGTGATTCAAACACGAAAAAAAACCAGGATCTGGCCAACAAGTATGCGAAGAAAGCAAAATCATGAGCCAGATGCGGGCATAACCCAAATCTAACCCAGACCTAACCCAGACCTAACCGGTGTTATCCTCTAAAATATTGATCGAAACCAGGTTTAATTGACAGTTTCAGTGTGTTACCACATTACTACGTGATTCAAACACGAAAAAAACCCAGGATCTGCCCAACAAGTATGCGAGGAAGGCAAAATCATGAGCCAGATGCGGGCATAACCCAAACCTAACCCAGACCTAACCCAGACCTAACCGGTGTTATCCTCTAAAATACTGTCCGAATCCAGGTTTAATTGACTGCCTCAGTGTGGTACAACATTACTACGTGATTCAAACACGGAAAAAACCCAGGATCTGGCCAACAAGTATGCGAAGAAGGCAAAATCATGAGCCAGATGCGGGCATAACCCAGACCTAACCCAGACCTAACCGGTGTTATCCTCTGAAATATTGATCGAAACCAGGTTTAATTGACTGCCTCAGTGTGGTACCACATTACTACGTGATTCAAACACGGAAAAAACCCAGGATCTGGCCAACAAGTATGCGAAGAAGGCAAAATCATGAGCCAGATGCGGGCATATCCCGGACCTAACCCAGACCTAACCGGTGTTATCCTCTGAAATATTGATCGAAACCAGGTTTAATTGACTGCCTCAGTGTGGTACCACATTACTACGTGATTCAAACACGGAAAAAACCCAGGATCTGTCCAACAAGTATGCGAAGAAGGCAAAATCATGAGCCAGATGCGGGCATAACCCAGACCTAACCCAGACCTAACCGGTGTTATCCTCTAAAATATTGATCGAAACCAGGTTTAATTGACTGCTTCAGTGTGTTACCACATTACTACGTGATTCAAACACGAAAAAAACCCAGGATCTGGCCAACAAGTATGCGAAGAAGGCAAAATCATGAGCCAGATGCGGGCATATCCCGGACCTAACCCAGACTTAACCGGTGTTATCCTCTGAAATATTGATCGAAACCAGGTTTAATTGACTACCTCAGTGTGGTACCACATTACTACGTGATTCAAACACGGAAAAAACCCAGGATCTAGCCAACAAGTTTGCGAAAAAGGCGAAAGTATATGCCAGATGCGCGCATATCCCAGACCTAACCCAGACCTACCCGGTGTTATGCTCTAAAATATTGAGCGAAACCAGGTTTAATTGACTGCTCCATTGTGTTACCACATTACTACGTGATTCAAACACGGAAAAAACCCAGGATCTAGCCAACAAGTTTGCGAAAAAGGCGAAAGTATATGCCAGATGCGCGCATATCCCAGACCTAACCCAGACCTAACCGGTGTTATCCTCTAAAATATTGATCGAAACCAGGTTTAATTGACTGCCTCAGTGTGGTACCACATTACTACGGGAGTCAAACACGGAAAAAACCCAGGATCTGGCCAACAAGTATGCGAAGAAGGCAAAATCATGAGCCAGATGCGGGCATATCCCGGACCTAACCCAGACCTAACCGGTGTTATCCTTTCAAATATTGATCGAAACCAGGTTTAATTGACTGCCTCAGTGTGGTACCACATTACTACGTGATTCAAACACGGAAAAAACCCAGGATCTGGCCAACAAGTATGCGAAGAAGGCAAAATCATGAGCCAGATGCGGGCATAACCCAGACCTAACCCAGACCTAACCGGTGTTATCCTCTAAAATATTGATCGAAACCAGGTTTAATTGACTGCTTCAGTGTGTTACCACATTACTACGTGATTCATACGCGAAAAAAACCCAGGATCTAGCCAACAAGTTTGCGAAAAAGGCGAAAGTATATGCCAGATGCGCGCATATCCCAGACCTAACCCAGACCTAACCGGTGTTATCCTCTAAAATATTGATCGAAACCAGGTTTAATTGACTGCCTCAGTGTGGTACCACATTACTACGGGAGTCAAACACGGAAAAAACCCAGGATCTGGCCAACAAGTATGCGAAGAAGGCAAAATCATGAGCCAGATGCGGGCATATCCCGGACCTAACCCATACCTAACCGGTGTTATCCTTTCAAATATTGATCGAAACCAGGTTTAATTGACTGCCTCAGTGTGGTACCACATTACTACGTGATTCAAACACGGAAAAAACCCAGGATCTGGCCAACAAGTATGCGAAGAAGGCAAAATCATGAGCCAGATGCGGGCATAACCCAGACCTAACACAGACCTAACCGGTGTTATCCTCTAAAATATTGATCGAAACCAGGTTTAATTGACTGCTTCAGTGTGTTACCACATTACTACGTGATTCATACGCGAAAAAAACCCAGGATCTAGCCAACAAGTTTGCGAAAAAGACGAAAGTATATGCCAGATGCACGCATATCCCAGACCTAACCCAGACCTAACCGGTGTTATCCTCTAAAATATTGATCGAAACCAGGTTTAACTGCTTCAGTGTGTTACCACATTACTACGTGATTCGAACCCGAAAAAACCCAGGATCTAGCCAACAAGTTTGCGAAAAAGGAGAAAGTATAAGCCAGATGCGCGCATATCCCAGACCTAACCCAGACCTAACCGGTGTTATCCTCTAAAATATCGATCGAAACCTAGTTTAATTGACTGCTTCAGTGTGTTACCACATTACTACGTGATTCAAACACGAAAAAAACCCAGGACCTGGCCAACAAGTTTGCGAAAAAGGCGAAAGTATAAGCCAGATGCGCGCATATCCCAGACCTAACCCAGACCTAACCGGTGTTATCCTCTCAAAATATTGATCGAAACCAGGTTTGATTGACTGCTTCAGTGTGTTACCACATTACTACGTGATTCAATCACGAAAAAAACCCAGGATCTAGCCAACAAGTTTGCGAAAAAGACGAAAGCACATGCCAGATGCGCGCATATCCCAGACCTAACCCAGACCTAACCGGTGTTATCCTCTAAAATATTGATCGAAACCAGGTTTAATTCACTGCTTCAGTGTGTTACCACATTACTACGTGATTCGAACCCGAAAAAACCCAGGATTTAGCCAACAAGTTTGCGAAAAAGGAGAAAGTATAAGCCAGATGCGCGCATATCCCAGACCTAACCCAGACCTAACCGGTGTTATCCTCTAAAATATCGATCGAAACCTAGTTTAATTGACTGCTTCAGTGTGTTACCACATTACTATGTGATTCAAACACGAAAAAAACCCAAGATCTGGCCAACAAGTATGCGAAGAAGGCAAAATCATGAGCCAGATGCGGGCATAACCCAGACCTGACCCAGACCTAACCGGTGTTATCCTCTAAAATATTGTTCGAAACCAGGTTTAATTGACTGCTTCAGTGTGTTACCACATTACTACGTGATTCAAACACGAAAAAAAAACCCCAGGATCTGGCCAACAAGTTTGCGAAAAAGGCGTAAGTATAAGCCAGATGCGCGCATATCCCAGACCTTTTTTTTTTTTTTTTTTTTTTTTTATCGTGGTGAAATCCTCATGGACACCCCGGCTCCCTGGGGGGGAGGCCGGGATAGTGCCGGACTCTTACCGGCTAAAACACCACGGTGACCGCCTGCGCCCTTTATCTGGGGAGAGTCACGGGAACCAAACTAGCGATACTACCGTGACACTCCCCGTTGGCGCAACGCCCTATTACGGGCCCTTCCCGGGGGAGGAGATGTGATCCTCCTCCCCCAATGGGGGGCAAACTAAACTGATTGCCCCCCGGCGACGCCACGCGGTCACACGCGACGTCGCCCCCACTCGTGCCGTTGCTACTAGTCGCGACCGGGCCCCCACCCGATCGCGACCACGGCTGCGGGGCCGGCTAACACTGCCGCCCCCGCTAAACGGGGCCCCTGCCACGGGCCCCTGGTACGGTGATGGGCTGGGTGCGAGGGGGAATAAGGGGACAAAGTCCCTCACCTCACACTACAAAACACCATCACCGACCCCATCGCGCTCCCCCTGCCACGGGGAGCGGTGGAGGGTCTTACGGTCGGCGTCGCCGCCTGCCCCCCACCTCCTCACGCGACCTCTCGGCGTCTTCCTTGGCGACCATGACCTCCTCGCAAAACAGGGCCATGGCCGCCCACGCCTCCTCACTGCCGACCATCGCACGTATGACGGCCGGCAGCGAGAGGTCCGCTCCAATCGCTCTAACGAGGACACCGCGCTGCGCTGCCCACGCTGGACAAAACTCCAACGTGTGCTGCGCGGTGTCCTCCCTTCCCCTACAGTGATGGCACGCAGCCGTCGCCTCCCGCCCTATCCGATGCAGGTACCGACCGAAGCAACCGTGTCCGGTCAGTACCTGTGTCAGGCGGTAGGTGGGCGTACCCCAGCTACGGCCCACCCAGGCATAAAACACTGGGCGGACCGCCGCGGCAACGCGATCATCCCGCTGATCTGGCTTGGATAGCCACACCAGCCACCGACTATAGACGCGTCGCCGCGCCTGGATTCGGGCCCTGGCGGCCTCCTCGCCGTGCGGGTCCACGCCCCGCTGGCGAAGGTCGCAGAGGTTTTGATAGACCTCTGCGTCCATTTTCGCCAGCAGGTGAAACGGTGCGGAACTCGCCAGCAAGGTGGCGGCTGTGTAGGAGATCGTGCGATAACCCCGCACGACTCTGATGGCGACCAACCTCTGCAAGCGGCGGAGTACGAACGCACCCCGCCGATTTGCCATCAGACCGCCGGCCCATATTGGCGCGCCATAAAGCGCCATGGACCGGACGACTCCCAAATACAGCCGCCGTGCCGCCATGTTGGGCCCGCCGAGATTAGGCATTATGCGACTTAACGCGGCCGCCGCCCTTTCAATACGGGGACCCAACCCTTCCAAACGATGCCCGAAACGCCAGTAGCTGTCGAGGGTGAGGCCTAAATACTTCATCCGGCGCCCCACCCCGACGAGGGCTCCACCCACCCGTAGAGACGCCTGGCGCGGCATCCCCCGACCACTGACATTACACAGCCAGATGGCCTCGGTCTTCTGGGGTGCCACGCGCAACCCCAGACGCTCAATTTCGGCGACTACTCGTGCCGCCCCTTCCTCTGCGAGGGCCACTGCCCTCCTCCACATATCCCCGCCGGCTATCACCAGGGTGTCGTCAGCATAACAAACCAACGACACGCCGACGGGGAGGTCCGCCCGCAGCACCGCGTCATACGCCAAGTTCCACAGTAGCGGCCCGAGGACCGACCCCTGTGGAACCCCGCGGTGCACCGCTCTCTGCTCCATCCCGTTCCGACCCGGATATTGGACTACCCTGCCCCGCAGATAATCCCCGATCAGTCGACATAGATAGGCGGGCACCCGGTGGTACTGGAGTGCCCGACCTATCGCCCCCCAGGAGACGGTATTGAAGGCGTTGGCAATGTCTAGTGAGACTGCCAACGCCACACCCCCCCGGGAGATTGCCGATTCCGCCAGGGTCCGCACTGTCGCTATGGCGTCGACTGTGGAGCGGCCCCGGCGAAAGCCGAACTGTCGGTCGGCCAGATCGGGGCCGACGCGGGACAGGTGCCCCTCGAGTCGGGATACAATGACCCGCTCGAGGAGCTTCCCAGCCTCGTCCAAAAGACATATGGGTCGGAACGCAGATGGAGAATCCGCGGGCTTCCCCGGCTTGTGGAGGAGGACCAACCTCGCCACCTTCCATATGGGGGGGAACTGACTGGTCCGCAGGCACGCGTCAAAGACGCTTATCAGCCCGGCCCCCAGAACGCCCACTGCTACTGCCCAGGCCCTGCCAGGTATGCCGTCCGGTCCTGGCGCCGTCTTCTTGGCAGCCATTCTCCGGACGGCCCTAGCTAGCTCCTCCTCGGAGACCCCCATTTCGTCGGACCACCAAGGCGGGTGATCCGGCTGTGGCTCGGGGGGATGCAGGAACGCCTCTCCCCCAACGGGGAAGAGGACGCGCATAGTTTCCCCGAGCAGCTGGGGGTCGAGGCTCTCTGTGACCGGGGGCGCCCATGATCGCATCTTGCCTGCGACCATATGATAGGGGCGCCCCCATGGATTTGCATCCAGAGAGCCGAAGAGCTCCGTCCATGCCTGGGCTTTCGCGGTCGCGATGGTCCGGCGGAGGGTTCTGCGCGCCAGGGAAAATTCCCCGCGCAACCCCACCACCTCTGCCTCCGTCGCCCCGCGCCGTCTCCTGGCGCGGGTGTACCGGCGTCGAGCGAGGACGCACCGAGTGCGTAAGTCCTCGATCTCGCCCGACCACCAGTACACGGACCCCCCACGGCTTGGGGCGGTGGCCCGGGGCATGACTGCGTCACACAACGACGTCATAGTCTCCCGGAACCAACTCGCCCCGGCAGATGGATTGCCGAGGGTCCGGCGTGGCATCTCCTGCCATGCCACAACGGAGGCTGCCATCGCAAGGGCGTCCGGGTCCAGCCTCTTGACGGACCAGCGTGGCGCCGGGTGTGCACCCCTGCCCGTTTGGCGGGGTCCATTTACGCCGGGGGTCGCGGATACGGAGAACGTAATATAGAGGTGGTCGCTTAACGTGGCCACCTCTTCCGCGACCCTCCACTCGGACACACGGCGCGCTATGGCGGGGCTCGCCAACGATATGTCGACGATCGACTCGCCCCGCGCGTGCACGCACGTGCTCACGGCCCCCTCATTCAACACTACGAGGCCGTGACCCGCCGCCCATACGAGCATCGCGTCGCCCTTGACGGTCGACCTGGGGCAGCCCCACGCTGCAGCGTGAGCATTGAAATCACCCAGGACGAGTACCCCACTGGCGAGATGTGGGGACATGCATCTCCCCACCTCGTCGAGGTACGCCTCAAAATCGCTGAGGCCCATAGCGGGCGACGCGTAACACCCGGCAACCACAAGGTCCCCCCACTTAATCGCCACGAACCCGTGGCCCCTCCCCACTACGGAGCACGGCAACGTGCCGCGCCCGTGCTGCCAGGTGATCGCCGAGACCCCGTTAAGGTCCCCCACCCAAGCGGGGTGTTTGGGGACACGATAGGGCTCGGCGATCACGGCCATCCCGATGTTCCACTGCCGGAGGGTTTGGAGCATGAGATCCTGAGCCCCCCGGCAGTGGTTCAAATTGACCTGGAGGAGGCGTTGAGACATTATCGGGTCTCAGTCGCGGCCTCCTCCAGGCCTCTCCTTCCAGCGCTTAGGGACGCTTCTGCGCGCCCCGGATCTTTGCCGCCGTACGAGGCCATCACCCCCCTGCTAAGGGGCTCCGACCCGCACGGTGACTGTGCTGCCGCCTGTGGTGGGGGCTCTGCAGCACCCCCACCAGACATCACACCTTCCGCTTCCGTGGAGGTGGAGGGCGCCGAGTCGCAAGGCGCCACGTCCACCTCCATCATCTCCGCCACCGGCAGGGGTGCGTGTGGACACCCCACCACCTTCACTGCCGCCGCGACAGGGGCGGGAGTAACCCCCGACACCACAGCAGGGGACGGCTGGGAACAAGCCGCCCCCTGGACCTCCGTCGCGACGGACAGCGGTGCCGGCTCAACACCAGCCGGCACCGTGGATGGGGGCACACCCACCCCCTTCCCATTCTTCCCCTTCCGTTTGGGGGGATGGCACGCCGCCCCACCCATTCGGTGATCAGCTGGCCGCCCCAAGCCTACACAAAGGGGGCATTTTGGGGCGGCCGTACACTCTCTGGCTGTGTGGGAGGCCCCCCCGCAACGGTAACAGAGGCCGCTGCGATCTATGGTGCTAGTGCACCGCTGCCTGACATGACCGAATTCTAGGCAACGGTGGCACTGCAGCGGCCTCGCGGCGAGCACTGCCAGCCGGGCCTCGAAGAAGCCGACCATTAATCGGCCGGACTTCGCGAGCTTGGTTGCGGCGCGAAGGGGACAGCGGGCCCATGCCGTATACATGCCCGAGCTGTCTCTGCGGAGGTCACCAACGTTGACCTCCGCAGCGCCGCAACCCCCGGCTGTGGCAAGGGCCTCCCTCACAGTCTGCTGGGTGGCTGCCTCCGACAGGCCGGTAACTCGTAACTCGGCCTGCTTCTGGGGGCAAGCCACCCTAACACCCTCCACCTCGAGGGCCCCCTCAAGACGCGCCCTCAGGGCGGTCGCCTTCTCTCTGCCCTTCTCACCGGGGATCGCTAATAAGAGCGCCCCGGTGACTGCCCTGGTGGGGCGCATCCCGGTGATCCCGAGATCATAACAGATCCCGGGCATCACCCTATTGAGGAGGGGGCCCAATTCTCCTTCACGTCCGGTGGCGGCGGTCACCGAGACTGCTGCATTTTTCGGCAGTCTCGGTAACTTGACTGCCGCTGACGGGGCGCACATCTTCCTCTTGCTGACTGCCGCAGTAGTGGCGGCTGGCCGACTGGCTACGGGTGATTTCCCGCCTTTATAGGAGGATGCGGCAAGAGCTGCACCCTTCACGCCGCCCTTCTTCTTGCCCTTCTTCACTACCTCAGCCCAGGATCCCTGCCCATCGTTGGTGGGGGCTGAGGCAACGATGGACTTCGCGCCGGTGTCCTTGTCGGGCAGAGCGGACTTGCTGCTATCTACCTTGACAGGTGGAGGAGGGGCTCCTCGTCTTGTCTTCGGTGGCGCCTGAGACTTCGGGGCGGACGGCTTAGACACTTCCACATCTTCAGCCGCCGGCTTTACCTTACCAGCGGCTTTCTTCTCCGTGGTTGATTTCGGGGGTGCCGCAGGCATTTTGACGGGGGCAGACCCGGTGCCAAGGTTTCCCCGCGCTGGCCCCTTGGGTTTCCCCCTTGTCTGATCTGTCGCCGCCGGCTTATCGCCTTTCGCCGAGCTCGGCGGGGCGGAGGTTGCCCCCACGGATGCGGGAGGAAGAAGCGGAACCTTTCCCAATGGCGGGCGAGACACTGCCCGCCATACTGCCTCAAAACGGGCATCAAACTTCCGTTCCACTTCCGATACGTGCCCCGCCATTTCGGAAACCCTTTGTACGACTTCGGTCATCATGACCAACAAAGGGTTTCCGGAGGCGGGACTCTCCGTCTCAATCGGGACGGGACGCTCTGCGGACGACGGTCCAAGGACCGCCGTCTCGACCTCCATACTGGTGTCCCCCCCGGCAAAAGTGGACGGAAGGAGATCCTTCCGCCGCGGCCGAGGGGCAAAAGGCAGCACGTGATCCGGCGGCGTCACGTCGGTCACCACCTCGCCCGCCCTCAGCAGACCACGCTGCTCCTCCTTGAATCTCAGGCGGCCAAGTTCCCGCCTGAGGTGCTCCAATTCCCTATCTTTAACCCTGACAGTTTCCGACAGGGTGGTGGCGGTGGAATCGGCCACCTCCAGCCTCTTCTCGAGGGCCTTCGCCCTCCTCTCCCATTCGCCTTGGCGAATGACAACTTCCCGGGCCGGCCTGTTTGGGTTTTCGGCGCGGTCAGCTCTGCCGTGAAGTTCCTCGGCGCTGACCATCGCCACCCGCGCTGCCAAACGGAGCCCACGGATGTCCGTCGTCTTTAGGTGGCTAGCAGTGTCTGCCACACGGACGACGGACTCCAGCTGCTCCTTCAGCCGACCCAGGAGCTCGTCCGTCCTCATGACCTCCGCTATGTTCCGGAGGTCCGCCTGCTTGGGCAAGCTCTTCATTCCGGGACCCAATTTCCTTGGGTCCACGAAAATTCCCCTTGGTCTCCCTGCACCGGGGCCCTTCCTCTTCCTCTTACCGGGCCCGTAATCCTCCTCGCTGGAGTCAATACTCTCAGCCTCATCTCCGGTGCAAGGATTAGGCGCCCATTCGTCGCCATCCTGCGAGTCAACGTCGGGGACGGGGTTTGTGACGGTCTCACCGACGCCCGAAGTTTCCTCCTCTTCCCTCAGGGCTGCGTCGCCGACCAAGAGCTGCGAGCCCTCGGCACCATGCCTCTTGCGGGGTGGCGACTCCCTCCCCGCCTTGCGCCACCCTGTTGCAGGTAGCCGCTCAAGGCTGACGACTGGGGCTGGGCTGACACTAAAAAGGTCAGCTTTACCCCCAAGATTCACCTCAACACTCCTGACCGTGGGATTAACCCCACCAGGAAGTGGTCCATCCGTTGCCATGTTGTTTACCGTTATGAGTGCCAGTCCGCTATCAAATTTGCCAGTCCTGTTTGTTTTTCTTTGAATATTCTCCATACTTGTTCCCACGAGTATGGTCGGAAAGGAGGTCACCCCAGGCAGAGTCGCCTTGCCTGGGGAAGCCTAATACTCCGGGGGTTCGGCAGGTGCCCCCGGAGGTGGTCGCTAGGGATTGGGCCTTCTCTCCCAACCATGCATCCCATCGCCGCGCACCATAACTTAGGATTAGAGGATAATTTATAGAGTTACCATCCTCGCGGCCCAGGCGATTAAGCCAAGGCCCCCGGTCCTCCTGCCGTCACGTACCATTCACAAAACCTAGACTGGAATTGTGAATGGGTCGTTGCGACGACCAACAGGAGGCTTACGGTGTGATTAGCATCAGGTACCTCGGGGTCGCTACGCCCCGTACTGCGCCGGACACCTGGCCGGACACAGCCCCTGAGGGGACATATCCCAGACCTAACCCAGACCTAACCGGTGTTATCCTCTAAAATACTGACCGAATCCAGGTTTAATTGACTGTTACTGTGTGTTACCACATTACTACGTGATTCAAACACGAAAAAACTCCAGGATCTGGTCAACAAGTATGCGAAGAAGGCAATGTCATGAGCCAGGTGCGGACATAACCCAGACGAAACCCAGGCCTAACCGGTGTTATCCTCTAAAATACTGTCCGAATGCAGGTTTAATTGACTGCCTCAGTGTGGTACAACATTACTACGTGATTCAAACACGGAAAAAACCCTGGATCTGGCCAACAAGTATGCGAAGAAGGCAAAATCATGAGCCAGGTGCGGACATAACCCAGACGAAACCCAGGCCTAACCGGTGTTATCCTCTAAAATACTGTCTGAATCCAGGTTTAATTGACTGCCTCAGTGTGGTACAACATTACTACGTGATTCAAACACGGAAAAAAACCAGGATCTGGCCAATAAGTTAGCGAAAAAGGCGAAATCATGAGCCAGATGCGGGCATTTCCCGGACCTAACCCAGACCTAACCGGTGTTATCCTCTGAAATATTGATCGAAACTAGGTTTAATTGACTACCTCAGTGTGGTACCACATTACTACGTGATTCAAACACGGAAAAAACCCAGGATCTGGCCAACAAGTTTGCGAAAAAGGCGAAAGTATAAGCCAGATGCGCGCATTTCCCAGACCTAACCCAGACCTAACCGGCTTTATCCTCTAAAATATTGATCGAAACCAGGTTTAATTGACTGCTTCAGTGTGTTACCACATTACTACGTGATTCAAACACGAATAAAACCCAGGATCTGGCCAACAAGTATGCGAAGAAGGCAAAGTCATGAGCCAGATGCGGGCATAACCCAGACGAAACCCAGACCTAACCGGTGCTATCCTCTAAAATATTGATCGAAACCAGGTTTAATTGACTGCTTCAGTGTGGTACCACATTACTGCGTTATTCAAACCCGAAAAAAACCCAGGATCTAGCCAACAAGTTTGCGAAAAAGGCGAAAGTATAAGCCAGATTCCCTCAGGGGCTGTGTCCGGCAATCGTCGGCCGCAGTACGGGGCGTAGCGACCCCGAGATACCTGATGCTTATCACAGGGTAAGCCTCCAGATGGTCGTCACAATGACCCATCTTCAATTCCTTCTTTTGTTTTGTGAATGGTACGTGACGGCAGGAGGAACGGGGGCCTTGGCTTAACCGCCCGGGGTACCGCAAGTATGGCGACTCTATAAAATCGCCCTCCAATCCTAAGTTATGGTGCGCGGCGATGGGATGCATAGTTGGGGGAGGAGGCCCAATCCCAAGCGACCACCTCCGGGGCACCTGCCGAACCCCCGGAGTATATAGGCTTACCCGGGTAAGGCGGCTCTGCCCGGGCGGACCTTTTCTTCCGACCTGCTCGTGGGAATAATATGGAGTATAAAATTAAAACGGTGATGGGACGGGGTAAGTCAGAGGGGGAGGACGAAAGCGGTGTTGGGACTGGAGTGACGGCGCTCGCGCCGCCTCCAGCGCCTGGCCCGGCTTCGTGGAGAGTAGAGGAGGACGACGAGACTGCGTCAGTCTCGTCCTTCTCCTCCACCAGGAGCCTCATAGGCTCCAAGAGAAAGATGACGGTGCAGGCCGTCAATGGAGTGGGCAGGGCGATGAGCCCGGTTGTCCGGATGAGCTGCCTCAGGGACGAGGTGACCGAGAAGATATCGGAGAGGATCTCCTCGACCCTGAGACGAGTGGAGAAAGAGCTGAATGCTCTTTTAAGGGGCAGAAGAGCGGCGGGGCAGAGGCTATGAGGGAGGCTGCCCAAATGATGAGGGACGCGGCGCGGGAGCTAAGCGGGCGAAACGCCCGTCTGCATGTCCTGTTGGAGGAGGAGCGACGGGGGAGGATGAGGGCAGAGGCGCGCTGGAACAGCGCGGCCATCCCTCCTGTCCTCCCTCCTCCTACGCCGCGCCCTCCTGTGGCCGTTAAGAAGCGGAGTGCGGCGGAGGTGGTGCGGGCCTCCACGGGCCCTTCCACACGCACTCCGCCCGCGCAGAGGTCCCCGTCCTCCTCAGAGGGCGATCTCCTGAAGAGGATAGGGGACATGATTGAGAAGAAGCTGGCCGCCTTCCGGGAGGAGCTCCTCCCCGGAAGAGCGGTCGGTGGGAGGGTGGTGTCACCCCGACCAGTGCCAGCACGGCCGGGGAAGGCGAAGGTGGGGGGAGCGAAGGCTCCGCCCACCGTGGCGACTCCGGGGCCTCGGGTCGTGACCCCCAAGGGGGGAAGCGTACCCGTGGTCCCGGTTCCCGCGTCCTCCGCGGCACCGCCCCAAGGGGGGGTGTCGTGGAGCGAGGTGGTGGGGCGGAGGGCGAGGAGGGCGGCGAGGAAGGCCCCGCAGGCGCAGCCTCCGCCCCCGCCGCCCGCGGCCAACGGAAAGGCCGCGAAGGCGCGACTTGGCCGCCCCCCTAAAACGGCAGCGGTAGCTCTGACCGTTGCGCAGGGGGGCGACCTGACCCTCGCGGAGGCGATGCGGCTTGCCAGGGACAACGTGTCCCTGGAAGAGCTTGGCATCGCTTCCGTCAGGGCGAAGCGGGACGTGACTGGGGGTCTCCTGCTGGAGATCCCCGGTCCAGACGGCGGCGTGAAGGCCGACCGACTCGCCCAGAGGCTCCGGGAGCAGCTGGGCGAGCGGGGTGTCCGGGTCGCCCGGCCCACGAAGCGCACGGAGATGCGCGTGTGTGGGCTGGACGACTCGGCCACCGCGGAGGACGTGGCGCGTGCCCTAGCAAGGGCGGGGGATTGCCCTGAGGGGGATTTGCGGGTCGGGGAGATCTGCAGATCTCCTTCCGGCCTGGGGTCCGTGTGGGCCCGCTGCCCCCTCTCCGTCGCCCATAAATTGGCGGAATCCGGGAGGGTTTTGGTGGGGTGGGTTTCGGCGCGAGTGGAGATGCTCGCGCCGCGCCCGCTCCAGTGTCACCGCTGCCTCGAATTGGGGCATGTGGGGCAGTGGTGCACCTCGCCGGTGGACCGCAGCGGTCAGTGTTACCGCTGCGGTGCCAAAGAGCACCGTGCGAGCCAGTGCTCGGCGGCCCCTCACTGTCCGCTGTGTGCGGACATGGGGAGGCCAGCCGATCACAGGGTGGGGAGCAAGAAGTGCTCCCCCCCCTCCCGGAAGGAGAGGAAGAGGCGGGCCGTTCCGACTCCGGCGCCGCGGGCGGTGGCATCGTCCACCATGGAGGTGGACGGTGCCACGGGGACGGACAGCCGGGAGGAGGCTGGGGCGGTCGGTAATTAATGGCGCCCCGCCTCCTCCTCCAGGCCAACCTCAACCACTGCCGCGCGGCACAGGATATGATGTCCCAAGTCCTCGCGGAGTGGGGGGTTGGCCTGGCTGTCGCCGCCGAGTCGTCCCGCGTCCCTGATCACCCTCATTGGGTGGGCGACGCGGACGGCTTGGTGGCGACGGTATGGGGAGGTGGCGACGGGTCCCCGCCGTTCCCCATGCTGGGGCGCGGTCGGGGATTCGTCGCCGTGGACTGGGGGGGAGTCGCTGTGGTGGGGTGCTACATTTCGCCCCGTAGCGGTCACGCTGCGTTCGAGCTGTACTTGGCCGAGGTCGCGGCATGCGTGCAGCGCTACGCGGCTCGGCCAGTGCTGGTCCTGGGGGATTTTAATGCCAAGTCGGTGGCTTGGGGATCCCCCAGGACCTCCGTTCGCGGCGGGATCCTGGGCGATTGGGCGGCGGGGCTCGACCTCCGGGTATTGAACCGGGGGTCGGAGCACACATGCGTGCGGCGATATGGGGGGTCCATCGTGGATGTTGGATTCGCGACCCCCAATGCCGTGCGCATGGTGTCGGGGTGGCACGTGGTCGCGGGGGCAGAGACACTCTCCGATCACCGGTATATCCGGATGGAGGTCTCTGCCGCCGCGGGGGATGCATCCCGACACCACCGTCCGGGTGGTAACCCACCGCGCCGCTGGGCGCTTCGGCGCCTGGACAAGGATGCCCTGATGGCGGCTGCCCTCGCTGCAACTTGGCCGCAGAGGGCGGCCGAGTTGCCGAGTACAGAGGAGGAGATCGCCCGGCTCGGGGGGATGGTCGCGAACATATGTGACGCGGCGATGCCCCGGGTCGGGCGGGTTTTACCTCGCCGGGCGGTGTACTGGTGGTCGGCCGCGATCGCGGAAATGCGAGACGCAAGTGTCCGCGCCCGCCCTCAGGGGCTGCCAGCCTTTCAGCTGCAGTACGGGCTTAACGAACCCGGGGTACCCGAGTCATACACACACCGTAAGCCTCCTGTTGGTCGTCACAACGACCCATTCACAATTCCCTATTGGTTTTGTGAATGGTACGTGACGGCAGGAGGAACGGGGGTCTTGGCTTAACCGCCTGGGCCACGAGTATGGCGACTCAATAAAATCGCCCTCCAATCCTAAGCTATGGTGCGCGGCGATGGGATTCATGGTTGGGGGAGAAGGCCCAATCCCAAGCGACCACCTCCGGGGAACCTGCCGAACCCCCGGAGTATTAGGCTTACCCGGGTAAGGCGGCTCTGCCCGGGTGGACCTTTATTTCCGACCATCTCGTGGGATTATTATGGACACAGAAAATAAAATGGGGATGGGGCGGGTTTTGTCGGTTGGGGAGGACGGAGACGGGGTTGGGGTTAGGGTGGCGGCGCTCGCGCCCCACTCAGCGCCAGGTCCGGCTTCGTGGAGGGTGGAGGAGGACGACGAGACGGCGTCGGTCTCGTCCTTCTTCTCCAGCACGAGCCACATAGGCTCTAAGAGGAAGAGGACGGGGCAGGCCGTCTTCGAGGTGGGCGGGGCGATGAGCCCGTCGGTGAGGTTGAGTTGCCTCAGGGACGAGGTGACCGAGGAGATATCGGAGAGGATCTCCTCGTCCCTGAGGCGGGTGGAGAAAGTCGCCGCTGCCTGCGCCTTTAAGGGGCAGAAAAGCGGTGGCGCGGAGGCCCTGAAGGCCGCGGCGGAGGAAATGAGGGAGGCGGCGCGGGAGCTCAGAGGGCGGAACGCCCGTCTGCAGCTCCTGTTGGAGGAGGAGCGACAGGGGAGGAGGAGGGCCCTCCCTCCCATCCTCCCTCCTCCTCCATCGCCGCGTCCCTCGGCGGAGGTAAATAAGCGGAGTGCGGCGGCAGTGGTGCGGGGCACCGCGGGCCCCTCCACCCGCACTCCGCCCGTGAAGAAGTCCCCGTCCTCCTCAGAAGACGATCTTCTGAGGAGGATTGGGGACATGATTGATGGCAAGCTGGTCGCCTTCCGGGAGGAGCTCCTCGCCGGAAGAGCGGTCAGCAGGAAGGCGGTGCCTCCCCGGCCTGTTCCGGTACAGTCGGGGAAGGCAAAGAAGGGCGGAGTGAAGGCTCCGCCCAGCGTTGCGGCACCAGGGCCCCGGGTCGCGACCCCCAAGGGGGGTGGTGTACCCGTGGTCGCGGTGGTCGCGTCCTCCACGGCACCCTCCCAAGGGGGGGTGGCGTGGAGTGAGGTGGTGGGGCGGAAGGCGAAGAGGGCGGCGAGGAAGGCCTCGCAACCGCGGCCTCCGCCTCCGCCGCCGGCGGCCAAGGTAAAAGCCGCGAAGGTCGGGAAGGCACGACCAGGTCGTCCCCCAAAAACGGCAGCGGTGACGCTGACCGTTGCGCAGGGGGGCGACCTGACCCTCGCGGAGGCGATGCGGCTCGCCAGGGAGAATATCTCCCTGGAAGAGCTGGGCATCGCCTCCGTGAGGGCGAAGAGGGCCGTGACCGGGGGTCTCTTGCTGGAGATCCCCGGTGCAGAAGGCGGCGCGAAGGCGGATCGTCTCGCCCAGAGGCTCCGGGAGCTGCTGGGCGAGCGAGGTGTCCGGGTCGCCCGGCCCACGAAGCGCACGGAGTTGCGCGTTTGTGGGCTGGACGACTCGGTCAGCGCACAGGATGTGTCCCGTGCCCTTGCGAGGGCTGGGGACTGTCCTGTGGAGGACCTGCGGATCGGAGAGATCCGCAGGTCGCCCTCCGGCCTCGGGTCGGTGTGGGCCCGGTGCCCCCTCTCCGCCGCCCGTAAGGTGGCGGAATCCGGGAGGGTGTTGGTTGGGTGGGTTTCGGCGCGAGTGGAAATCCTCGCGCCGCGCCCGCTCCAGTGTCACCGCTGCCTCGAAGTGGGGCACGTGAGGCAGTGGTGCACCTCGCCGGTGGACCGCAGCGGTCAGTGTTACCGCTGCGGTGCCAAAGAGCACCGTGCGAGCCAGTGCTCGGCGGCCCCCCACTGCCCGCTGTGTGCGGACATGGGGAGGCCAGCCGATCACAGGGTGGGGAGCAAGAAGTGCTCCCCCCCCTCCCGGAAGGAGAGGAAGAGGCGGGCTGCACCGGCTCCGGTGCCGAGGGCGGTGGCATCGTCCTCCATGGAGGTGGACGGTGCTACGGGGACGGACGGCCGGGAGGAGGCTGGCGCGGCCATTAATTAATGCCGCCCCGCCTCCTCCTCCAGGCCAACCTCAACCACTGCCGCGCGGCACAGGACTTGATGTCCCAAGTCCTCGCGGAGTGGGGGGTTGGCCTGGCGGACGCCGCCGAGCCGTACCGCGTCCCTGATCACCCTCATTGGGTGGGCGACGCGGACGGCTTGGTGGCGACGGTATGGGGAGGGGGCGACGGGTCCCCGCCGTTCTCCTTGTTGGAGCGCGGTCGGGGATTCGTCGCCGTGGACTGGGGGGGAGTCGCTGTGGTGGGGTGCTACATTTCGCCCCGTAGCGGTCACGCTGCGTTCGAGCTGTACTTGGCCGAGGTCGCGGCATGCGTGCAGCGCTACGCGGCCCGGCCGGTGCTGGTCCTGGGGGATTTTAATGCCAAGTCGGTGGCTTGGGGATCCCCCAGGACCTCCGTTCGCGGCGGGATCCTGGGCGATTGGGCGGCGGGGCTCGACCTCCGGGTATTGAACCGGGGGTCGGAGCACACATGCGTGCGGCGATATGGGGGGTCCATCGTGGATGTTGGATTCGCGACCCCCAACGCCGTGCGCATGGTGTCGGGTTGGCACGTGGTCGCGGGGGCAGAGACACTCTCCGATCACCGGTACATCCGGATGGAGGTCTCTGCCGCCGCGAGTGCATCCCGACACGGCCGCCTGCGTGGCACCCCACCACGCCGCTGGGCGCTTCGGCACCTGGACAAGGACGCCCTGATGGCAGCTGCCCTCGCTGCAACTTGGCCGCAGGGAGCGGCCGAGTTGCCGAGCATAGAGGAGGAGGTCGCCCGGCTCGGAGCATTGGTCGCGGATATTTGCGACGCGGCGATGCCTCGGGTCGGGCGGGCTTCTCCTCGCCGGGCGGTGTACTGGTGGTCGGACGCGATCGCGGAGTTGCGAGTCGCGACTGTCCGCGCCCGACGCCAGTACACCCGCGCGCGCCGTCGTCTACGGAGAGACGATAGCGTGGCGCGAGCGAGGGCAGATGTCCTGTATGAGGCATACCGCATGTCGCGGATGGCTCTGCAGGTCGCCATCAAACGGGCCAAGACCCGGGCATGAAAGGAGCTCCTCGAGACCCTTGATGACGACCCTTGGGGGCGCCCTTATAAGGTGGTGCTGAACAAGCTCCGCCCGTGGGCGCCCCCCGTCACCGAGGATCTTGACCCCCGGCTGCTGGAGGGCGTGGTCAATACTCTCTTCCCAATTGGGGAGATGGGACCACGCCCTCCGGCAGAGGCGACGGCCCCGTTGGAGTGGGTGGCCGAGCCGGGGGTCACGCAGGGGGAGCTGGCCGCAGCAAGCAGACTGCTCGGGGCGCGTAATACGGCCCTGGGTCCGGATGGTGTGCCTGGCCGGGTTTGGGTCT
This sequence comes from Colletes latitarsis, assembly GCF_051014445.1. NCBI lineage: Eukaryota > Metazoa > Arthropoda > Insecta > Hymenoptera > Colletidae > Colletes > Colletes latitarsis. The sequence continues at coordinate 1,892,485 of NW_027488380.1, read as the reverse complement.
TGACCCACGGCGTCCTTGGGGCCGACCTCAGGCGGTTGTTTAACCGATGCCTGAGGGACGGGCGATTCCCCCCCAGTTGGAAGGTGGCGAGGATGGTCCTCCTCCGGAAGGAGGGTCGGCCCGCGGAGTCTCCATCCGCATACCAGCCCATCTGCCTCCTCGACGAGGTGGGCAAGCTCTTCGAGCGAGTGATTGCTGCCCGCCTCGTCGAGCACCTGTCGCGGGGTGCTCCGGGCCTGGCCGACTGCCAGTACGGTTTCCGGGGGGGCCGGTCGACGGTCGACGCGATCAGTCGGGTCAGGGTCCTCTCGGAGTCGGCCGTCTCCCGGGGAGGGGTGGCGTTGGCGGTATCGCTGGATATTGCCAACGCGTTTAACACCCTTCCCTGGGGGGAGATACGGAGGGGGCTCGAATATCATCGAGTCCCCCCTTGTCTCAGGGCGGTCGTCGGGGATTATCTCCGCGGCAGGTGGATCGAGTATCCGGGCCGGGATGGTGATATGCGGAGGGAGGTCTACTGCGGGGTTCCGCAGGGGTCGGTCCTCGGGCCACTCCTGTGGAACATCGCGTTCGACGCGGTGTTGCGGGCCGACCTCCCCGACGGCGTCAGTGCCGTGTGTTACGCAGATGACACACTGGTGCTGGCCGTCGGGGCTCAGTGGGGGAGGGCCAAGCGCCTCGCCGAGGAGGGGGCGCAACGCGTCGTCGACCGGATCAGGGGGATGGGGATGACGGTGGCGGTCCATAAGACCGAGGTGATAGCGTTCCACTCACCTCGGCAGGATCCGCCACCCCCTCTGATCCGGGTGGGTGGGGCTGATATCGAGGTGAAGCCCCGGATGAGGTATCTGGGTCTGATCCTCGATAGCCACTGGCGCTTCGAGGAGCATTTCCGCTGCCTGGTTCCCCGGTTGGAGAGGATGGTCTCGGCTTTAGGCCGGATCCTCCCCAACCTGGGGGGCCCGGCGGGACGAGTTCGCCGCCTCTATGTGGCAATGGTTCAGTCGGTGGCCCTATACGGGGCCCCCGTCTGGGCGGACGACCTGGCGGCCTCCCGTCGCAGCATGACGATGCTGCGTCGGGTGCAGAGGCGGATGGCGCTGAGGGTTCTTGCGGGGATGCCGCCCATGGATCTCCTCGCGCGATCGCACGCGATGATGTATCGTCATCGTGTCGACCGTCGCGCGGGAGTGGGGGCGGTCCCGGGAGAGCAGGAACCTGCTTGGGGCGATTTGAAGCGCCAGGCCCGGCAGTTCGTGGTGCTCGCGTGGCAGGAGCGGTTGGCCGTGCCAACTGCGGGGCACCGGACAGTCGGGGCTGTTCGGCCACTCCTGTGTGAGTGGCTGGACAGAGGCCATGGAAGCCTTACTTACCGGATGGCACAGGTATTTTCCGGGCATGGTAGCTTCGGAAGATACCTGTGCCGGATAGGGAAGGAGCCGACGGCGCGTTGCTGTCATTGTTACGCCGAGCAGGACACGGCTGATCATATCCTCCAGGTATGCCCAGCTTGGGAGGGGGAGCGACGTGTCCTGGTCGGCGTCATAGGGCGGGATGTCTCGCTGCCGAGCATGGCGCGCACCACACCCGGCAGCGAGAGGAAGTGGAGGGCCGTGGCCTCCTTCTGCGAGACCGTAATGCTGCAAAAGGAGGCCGCGGGAAGGGAGCGCGAGCTTCAGCGGCGCGCTGAGGCTCGCGCTCGTATGGTGGCGCGAGGGCGTCGCCTGGGCGCCAGGCGTCGCGGGCGGCGGCCTTTGCGCGGCGGATGACCCTGGCTGAGAGGGGGGCCCTGAGGGGAGCCTCCTCCCGCCAGGCGGCGATGGGTCGGACCGGGTGGGTCCGGCCCACGGGGAGGCACCCTCGGTGGCCTGGAGCGGCCATCAGCTCCCGGCCGCCGAGGGGTAGAAGCGGGGTCGCAGGCGGTTGCGGGTTGGGGCTCGCAGCCCGCCACTAAATGCGGCCCCGGGACGGATGGCGGCGGGATGGAGTGGCCCCGTCCTGCCGCTATGAGACAGTGTGTCTACCGGGGGGACCGTTTCTCCCCCCGGGGATGGGCGCAAAGCGCGGGCACGGGGAGGATACCGGAAGAATGCTTCGAGCGATTCCCGGTATCCTCCCAAATCGTGCGGAAGGGACACCGTGGGGTTTTTAGTGGGTAGGTCCCGCGCCCGTCATTCTACGGGCGCGGGGAATCCCACACAACCCTCCCGCCACTCACCAAAGAGGTGGGAGGGAGTCTTTCGAAGATTTTCCCCACGACAAAAAAAAAGAAAAAAAAAAAAAGTATAAGCCAGATGCGGGTATAACCCAGACCTAAGCCAGACCTAACCGGTGTTATCCTCTAAAATACTGAGCGAAACGAGGTTTAATTGACTGCTTCAGTGTGTTACCACATTACTACGTGACTCAAACACGAAAAAAACCCAAGATCTGGCCAACAAGTATGCGAAAAAGGCAAAATCATGAGCCAGATGCGGGCATAACCCTGACCTAACCCAGACCTAAGCGGTGTTATCCTCTGAAATATTGATCGAAACCAGGTTTAATTGACTGCTTCAGTGTGTTACCACATTCCTACGTGATTCAAACACGAAAAAAACCCAAGATCTGGCCAACAAGTATGCGAAAAAGGCAAAATCATGAGCCAGATGCGGGCATAACCCAGACCTAACACAGACCTAAGCGGTGTTATCCTCTGAAATATTGATCGAAACCAGTTTTAATTGACTGCTTCAGTGTGTTACCACATTCCTACGTGATTCAAACACGAAAAAAACCCAGGATCTGGCCAACAAGTATGCGAAGAAGGCAAAATCATGAGCCAGATGCGGGTATAACCCAGACCTAAGCCAGACCTAACCGGTGTTATCCTCTAAAATACTGAGCGAAACGAGGTTTAATTGACTGCTTCAGTGTGTTACCACATTACTACGTGATTCAAACACGAAAAAAACCCCAAGATCTGGCCAACAAGTTTGCGAAAAAGGCGAAAGTATAAGCTAGATGCGCGCATTTCCCAGATCTAACCCAGACCTAACCGGTGTTATCCTCTAAAATATTGATCGAAACCAGGTTTAATTGACTGCCTCAGTGTGCTACAACATTACTACGTGATTCAAACACGGAAAAAACCCAGGATCTGGCCAACAAGTATGCGAAGAAGGCAAAATCATGAGCCAGATGCGGGCATATCCCGGACCTAACCTAGACCTAACCGGTGTTATCCTCTGAAATATTGATCGAAACCAGGTTTAATTGACTGCCTCAGTGTGGTACCACATTACTACGTGATTCAATCACGGAAAAAACCCAGGATCTGGCCAACAAGTTTGCGAAAAAGGCGAAAGTATAAGCCAGATGCGCACATATCCCAGACCTAACCCAGACCTAACCGGTGTTATCCTCTAAAATATTGATCGAAACCAGGTTTAATTGACTGCTTCAGTGTGTTACCACATTACTCCGTGATTCAAACACGAAAAAAACCCAGGATCTGGCCAACAAGTATGCGAAGAAGGCAAAATCATGAGCCAGGTGCGGACATAACCCAGACGAAATCCAAGCCTAACCAGTGTTATCCTCCAAAATACTGTCCGAATCCAGGTTTAATGGACTGTTTCTGTGTGGTACCACATTACTACGTGATTCAAACCCGAAAAAAACCCAGGATCTAGTAAAGATAGTAGTATAGAGGGTGTTCGGCCAGCCCTGAGAAACATTTTAATAGGATATTTTAGAGGCGAAACTAAGACGAAAATCAAGAATACCAATTTGTTGATAGAGGCTACGTTGAAAAGTTATTAACAATTAAACTCAAATTTTTCAAATCGTTCTAAAAAAATTATTTTCGGTTACAGGGGTCAATTACAATCATTTGTGGTCATTACACATACCCCCGAAATCCTACGCACTTTCGAGAAAAAAATTCCTTACCGAAAATCTAATCGGGTGCCTATATTTTTCGATGAAAAAGAAAGATTTCAAATCGTTCTGTGAAAAATTATTTTCAGTTGCGAGGGTCGGTGACAATCATTTTTTATGTATAGACATACCCCCGTAATCTTGCGCATTTTCGAGAAAAAAATTCAGTACGAGCGGAACTTTAAACATTAATAACTTTTTAACAGTGCCTCCATCAACAAATTGGTATTCTTGATTTTCGTCTTATTTTGACCTCTAGAATCCCCCATTAAAATTTTTCCCATGGATGGCCGAACACCCTGTATGTAGGGAACCGTGCAGTTGAAAATTATTAAATCGCGCACGAATTTTTGGCCGAACAGTGAATCGTTCGCTGTCCACGAGCTTGCACGAGCGAAGACGGTTACCGCCGAAAAAGCCGTCAACACGCGGCGAGCGTACGGCCGAACAGCTGATGGGTGAATAACCCAGAAAGCGAGAAAAGACAGCACGGAAGAGAGAAAGATTGAAGAAAAGTACGTAGTAGGTGTGACTGTGTTTAACGAAATAAATACGAGTGTGCCGATTAACGAACAAACACGGTTCCTGATAATCCCATACATACATACGTACAGTGTTGTTCCAAGTGGAGTTTGAAAAAGATGCTAATAAAAATGTTGCATAGTCATAACCACCTGGTTCAGTTACTACATTCACCCTGTAAAAACAACACAATAATATTATTTATTATTTTCTTTTCACGTTCTTAACTTTATTTTTATTTTTAGTTTGAGTTTTACATTTCTCCTTCTCTTCGTCTTGCTTTTCTTTCTCCTTTTCCTTTTCATTTTTCTGTTTTTCTTTCTTTTTTCAATAGCTTTTCTTCTTTAAATTTCTCGGCTTGTTTTTTTCTTTTCTAATCGTTCTTCTTTCATTCTTTGTTTTTCTTTTTCCTGGTTATCAATTGCTTCTATTTTTTCAAGCTGAGTCTATTTCCATGTCTTTGATGTAACTTTGATTGCACACACCTTTCTATATTTCTTTTCTTTTCTTTTCTTTTCTTTGTTGTTTTTTCAATTTTTTGATAATGTTGATAATGTTTATCCAGAATAGATTCTGAAGAATCTTTGTCTTTACGAGAAAATAAGTAAAGTAACGTTGTAGAATTAATGTAGTTTGATTTCAGTACCATCGGAAACAAAACAATTCCCATTAGAAAAAAGTAAAAGCATCATTGTCATGAAATATTAAAGTTAATTAATGATCAGTATATCATATATTAGTTTCTTCTAGCGAAACGTTGTTAAATTAGTCTTCTACACTGGTATTGGTTTTACTGTTGCTATGAACTGCACTGCGTTGAACATCAGCAGTGCTTTCTCTCTGCGAGTTGTGTCTTGTGTTGTGTCTTAGTTGTGTCCCGATTGTATTTTAATATTTTCTATATAGAAAAGAAAATTGTTCCCCTCTCAGATCATCTGGAATATGCTCTTGAATGCTATGTAAAACTACCTATATTGCTGTCATTGATGTCAGTTTCATCTGGCGACATGAATTCTAATTTATTTTCTTCTTTCTGAAATACGTTTTGTCTAGTAAATTGTATTTGAGTTAAACGGTCATAGGCCACCACAAGCTTTAAAAGCATTTCCTTCTTCATGGAATTTATATATGGTATGATATATATATTGGTGCCAAATTCACCTTCGTAATGGGTTTAGTCTACCTACGTACTTTGTCTATGTTCCTGTACTACCTTTCGCCATGCAACTTTTAATCGTCTAAATATTCCTACATCGCATGGCTGGAAAATACGAGTTGCATTAGGTAATATACAAAAAAGTAAAATGAGTTTACTCAAAACAAAAATTATGTAAATTGAAATTTATGCAGGACCTGCGACCATCTAATAATACCAGTATAGGAAAGGTGACTCCATTCTCAACCATTTATGGGCTACACACAATATATGTATTAGTGTGCGGGGATTGAAATGAATTCGGTCAAGGTGTAATTTCATTAATATTGATTTAATATATACAGGGTGTTTGGCCACCCCTGGGAAAAATTTTAATGGGAGATTCTAGAAGCCAAAATAAGACGAAAATTAAGAATATCAATTTTTCGACTGAGGTTTCGTTAAAAAGTAGTTATTAATAACATTAAATAAAAAAATTTCAAATCGTTCTGAAAAAATTATTTTTGGTCGCGGAGGTCAGTTAGAATCGTACCCCCGAAATCCTACTCAGTTTCGACAAAAAAAATTCAAGTAAAAAAGAATTTCGAATCGTCTTGGAAGAATTAGTTTTCGTTGCAGGGGTCAGTTACAAGCATTTTTTTTTTTTGGTCGACAGCCGGATTGAACGATTTTAATGTTTCAAACAGCAACACAACGCATATTTTAATGGAGAATATGTAGAGATGTTGGAAAAGTTGTTCCTTGACCCCGTAAAGTGAGAAAAATCCCATATAACTGGTCAAATTTTCAAACAGCCCCCGCAACTCCTACTGATATAGTGAATAGTGAATATATTCCAATGAAACGTTTTTTTTCGCGAGTAGAGCTCATGGGTACCTACACAAAGAGTATTATTAAACAACTATTTTACAAACTTTTTTTTTTTTTTTTTTTTTTTTTTTGTCGTGGGGAAAATCTTCGAAAGACTCCCTCCCACCTCCTTGGGGAGAGGTGGGAGGGGTGTGTGGGATTCCCCGCGCCCGTACAACGACAGGCGCGGGACCTACCCACTAAAAACCCCACGGTGACCCTTCGGCACGCTTTGGGAGGATACCGGGAATCGCTCGAAGCATTCTTCCGGTATCCTCCCCGTGCCCGCGCTTTCGCGCCCATCCCCCGGGGGGACAATCGGTCCCCCCAGTAGACACACTGCCTCATAGCGGCGGGACGGGGCCACTCCATCCCGCCGCTATCCGTCCCGGGGCCGCGTTTAGTGGCGGCTGCGAGCCCCAACTCGCAACCGCCCGCGACCCCGTTTCCACCCCTCGGCGGCCGGGCGTTCATGGCCGCACCAGACCGCCGAGGGTGCCTCCCCTTGCGTCGGACCGGTAGGGGGAGGCACTCCTACCCCCAACCGGTCCGACCCGGCGCCGCCTGGCGGGAGGAGGGTCCCCTCAGGACCCCCCTCCCAGCCTAGGTCATCCGCCACGCCGAGGCGGCCGCCCGCGACGCCTCGCGATCGGGCGACGACCTCGGGCCACCGCACGAGCGCGAGCTTCAGCGCGCCGCTGAAGCTCGCGCTCCCTCCCCGCGGCCTCCTTCTGCAACATTACGTTCTCGCAGAAGGAGGTCACGGCCCTCCACTTCTCCTCGCTGCCGAGCATGGCGCGCACCACGCCCGGCAGCGAGACATCCCGCCCGACGACGCCGACCAGGACACTGCGCTCCCCCTCCCACGCGGGGCATACCTCCAGGGTATGATCCGCCGTGTCCTGCTCAGCGTCGCAGTGGCAGCAACGCGCCGTCGGCTCCTTCCCTATCCGGCACAGGTATCTTCCGAAGCTGCCATGCCCGGAAAATACCTGTGCCAGCCGGTAGGTGAGGCTGCCATGGCCTCTGTCCAGCCACTCCTTCAGGAGTGGCCGAACAGCCCCGACAGTCCGGTGCCCCGCGGTTGGCAGAGCCAGCCGCTCCTGCCACGCGAGCAACACGGACTGCCGGGCCTGGCGCTTCAAATCGCCCCAAGCAGGTTCCTGCCCGCCCGGGACCGCCCCCACCCCCGCGCGACGGTCGACGCGGTGCCGGTACATCACCGCGTGCGACCGCGCGAGCAGGTCCATGGGCGGCATCCCCGCTAGAACCGTCGCCGCCTCATGTGACATGGTCCGATACCCGCGGACGACCCTGAGCGCCATGCGCCTCTGCACCCGACGCAGCATAGTCATGCTGCGCCGGGAGGCAGCCAGGTCGTCCGCCCAGACGGGGACCCCGTATAGGGCCACCGACTGGACCATTGCCACATAGAGGCGACGAACTCGGCCCGCCGGGCCCCCCAAGTTGGGCAGGATCCGGCCCAGAGCCGCAACCATCCTTTCCAACCGGGGGACCAGGCAGCGGAAATGCTTCTCGAAACGCCAGTGGCTATCGAGGATCAGCCCCAGATACCTGATCTGGGGCTTCACCTCGATGTCAGCCCCACCCACCCGAATCAGAGGGGGTGGGGGATCCTGCCGAGGTGAATGAAACGCAATCACCTCGGTCTTATGGACCGCCACCGTCATCCCCATCCCCCTGATCTGGTCGACGACGCGTTGCGACCCCTCCTCCGCGCGACGCATGGCCCTCCCCCAGTGCGCCCCGACGGCCAGCACCAGTGTGTCATCCGCATAACACACCGTGCTGACGCCGTCGGGGAGGCCGGCCCGCAACACCGAGTCGTACGCGATGTTCCACAGGAGTGGCCCGAGGACCGACCCCTGCGGAACACCGCAGTACACCTCCCTCCGCATATCACCATCCCGGCCCGGATACTCGATCCACCTGCCGCGGAGATAATCCCCGACGACCGCCCTGAGACAAGGGGGGACTCGATGATATTCGAGCCCCCTCCTTATCTCTTCCCAGGGGAGGGTGTTAAAGGCATTGGCAATATCCAAGGATATTGCCAATGCCACCCCTCCCCGGGAGACGGCCGCCTCCGAGAGGACCCTCACACGACCTATCGCGTCGATAGTCGATCGACCCCCCCGGAAACCGAACTGGCAGTCGGCCAGACCGGGATCACCCCGCGACAGGTGCTCGACGAGGCGGGCAGCAATCACACGCTCGAAGAGCTTGCCCACCTCGTCGAGGAGACAAATGGGCCGGTATGCGGAGGGAGACTCCGCGGGCCGACCCTCCTTCCGGAGGAGGACCATCCTCGCCACCTTCCAACTGGGGGGGAATCGCCCGTCCCTCAGGCAGCGGTCGAACAACCGCCTGAGGTCGGCCCCAAGGACGCCCTGGGTCAAGACCCAAACCCGGCCGGGCACACCATCCGGACCCGGGGCCGTGTTACGAACCCCGAGCCGTCTGATGGCCGCTGCCAGCTCCTCCTGCATGACCCCCAGCTCGGCCGTCCACTCCACTGGGACAGCCGCCGCCGCCGGAGGACGCGGTCCCCTCTCCCCAATTGGGAAGAGTGTATTGACAACGTCCTCCAGCAGCCGGGGGTCAAGACCCTCGGTGACGGGGGGCGCCCACGGGCGGAGCTTATTCAGCACCACCTTATATGGGCGCCCCCATGGATCGTCATCAAGGGTCTGGAGGAGCTCCTTCCATGCCTGGGTCTTGGCCCGTTTGATGGCGACCTGCAGAGCAACCCGCGCCACGCGGTATGCTCCATACAGGTCATCAGCTGCCCTCGCTCGCGCCACGCCGTCGCCTGTACGTTGACGACGGCGCGCGCGGGTGTACTGGCGTCGGGCGCGGACAGTCGCGACTCGCAACTCCGCGATCGCGTCCGACCACCAGTACACCGCCCGGCGAGGAGAAGCCCGCCCGACCCGAGGCATCCCCGCGTCGCAAATACCCGCGACCAATGCTCCGAGCCGGGCGACCTCCTCCTCTATGCTCGGCAACTCGGCCGCTCCCTGCGGCCAAGTTGCAGCGAGGGCAGCTGCCATCAGGGCGTCCTTATCCAGGCGCCGAAGCGCCCAGCGGCGTGGTGGGGTGCCACGCAGGCGGCCGTGTCGGGATGCACTCGCGGCGGCAGAGACCTCCATCCGGATGTACCGGTGATCGGAGAGTGTCTCTGCCCCCGCGACCACGTGCCAACCCGACACCATGCGCACGGCGTTGGGGGTCGCGAATCCAACATCCACGATGGACCCCCCATATCGCCGCACGCATGTGTGCTCCGACCCCCGGTTCAATATCCGGAGGTCGAGCCCCGCCGCCCAATCGCCCAGGATCCCGCCGCGAACGGAGGTCCTGGGGGATCCCCAAGCCACCGACTTGGCATTAAAATCCCCCAGGACCAGCACCGGCCGGGCCGCGTAGCGCTGCACGCATGCCGCGACCTCGGCCAAGTACAGCTCGAACGCAGCGTGACCGCTACGGGGCGAAATGTAGCACCCCACCACAGCGACTCCCCCCCAGTCCACGGCGACGAATCCCCGACCGCGCTCCAACAAGGAGAACGGCGGGGACCCGTCGCCCCCTCCCCATACCGTCGCCACCAAGCCGTCCGCGTCGCCCACCCAATGAGGGTGATCAGGGACGCGGTACGGCTCGGCGGCGACCGCCAGGCCAACCCCCCACTCCGCGAGGACTTGGGACATCAAGTCCTGTGCCGCGCGGCAGTGGTTGAGGTTGGCCTGGAGGAGGAGGCGGGGCGGCATTAATTAATGGCCGCGCCAGCCTCCTCCCGGCCGTCCGTCCCCGTAGCACCGTCCACCTCCATGGAGGACGATGCCACCGCCCTCGGCACCGGAGCCGGTGCAGCCCGCCTCTTCCTCTCCTTCCGGGAGGGGGGGGAGCACTTCTTGCTCCCCACCCTGTGATCGGCTGGCCTCCCCATGTCCGCACACAGCGGACAGTGAGGGGCCGCCGAGCACTGGCTCGCACGGTGCTCTTTGGCACCGCAGCGGTAACACTGACCGCTGCGGTCCACCGGCGAGGTGCACCACTGCCTCACGTGCCCCAATTCGAGGCAGCGGTGACACTGGAGCGGGCGCGGCGCGAGGATTTCCACTCGCGCCGAAACCCACCCCACCAACACCCTCCCGGATTCCGCCACCTTACGGGCGGCGGAGAGGGGGCACCGGGCCCACACCGACCCGAGGCCGGAGGGCGACCTGCGGATCTCTCCGATCCGCAGGTCCTCCACAGGACAGTCCCCCGCCCTCGCAAGGGCACGGGACACATCCTGTGCGCTGACCGAGTCGTCCAGCCCACAAACGCGCATCTCCGTGCGCTTCGTGGGCCGGGTGACCCGGACACCTCGCTCGCCCAGCTGCTCCCGGAGCCTCTGGGCGAGACGATCCGCCTTCGCGCCGCCTTCTGCACCGGGGATCTCCAGCAAGAGACCCCCGGTCACGGCCCTCTTCGCCCTCACGGAGGCGATGCCCAGCTCTTCCAGGGAGATATTCTCCCTGGCGAGCCGCATCGCCTCCGCGAGGGTCAGGTCGCCCCCCTGCGCAACGGTCAGCGTCACCGCTGCCGTTTTTGGGGGACGACCTGGTCGTGCCTTCCCGACCTTCGCGGCCTTTACCTTGGCCGCCGGCGGCGGAGGTGGAGGCTGCGGTTGCGAGGCCTTCCTCGCCGCCCGCTTCGCCTTCCGCCCCACCACCTCACTCCACGCCACCCCCCCTTGGGAGGGTGCCGTGGAGGACGCGACCACCGCGACCACGGGTACACCACCCACCTTGGGGGTCGCGACCCGGGGCCCTGGTGCCGCAACGCTGGGCGGTGCCTTCACTCCGCCCTTCTTTGCCTTCCCCGACTGTACCGGAACAGGTCGGGGAGGCACCGCCTTCCTGCTGACCGCTCTTCCGGCGAGGAGCTCCTCCCGGAAGGCGGCCAGCTTGCCATCAATCATGTCCCCAATCCTCCTCAGAAGATCGTCTTCTGAGGAGGACGGGGACTTCTTCACGGGCGGAGTGCGGGTGGAGGGGCCCGCGGTGCCCCGCACCACTGCCGCCGCACTCCGCTTATTTACCTCCGCCGAGGGACGCGGCGGTGGAGGAGGAGGGAGGATGGGTGGGAGGGCCGCGCTGTTCCACAGCGCCTCTGCCCTCCTCCTCCCCTGTCGCTCCTCCTCCAACAGGAGCTGCAGACGGGCGTTCCGCCCTCTGAGCTCCCGCGCCGCCTCCCTCATTTCCTCCGCCGCGGCCTTCAGGGCCTCCGCGCCACCGCTTTTCTGCCCCTTAAAGGCGCAGGCAGCGGCGACTTTCTCCACCCGCCTCAGGGACGAGGAGATCCTCTCCGATATCTCCTCGGTCACCTCGTCCCTGAGGCAACTCAGCCTCACCGACGGGCTCATCGCCCCGCCCACCTCGACGACGGCCTGCCCCGCCCTCTTCCTCTTAGAGCCTATGAGGCTCCTGGTGGAGGAGAAGGACGAGACTGACGCAGTCTCGTCGTCCTCCTCCACCTTCCACGAAGCCGGGCCAGGCGCTGGAGGCGGCGCGAGCGCCGTCACTCCAGTCCCAACACCGCCTTCGTCCTCCCCCTCTGACTTACCCCGTCCCATCCCCGTTTTAATATTGAACTCCATAATATTCCCACGAGCAAACTATTTTACAAACTGAATAAAAATCAGAAAGGAATTTTTAAGAAAAATCGACAGGCAGTGCCTAAATTTTTCGACGAAAGAAAAAGAAAATTTCAAATCGTTCTGAAAAAATTACTTTCGGTTTCGGGGGTCAATTACAATTATTTTCGGTGAATAGACATACCACATACGAAATCCTGCGCATTTTCGAGAAAAAAATTCGAAAGTAAGAGCGGAACTTTAAACGTCAATAACTTGTTTAGTATCTTATTACTCCATCAACAAATTGGTATTCTTGATTTTCGTCCTACTTTAACCTCTAGAATCTCCCATTACAATTTCTCCCAGGGGATTCTAGAGACCAAAGTAAGACGAAAATCAAGAATACCAATTTGTTAATGAAGGCTTTATTAAAAAGTTGTTAACGTTTAAAGTTCCGCCCGTACTGAATTTCTTTCTCGAAAATGCGCATGATTAGGGGGATATGACGATTCACCCAAAATGGTTGTAAGTAACCCCCGCAACCGATAACAATTTTTCCAAAACGATTTGAAATTTTTCTTTTCCATCGAAAAAATTTCACACATTCTCGAATTTTTATCTCGAAAGTGGGTAAGATTTCGGAGGTATGTGTATTCACCAAAAATGATTGCAATTGACCCCCGCAACCGATAACAATTTTTCCAGAACGATTTGAAATTTTTGAGTTTAATTGTTAATAACTTTTCAACGTAGCCTCTATCAACAAATTGGTATTCTTGATTTTCGTCTGTATTTTCGTATTTTGGCATCTAGAATCCCCCATTAAAATTTTTCCCAGGGGTGGCCGAACACCCTGTACATATGTGTTCCCCGAGCAGGAAAACGACTTTTCGCTAAAATCATGAAAGTAAAAATTCTGTCCAAATGAGGAGTAGGAGTGGTTTTCTAAGTAATTTTTATGTAAAAGTATAGATTGAGAAAGTGGCACGTGAGGAACGTACGTAACCTAGATCGATGCACGTGTTTTACTGCACCGGGCACGAACGTACGTCGATTTACACACACACAGTCAATATCGCCGGTTTTTACAAAAGGTAAAGTCTTAAGTAAACATTTTGTTTTATAATTTTCTATTAAAGCCTCTGTAAGTTTTATCGCTTTTGCATTCTTGCAACTTAATTTAATTGGTTGTTTTTTGGAAAACAGATAAAACTATAAAAAGAATAAAAAACGGTTTTTACGAGTCCTGTACCTATGTTTAGTTCAGAATTTCGAATTCAGCGGTAAAAGTATGTAAATCTATATTATCCAATACACAGGACATAAAGGTAAGAGGAATGGATATTTTTACCAATATATTCATATTCTTAAATATCTGAATATTCTTCCTACTTGACCGACTTACTTTATAAATATATTTTTTAGGGACACATGTCGTTCGGTTGAAGGAAACAGGATATCTATACAGTGTATAGGTATTCAAAAACCCATGGGAAAAATTTTAGACTTTGTTGAAAAGTTATGGAACATTATATTCCTAGTGTTACGCATTTGCATGACGTAGGGTTTATGTACATACAGCGGCGCGACGGGAAATTGCTGGAACTGGTTTTCTCACCATCGAAGCTGCGATTTGAGCGAGGGAGATTCAAACGAAATCGCGTATTGTAATGCGTATTATTATGGTAGGAAATTCAACGCGAGGAAATCCAGGCACAAACCGAGCATTTGTAGACCGTTGGCGATACTTTGTGCATACAATGTAGTTTTGACCGTTAGAGATAGGCTGTATGCTTGTGGCGCGGTTATGTGTGTGTGTGAGAATCGCTCGGTTGGCCATGTCGCCGGTTCTCGCTCGGAGGATCGGGAATATTCCATGGCACGCGCCGAAAACTTGGCAACCGGGGAAAGGAAGAAACAAACGCCGATCGGGACGACTGGATATATAAGACCGAGCCCGCGTGGCCGGGGCTCTCTCAGTCTATACGAGCTATCGTGTTGCGCTAGAGAACGTTTTCAATCGCTATTTAGAGATATCCAAAGGAAAGTACTGAATAAAGTTGTTAAAGTATTTTTACGTAATTGAGTTGTTTGATTTCCGCGCGCCTCGCCGAGCAGAGCGGTTCAGCGCTCCACGGGCACCGTCCCACGACCTTATTTCCCTAACTCACCGACCACGTGATCTGCAACATATATTTTTGGTGACAGCGGTGGGATCAGTTAAAAGTAAATTAGAATTACACTCGGACCTAAGACAAAGTTTGCCGGCTCGCGAGTGCGCGCTTCAAAACTTTGAATTTTGGTGAACCGTTTTATTGAACTTCTATAATACAAAGTGAACATCAGAATCAGTGCATCCGCTCTCCCTTGGGTTTTCGCACGGTTTCCCTAAGAGCACGGGTAAATACCGGAGACGGGTGATTTCGGCGGCCGTGCAAGCCACCACCGTTATCACATGCACCCTGTTCACGTCGCGGTTGAGCTTCCGCCTTACTCAGCACGGAGAGACGAACGCCACCGAACGAGGTTCCTGTAAAGCAGAGAGACGAACATCGCCGACGACTGGAACGCCAGGAGGACATCACAGACCATCCCCCGACGACTGGAGCACCTGGAGGACATCGCGGACCATCGCCGGTTTCCAGCATCTTCGTCCGGGACGCAGACCGCCAGCCCAGCAGATCGACGACGAGTGGAGGGCCCCGTTGCAGGAGAACCGATCAGCGACGTTCCTGAGCGTTTCCGTCGTAATTGCTAGCGCACTGTAAGTGTAGTACTACGTTAGTAATAATCACTGCGCAGACTAGTAGCTAGATTTGTTTGTACTAGTCTGATATACTCGCCTCAATTAGATTTAGTTAGTCGGTGAAAATGCCGCCGTTTTTAAAAAAATACGTGAGGGCTAAAAGGAGCCGTAAGCAGCGTTTGAGTGGTGGTAGTGGGACATTTATGGAAGAGTTACTAAAATCTCCCCACATACACCCCCTTACTTCCGAAACCGTGGTACCGCGAATTAACGAAACAAGTTTAGTCCCCGTACAGTCAATAATTCACGGGTCCAACGCGACGGACAGTCCCTTAAACATAATTAACAGCACGTTCGCGTCACCCCCTATATCGTGCGCCTCTCAAACTCTTTCCGTTAACCCGATCGCCACCCCGGTTCGATCTCCCGTCTCGATCCTGCCGCCGGAAACTCCGAGAACTCCGTCGCGGATACAGCACCTAGGTTACCGCGGCTCAGTTAAATTCTTGATCGACACCGGCTTCCAAGTGAACCTAATAGAACGGAAGGAATTAAAATCAGGCCCATGGACTAATATTAAAGTAATTTATGCAAAAGGAGGAAGAGGAAGTAAGCTAGTTTTGAGCATAACAAGGAACACGGGAAAGAAATTTGACTAAGCTCTGATAAATATTTATATAATGTACCTTACCACGTGGAATTTGCGGTATCCATCGATCGTCGTCTTCCTCTCTGTTCGTTCGTACAGCCCCAGGGAAAAATGATAATTTATCAAACGAATCCGACGATCATCCTCTATGGAGAGGCTCGAACGGCACGATGAGAAACACGATACGGACGGAACTCGAAAGAGGAGATATGCTCTGAAAAGTTGGCCGCCCCATGTCTCTCTTTATTACGAATAGGAATAGTGATTGCAAGACCGCGCGTGTATCTGATCACCTGGTCCACGAATGTTTCCTTTCGAATTTATTTGTAGAATTTGCGAGAATAATAGACTATCAAGAATTAACGAAAATCGGATCGGGTAGTTCTATTATAACGTAGTTCTTCAATTTTGGAAAACAATGGTGGGACGTTAAGGTATCAGCCGGTTACGCCTAGCGAGCGTTTTGCATCGAACCAATGGGAAGAGAGAGGCACTTTGGCGAGGCGCTAAAAACTTATCATTGAAATCGTTTTTCCGAGGAAGCAAAACGTCGGACTGGCTCTTCAAGCAGAGGAATGTCGTTCCTGCAAAAAAGAAATTGCATATTTAAGTCATAAAATTACTAGCGGAAGAATGAAACCCAATATTGGCTAATTGCCTGACGTAATCCCGTCGTCGCCGATATAAATTCCAGTCTTCAACTGCAACCTATACAATCTTGCGCGAACTTCAATTCTGGTCCGAGGCGTCTGGGAAGGGTGCAAGTCTGCGCAGACAAACCACCAATCGTAGATTCCGAAACGGACAGGAGAGATGACGCGAAATCCGCGGAGAACGATAGATTCATTGCCTCTGTGTTCCTAGCGCGCAGGAAAACAGAGGGGAAAGTAAACGAGGTCACCGACGGCGTAGTAAAGATTTTCGATTCGGAAAAATCATGCTCGGTAATAGATGTCGCGAGAGAATTTCCTGAAGGAACACCCCAGTCGAGTACCCCAGAGTCTCCTCAACTCGGTCTTTCGTTGGCTAACGGGTGTATAATCCGAACCCCAGGAACCCGCTTCGGGGGCCGTGAGAGGGAATCTGTACTCGATGTGCAACCTGTGTCGTCTCAGGGGAGAGGGGCGCCCCGTGTGAATGAGTATCCCATCCGGTCAGGTGGACCGGGTGGATGTTTGCAACTCGATCAGGTGGACCGAGGTTTGCGTGAATCCTGGCGGGTGATGCCAGATGGAAGTGTGAATGAGTATCCCATCCGGTCAGGTGGACCGGGTGGATGGTTGCAACTCGGTCAGGTGGACCGAGGTTTGCGTGTATCCTGGCGGGTGATGCCAGATGAAAGTGTGAATGGGGATGACCAGGACCGCACAGGGATATCCAGTGGTGTGACCTCGGTAGAAAATTCGGTAGACCCAAACAGATTAAATTTTCCCCGTTCAGTATAGTATATCAAACTTACTCAGGAAAATCGTTAATGACCCGCAACACAACATTACCATACGCAGTAGGGAGACTATAATCCCACCAAGGTCGGACTGCTCACAGATTATTAAAGAGCACCATGAATCGGTAGTCGGAGATCACCGTGGCTCCTTTAAACTTCGCCAACTTATCCAAGAACGGTTTTACTGGCCCGGTATGGCAAAGGAAATCGTAGAGTTCGTTCGATCGTGCCCCACCTGTCAAAGGAACAAGAATCATACTAGGCAAACAAAACAGCCGATGCGAATTACCGACACCCCTAAACGCGCATTTGAAAAGGTGCAAATAGATATAGTCGGGCCCCTACCCGTAACTAAAAGAGGTAATCAGTACCTACTTACCCTGCAAGATAACCTTACAAAGTATTTAGATGCAATCCCGCTACGTAGCATAGATACCATAAGCGTTGCTCACACTCTTGCTGAACAATTCATCAGTAGATTTGGATGTCCGGGAGCTATTCACACCGACCAAGGCAGGAATTTTATTAGTCAGGTCATGAAGAACTTCTGTAAAATTTTTAAAATCCGGAGAATAGCCTCTACCGCTTTTCACCCACAATCATTGGGCTCCCTTGAAAGAGCACACCGTGTCTTCATTAATTACCTTAAACATTACTGCACAAAGACCGACTGGGATGAGTGGATAAGATTTTGCATTTTTTCATACAATACCTCTGTGCATGAGACTACTGGCTTCACCCCCCATGAACTGATTTTTGGCGAAAGGGCCAATATTCCCTCAAAATTCTCCACGGGTTCAGCACCCAGAACGTTCGCGCAACATCTAGATGAACTCTTTGTAAAAATCACCACTACTCAGACAACTGCTGCACAGAATCTAGAAAAGGCGAAACAAAAAAGTAAAAATTATTATGATCAAACACTTAGACCTTGTAAATTTGATTTAAACGATATGGTATACTTGCTTAAGGAGCCCAGAACCTCCAAATTCGATTGTACTTGGTTAGGCCCCTATAAGATAAACCGATTATTTAGCGATTTAACTGCCGAGATAGAGTTAACGAAAAATAGATTTAAGATAGTGCATACCAATAAATTAAAACTAGCGCATATAAGACCGGACTCTCCCTCCGCGGGAGATTAAATAAAGTAAATAACCTGTAATACTCGATGTAGTTACTCAATGTAATGTTTTGAGGACTCGGGACTACGCTCTAATTTATGTTCTCCGTATATAATGTATATCCCAACTGACTCTGTATAACTTACTGCAAATCACCACACCGACTTTTGTTAACCATGTAGTTTAATACATGTCGATACCGGAATATATTAACTATTTACCTGCGGATATTAAGTAATCTCGAAATCATAAAGCGCGTGATAAGTATGAGTATATTGTACGTGGTTAATATTGTTAACCGACACCGACCTGGCTCGGGGTAGTAATAATAAATGTTGACTTTTGCTTAAAAGCTGTTTTATGAAAACACCTTTTTGTATAAGGGGGAAGGTGTTACGCATTTGCATGACGTAGGGTTTATGTACATACAGCGGCGCGACGGGAAATTGCTGGAACTGGTTTTCTCACCATCGAAGCTGCGATTTGAGCGAGGGAGATTCAAACGAAATCGCGTATTGTAATGCGTATTATTATGGTAGGAAATTCAACGCGAGGAAATCCAGGCACAAACCGAGCATTTGTAGACCGTTGGCGATACTTTGTGCATACAATGTAGTTTTGACCGTTAGAGATAGGCTGTATGCTTGTGGCGCGGTTATGTGTGTGTGTGAGAATCGCTCGGTTGGCCATGTCGCCGGTTCTCGCTCGGAGGATCGGGAATATTCCATGGCACGCGCCGAAAACTTGGCAACCGGGGAAAGGAAGAAACAAACGCCGATCGGGACGACTGGATATATAAGACCGAGCCCGCGTGGCCGGGGCTCTCTCAGTCTATACGAGCTATCGTGTTGCGCTAGAGAACGTTTTCAATCGCTATTTAGAGATATCCAAAGGAAAGTACTGAATAAAGTTGTTAAAGTATTTTTACGTAATTGAGTTGTTTGATTTCCGCGCGCCTCGCCGAGCAGAGCGGTTCAGCGCTCCACGGGCACCGTCCCACGACCTTATTTCCCTAACTCACCGACCACGTGTTCCGCAACACTAGCAAACGCTAGGCCCGTTCACGGATCGGGGTGAGTTATACATTATTCGATTCGCCTAATTCAGTACATTATTGATATGCATTTCTATGCATCTGTGGAAATTCGTTATTTTTTTATAAACTGTTACTGTTATTGTTAGAAATATGACTTAAAATTCGTTAGTTTCTTTAGTGTTTAGGAGTTTACCGCTTCAGACAAGAGGGGTAGTGTGGTGTGTGTGTGTGTGTGAAAGAAGCACACGTCGAGGAATGTTCTTTTAGTTTTTAAGTTTTCTTTTCACAATGGAAAATAAGTGTGTTTGTTTTGTAACAAGATTCATTATAATAAATAATATAAACAGTATTTTAACATGGTAGCAGAGGTCCGTGGTTTGTTTGTTAACAGTAAAGAAAAGAAATTTAGTTGTGAAAGGAAGATGACCTAAGATAGAAGCATGGCAAGTGAAAAAAAGGACGATTTCATGTTACAAATATTTTATGGAACTGGAAATTCAGGCTAAATTTATTTTTAGAAATGAAAGACTGTAACGAGGTTATTCTACATGATGAAAGACCGGCTGAAATAAGAGTCGAAGATTGGAATAAAAACGGAAATTAAAGCAAAAAGTTACATCGTAAACAGTATTTCAAACACTCAGTTAGAATTAATAATATCAGAAACGACTGCGAAAAATATGATTGCAAAGCTTGACGAAATTTATCTAGTTAAAAACAGTGCAGTAAAGCTATTGTGTAAAAGAAGATTGTTTGAATTAAAAATGAAAGAAGGTGAAAATCCAAGTGACTTCTTTAACGAATTTGAAACGCATATAAATAGGCTCAAAAATACTGGTGAGACTGTGAATGAAGAGGATAAATTGAATTATCTGTTATTAACGTTAACTTCTCACGTATTGTTGATATTATTGATGCACTGCCAACGAAGGAGAAAACAGTCGAGTATGTAAAATCTAAATTACTGTTAGAGTATCAAAAGAGAAACGGTAAGAGTTACTACTTTGAGTACAGCAGAAATTACACTCGCACGTTTAGTTCAAATTTAACTAAAAATCCTAGAGGTCATAGGTTTCGACACGTACAACGCAATCAGAACAAGTATCTCAATTCAAAGGATAATCAGCATAGCAGTGCAACAACTACTGAAGCGGTATGTTAAGTCAGTGTAATAAGTCAGGGCACATCCAACGTTACTGCCCAGAAAACTTTAATAATTATTACAAAATGCAACCTTTTCAAACATATACAAAATAGACACGATAGAAAAGTGGCTGGAAATTCGAGTCTAGATGACAGTAGAAATTACAATTCATTCAAGGTTGAAGTAATGAAAAGTAGCAAAATAGAAGAAGTAGAAATATTAAATGGCTACTAGATAGTGGTTGCTTAGATCACATAATAAACACAGATGAGTAC
The DNA here is from genome assembly GCF_051014445.1 of Colletes latitarsis. NCBI lineage: Eukaryota > Metazoa > Arthropoda > Insecta > Hymenoptera > Colletidae > Colletes > Colletes latitarsis. The sequence continues at coordinate 1,871,972 of NW_027488380.1, read as the reverse complement.
TTTTATGAATCCAAAAATCTACAAAACCCGGTTGATATTAAAGTTGGTGATGGTTTTAAACTAATATCTGGAAAAAAAAATTGGTAATGTAATGATTAACATTAATGATAAGTCGGAGGAAATAAAGATTAAAAATGTATATACTATGTACCAGAAATGAAACAAAACTTACTAAGTGTCTCTTGTATTTGTAAATCAAAACAATTAAAAATAATGTTTGAGGAAGACAATGAATTACAATAAAATTTGTAATTCGAAAGAAAAACTCATTGCTATTGCTGTTAAAAGAAATAAACTCTTTGAATTAAATGGAGAAGTTGCCAGACTTGAGAATAAGAAAACAAGTACGTACACTAGTTCAATGGGAATTTCAAATATAGAAAAATGGCATAGATATATACTTTGTCACACAAATTTTAGAGATTTAAAATATTTGTGTGAAGCTCAGCTGCTAAATGGAACACCGGTGAAACTCGAAAACGAATTTATAAAATGCGAAGTTTGTCCGGAGAATAAAATGACAAATTTGAAATTTAAAAACAAACGTACAAGAGCAAATGATTTGTTACAAATAGTCCATACAGATGTCCATGGTCCAATAACTCAGACAGGTCATAATGGTGAGAAATACTTTGTGTCTTTTATAGATGATTTCAGTAAAATTGCTGTTGTGTATTGCATAAAACAAAAAAGTGATGTTTTTTATTGCTTCATTAGGTATATTAGGAAATTAGTAAAAAATCAAACTGGAAAAAGTATTAAAGAAATTCGATGTGACAATGGAAGAGAATCATATCTTAACAAAAACTTTGATGAATTAGCGAAACGAGAAGGTATTTATTTGAAACCAGGACCAGCATACACACACGAATTGAACGGAGTCGCCGAAAGGCACAACAGAACGATAATGGATCGTGCACGCTGCTTGCTGTCAGAGGCAAATGTCGACAAGTTTTATTGGCCAGAATGTATTTACACGGCTGCCTACATTGGAAATCGCCTATTAGCAAACACAAGAATAAGAAAAACACCATATGAAATATTTTTTAATAAAAGGGCTGATGTTTCAAACTTACACTTATATGGAAGCACTGCTTTTGTACGAATTCCCGAGGCATGCAGATATTCAAAGCTAAATCCAAAGGCCGAAAAAGGAATTAATATTAATAGGGTATACAGATATTGGTTAATGACAAAATAGTTGTAAGTCGTCACGTGCAAGATATACCATTTATAGAAATACTGATAACGAAGAAAAATACGAAGGGGAAACGCCAAAAGAAGAAGAAGAAGAAGAAGAAGAAGAAGAAGAAGAAGAAGAAGAAGAAGAAGAAAGAGTTTTGAAAATAAAAGAAAATAAAACTGACGATGATCAATGCAGCAAAACTGAGGAAGTTAAATAAGATACACGCCCCAAGCGTAACATAATGTGTGAAATGTTGTGAAATTTGATGATCATGTCGTATATACAAACTATTGCAATGCTTTGATACCTGAAAACTACCAAGAACCATTGAACTGCGAAGAGTCAAGAAAATGGAAAGCGGCTATGAAACAAGAACTTGATGGTTTAAAAGAAAACGACACATGGGATTTGGTCAACGTTCCAATAAATAAGAAAATAATTGAAGTAAAGTGGATATATAGAATTAAGACAGATGGAGTATGCAAAGCGCGCATTGTCGCCAAAGTCGCATTTCCAACAGTTGTACCAAAGCGATGAAGAAGTTTATTCACCGGTTGCAAGAATGAGCACGCTAAAGGTGTTGCTGTCAATTGCATCTGTTAAAAATTTAAAAATAGAACAAATGGATGTTCAAACAGCTTTTTTAAACGGAAATATCAAGTCTGAAGTTTACATCTACCCTCCTGATGGTAGTAATATACAGTCAGATAAGGTTTGTTTACTTAAGAAGGCGCTTTATGGATTGAGAGAAAGTCCACGTGACTGGTATGATTGTTTTCATAATTACATGATAAGCTTGCATTTTAAAAGATCTGATTATGATTACTGTCTGTATACTGGAGAGATAAACGACACAAAAATATATATTATTTTATATGTGGATGATATATTAATCAGTGGTATAAATGAAATGGCTATAGATGAAGTTAAGATCATGCTTAATAAACGATTTCGCATGAAAGACTTGGGACAAATAAAGCAATACTTGGGAATTGAAGTACAACGTAACCAAAGTAAAGAGGAAATATACTTGAATCAAGAAAAATATATTGAAAATCTTAGTCATAAGTACGGAATAATAAATAGTAAAAGGTTCGATACACCTATGGAAATGAATCGAAAAATTGAACCTGCTGATATAGTGGATGAAGAACTGAAATATAGGAATTTAATTGGAGCATTATTGTATATTGCAAATGGTACTCGCCCAGACATTTCATTTGCGGTCAATTACCTAAGTCGATTCCAAAATAGCTATGACAGCACACGTGTTCTAAAATACTTGTATCACACTCGTTCCATAAATCTTGTTTATAACTCAACTACTCAGGAAATAATGGATGCATTTGTTGACGCTGATTGGGCTGCAGACACTACGGACAGAAAATCGACTACAGGGATAATCATACGAGTTTTTGGAAATGTAGTACTATGGAAATCGCAAAAACAAAAAATTGTCTCCAGAGCCTCAACGCATGCTGAATACTACGCTCTTGCTGATTGTGTAGAAGAAATCATTCCAATTAAGGGCATTTTATCTGTTTTTGACGTGAAGAATGACAATCCAGTAAAAATATATGAAGACAATATTGGAGCGATAGCCTTATCAAAAAATGGAAAATTTTCAAAAAATTCCAAGCATATAGATATAAGTTATCATTTTGTTTATGATTATGAAAAAAGGGACTAATAAGTGTGACTACGGACGATCAAATTGCAGATGTACTGACTAAATCGTTAGGAAAGGCAAAATTTTTGTTGTTGTTTTGATAAATTTTAAGTCAAGAAGGCGTGTTAGAAATATGACTTAAAATTCGTTAGTTTCTTTAGTGTTTAGGAGTTTACCGTTTCAGATAAGAGGGGTAGTGTGTGGTGTGTGTGTGTGTGTGTGTGTGTGTTGTGTGTGTGTGTGTGTGTGTGTGAAAGAAGCACATGTAGAGGAATGTTCTTTTAGTTTTTAAGTTTTCTTTTCACAATGGAAAATAAGTGTGTTTGTTTTGTAACAAGATTCATTATAATAAATAATATAAACAGTATTTTAACAGTTATTATAAAAAGTTACAGTAAAAAAGTAAGGTCAAGTAGATTTTTTGACAGGTTCACAGATAGAAACTAGTGACCATCGTTGCTATGTTCATTTTAAAAATTATAAATAATTTATCTAATTGGATCTATTCTACATTGTCAAATGGGAATTTGTAGAAGAATTTGTATGATGCATAAAAATCATTTTTTTAGGCATAGAACTTCCACGAGTCGGTCAGGTGGACAGTATTAAAACCAGGTATGTAGACAGTACATGCAGCAACAGTAAAAAATGTCTCCCCGTCGCTGACAGTGTTTACAATATATAGTAAATTACTATTGTACGCAGTACGTTGGTTTAACTTGTTTTTATTATTAAATTTCATTATCATCTAAGTCTGGTATATTTTGATTTTTTACAGAATCGATCATCATCAAATGAAATTTCTGAAATTTCTTTTAAGAACTGATTAAATAAATCATCCTTTCCTTGCTTGGAAGGTTTATAAAACACGTAATGGCTTAAGTACCCAATGAAATTATCTTTTTTGCTGAAAATAGAAAATATAATATTTATTATTTTGTATTATATGTTAGAAAAACATATTAAAAAACGTGTGGAACTGCAAATACTAACCGACAATATTCAGGCAAAAAGTGTTTACTATGCTTCCACGTAGTTTCTGTTTTATTCGTATGAGCGCCTGTTTCTGGATCTTTAAAATGTAAACTATTTACGGTTTACGGTGAGATGTTTATACCCTTATTTTTTAAAAGCCATTGCATTATATAAAGATATTTGAAAAGCAAAGAACGTGGTTTTCTAAAAACAAACTCAGTTACAGATATTGTTTTAAAATTACCATATATGCTAACATATAATTATGAGCAATGTCGTGATATTATATAACTAACATTAAATAAAAATACTGCGCAGCAATTGTGGAAGGGTAGAGTAGATAGAGACTGATGAATCAACATTTTGTTGTAGAAATAATGGCACAGAGGCCATTTGAAAATTAATCACAGCGTCAATTTTCAAGATCTCATTACTGATGCTTACATGAATTAAATTGAAGAAACCACTTTTTTCTAACATATAATACTATCAATATTTTATATTTTCAATAAGAGTAACTTCATTGGATACCTGAGCCATTATGTATTTAGTAAATGTATATATAATAGAAAGATGGTGATTTATTCAATGAGATATTTGCAGAAATAGCAGAAATTTCATTCAATAAATGTTATTGTTAACAAATTAGCATTTGACTAGCTGGCATTTTGAACACAGGTAACGACAGTCACTTGTTTCCACCTGTGAACCTGTCAGAATATATTTAAAATACTTAGTTACTTTGTAAAAATACCGAATTTCCGCAGATAATGAAATGCATATACTAATGAAATAATATACTGAATTAGACGAATCGAATTACGTATAACTCATCCCGATCGTTGAACGGGTCGTTTGCTAGGAATATACCAAAAAACGTTCTTGACAAGTCTATAAAATACTTCAGTTCAGTTTGTTCATAATTCATCGATAAAAGAATTTAACTCTATGTTATCCAATAGACAAGATTTTAAAGTCAGTTTCTACTTTCATTATTAGATGCGTTGACTTTAATTCTATAAATTGTAATGATAAGTTCAAGATTTTACAGAAAGAGTTTATTTGTAATATTAAAGATTTCCTATATAAGGACAAGAGGAATACTTTTACCAATATCTATCTACCTATCTTAATATTCTTCCCACTTGGCCCACTTACTTTAACGAGTCTGAGTAAATCATCAGTACTATCTCTATTTTTATTAATAAAATGAATCTGTGATTCCATATCCAAAGATATAGTAAAAGCTACAAAATTCAGATTATTCAAGTTACTTCTATCACTCATCAAATTTTTTATGAAATTCTATGCTAATTCATGCTCTTTAAAATATTTATAATCTACTGGGACTTCATTAACTTTATGTTTTAATAAATCAATAATCAAAGTATCTATAATTAATATTAAAATCAAATAACAGTGTCAAAATAGTATTAATATTATATTTTATTAATACTATCAATATCTGGTATTTAAATTTTATTAAATATTTCAAATCTGTTATCATCTTGTTCAAATAATTTATTACTAGTTTTGATAATATATTTTGGGATGGATTTTTTTAGAATGATAGCAATTCAGTTGTGAATTTTTATGAGGAACAAAGGGTTATTATTATACAATTAACATGTATATAATTCATTAACTTGCCCATTTAGGGGTAACATGTTATGCATAAATAGAGATTTACATACTTGTATAAATAACCACACTAAAATCATCTAAATATCTAAATCATTTTTCAATCTATGATTTGGAAAATTTTAGGGACATGGAACTTAATTCATCCTTTATCTTACAGTTTTATCGTCAACACGTGGCCAACACGTATGCGAAGAAGGCAAAATCATGAGCCAGATGCGGGCATATCCCGGACCTAACCCAGACCTAACCGGTGTTATCCTCCGAAATATTGATCGAAACCAGGTTTAATTGACTGCTTCAGTGTGTTACCACATTACTACGTGATTCAAACACGAAAAAAACCCAGGATCTGGCCAACAAGTATGCGAAGAAGGCAAAATCATGAGCCAGATGCGGGCATAACCCAGACCTAACCCAGACCTAACCGGTGTTATCCTCTAAAATATTGATCGAAACCAGGTTTAATTGACTGCTTCAGTGTGTTACCGCATTACTGCGTGATTCAAACACGAAAAAAACCCAGGATCTGGCCAACAAGTATGCGAAGAAGGCAAAATCATGAGCCAGATGCGGGCATATTCCGGACCTAACCCAGACCTAACAGGTGTTATCCTCTGAAATATTGATCGAAACCAGGTTTAATTGACAACCTCAGTGTGGTACCACATTACTACGTGATTCAAACACGGAAAAAACCCAGGATCTGGCCAACAAGTTTGCGAAAAAGGCGAAAGTATAAGCCAGATGCGCGCATATCCCAGACCTAACCCAGACCTAACCGGTGTTATCCTCTAAAATATTGATCGAAACCAGGTTTAATTGACTGCACCATTGTGTTACCACATTACTACGTGATTCAAACACGAAAAAAACCCAGGATCTGGCCAACAAGTATGCGAAGAAGGCAAAATCATGAGCCAGATGCGGGCATAACCCAGACCTAACCCAGACCTAACCGGTGTTATCCTCTAAAATATTGATCGAAACCAGGTTTAATTGACTGCTTCAGTGTGTTACCACATTTCTACGTGATTCAAACACGAAAAAAACCCAGGATCTGGCCAACAAGTATGCGAAGAAGGCAAAATCGTGAGCCAGATGCGGGCACATTCCGGACCTAACCCAGACCTAACCGGTGTCATCCTCTGAAATATTGTTCGAAACCAGTTTCAATTGACTGCTTCAGTGTGTTACCACATTCCTACGTGATTCAAACACGAAAAAAACCCAAGATCTGGCCAACAAGTTTGCGAAAAAGGCAAAATCATGAGCCAGATGCGGGCATAACCCAGACCTAACCCAGACCTAACCGGTGTTATCCTCCAAAATATTGATCGAAACCAGGTTTAATTGACTGCCTTAGTGTGGCACCACATTACTACGTGATTCAAACACGGAAAAAACCCCGGATCTGGCCATCAAGTTTGCAAAGAAGGCAAAATCATGAGCCAGATGCGGGCATATCCCGGACCTAACCCAGACTCAACCGGTGTTATCCTCTGAAATATTGATCGAAACCAGGTTTAATTGACTGCCTCAGTGTGGTACAACATTACTACGTGATTCAAACACGAAAAAAACCCTGGATCTGGACAACAAGTTTGCGAAAAGGCGAAAGTATAAGCCAGATGCGCGAATATCCCAGACGTAACCCAGACCTACCCGGTGTTATCCTCTAAAACATTGATCGAAACCATGTTTAATTGACTGCTTCAGTGTGTTACCACATTACTGCATGATTCAAACACGAAAAAACCCAGGATCTGGCCAACAAGTATGCGAAGAAGGCAAAATCATGAGCCAGATGCGGACATAACCCAGACGAAACCCAGGCCTAACCGGTGTTATCCTCTAAAATATTGATCGAAACCAGGTTTAATTGACTGCCTCAGTGTGGTACAACATTACTACGTGATTCAAACACGAAAAAACCCAGGATCTAGCCAACAAGTTTGCGAAAAAGGCAAAATCATGAGCCAGATGCGGGCATAACCCAGACCTAACCCAGACCTAACCGGTGTTATCCTCTAAAATATTGATCGAAACCAGGTTCAATTGACTGCTTCAGTGTGTTACCCCATTACTACGTGATTCAAACACGAAAGAAACCCAAGATCTGGCCAACAAGTTTGCGAAAAAGGCAAAATCATGAGCCAGATGCGGGCATATCCCGGACCTAACCCAGACCTAACCGGTGTTATCCTCTAAAATATTGATCGAAACCAGGTTTAATTGACTGCTTCAGTGTGTTACCACATTACTACGTGATTCAAACACGAAAAAAACCCAGGATCTGGCCAACAAGTATGCGAAGAAGGCAAAATCATGAGCCAGATGCGGGCATAACCCAGACCTAACCCAGACCTAACCGGTGTTATCCTCTAAAATATTGATCGAAACCAGGTTTAATTGACTGCTTCAGTGTGTTACCGCATTACTGCGTGATTCAAACACGAAAAAAACCCAGGATCTGGCCAACAAGTATGCGAAGAAGGCAAAATCATGAGCCAGATGCGGGCATATTCCGGACCTAACCCAGACCTAACAGGTGTTATCCTCTGAAATATTGATCGAAACCAGGTTTAATTGACAACCTCAGTGTGGTACCACATTACTACGTGATTCAAACACGGAAAAAACCCAGGATCTGGCCAACAAGTTTGCGAAAAAGGCGAAAGTATAAGCCAGATGCGCGCATATCCCAGACCTAACCCAGACCTAACCGGTGTTATCCTCTAAAATATTGATCGAAACCAGGTTTAATTGACTGCACCATTGTGTTACCACATTACTACGTGATTCAAACACGAAAAAAACCCAGGATCTGGCCAACAAGTATGCGAAGAAGGCAAAATCATGAGCCAGATGCGGGCATAACCCAGACCTAACCCAGACCTATCCGGTGTTATCCTCTAAAATATTGATCGAAACCAGGTTTAATTGACTGCTTCAGTGTGTTACCACATTTCTACGTGATTCAAACACGAAAAAAACCCAGGATCTGGCCAACAAGTATGCGAAGAAGGCAAAATCGTGAGCCAGATGCGGGCACATTCCGGACCTAACCCAGACCTAACCGGTGTCATCCTCTGAAATATTGTTCGAAACCAGTTTCAATTGACTGCTTCAGTGTGTTACCACATTCCTACGTGATTCAAACACGAAAAAAACCCAAGATCTGGCCAACAAGTTTGCGAAAAAGGCAAAATCATGAGCCAGATGCGGGCATAACCCAGACCTAACCCAGACCTAACCGGTGTTATCCTCCAAAATATTGATCGAAACCAGGTTTAATTGACTGCCTTAGTGTGGCACCACATTACTACGTGATTCAAACACGGAAAAAACCCCGGATCTGGCCATCAAGTTTGCAAAGAAGGCAAAATCATGAGCCAGATGCGGGCATATCCCGGACCTAACCCAGACTCAACCGGTGTTATCCTCTGAAATATTGATCGAAACCAGGTTTAATTGACTGCCTCAGTGTGGTACAACATTACTACGTGATTCAAACACGAAAAAAACCCTGGATCTGGACAACAAGTTTGCGAAAAGGCGAAAGTATAAGCCAGATGCGCGAATATCCCAGACGTAACCCAGACCTACCCGGTGTTATCCTCTAAAACATTGATCGAAACCATGTTTAATTGACTGCTTCAGTGTGTTACCACATTACTGCATGATTCAAACACGAAAAAACCCAGGATCTGGCCAACAAGTATGCGAAGAAGGCAAAATCATGAGCCAGATGCGGACATAACCCAGACGAAACCCAGGCCTAACCGGTGTTATCCTCTAAAATATTGATCGAAACCAGGTTTAATTGACTGCCTCAGTGTGGTACAACATTACTACGTGATTCAAACACGAAAAAACCCAGGATCTAGCCAACAAGTTTGCGAAAAAGGCAAAATCATGAGCCAGATGCGGGCATAACCCAGACCTAACCCAGACCTAACCGGTGTTATCCTCTAAAATATTGATCGAAACCAGGTTCAATTGACTGCTTCAGTGTGTTACCCCATTACTACGTGATTCAAACACGAAAGAAACCCAAGATCTGGCCAACAAGTTTGCGAAAAAGGCAAAATCATGAGCCAGATGCGGGCATAACCCAGACCTAACCCAGACCTAACCGGTGTTATCCTCTAAAATATTGATCGAAACCAGGTTTAATTGACTGCTTCAGTGTGTTACCCCATTACTACGTGATTCAAACACGAAAAAAACCCAGGATCTGGCCGACAAGTATGCGAAGAAGGCAAAATCATGAGCCAGATGCGGGCATATTCCAGACCTAACCCAGACCTAACCGGTGTTATCCTCTGAAATATTGATCGAAACCTGGTTTAATTGACTGCTTCAGTGTGTTACCACATTACTACGTGATTCAAACACGAAAAAAACCCAGGATCTGGCCAACAAGTATGCGAAGAAGGCAAAATCATGAGCCAGATGCGGGTATAACCCAGACCTAAGCCAGACCTAACCGGTGTTATCCTCTAAAATATTGATCGAAACCAGGTTTAATTGACTGCCTCAGTGTGGTACAACATTACTACGTGATTCAAACACGAAAAAAACCCTGGATCTGGACAACAAGTTTGCGAAAAGGCGAAAGTATAAGCCAGATGCGCGAATATCCCAGACGTAACTCAGACCTACCCGGTGTTATCCTCTAAAATATTGATCGAAACCATGTTTAATTGACTGCTTCAGTGTGTTACCACATTACTGCATGATTCAAACACGAAAAAAACCCAGGATCTGGCCGACAAGTATGCGAAGAAGGCAAAATCATGAGCCAGATGCGGGCATATTCCAGACCTAACCCAGACCTAACCGGTGTTATCCTCTGAAATATTGATCGAAACCAGGTTTAATTGACTGCTTCAGTGTGTTACCACATTCCTACGTGATTCAAACACGAAAAAAACCCAGGATCTGGCCAACAAGTATGCGAAGAAGGCAAAATCATGAGCCAGATGCGGGTATAACCCAGACCTAAGCCAGACCTAACCGGTGTTATCCTCTAAAATATTGATCGAAACCAGGTTCAATTGACTGCTTCAGTGTGTTACCACATTCCTACGTGATTCAAACACGAAAGAAACCCAAGATCTGGCCAACAAGTTTGCGAAAAAGTCAAAATCATGAGCCAGATGCGGGCATAACCCAGACCTAACCCAGACCTAACCGGTGTTATGCTCTAAAATATTGATCGAAACCAGGTTTAATTGACTGCTCCATTGTGTTACCCCATTACTACGTGATTCAAACACGAAAAAAACCCAGGATCTGGCTGACAAATATGCGAAGAAGGCAAAATCATGAGCCAGATGCGGGCATATTCCGGACCTAACCCAGACCTAACCGGTGTTATCCTCTGAAATATTGATCGAAACCAGGTTTGATTGACTGCTTCAGTGTGTTACCACATTACTACGTGATTCAATCACGAAAAAAATCCAGGATCTGGCCAACAAGTATGCGAAGAAGGCAAAATCATGAGCCAGATGCGCGCCTATCCCAGACCTAACCCAGACCTAATCGGTGTTATCCTCTACAAAATTGATCGAAACCAGGGTTAATTGACTGCTTCATTGTGTTACCACATTACTACGTGATTCAATCACGAAAAAAACCCAGGATCTGGCCAACAAGTATACGAAGAAGGCAGAATCATGAGCCAGATGCGGGCATAACCCAGACCTAACCCAGACCTAGCCGGTGTTATCCTCCAAAATATTGATCGAAGCCAGGGTTAATTGACTGCTTCATTGTGTTACCACATTACTACGTGATTCAAACACGAAAAAAACCCAGGATCTGGCCATCAAGTATGCGAAGAAGGCAAAATCATGAGCCAGATGCGGGTATAACCCAGACCTAAGCCAGACCTAACCGGTGTTATCCTCTAAAATACTGAGCGAAACGAGGTTTTATTGACTGCTTCAGTGTGTTACCACATTACTACGTGATTCAAACACGAAAAAAACCCAGGATCTGGCCGACAAGTATGCGAAGAAGGCAAAATCATGAGCCAGATGCGGGCATATTCCAGACCTAACCCAGACCTAACCGGTGTTATCCTCTGAAATATTGATCGAAACCAGGTTTAACTGACTGCCTCAGTGTGGTACCACATTACTACGTGATTCAAACACGGAAAAAACCCAGGATCTGGCCAACAAGTTTGCGAAAAAGGCGAAAGTATAAACCCAGATGCGCGCATATCCCAGACCTAACCCAGACCTGACCGGTGTTATGCTCTAAAATATTGATCGAAGCCAGGGTTAATTGACTGCTTCATTGTGTTACCACATTACTACGTGATTCAAACACGAAAAAAACCCAGGATCTGGCCATCAAGTATGCGAAGAAGGCAAAATCATGAGCCAGATGCGGGCATATCCCGGACCTAACCCAGACTTAACCGGTGTTATCCTCTGAAATATTGATCGAAACCAGGTTTAATTGACTGCCTCAGTGTGGTACAACATTACTACGTGATTCAATCACGAAAAAAACCCAGGATCTGGCCAACAAGTATACGAAGAAGGCAGAATTATGAGCCAGATGCGGGCATAACCCAGACCTAACCGGTGTTATCCTCTAAAATATTGATCGAAACCAGGTTTAATTGACTGCTTCAGTGTGTTGCCACATTCCTACGTGATTCAAACACGAAAAAAACCCAGGATCTGGCCAACAAGTATGCGAAGAAGGCAAAATCATGAGCCAGATGCGGGTATAACCCAGACCTAAGCCAGACCTAACCGGTGTTATCCTCTAAAATACTGAGCGAAACGAGGTTTTATTGACTGCTTCAGTGTGTTGCCACATTACTACGTGATTCAAACTCGAAAAAAACCCAGGATCTGGCCGACAAGTATGCGAAGAAGGCAAAATCATGAGCCAGATGCGGGCATATTCCGGACCTAACCCAGACCTAACCGGTGTTATCCTCTGAAATATTGATCGAAACCAGGTTTAATTGACTGCCTCAGTGTGGTACCACATTACCACGTGATTGAAACACGGAAAAAACCCAGGATCTGACCAACAAGTTTGCGAAAAAGGCGAAAGTATAAGCCAGATGCGCGAATATCCCAGACCTAACCCAGACCTAACCGGTGTTATGCTCTAAAATATTGATCGAAACCAGGTTTAATTGACTGCTCCATTGTGTTACCACATTACTACGTGATTCAAACACGGAAAAAACCCAGGATCTGGCCAACAAGTTTGCGAAAAAGGCGAAAGTATAAGCCAGATGCGCAAATATCCCAGACCTAACCCAGACCTAACCGGTGTTATCCTCTAAAATATTGATCGAAACCAGGTTTAATTGACTGCCTCAGTGTGGTACAACATTACTACGTGATTCAAACACGAAAAAAACGCAGGATCTGGCCGACAAGTATGCGAAGAAGGCAAAATCATGAGCCAGATGCGGGCATATTCCGGACCTAACCCAGACCTAACCGGTGTTATCCTCTGAAATATTGATCGAAACCAGGTTTGATTGACTGCTTCAGTGTGTTACCACATTACTACGTGATTCAATCACGAAAAAAATCCAGGATCTGGCCAACAAGTATGCGAAGAAGGCAAAATCATGAGCCAGATGCGGGCATATCCCGGACCTAACCCAGACCTAACCGGTGTTATCCTCTAAAATATTGATCGAAACCAGGGTTAATTGACTGCTTCATTGTGTTACCACATTACTACGTGATTCAAACACGAAAAAAACCCAGGATCTGGCCAACAAGTTTGCGAAAAAGGCGAAAGTATAAGCCAGATGCGCGAATATCCCAGACCTAACCCAGACCTAACCGGTGTTATCCTCTAAAATATTGATCGAAACCAGGTTTAATTGACTGCTTCATTGTGTTACCACATTACTGCGTGATTCAAACACGAAAAAAACCCAGGATCTGGCCAACAAGTTTGCGAAAAAGGCGAAAGTACAAGCCAGATGCGGGCATAACCCACACCTAACCGGTGTTATCCTCTAAAATATTGATCGAAACCAGGGTTAATTGACTGCTTCATTGTGTTACCACATTACTACGTTATTCAAACACGGAAAAAACCCAGGATCTGGCCAACAAGTTTGCGAAAAAGGCGAAAGTATAAGCCAGATGCGCGCATATCCCAGACCTAACCCAGACCTAACCGGTGTTATCCTCTAAAATGTTGATCGAAGCCAGGGTTAATTGGCTGCTTCATTGTGTTACCACATTACTACGTGATTCAAACACGAAAAAAACCCAGGATCAGGCCAACAAGTATGCGAAGAAGGCAAAATCATGAGCCAGATGCGCGCCTTTCCCAGACCTAACCCAGACCTAACCGGTGTTATCCTCTAAAATATTGATCGAAACCAGGGTTAATTGACTGCTTCATTGTGTTACCACATTACTACGTGATTCAAACACGAAAAAAACCCAGGATCTGGCCATCAAGTATGCGAAGAAGGCAAAATCATGAGCCAGATGCGGGCATATTCCGGGCCTAACCCAGACTTAACCGGTGTTATCCTCTGAAATATTGATCGAAACCAGGTTTAATTGACTGCATCAGTGAGGTACAACATTACTACGTGATTCAAACACGAAAAAAACCCTGGATCTGGACAACAAGTTTGCGAAAAGGCGAAAGTATAAGCCAGATGCGGGCATATTCCGGACCTAACCCAGACCTAACAGGTGTTATCCTCTGAAATATTGATCGAAACCAGGTTTAATTGACTGCCTCAGTGTGGTACCACATTACTACGTGATTCAAACACGGAAAAAACCCAGGATCTGGCCAACAAGTTTGCGAAAAAGGCGAAAGTATAAGCCAGATGCGCGCATACCCCAGACCTAACCCAGACCTAACCGGTGTTATCCTCTAAAATATTGATCGAAACCAGGTTTGATTGACTGCTTCAGTGTGTTACCACATTACTACGTGATTCAATCACGAAAAAAATCCAGGATCTGGCCAACAAGTATGCGAAGAAGGCAAAATCGTGAGCCAGATGCGGGCACATTCCGGACCTAACCCAGACCTAACCGGTGTCATCCTCTGAAATATTGTTCGAAACCAGGTTTAATTGACTGCTTCAGTGTGTTACCACATTCCTACGTGATTCAAACACGAAAAAAACCCAAGATCTGGCCAACAAGTTTGCGAAAAAGGCAAAATCATGAGCCAGATGCGCGCATATCCCAGACCTAACCCAGACCTAACCGGTGTTATCCTCCAAAATATTGATCGAAACCTGGTTTAATTGACTGCCTCAGTGTGGTACAACATTACTACGTGATTCAAACACGAAAAAACCCAGGATCTAGCCTACAAGTTTGCGAAAAAGGCAAAATCATGAGCCAGATGCGGGCATAACCCAGACCTAACCCAGACCTAACCGGTGTTATCCTCTAAAATATTGATCGAAACCAGGTTTAATTGACTGCTGCAGTGTGTTACCACATTCCTACGTGATTCAAACACGAAAAAAACCCAGGACCTGGCCAACAAGTATGCGAAGAAGGCAAAATCATGAGCCAGATGCGGGCATACTCCGGACCTAACCCAGACCTAACCGGTGTTATCCTCTGAAATATTGATCGAAACCAGGTTCAATTGACTGCTTCAGTGTGTTACCACATTCCTACGTGATTCAAACACGAAAGAAACCCAAGATCTGGCCAACAAGTTTGCGAAAAAGGCAAAATCATGAGCCAGATGCGGGCATAACCCAGACCTAACCCAGACCTAACCGGTGTTATCCTCTAAAATATTGATCGAAACCAGGTTTAATTGACTGCACCATTGTGTTACCACATTACTACGTGATTCAAACACGAAAAAAACCCAGGATCTGGCCAACAAGTATGCGAAGAAGGCAAAATCATGAGCCAGATGCGGGCATAACCCAGACCTAACCCAGACCTAACCGGTGTTATCCTCTAAAATATTGATCGAAACCAGGTTTAATTGACTGCTTCAGTGTGTTACCACATTACTACGTGATTCAAACACGATAAAAACCCAGGATCTGGCCAACAAGTTTGCGAAAAAGGCGAAAGTATAAGCCAGATGCGCGCATATCCCAGACCTAACCCAGACCTAACCGGTGTTATCCTCTAAAATGTTGATCGAAGCCAGGGTTAATTGACTGCTCCATTGTGTTACCACATTACTACGTGATTCAAACACGAAAAAAACCCAGGATCAGGCCAACAAGTATGCGAAGAAGGCAAAATCATGAGCCAGATGCGCGCCTATCCCAGACCTAACCCAGACCTAACCGGCGTTATCCTCTAAAATATTGATCGAAACCAGGGTTAATTGACTGCTCCATTGTGTTACCACATTACTACGTGATTCAATCACGGAAAAAACCCAGGATCTGGCCAACAAGTATGCGAAGAAGGCAAAATCATGAGCCAGATGCGGGCATAACCCAGACCTAACCCAGACCTAACCGGCGTTATCCTCTAAAATATTGATCGAAACCAGGTTTAATTGACTGCTTCAGTGTGTTACCACATTTCTACGTGATTCAAACACGAAAAAAACCCAGGATCTGGCCAACAAGTATGCGAAGAAGGCAAAATCGTGAGCCAGATGCGGGCACATTCCGGACCTAACCCAGACCTAACCGGTGTCATCCTCTGAAATATTGTTCGAAACCAGGTTTAATTGACTGCTTCAGTGTGTTACCACATTACTACGTGATTCAAACACGATAAAAACCCAGGATCTGGCCAACAAGTTTGCGAAAAAGGCGAAAGTATAAGCCAGATGCGCGCATATCCCAGACCTAACCCAGACCTAACCGGTGTTATCCTCTAAAATATTGATCGAAACCAGGGTTAGTTGACTGCTTCATTGTGTTACCACATTACTACGTGATTCAATCACGGAAAAAACCCAGGATCTGGCCAACAAGTATGCGAAGAAGGCAAAATCATGAGCCAGATGCGGGCATAACCCAGACCTAACCCAGACCTAACCGGCGTTATCCTCTAAAATATTGATCGAAACCAGGGTTAATTGACTGCTTCATTGTGTTACCACATTACTACGTGATTCAAACACGAAAAAACCCAGGATCTGGCCATCAAGTATGCAAAGAAGGCTAAATCATGAGCCAGATGCGGGCATATCCCGGACCTAACCCAGACTTAACCGGTGTTATCCTCTGAAATATTGATCGAAACCAGGTTTAATTGACTGCATCAGTGTGGTACAACATTGCTACGTGATTCAAACACGAAAAAAACCCTGGATCTGGACAACAAGTTTGCGAAAAGGCGAAAGTATAAGCCAGATGCGGGCATATTCCGGACCTAACCCAGACCTAACAGGTGTTATCCTCTGAAATATTGATAGAAACCAGGTTTAATTGACTGCACCATTGTGTTACCACATTACTACGTGATTCAAACACGAAAAAAACCCAGGATCTGGCCAACAAGTATGCGAAGAAGGCAAAATCATGAGCCAGATGCGGGCATAACCCAGACCTAACCCAGACCTAACCGGTGTTATCCTCTAAAATATTGATCGAAACCAGGTTTAATTGACTGCTTCAGTGTGTTACCACATTTCTACGTGATTCAAACACGAAAAAAACCCAGGATCTGGCCAACAAGTATGCGAAGAAGGCAAAATCGTGTGCCAGATGCGGGCACATTCCGGACCTAACCCAGACCTAACCGGTGTCATCCTCTGAAATATTGTTCGAAACCAGGTTTAATTGACTGCTTCAGTGTGTTACCGCATTCCTACGTGATTCAAACACGAAAAAAACCCAAGATCTGGCCAACAAGTTTGCGAAAAAGGCAAAATCATGAGCCAGATGCGCGCATATCCCAGACCTAACCCAGACCTAACCGGTGTTATCCTCCAAAATATTGATCGAAACCAGGTTTAATTGACTGCCTCAGTGTGGTACAACATTACTACGTGATTCAAACACGAAAAAACCCAGGATCTAGCCAACAAGTTTGCGAAAAAGGCAAAATCATGAGCCAGATGCGGGCATAACCCAGACCTAACCCAGACCTAACCGGTGTTATCCTCTAAAATATTGATCGAAACCAGGTTTAATTGACTGCTTCAGTGTGTTACCACATTCCTACGTGATTCAAACACGAAAAAAACCCAGGACCTGGCCAACAAGTATGCGAAGAAGGCAAAATCATGAGCCAGATGCGGGCATATTCCGGACCTAACCCAGACTTAACCGGTGTTATCCTCTGAAATATTGATCGAAACCAGGTTCAATTGACTGCTTCAGTGTGTTACCACATTCCTACGTGATTCAAACACGAAAGAAACCCAAGATCTGGCCAACAAATTTGCGAAAAAGGCAAAATCATGAGCCAGATGCGGGCATAACCCAGACCTAACCCAGACCTAACCGGTGTTATCCTCTAAAATATTGATCGAGACCAGGTTTAATTGACTGCTTCAGTGTGTTACCACATTACTACGTGATTCAAACACGATAAAAACCCAGGATCTGGCCGACAAGTATGCGAAGAAGGCAAAATCATGAGCCAGATGCGGGCATATTCCGGACCTAACCCAGACCTAACCGGTGTTATCCTCTGAAATATTGATCGAAACCAGGTTTAATTGACTGCGCAGTGTGGTGCCACATTACTACGTGATTCAAACACGGAAAAAACCCAGGATCTGGCCAACAAGTTTACGAATAAGGCGAAAGTATAAACCCAGATGCGCGCATATCCCAGACCTAACCCAGACCTAACCGGTGTTATGCTCTAAAATATTGATCGAAACCAGGTTTAATTGACTGCTCCATTGTGTTACCACATTACTACGTGATTCACACACGAAAAAAACCCAGGATCTGGCTGACAAATATGCGAAGAAGGCAAAATCATGAGCCAGATGCGGGCATATTCCGGACCTACCCCAGACCTAACCGGTGTTATCCTCTGAAATATTGATCGAAACCAGGTTTGATTGACTGCTTCAGTGTGTTACCACATTACTACGTGATTCAATCACGAAAAAAATCCAGGATCTGGCCAACAAGTATGCGAAGAAGGCAAAATCATGAGCCAGATGCGGGCATATCCCGGACCTAACGCAGACCTAACCGGTGTTATCCTCTAAAATATTGATCGAAACCAGGGTTAATTGACTGCTTCATTGTGTTACCACATTACTACGTGATTCAAACACGAAAAAAACCCTGGATCAGGCCAACAAGTATGCGAAGAAGGCAAAATCATGAGCCAGATGCGCGCCTATCCCAGACCTAACCCAGATCTAACCGGTGTTATCCTCTAAAATATTGATCGAAACCAGGGTTAATTGACTGCTTCATTGTGTTACCACATTACTACGTGATTCAATCACGAAAAAAACCCAGGATCTGGCCATCAAGTATGCGAAGAAGGCAAAATCATGAGCCAGATGCGGGCATATCCCGGACCTAACGCAGACCTAACCGGTGTTATCCTCTAAAATATTGATCGAAACCAGGGTTAATTGACTGCTTCATTGTGTTACCACATTACTACGTGATTCAAACACGAAAAAAACCCTGGATCAGGCCAACAAGTATGCGAAGAAGGCAAAATCATGAGCCAGATGCGCGCCTATCCCAGACGTAACCCAGACCTAACCGGTGTTATCCTCTAAAATATTGATCGAAACCAGGGTAAATTGACTGCTTCATTGTGTTACTACATTACTACGTGATTCAATCACGAAAAAAACCCAGGATCTGGCCAACAAGTATACGAAGAAGGCAAAATTATGAGCCAGATGCGGGCATAACCCAGACCTAACCCAGACCTAACCGGTGTTATCCTCTAAAATATTGATCGAAACCAGGGTTAATTGACTGCTTCATTGTGTTACCACATTACTACGTGATTCAAACACGAAAAAAACCCTGGATCAGGCCAACAAGTATGCGAAGAAGGCAAAATCATGAGCCAGATGCGCGCCTATCCCAGACCTAACCCAGACCTAACCGGTGTTATCCTCTAAAATATTGATCGAAACCAGGGTAAATTGACTGCTTCATTGTGTTACTACATTACTACGTGATTCAATCACGAAAAAAAACCCAGGATCTGGCCAACAAGTATACGAAGAAGGCAAAATTATGAGCCAGATGCGGGCATAACCCAGACCTAACCCAGACCTAACCGGTGTTATCCTCTAAAATATTGATCGAAACCAGGTTTAATGTACTGCTTCAGTGTGTTACCGCATTACTGCGTGATTCAAACACGAAAAAAACCCAGGATCTGGCCAACAAGTATGCGAAGAAGGCAAAATCATGAGCCAGATGCGGGCATATTCCGGACCTAACCCAGACCTAACAGGTGTTATCCTCTGAAATATTGATCGAAACCAGGTTTAATTAACTGCCTCAGTGTGGTACCACATTACTACGTGATTCAAACACGGAAAAAACCCAGGATCTGGCCAACAAGTTTGCGAAAAAGGCGAAAGTATAAGCCAGATGCGCGCATATCCCAGACCTAACCCAGACCTAACCGGTGTTATCCTCTAAAATATTGATCGAAACCAGGTTTAATTGACTGCTTCAGTGTGTTACCACATTCCTACGTGATTCAAACACGAAAAAAACCCAAGATCTGGCCAACAAGTTTGCGAAAAAGGCAAAATCATGAGCCAGATGCGGGCATAACCCAGACCTAACCCAGACCTAACCGGTGTTATCCTCCAAAATATTGATCGAAACCAGGTTTAATTGACTGCCTCAGTGTGGTACCACATTACTACGTGATTCAAACACGAAAAAAACCCAGGATCTGGCCAACAAGTATGCGAAGAAGGCAAAATCGTGAGCCAGATGCGGGCACATTCCGGACCTAACCCAGACCTAACCGGTGTCATCCTCTGAAATATTGATCGGAACCAGGTTTAATTGACTGCCTCAGTGTGGTACAACATTACTACGTGATTCAAACACGAAAAAAACCCTGGATCTGGACAACAAGTTTGCGAAAGGCGAAAGTATAAGCCAGATGCGCGAATATCCCAGACGTAACCCAGACCTAACCGGTGTTATCCTCTAAAATATTGATCGAAACCATGTTTAATTGACTGCTTCAGTGTGTTACCACATTACTGCATGATTCAAACACGAAAAAAACCCAGGATCTGGCCAACAAGTATGCGAAGAAGGCAAAATCATGAGCCAGATGCGGACATAACCCAGACGAAACCCAGGCCTAACCGGTGTTATCCTCTAAAATATTGATCGAAACCAAGTTTAATTGACTGCCTCAGTGTGGTACAACATTACTACGTGATTCAAACACGAAAAACCCCAGGATCTAGCCAACAAGTTTGCGAAAAAGGCAAAATCATGAGCCAGATGCGGGCATAACCCAGACCTAACCCAGTCCTAACCGGTGTCATCCTCTGAAATATTGTTCGAAACCAGGTTTAATTGACTGCTTCAGTGTGTTACCACATTCCTACGTGAGTCAAACACGGAAAAAACCCAGGATCTGGCCAACAAGTTTACGAAAAAGGCGAAAGTATAAACCCAGATGCGCGCATATCCCAGACCTAACCCAGACCTAACCGGTGTTATGCTCTAAAATATTGATCGAAACCAGGTTTAATTGACTGCTCCATTGTGTTACCACATTACTACGTGATTCAAACACGAAAAAAACCCAGGATCTGGCTGACAAGTATGCGAAGAAGGCAAAATCATGAGCCAGATGCGGGCATAACCCAGACCTAACCCAGACCTAACCGGTGTTATCCTCTAAAATATTGATCGAGACCAGGTTTAATTGACTGCTTCAGTGTGTTACCACATTACTACGTGATTCAAACACGATAAAAACCCAGGATCTGGCCAACAAGTATGCGAAGAAGGCAAAATCATGAGCCAGATGCGGGCATAACCCAGACCTAACCCAGACCTAACCGGTGTTATCCTCTAAAATATTGATCGAGACCAGGTTTAATTGACTGCTTCAGTGTGTTACCACATTACTACGTGATTCAAACACGACAAAAACCCAGGATCTGGCCGACAAGTATGCGAAGAAGGCAAAATCATGAGCCAGATGCGGGCATATTCCGGACCTACCCCAGACCTAACCGGAGTTATCCTCTGAAATATTGATCGAAACCAGGTTTGATTGACTGCTTCAGTGTGTTACCACATTACTACGTGATTCAATCACGAAAAAAATCCAGGATCTGGCCAACAAGTATGCGAAGAAGGCAAAATCATGAGCCAGATGCGGGCATATCCCGGACCTAACCCAGACCTAACCGGTGTTATCCTCTAAAATATTGATCGAAACCAGGGTTAATTGACTGCTTCATTGTGTTACCACATTACTACGTGATTCAAACACGAAAAAAACCCTGGATCAGGCCAACAAGTATGCGAAGAAGGCAAAATCATGAGCCAGATGCGCGCCTATCCCAGACCTAACCCAGACCTAACCGGTGTTATCCTCTAAAATATTGATCGAAACCAGGGTTAATTGACTGCTTCATTGTGTTACCACATTACTACGTGATTCAATCACGAAAAAAACCCAGGATCTGGCCAACAAGTATACGAAGAAGGCAAAATTATGAGCCAGATGCGGGCATAACCCAGACCTAACCCAGACCTAACCGGTGTTATCCTCTAAAATATTGATCAAAACCAGGGTTAATTGACTGCTTCATTGTGTTACCACATTACTACGTGATTCAAACACGAAAAAAACCCAGGATCTGGCCATCAAGTATGCGAAGAAGGCAAAATCATGAGCCAGATGCGGGCATATCCCGGACCTAACCCAGACTTAACCGGTGTTATCCTCTGAAATATTGATCGAAACCAGGTTTAATTGACTGCCTCTGTGTGGTACAACATTTCTACGTGATTCAAACACGAAAAAACCCAGGATCTAGCCAAAAAGTTTGCGAAAAAGGCGAAAGTATAAGCCAGATGCGGGCATAACCCAGACCTAACCCAGACCTAACCGGTGTTATCCTCTAAAATATTGATCGAAACCAGGTTTAATGTACTGCATCAGTGTGTTACCGCATTACTGCGTGATTCAAACACGAAAAAAACCCAGGATCTGGCCAACAAGTATGCGAAGAAGGCAAAATCATGAGCCAGATGCGGGCATATTCCGGACCTAACCCAGACCTAACAGGTGTTATCCTCTGAAATATTGATCGAAACCAGGTTTAATTGACTGCCTCAGTGTGGTACCACATTACTACGTGATTCAAACACGAAAAAAACCCAGGATCTGGCCAACAAGTATGCGAAGAAGGCAAAATCGTGAGCCAGATGCGGGCATATTCCGGACCTAACCCAGACCTAACAGGTGTTATCCTCTGAAATATTGATCGAAACCAGGTTTAATTGACTGCCTCAGTGTGGTACCACATTACTACGTGATTCAAACACGAAAAAAACCCAGGATCTGGCCAACAAGTATGCGAAGAAGGCAAAATCGTGAGCCAGATGCGGGCACATTCCGGACCTAACCCAGACCTAACCGGTGTCATCCTCTGAAATATTGATCGAAACCAGGTTTAATTGACTGCCTCAGTGTGGTACAACATTACTGCATGATTCAAACACGAAAAAAACCCAGGATCTGGGCAACAAGTATGCGAAGAAGGCAAAATCATGAGCCAGATGCGGACATAACCCAGACGAAACCCAGGCCTAACCGGTGTTATCCTCTAAAATATCGATCGAAACCAGGTTTAATGTACTGCTTCAGTGTGTTACCGCATTACTGCGTGATTCAAACACGAAAAAAACCCAGGATCTGGCCAACAAGTATGCGAAGAAGGCAAAATCATGAGCCAGATGCGGGCATATTCCGGACCTAACCCAGACCTAACAGGTGTTATCCTCTGAAATATTGATCGAAACCAGGTTTAATTAACTGCCTCAGTGTGGTACCACATTACTGCGTGATTCAAACACGGAAAAAACCCAGGATCTGGCCAACAAGTTTGCGAAAAAGGCGAAAGTATAAGCCAGATGCGCGCATATCCCAGACCTAACCCAGACCTAACCGGTGTTATCCTCTAAAATATTGATCGAAACCAGGTTTAATTGACTGCTTCAGTGTGTTACCACATTCCTACGTGATTCAAACACGAAAAAAACCCAAGATCTGGCCAACAAGTTTGCGAAAAAGGCAAAATCATGAGCCAGATGCGGGCATAACCCAGACCTAACCCAGACCTAACCGGTGTTATCCTCCAAAATATTGATCGAAACCAGGTTTAATTGACTGCCTCAGTGTGGTACCACATTACTACGTGATTCAAACACGAAAAAAACCCAGGATCTGGCCAACAAGTATGCGAAGAAGGCAAAATCGTGAGCCAGATGCGGGCACATTCCGGACCTAACCCAGACCTAACCGGTGTCATCCTCTGAAATATTGATCGAAACCAGGTTTAATTGACTGCCTCAGTGTGGTACAACATTACTACGTGATTCAAACACGAAAAAAACCCTGGATCTGGACAACAAGTTTGCGAAAGGCGAAAGTATAAGCCAGATGCGCGAATATCCCAGACGTAACCCAGACCTAACCGGTGTTATCCTCTAAAATATTGATCGAAACCATGTTTAATTGACTGCTTCAGTGTGTTACCACATTACTGCATGATTCAAACACGAAAAAAACCCAGGATCTGGCCAACAAGTATGCGAAGAAGGCAAAATCATGAGCCAGATGCGGACATAACCCAGACGAAACCCAGGCCTAACCGGTGTTATCCTCTAAAATATTGATCGAAACCAAGTTTAATTGACTGCCTCAGTGTGGTACAACATTACTACGTGATTCAAACACGAATAAACCCAGGATCTAGCCAACAAGTTTGCGAAAAAGGCAAAATCATGAGCCAGATGCGGGCATAACCCAGACCTAACCCAGTCCTAACCGGTGTCATCCTCTGAAATATTGTTCGAAACCAGGTTTAATTGATTGCTTCAGTGTGTTACCACATTCCTACGTGATTCAAACACGGAAAAAACCCAGGATCTGGCCAACAAGTTTACGAAAAAGGCGAAAGTATAAACCCAGATGCGCGCATATCCCAGACCTAACCCAGACCTAACCGGTGTTATGCTCTAAAATATTGATCGAAACCAGGTTTAATTGACTGCTCCATTGTGTTACCACATTACTACGTGATTCAAACACGAAAAAAACCCAGGATCTGGCTGACAAGTATGCGAAGAAGGCAAAATCATGAGCCAGATGCGGGCATAACCCAGACCTAACCCAGACCTAACCGGTGTTATCCTCTAAAATATTGATCGAGACCAGGTTTAATTGACTGCTTCAGTGTGTTACCACATTACTACGTGATTCAAACACGATAAAAACCCAGGATCTGGCCAACAAGTATGCGAAGAAGGCAAAATCATGAGCCAGATGCGGGCATAACCCAGACCTAACCCAGACCTAACCGGTGTTATCCTCTAAAATATTGATCGAGACCAGGTTTAATTGACTGCTTCAGTGTGTTACCACATTACTACGTGATTCAAACACGACAAAAACCCAGGATCTGGCCGACAAGTATGCGAAGAAGGCAAAATCATGAGCCAGATGCGGGCATATTCCGGACCTACCCCAGACCTAACCGGTGTTATCCTCTGAAATATTGATCGAAACCAGGTTTGATTGACTGCTTCAGTGTGTTACCACATTACTACGTGATTCAATCACGAAAAAAATCCAGGATCTGGCCAACAAGTATGCGAAGAAGGCAAAATCATGAGCCAGATGCGGGCATATCCCGGACCTAACCCAGACCTAACCGGTGTTATCCTCTAAAATATTGATCGAAACCAGGGTTAATTGACTGCTTCATTGTGTTACCACATTACTACGTGATTCAAACACGAAAAAAACCCTGGATCAGGCCAACAAGTATGCGAAGAAGGCAAAATCATGAGCCAGATGCGCGCCTATCCCAGACCTAACCCAGACCTAACCGGTGTTATCCTCTAAAATATTGATCGAAACCAGGGTTAATTGACTGCTTCATTGTGTTACCACATTACTACGTGATTCAATCACGAAAAAAACCCAGGATCTGGCCAACAAGTATACGAAGAAGGCAAAATTATGAGCCAGATGCGGGCATAACCCAGACCTAACCCAGACCTAACCGGTGTTATCCTCTAAAATATTGATCAAAACCAGGGTTAATTGACTGCTTCATTGTGTTACCACATTACTACGTGATTCAAACACGAAAAAAACCCAGGATCTGGCCATCAAGTATGCGAAGAAGGCAAAATCATGAGCCAGATGCGGGCATATCCCGGACCTAACCCAGACTTAACCGGTGTTATCCTCTGAAATATTGATCGAAACCAGGTTTAATTGACTGCCTCTGTGTGGTACAACATTTCTACGTGATTCAAACACGAAAAAACCCAGGATCTAGCCAAAAAGTTTGCGAAAAAGGCGAAAGTATAAGCCAGATGCGGGCATAACCCAGACCTAACCCAGACCTAACCGGTGTTATCCTCTAAAATATTGATCGAAACCAGGTTTAATGTACTGCATCAGTGTGTTACCGCATTACTGCGTGATTCAAACACGAAAAAAACCCAGGATCTGGCCAACAAGTATGCGAAGAAGGCAAAATCATGAGCCAGATGCGGGCATATTCCGGACCTAACCCAGACCTAACAGGTGTTATCCTCTGAAATATTGATCGAAACCAGGTTTAATTGACTGCCTCAGTGTGGTACCACATTACTACGTGATTCAAACACGAAAAAAACCCAGGATCTGGCCAACAAGTATGCGAAGAAGGCAAAATCGTGAGCCAGATGCGGGCATATTCCGGACCTAACCCAGACCTAACAGGTGTTATCCTCTGAAATATTGATCGAAACCAGGTTTAATTGACTGCCTCAGTGTGGTACCACATTACTACGTGATTCAAACACGAAAAAAACCCAGGATCTGGCCAACAAGTATGCGAAGAAGGCAAAATCGTGAGCCAGATGCGGGCACATTCCGGACCTAACCCAGACCTAACCGGTGTCATCCTCTGAAATATTGATCGAAACCAGGTTTAATTGACTGCCTCAGTGTGGTACAACATTACTGCATGATTCAAACACGAAAAAAACCCAGGATCTGGGCAACAAGTATGCGAAGAAGGCAAAATCATGAGCCAGATGCGGACATAACCCAGACGAAACCCAGGCCTAACCGGTGTTATCCTCTAAAATATCGATCGAAACCAAGTTTAATTGACTGCCTCAGTGTGGTACAACATTACTACGTGATTCAAACACGAAAAAACCCAGGATCTAGCCAACAAGTTTGCGAAAAAGGCAAAATCATGAGCCAGATGCGGGCATAACCCAGACCTAACCCAGACCTAACCGGTGTCATCCTCTGAAATATTGTTCGAAACCAGGTTTAATTGACTGCTTCAGTGTGTTACCACATTCCTACGTGATTCAAACACGAAAAAAACCCAAGATCTGGCCAACAAGTTTGCGAAAAAGGCAAAATCATGAGCCAGATGCGCGCATATCCCAGACCTAACCCAGACCTAACCGGTGTTATCCTCCAAAATATTGATCGAAACCAGGTTTAATTGACTGCCTCAGTGTGGTACCACATTACTACGTGATTCAAACACGGAAAAAACCCAGGATCTGGCCATGAAGTTTGCGAAGAAGGCAAAATCATGAGCCAGATGCGGGCATATCCCGGACCTAACCCAGACTTAACCGGTGTTATCCTCTGAAATATTGATCGAAACCAGGTTTAATTGACTGCCTCAGTGTGGTACAACATTACTACGTGATTCAAACACGAAAAAAACCCTGGATCTGGACAACAAGTTTGCGAAAAGGCGAAAGTATAAGCCAGATGCGCGAATATCCCAGACGTAACCCAGACCTAACCGGTGTTATCCTCTAAAATATTGATCGAAACCATGTTTAATTGACTGCTTCATTGTGTTACCACATTACTGCATGATTCAAACACGAAAAAAACCCAGGATCTGGCCAACAAGTATGCGAAGAAGGCAAAATCATGAGCCAGATGCGGACATAACCCAGACGAAACCCAGGCCTAACCGGTGTTATCCTCTAAAATATTGATCGAAACCAGGTTTAATTGACTGCCTCAGTGTGGTACAACATTACTACGTGATTCAAACACGAAAAAACCCAGGATCTAGCCAACAAGTTTGCGAAAAAGGCAAAATCATGAGCCAGATGCGGGCATAACCCAGACCTAACCCAGACCTAACCGGTGTCATCCTCTGAAATATTGTTCGAAACCAGGTTCAATTGACTGCTTCAGTGTGCTACCACATTCCTACGTGATTCAAACACGAAAGAAACCCAAGATCTGGCCAACAAGTTTGCGAAAAAGGCAAAATCATGAGCCCGATGCGGGCATAACCCAGGTACCTAACCCAGACCTAACCGGTGTTATCCTCTAAAATATTGATCGAAACCAGGTTTAATTGACTGCCTCAGTGTGGTACCACATTACTACGTGATTCAAACACGGAAAAAACCCAGGATCTGGCCATGAAGTTTGCGAAGAAGGCAAAATCATGAGCCAGATGCGGGCATATCCCGGACCTAACCCAGACTTAACCGGTGTTATCCTCTGCAATATTGATCGAAACCAGGTTTAATTGACTGCCTCAGTGTGGTACCACATTACTACGTGATTCAAACACGGAAAAAACCCAGGATCTGGCCAACAAGTTTGCGAAAAAGGCGAAAGTATAAACCCAGATGCGCGCATATCCCAGACCTAACCCAGCCCTAACCGGTGTTATGCTCTAAAATATTGATCGAAACCAAGTTTAATTGACTGCTCCATTGTGTTACCACATTACTACGTGATTCAAACACGAAAAAAACCCAGGATCTGGCTGACAAATATACGAAGAAGGCAAAATCATGAGCCAGATGCGGGCATATTCCGGACCTACCCCAGACTTAACCGGTGTTATCCTCTGAAATATTGATCGAAACCAGGTTTGATTGACTGCTTCAGTGTGTTACCACATTACTACGTGATTCAATCACGAAAAAAATCCAGGATCTGGCCAACAAGTATGCGAAGAAGGCAAAATCATGAGCCAGATGCGGGCATATCCCGGACCTAACGCAGACCTAACCGGTGTTATCCTCTAAAATATTGATCGAAACCAGGGTTAATTGACTGCCTCAGTGTGGTACCACATTACTACGTGATTCAAACACGAAAAAAACCCAGGATCTGGCCGACAAGTATGCGGAGAAGGCAAAATCATGAGCCAGATGCGGGCATATTCCGGACCTAACCCAGACCTAACCGGTGTTATCCGCTGAAATATTGATCGAAACCAGGTTTGATTGACTGCTTCAGTGTGTTACCACATTACTACGTGATTCAATCACGAAAAAAATCCAGGATCTGGCCAACAAGTATGCGAAGAAGGCAAAATCATGAGCCAGAAGCGGGCATATCCCGGACCTAACCCAGACTTAACCGGTGTTATCCTCTGAAATATTGAACGAAACCAGGTTTAATTGACAGCCTCAGTGTGGTACAACATTACTACGTGATTCAAACACGAAAAAAACCCTGGATCTGGACAACAAGTTTGCGAAAAGGCGAAAGTATAAGCCAGATGCGCGAATATCCCAGACGTAACCCAGACCTAACCGGTGTTATCCTCTAAAATATTGATCGAAACCAAGTTTAATTGACTGCTCCATTGTGTTACCACATTACTACGTGATTCAAACACGAAAAAAACCCAGGATCTGGCTGACAAATATACGAAGAAGGCAAAATCATGAGCCAGATGCGGGCATATTCCGGACCTACCCCAGACCTAACCGGTGTTATCCTCTGAAATATTGATCGAAACCAGGTTTGATTGACTGCTTCAGTGTGTTACCACATTACTACGTGATTCAATCACGAAAAAAATCCAGGATCTGGCTGACAAATATACGAAGAAGGCAAAATCATGAGCCAGATGCGGGCATATTCCGGACCTACCCCAGACCTAACCGGTGTTATCCTCTGAAATATTGATCGAAACCAGGTTTGATTGACTGCTTCAGTGTGTTACCACATTACTACGTGATTCAATCACGAAAAAAATCCAGGATCTGGCCAACAAGTATGCGAAGAAGGCAAAATCATGAGCCAGATGCGGGCATATCCCGGACCTAACGCAGACCTAACCGGTGTTATCCTCTAAAATATTGATCGAAACCAGGGTTAATTGACTGCCTCAGTGTGGTACCACATTACTACGTGATTCAAACACGAAAAAAACCCAGGATCTGGCCGACAAGTATGCGGAGAAGGCAAAATCATGAGCCAGATGCGGGCATATTCCGGACCTAACCCAGACCTAACCGGTGTTATCCGCTGAAATATTGATCGAAACCAGGTTTGATTGACTGCTTCAGTGTGTTACCACATTACTACGTGATTCAATCACGAAAAAAATCCAGGATCTGGCCAACAAGTATGCGAAGAAGGCAAAATCATGAGCCAGAAGCGGGCATATCCCGGACCTAACCCAGACTTAACCGGTGTTATCCTCTGAAATATTGAACGAAACCAGGTTTAATTGACAGCCTCAGTGTGGTACAACATTACTACGTGATTCAAACACGAAAAAAACCCTGGATCTGGACAACAAGTTTGCGAAAAGGCGAAAGTATAAGCCAGATGCGCGAATATCCCAGACGTAACCCAGACCTAACCGGTGTTATCCTCTAAAATATTGATCGAAACCATGTTTAATTGACTGCTTCAGTGTGTTACCACATTACTGCATGATTCAAACACGAAAAAAACCCAGGATCTGGCCAACAAGTATGCGAAGAAGGCAAAATCATGAGCCAGATGCGGACATAACCCAGACGTAACCCAGGCCTAACCGGTGTTATCCTCTAAAATATTGATCGAAACCAGGTTTAATTGACTGCCTCAGTGTGGTACAACATTGCTACGTGATTCAAACACGAAAAAACCCAGGATCTATCCAACAAGTTTGCGAAAAAGGCAAAATCATGAGCCAGATGCGGGCATAACCCAGACCTAACCCAGACCTAACCGTTGTTATCCTCTAAAATATTGATCGAAACCAGGTTTAATTGACTGCTTCAGTGTGTTACCACATTCCAACGTGATTCAAACACGAAAAAAACCCAGGACCTGGCCAACAAGTATGCGAAGAAGGCAAAATCATGAGCCAGATGCGGGCATATTCCGGACCTAACCCAGACCTAACCGGTGTTATCCTCTGAAATATTGATCGAAACCAGGTTCAATTGACTGCTCCAGTGTGTTACCACATTCCTACGTGATTCAAACACGAAAGAAACCCAAGATCTGGCCAACAAGTTTGCGAAAAAGGCAAAATCATGAGCCAGATGCGGGCATAACCCAGGTACCTAACCCAGACCTAACCGGTGTTATCCTCTAAAATATTGATCGAAACCAGGTTTAATTGACTGCTTCAGTGTGTTACCACATTACTACGTGATTCAAACACGATAAAAACCCTGGATCTGGCCGACAAGTATGCGAAGAAGGCAAAATCATGAGCCAGATGCGGGCATATTCCGGACCTAACCCAGACCTAACCGGTGTTATCCTCTACAATATTGATCGAAACCAGGTTTAATTGACTGCCTCAGTGTGGTACCACATTACTACGTGATTCAAACACGGAAAAAACCCAGGATCTGGCCAACAAGTTTGCGAAATAGGCGAAAGTATAAACCCAGATGCGCGCATATCCCAGACCTAACCCAGACCTAACCGGTGTTATGCTCTAAAATATTGATCGAAACCAGGTTTAATTGACTGCTCCATTGTGTTACCACATTACTACGTGATTCAAACACGAAAAAAACCCAGGATCTGGCCATCAAGTATGCGAAGAAAGCAAAATCATGAGCCAGATGCGGGCATATCCCGGACCTAACCCAGACTTAACCGGTGTTATCCTCTGAAATATTGATCGAAACCAGGTTCAATTGACTGCTTCCGTGTGTTACCTCATTCCTACGTGATTCAAACACGAAAGAAACCCAAGATCTGGCCAACAAGTTTGCGAAAAAGGCAAAATCATGAGCCAGATGCGGGCATAACCCAGGTACCTAACCCAGACCTAACCGGTGTTATCCTCTAAAATATTGATCGAAACCAGGTTTAATGTACTGCTTCAGTGTGTTACCACATTACTACGTGATTCAAACACGATAAAAACCCAGGATCTGGCCGACAAGTATGCGAAGAAGGCAAAATCATGAGCCAGATGCGGGCATATTCCGGACCTAACCCAGACCTAACCGGTGTTATCCTCTGCAATATTGATCGAAATCAGGTTTAATTGACTGCCTCAGTGTGGTACCACATTACTACGTGATTCAAACACGGAAAAACCCCAGGATCTGGCCAACAAGTTTGCGAAAAAGGCGAAAGTATAAGCCAGATGCGCGCATATCCCAGACCTAACCCAGACCTAACCGGTGTTATCCTCTAAAATATTGATCGAAACCAGGTTTAATTGACTGCCTCAGTGTGGTACAACATTACTACGTGATTCAAACACGAAAAAAACCAAGGATCTGGCCAACAAGTATGCGAAGAAGGCAAAATCGTGAGCCAGATGCGGGCACATTCCGGACCTAACCCAGACCTAACCGGTGTCATCCTCTGAAATATTGATCGAAACCAGGTTTAATTGACTGCCTCAGTGTGGTACAACATTACTACGTGATTCAAACACGAAAAAAACCCTGGATCTGGACAACAAGTTTGCGAAAAGGCGAAAGTATAAGCCAGATGCGCGAATATCCCAGACGTAACCCAGACCTAACCGGTGTTATCCTCTAAAATATTGATCGAAACCAGGTTTAATTGACTGCTTCAGTGTGTTACCACATTACTACGTGATTCAAACACGAAAAAAACCCAGGATCTGGCCGACAAGTATGCGAAGAAGGCAAAATCATGAGCCAGATGCGGGCATATTCCGGACCTAACCCAGACCTAACCGGTGTTATCCCCTGAAATATTGATCGAAACCAGGTTTGATTGACTGCTTCAGTGTGTTACCACATTACTACGTGATTCAATCACGAAAAAAATCCAGGATCTGGCCATCAAGTATGCGAAGAAGGCAAAATCATGAGCCAGATGCGGGCATATCCCGGACCTAACGTAGCCCTAACCGGTGTTATCCTCTAAAATATTGATCGAAACCAGGGTTAATTGACTGCTTCATTGTGTTACCACATTACTACGTGATTCAAACACGAAAAAAACACTGGATCAGGCCAACAAGAATGCGAAGAAGGCAAAATCATGAGCCAGATGCGCGCCTATCCCAGACCTAAGCCAGACCTAACCGGTGTTATCCTCTAAAATATTGATCGAAACCAGGGTTAATTGACTGCTTCATTGTGTTACCACATTACTACGTGATTCAATCACGAAAAAAACCCAGGATCTGGCCAACAAGTATACGAAGAAGGCAAAATTATGAGCCAGATGCGGGCATAACCCAGACCTAACCCAGACCTAACCGGTGTTATCCTCTAAAATATTGATCGAAACCAGGTTTAATTGACTGCTTCAGTGTGTTACCACATTACTACGTGATTCAAACACGATAAAAACCCAGGATCTGGCCGACAAGTATGCGAAGAAGGCAAAATCATGAGCCAGATGCGGGCATATTCCGGACCTAACCCAGACCTAACCGGTGTTATCCTCTGCAATATTGATCGAAACCAGGTTTAATTGACTGCCTCAGTGTGGTACCACATTACTACGTGATTCAAACACGGAAAAAACCCAGGATCTGGCCAACAAGTTTGCGAAAAAGGCGAAAGTATAAACCCAGATGCGCGCATATCCCAGACCTAACCCAGCCCTAACCGGTGTTATGCTCTAAAATATTGATCGAAACCAGGTTTAATTGACTGCTCCATTGTGTTACCACATTACTACGTGATTCAAACAC
Source organism: Colletes latitarsis (assembly GCF_051014445.1). NCBI lineage: Eukaryota > Metazoa > Arthropoda > Insecta > Hymenoptera > Colletidae > Colletes > Colletes latitarsis. The sequence goes on along the minus strand of NW_027488380.1, from coordinate 1,838,412 downwards.
GAAAAAAACCCAGGATCTGGCTGACAAATATACGAAGAAGGCAAAATCATGAGCCAGATGCGGGCATATTCCGGACCTACCCCAGACCTAACCGGTGTTATCCTCTGAAATATTGATCGAAACCAGGTTTGATTGACTGCTTCAGTGTGTTACCACATTACTACGTGATTCAATCACGAAAAAAATCCAGGATCTGGCCAACAAGTATGCGAAGAAGGCAAAATCATGAGCCAGATGCGGGCATATCCCGGACCTAACGCAGACCTAACCGGTGTTATCCTCTAAAATATTGATCGAAACCAGGGTTAATTGACTGCCTCAGTGTGGTACCACATTACTACGTGATTCAAACACGAAAAAAACCCAGGATCTGGCCGACAAGTATGCGGAGAAGGCAAAATCATGAGCCAGATGCGGGCATATTCCGGACCTAACCCAGACCTAACCGGTGTTATCCGCTGAAATATTGATCGAAACCAGGTTTGATTGACTGCTTCAGTGTGTTACCACATTACTACGTGATTCAATCACGAAAAAAATCCAGGATCTGGCCAACAAGTATGCGAAGAAGGCAAAATCATGAGCCAGAAGCGGGCATATCCCGGACCTAACCCAGACTTAACCGGTGTTATCCTCTGAAATATTGAACGAAACCAGGTTTAATTGACTGCCTCAGTGTGGTACAACATTACTACGTGATTCAAACACGAAAAAAACCCTGGATCTGGACAACAAGTTTGCGAAAAGGCGAAAGTATAAGCCAGATGCGCGAATATCCCAGACGTAACCCAGACCTAACCGGTGTTATCCTCTAAAATATTGATCGAAACCATGTTTAATTGACTGCTTCAGTGTGTTACCACATTACTGCATGATTCAAACACGAAAAAAACCCAGGATCTGGCCAACAAGTATGCGAAGAAGGCAAAATCATGAGCCAGATGCGGACATAACCCAGACGTAACCCAGGCCTAACCGGTGTTATCCTCTAAAATATTGATCGAAACCAGGTTTAATTGACTGCCTCAGTGTGGTACAACATTGCTACGTGATTCAAACACGAAAAAACCCAGGATCTATCCAACAAGTTTGCGAAAAAGGCAAAATCATGAGCCAGATGCGGGCATAACCCAGACCTAACCCAGACCTAACCGTTGTTATCCTCTGAAATATTGATCGAAACCAGGTTCAATTGACTGCTCCAGTGTGTTACCACATTCCTACGTGATTCAAACACGAAAGAAACCCAAGATCTGGCCAACAAGTTTGCGAAAAAGGCAAAATCATGAGCCAGATGCGGGCATAACCCAGGTACCTAACCCAGACCTAACCGGTGTTATCCTCTGAAATATTGATCGAAACCAGGTTCAATTGACTGCTCCAGTGTGTTACCACATTCCTACGTGATTCAAACACGAAAGAAACCCAAGATCTGGCCAACAAGTTTGCGAAAAAGGCAAAATCATGAGCCAGATGCGGGCATAACCCAGGTACCTAACCCAGACCTAACCGGTGTTATCCTCTAAAATATTGATCGAAACCAGGTTTAATTGACTGCTTCAGTGTGTTACCACATTACTACGTGATTCAAACACGATAAAAACCCTGGATCTGGCCGACAAGTATGCGAAGAAGGCAAAATCATGAGCCAGATGCGGGCATATTCCGGACCTAACCCAGACCTAACCGGTGTTATCCTCTACAATATTGATCGAAACCAGGTTTAATTGACTGCCTCAGTGTGGTACCACATTACTACGTGATTCAAACACGGAAAAAACCCAGGATCTGGCCAACAAGTTTGCGAAATAGGCGAAAGTATAAACCCAGATGCGCGCATATCCCAGACCTAACCCAGACCTAACCGGTGTTATGCTCTAAAATATTGATCGAAACCAGGTTTAATTGACTGCTCCATTGTGTTACCACATTACTACGTGATTCAAACACGAAAAAAACCCAGGATCTGGCCATCAAGTATGCGAAGAAAGCAAAATCATGAGCCAGATGCGGGCATATCCCGGACCTAACCCAGACTTAACCGGTGTTATCCTCTGAAATATTGATCGAAACCAGGTTCAATTGACTGCTTCCGTGTGTTACCACATTCCTACGTGATTCAAACACGAAAGAAACCCAAGATCTGGCCAACAAGTTTGCGAAAAAGGCAAAATCATGAGCCAGATGCGGGCATAACCCAGGTACCTAACCCAGACCTAACCGGTGTTATCCTCTAAAATATTGATCGAAACCAGGTTTAATGTACTGCTTCAGTGTGTTACCTCATTACTACGTGATTCAAACACGATAAAAACCCAGGATCTGGCCGACAAGTATGCGAAGAAGGCAAAATCATGAGCCAGATGCGGGCATATTCCGGACCTAACCCAGACCTAACCGGTGTCATCCTCTGAAATATTGATCGAAACCAGGTTTAATTGACTGCTTCAGTGTGTTACCACATTACTACGTGATTCAATCACGAAAAAAATCCAGGATCTGGCCAACATGTATGCGAAGAAGGCAAAATCATGAGCCAGATGCGGGCATATCCCGGACCTAACGCAGACCTAACCGGTGTTATCCTCTAAAATATTGATCGAAACCAGGGTTAATTGACTGCCTCAGTGTGGTACCACATTACTACGTGATTCAAACACGAAAAAAGCCCAGGACCTGGCCAACAAGTATGCGAAAAGGCGAAAGTATAAGCCAGATGCGCGAATATCCCAGACGTAACCCAGACCTAACCGGTGTTATCCTCTAAAATATTGATCGAAACCAGGGTTAATTGACTGCCTCAGTGTGGTACCACATTACTACGTGATTCAAACACGGAAAAACCCCAGGATCTGGCCAACAAGTTTGCGAAAAAGGCGAAAGTATAAGCCAGATGCGCGCATATCCCAGACCTAACCCAGACCTAACCGGTGTTATCCTCTAAAATATTGATCGAAACCAGGTTTAATTGACTGCCTCAGTGTGGTACAACATTACTACGTGATTCAAACACGAAAAAAACCAAGGATCTGGCCAACAAGTATGCGAAGAAGGCAAAATCGTGAGCCAGATGCGGGCACATTCCGGACCTAATCCAGACCTAACCGGTGTCATCCTCTGAAATATTGATCGAAACCAGGTTTAATTGACTGCCTCAGTGTGGTACAACATTACTACGTGATTCAAACACGAAAAAAACCCTGGATCTGGACAACAAGTTTGCGAAAAGGCGAAAGTATAAGCCAGATGCGCGAATATCCCAGACGTAACCCAGACCTAACCGGTGTTATCCTCTAAAATATTGATCGAAACCAGGTTTAATTGACTGCTTCAGTGTGCTACCACATTACTACGTGATTCAAACACGAAAAAAACCCAGGATCTGGCCGACAAGTATGCGAAGAAGGCAAAATCATGAGCCAGATGCGGGCATATTCCGGACCTAACCCAGACCTAACCGGTGTTATCCCCTGAAATATTGATCGAAACCAGGTTTGATTGACTGCTTCAGTGTGTTACCACATTACTACGTGATTCAATCACGAAAAAAATCCAGGATCTGGCCATCAAGTATGCGAAGAAGGCAAAATCATGAGCCAGATGCGGGCATATCCCGGACCTAACGTAGCCCTAACCGGTGTTATCCTCTAAAATATTGATCGAAACCAGGGTTAATTGACTGCTTCATTGTGTTACCACATTACTACGTGATTCAAACACGAAAAAAACACTGGATCAGGCCAACAAGAATGCGAAGAAGGCAAAATCATGAGCCAGATGCGCGCCTATCCCAGACCTAAGCCAGACCTAACCGGTGTTATCCTCTAAAATATTGATCGAAACCAGGGTTAATTGACTGCTTCATTGTGTTACCACATTACTACGTGATTCAATCACGAAAAAAACCCAGGATCTGGCCAACAAGTATACGAAGAAGGCAAAATTATGAGCCAGATGCGGGCATAACCCAGACCTAACCCAGACCTAACCGGTGTTATCCTCTAAAATATTGATCGAAACCAGGTTTAATTGACTGCTTCAGTGTGTTACCACATTACTACGTGATTCAAACACGATAAAAACCCAGGATCTGGCCGACAAGTATGCGAAGAAGGCAAAATCATGAGCCAGATGCGGGCATATTCCGGACCTAACCCAGACCTAACCGGTGTTATCCTCTGCAATATTGATCGAAACCAGGTTTAATTGACTGCCTCAGTGTGGTACCACATTACTACGTGATTCAAACACGGAAAAAACCCAGGATCTGGCCAACAAGTTTGCGAAAAAGGCGAAAGTATAAACCCAGATGCGCGCATATCCCAGACCTAACCCAGCCCTAACCGGTGTTATGCTCTAAAATATTGATCGAAACCAGGTTTAATTGACTGCTCCATTGTGTTGCCACATTACTACGTGATTCAAACACGAAAAAAACCCAGGATCTGGCTGACAAATATACGAAGAAGGCAAAATCATGAGCCAGATGCGGGCATATTCCGGACCTACCCCAGACCTAACCGGTGTTATCCTCTGGAATATTGATCGAAACCAGGTTTGATTGACTGCTTCAGTGTGTTACCACATTACTACGTGATTCAATCACGAAAAAAATCCAGGATCTGGCCAACAAGTATGCGAAGAAGGCAAAATCATGAGCCAGATGCGGGCATATCCCGGACCTAACGCAGACCTAACCGGTGTTATCCTCTAAAATATTGATCGAAACCAGGGTTAATTGACTGCCTCAGTGTGGTACCACATTACTACGTGATTCAAACACGAAAAAAGCCCAGGACCTGGCCAACAAGTATGCGAAAAGGCGAAAGTATAAGCCAGATGCGCGAATATCCCAGACGTAACCCAGACCTAACCGGTGTTATCCTCTAAAATATTGATCGAAACCAGGGTTAATTGACTGCCTCAGTGTGGTACCACATTACTACGTGATTCAAACACGGAAAAACCCCAGGATCTGGCCAACAAGTTTGCGAAAAAGGCGAAAGTATAAGCCAGATGCGCGCATATCCCAGACCTAACCCAGACCTAACCGGTGTTATCCTCTAAAATATTGATCGAAACCAGGTTTAATTGACTGCCTCAGTGTGGTACAACATTACTACGTGATTCAAACACGAAAAAAACCAAGGATCTGGCCAACAAGTATGCGAAGAAGGCAAAATCGTGAGCCAGATGCGGGCACATTCCGGACCTAACCCAGACCTAACCGGTGTCATCCTCTGAAATATTGATCGAAACCAGGTTTAATTGACTGCCTCAGTGTGGTACAACATTACTACGTGATTCAAACACGAAAAAAACCCTGGATCTGGACAACATGTTTGCGAAAAGGCGAAAGTATAAGCCAGATGCGCGAATATCCCAGACGTAACCCAGACCTAACCGGTGTTATCCTCTAAAATATTGATCGAAACCAGGTTTAATTGACTGCTTCAGTGTGTTACCACATTACTACGTGATTCAAACACGAAAAAAACCCAGGATCTGGCCGACAAGTATGCGAAGAAGGCAAAATCATGAGCCAGATGCGGGCATATTCCGGACCTAACCCAGACCTAACCGGTGTTATCCCCTGAAATATTGATCGAAACCAGGTTTGATTGACTGCTTCAGTGTGTTACCACATTACTACGTGATTCAATCACGAAAAAAATCCAGGATCTGGCCATCAAGTATGCGAAGAAGGCAAAATCATGAGCCAGATGCGGGCATATCCCGGACCTAACGTAGCCCTAACCGGTGTTATCCTCTAAAATATTGATCGAAACCAGGGTTAATTGACTGCTTCATTGTGTTACCACATTACTACGTGATTCAAACACGAAAAAAACACTGGATCAGGCCAACAAGAATGCGAAGAAGGCAAAATCATGAGCCAGATGCGCGCCTATCCCAGACCTAAGCCAGACCTAACCGGTGTTATCCTCTAAAATATTGATCGAAACCAGGGTTAATTGACTGCTTCATTGTGTTACCACATTACTACGTGATTCAATCACGAAAAAAACCCAGGATCTGGCCAACAAGTATACGAAGAAGGCAAAATTATGAGCCAGATGCGGGCATAACCCAGACCTAACCCAGACCTAACCGGTGTTATCCTCTAAAATATTGATCGAAACCAGGTTTAATTGACTGCTTCAGTGTGTTACCACATTACTACGTGATTCAAACACGATAAAAACCCAGGATCTGGCCGACAAGTATGCGAAGAAGGCAAAATCATGAGCCAGATGCGGGCATATTCCGGACCTAACCCAGACCTAACCGGTGTTATCCTCTGCAATATTGATCGAAACCAGGTTTAATTGACTGCCTCAGTGTGGTACCACATTACTACGTGATTCAAACACGGAAAAAACCCAGGATCTGGCCAACAAGTTTGCGAAAAAGGCGAAAGTATAAACCCAGATGCGCGCATATCCCAGACCTAACCCAGCCCTAACCGGTGTTATGCTCTAAAATATTGATCGAAACCAGGTTTAATTGACTGCTCCATTGTGTTACCACATTACTACGTGATTCAAACACGAAAAAAACCCAGGATCTGGCTGACAAATATACGAAGAAGGCAAAATCATGAGCCAGATGCGGGCATATTCCGGACCTACCCCAGACCTAACCGGTGTTATCCTCTGAAATATTGATCGAAACCAGGTTTGATTGACTGCTTCAGTGTGTTACCACATTACTACGTGATTCAATCACGAAAAAAATCCAGGATCTGGCCAACAAGTATGCGAAGAAGGCAAAATCATGAGCCAGATGCGGGCATATCCCGGACCTAACGCAGACCTAACCGGTGTTATCCTCTAAAATATTGATCGAAACCAGGGTTAATTGACTGCCTCAGTGTGGTACCACATTACTACGTGATTCAAACACGAAAAAAACCCAGGATCTGGCCAACAAGTTTGCGAAAAAGGCAAAATCATGAGCCAGATGCGGGCATAACCCAGACCTAACCCAGACCTAACCGTTGTTATCCTCTAAAATATTGATCGAAACCAGGTTTAATTGACTGCTTCAGTGTGTTACCACATTCCTACGTGATTCAAACACGAAAAAAACCCAGGACCTGGCCAACAAGTATGCGAAGAAGGCAAAATCATGAGCCAGATGCGGGCATATTCCGGACCTAACCCAGACCTAACCGGTGTTATCCTCTGAAATATTGATCGAAACCAGGTTCAATTGACTGCTCCAGTGTGTTACCACATTCCTACGTGATTCAAACACGAAAGAAACCCAAGATCTGGCCAACAAGTTTGCGAAAAAGGCAAAATCATGAGCCAGATGCGGGCATAACCCAGGTACCTAACCCAGACCTAACCGGTGTTATCCTCTAAAATATTGATCGAAACCAGGTTTAATTGACTGCTTCAGTGTGTTACCACATTACTACGTGATTCAAACACGATAAAAACCCTGGATCTGGCCGACAAGTATGCGAAGAAGGCAAAATCATGAGCCAGATGCGGGCATATTCCGGACCTAACCCAGACCTAACCGGTGTTATCCTCTACAATATTGATCGAAACCAGGTTTAATTGACTGCCTCAGTGTGGTACCACATTACTACGTGATTCAAACACGGAAAAAACCCAGGATCTGGCCAACAAGTTTGCGAAATAGGCGAAAGTATAAACCCAGATGCGCGCATATCCCAGACCTAACCCAGACCTAACCGGTGTTATGCTCTAAAATATTGATCGAAACCAGGTTTAATTGACTGCTCCATTGTGTTACCACATTACTACGTGATTCAAACACGAAAAAAACCCAGGATCTGGCCATCAAGTATGCGAAGAAAGCAAAATCATGAGCCAGATGCGGGCATATCCCGGACCTAACCCAGACTTAACCGGTGTTATCCTCTGAAATATTGATCGAAACCAGGTTCAATTGACTGCTTCCGTGTGTTACCACATTCCTACGTGATTCAAACACGAAAGAAACCCAAGATCTGGCCAACAAGTTTGCGAAAAAGGCAAAATCATGAGCCAGATGCGGGCATAACCCAGGTACCTAACCCAGACCTAACCGGTGTTATCCTCTAAAATATTGATCGAAACCAGGTTTAATGTACTGCTTCAGTGTGTTACCACATTACTACGTGATTCAAACACGATAAAAACCCAGGATCTGGCCGACAAGTATGCGAAGAAGGCAAAATCATGAGCCAGATGCGGGCATATTCCGGACCTAACCCAGACCTAACCGGTGTTATCCTCTGCAATATTGATCGAAACCAGGTTTAATTGACTGCCTCAGTGTGGTACCACATTACTACGTGATTCAAACACGGAAAAACCCCAGGATCTGGCCAACAAGTTTGCGAAAAAGGCGAAAGTATAAGCCAGATGCGCGCATATCCCAGACCTAACCCAGACCTAACCGGTGTTATCCTCTAAAATATTGATCGAAACCAGGTTTAATTGACTGCCTCAGTGTGGTACAACATTACTACGTGATTCAAACACGAAAAAAACCAAGGATCTGGCCAACAAGTATGCGAAGAAGGCAAAATCGTGAGCCAGATGCGGGCACATTCCGGACCTAACCCAGACCTAACCGGTGTCATCCTCTGAAATATTGATCGAAACCAGGTTTAATTGACTGCCTCAGTGTGGTACAACATTACTACGTGATTCAAACACGAAAAAAACCCTGGATCTGGACAACAAGTTTGCGAAAAGGCGAAAGTATAAGCCAGATGCGCGAATATCCCAGACGTAACCCAGACCTAACCGGTGTTATCCTCTAAAATATTGATCGAAACCAGGTTTAATTGACTGCTTCAGTGTGTTACCACATTACTACGTGATTCAAACACGAAAAAAACCCAGGATCTGGCCGACAAGTATGCGAAGAAGGCAAAATCATGAGCCAGATGCGGGCATATTCCGGACCTAACCCAGACCTAACCGGTGTTATCCCCTGAAATATTGATCGAAACCAGGTTTGATTGACTGCTTCAGTGTGTTACCACATTACTACGTGATTCAATCACGAAAAAAATCCAGGATCTGGCCATCAAGTATGCGAAGAAGGCAAAATCATGAGCCAGATGCGGGCATATCCCGGACCTAACGTAGCCCTAACCGGTGTTATCCTCTAAAATATTGATCGAAACCAGGGTTAATTGACTGCTTCATTGTGTTACCACATTACTACGTGATTCAAACACGAAAAAAACACTGGATCAGGCCAACAAGAATGCGAAGAAGGCAAAATCATGAGCCAGATGCGCGCCTATCCCAGACCTAAGCCAGACCTAACCGGTGTTATCCTCTAAAATATTGATCGAAACCAGGGTTAATTGACTGCTTCATTGTGTTACCACATTACTACGTGATTCAATCACGAAAAAAACCCAGGATCTGGCCAACAAGTATACGAAGAAGGCAAAATTATGAGCCAGATGCGGGCATAACCCAGACCTAACCCAGACCTAACCGGTGTTATCCTCTAAAATATTGATCGAAACCAGGGTTAATTGACTGCTTCATTGTGTTACCACATTACTACGTGATTCAAACACGAAAAAAACCCAGGATCTGGCCATCAAGTATGCGAAGAAGGCAAAATCATGAGCCAGATGCGGGCATATCCCGGACCTAACCCAGACTTAACCGGTGTTATCCTCTGAAATATTGATCGAAACCAGGTTTAATTGACTGCCTCAGTGTGGTACAACATTACTACGTGATTCAAACACGAAAAAAACCCAGGATCTGGCCAACAAGTTTGCGAAAAAGGCGAAAGTATAAGCCAGATGCGCGAATATCCCAGACCTAACCCAGACCTAACCGGTGTTATCCTCTAAAATATTGATCGAAACCAGGTTTAATTGGCTGCTTCATTGTGTTACCACATTACTGCGTGATTCAAACACGAAAAAAACCCAGGATCTGGCCAACAAATTTGCGAAAAAGGCGAAAGTATAAGCCAGATGCGGGCATAACCCAGACCTAACCCAGACCTAACCGGTGTTATCCTCTAAAATATTGATCGAAACCAGGGTTAATTGACTGCTTCATTGTGTTACCACATTACTACGTGATTCAAACACGGAAAAAGCCCAGGATCTGGCCATCAAGTTTGCGAAGAAGGCAAAATCATGAGCCAGATGCGGGCATATCCCGGACCTAACCCAGACTTAACCGGTGTTATCCTCTGAAATATTGATCGAAACCAGGTTTAATTGACTGCCTCAGTGTGGTACAACATTACTACGTGATTCAAACACGAAAAAAACCCTGGATCTGGACAACAAGTTTGCGAAAAGGCGAAAGTATAAGCCAGATGCGCGAATATCCCAGACGTAACCCAGACCTAACCGGTGTTATCCTCTAAAATATTGATCGAAACCATGTTTAATTGACTGCTTCAGTGTGTTACCACATTACTGCATGATTCAAACACGAAAAAAACCCAGGATCTGGCCAACAAGTATGCGAAGAAGGCAAAATCATGAGCCAGATGCGGACATAACCCAGACGAAACCCAGACCTAACTGGTGTTATCCTCTGAAATATTGATCGAAACCAGGTTCAATTGACTGCTTCAGTGTGTTACCACATTCCTACGTGATTCAAACACGAAAGAAACCCAAGATCTGGCCAACAAGTTTGCGAAAAAGGCAAAATCATGAGCCAGATGCGGGCATAACCCAGGTACCTAACCCAGACCTAACCGGTGTTATCCTCTAAAATATTGATCGAAACCATGTTTAATTGACTGCCTCAGTGTGGTACCACATTACTACGTGATTCAATCACGGAAAAAACCCAGGATCTGGCCAACAAGTTTGCGAAAAAGGCAAAATCATGAGCCAGATGCGGGCATATCCCGGACCTAACGTAGCCCTAACCGGTGTTATCCTCTAAAATATTGATCGAAACCAGGTTTAATTGGCTGCTTCATTGTGTTACCACATTACTGCGTGATTCAAACACGAAAAAAACCCAGGATCTGGCCAACAAATTTGCGAAAAAGGCGAAAGTATAAGCCAGATGCGGGCATAACCCAAACCTAACCCAGACCTAACCGGTGTTATCCTCTAAAATATTGATCGAAACCAGGGTTAATTGACTGCTTCATTGTGTTACCACATTACTACGTGATTCAAACACGAAAAAAACCCAGGATCTGGCCATCAAGTATGCGAAGAAGGCAAAATCATGAGCCAGATGCGGGCATATCCCGGACCTAACCCAGACTTAACCGGTGTTATCCTCTGAAATATTGATCGAAAACAGGTTTAATTGACTGCCTCAGTGTGGTACAACATTACTACGTGATTCAAACACGAAAAAAACCCAGGATCTGGCCAACAAGTTTGCGAAAAAGGCGAAAGTATAAGCCAGATGCGCGAATATCCCAGACCTAACCCAGACCTAACCGGTGTTATCCTCTAAAATATTGATCGAAACCAGGTTTAATTGGCTGCTTCATTGTGTTACCACATTACTGCGTGATTCAAACACGAAAAAAACCCAGGATCTGGCCAACAAATTTGCGAAAAAGGCGAAAGTATAAGCCAGATGCGGGCATAACCCAGACCTAACCCAACCTAACCGGTGTTATCCTCTAAAATATTGATCGAAACCAGGGTTAATTGACTGCTTCATTGTGTTACCACATTACTACGTGATTCAAACACGGAAAAAACCCAGGATCTGGCCATCAAGTTTGCGAAGAAGGCAAAATCATGAGCCAGATGCGGGCATATTCCGGACCTAACCCAGACCTAACCGGTGTTATCCTCTAAAATATTGATCGAAACCAGGTTTAATTGACTGCTTCAGTGTGTTACCGCATTACTACGTGATTCAAACACGATAAAAACCCAGGATCTGGCCGACAAGTATGCGAAGAAGGCAAAATCATGAGCCAGATGCGGGCATATCCCGGACCTAACCCAGACTTAACCGGTGTTATCCTCTGAAATATTGATCGAAAACAGGTTTAATTGACTGCCTCAGTGTGGTACAACATTACTACGTGATTCAAACACGAATAAAACCCAGGATCTGGCCAACAAGTTTGCGAAAAAGGCGAAAGTATAAGCCAGATGCGCGAATATCCCAGACCTAACCCAGACCTAACCGGTGTTATCCTCTAAAATATTGATCGAAACCAGGTTTAATTGGCTGCTTCATTGTGTTACCACATTACTGCGTGATTCAAACACGAAAAAAACCCAGGATCTGGCCAACAAATTTGCGAAAAAGGCGAAAGTATAAGCCAGATGCGGGCATAACCCAGACCTAACCCAGACCTAACCGGTGTTATCCTCTAAAATATTGATCGAAACCAGGGTTAATTGACTGCTTCATTGTGTTACCACATTACTGCGTGATTCAAACACGAAAAAAACCCAGGATCTGGCCAACAAGTTTGCGAAAAAGGCAAAATCATGAGCCAGATGCGGGCATAACCCAGGTACCTAACCCAGACCTAACCGGTGTTATCCTCTAAAATATTGATCGAAACCAGGTTTAATTGACTGCTTCAGTGTGTTACCACATTACTACGTGATTCAAACACGATAAAAACCCAGGATCTGGCCGACAAGTATGCGAAGAAGGCAAAATCATGAGCCAGATGCGGGCATATTCCGGACCTAACCCAGACCTAACCGGTGTTATCCTCTGCAATATTGATCGAAACCAGGTTTAATTGACTGCTTCAGTGTGGTACAACATTACTACGTGATTCAAACACGAAAAAAACCCTGGATCTGGACAACAAGTTTGCGAAAAGGCGAAAGTATAAGCCAGATGCGCGAATATCCCAGACGTAACCCAGACCTAACCGGTGTTATCCTCTAAAATATTGATCGAAACCAGGTTTAATTGACTGCTTCAGTGTGTTACCACATTACTACGTGATTCAAACACGAAAAAAACCCAGGATCTGGCCGACAATTATGCGAAGAAGGCAAAATCATGAGCCAGATGCGGGCATATTACGGACCTAACCCAGACCTAACCGGTGTTATCCCCTGAAATATTGATCGAAACCAGGTTTGATTGACTGCTTCAGTGTGTTACCACATTACTACGTGATTCAAACACGAAAAAAACCAAGGATCTGGCCAACAAGTATGCGAAGAGGGCAAAATCGTGAGCCAGATGCGGGCACATTCCGGACCTAACCCAGACCTAACCGGTGTCATCCTCTGAAATATTGATCGAAACCAGGTTTAATTGACTGCCTCAGTGTGGTACAACATTACTACGTGATTCAAACACGAAAAAAACCCTGGATCTGGACAACAAGTTTGCGAAAAGGCGAAAGTATAAGCCAGATGCGCGAATATCCCAGACGTAACCCAGACCTAACCGGTGTTATCCTCTAAAATATTGATCGAAACCAGGTTTAATTGACTGCTTCAGTGTGTTACCACATTACTACGTGATTCAAACACGAAGAAAACCCAGGATCTGGCCGACAATTATGCGAAGAAGGCAAAATCATGAGCCAGATGCGGGCATATTCCGGACCTAACCCAGACCTAACCGGTGTTATCCCCTGAAATATTGATCGAAACCAGGTTTGATTGACTGCTTCAGTGTGTTACCACATTACTACGTGATTCAAACACGAAAAAAACCAAGGATCTGGCCAACAAGTATGCGAAGAAGGCAAAATCGTGAGCCAGATGCGGGCACATTCCGGACCTAACCCAGACCTAACCGGTGTCATCCTCTGAAATATTGATCGAAACCAGGTTTAATTGACTGCTTCAGTGTGTTACCACATTACTACGTGATTCAAACACGAAAAAAACCCAGGATCTGGCCGACAAGTATGCGAAGAAGGCAAAATCATGAGCCAGATGCGGGCATATTCCGGACCTAACCCAGACCTAACCGGTGTTATCCCCTGAAATATTGATCGAAACCAGGTTTGATTGACTGCTTCAGTGTGTTACCACATTACTACGTGATTCAATCACGAAAAAAATCCAGGATCTGGCCATCAAGTATGCGAAGAAGGCAAAATCATGAGCCAGATGCGGGCATATCCCGGACCTAACGTAGCCCTAACCGGTGTTATCCTCTAAAATATTGATCGAAACCAGGGTTAATTGACTGCTTCATTGTGTTACCACATTACTACGTGATTCAAACACGAAAAAAACACTGGATCAGGCCAACAAGAATGCGAAGAAGGCAAAATCATGAGCCAGATGCGCGCCTATCCCAGACCTAAGCCAGACCTAACCGGTGTTATCCTCTAAAATATTGATCGAAACCAGGGTTAATTGACTGCTTCATTGTGTTACCACATTACTACGTGATTCAATCACGAAAAAAACCCAGGATCTGGCCAACAAGTATACGAAGAAGGCAAAATTATGAGCCAGATGCGGGCATAACCCAGACCTAACCCAGACCTAACCGGTGTTATCCTCTAAAATATTGATCGAAACCAGGGTTAATTGACTGCTTCATTGTGTTACCACATTACTACGTGATTCAAACACGAAAAAAACCCAGGATCTGGCCATCAAGTATGCGAAGAAGGCAAAATCATGAGCCAGATGCGGGCATATCCCGGACCTAACCCAGACTTAACCGGTGTTATCCTCTGAAATATTGATCGAAACCAGGTTTAATTGACTGCCTCAGTGTGGTACAACATTACTACGTGATTCAAACACGAAAAAAACCCAGGATCTGGCCAACAAGTTTGCGAAAAAGGCGAAAGTATAAGCCAGATGCGCGAATATCCCAGACCTAACCCAGACCTAACCGGTGTTATCCTCTAAAATATTGATCGAAACCAGGTTTAATTGGCTGCTTCATTGTGTTACCACATTACTGCGTGATTCAAACACGAAAAAAACCCAGGATCTGGCCAACAAATTTGCGAAAAAGGCGAAAGTATAAGCCAGATGCGGGCATAACCCAGACCTAACCCAGACCTAACCGGTGTTATCCTCTAAAATATTGATCGAAACCAGGGTTAATTGACTGCTTCATTGTGTTACCACATTACTACGTGATTCAAACACGGAAAAAACCCAGGATCTGGCCATCAAGTTTGCGAAGAAGGCAAAATCATGAGCCAGATGCGGGCATATCCCGGACCTAACCCAGACTTAACCGGTGTTATCCTCTAAAATATTGATCGAAACCATGTTTAATTGACTGCTTCAGTGTGTTACCACATTACTGCATGATTCAAACACGAAAAAAACCCAGGATCTGGCCAACAAGTATGCGAAGAAGGCAAAATCATGAGCCAGATGCGGACATAACCCAGACGAAACCCAGACCTAACCGGTGTTATCCTCTGAAATATTGATCGAAACCAGGTTTAATTGACTGCTTCAGTGTGTTACCACATTCCTACGTGATTCAAACACGAAAGAAACCCAAGATCTGGCCAACAAGTTTGCGAAAAAGGCAAAATCATGAGCCAGATGCGGGCATATTCCGGACCTAACCCAGACCTAACCGGTGTTATCCTCTGAAATATTGATCGAAACCAGGTTCAATTGACTGCTTCAGTGTGTTACCACATTCCTACGTGATTCAAACACGAAAGAAACCCAAGATCTGGCCAACAAGTTTGCGAAAAAGGCAAAATCATGAGCCAGATGCGGGCATATTCCGGACCTAACCCAGACCTAACCGGTGTTATCCTCTGCAATATTGATCGAAACCAGGTTTAATTGACTGCCTCAGTGTGGTACCACATTACTACGTGATTCAAACACGGAAAAAACCCAGGATCTGGCCAACAAGTTTGCGAAAAAGGCAAAATCATGAGCCAGATGCGGGCATATCCCGGACCTAACGTAGCCCTAACCGGTGTTATCCTCTAAAATATTGATCGAAACCAGGGTTAATTGACTGGTTCATTGTGTTACCACATTACTACGTGATTCAAACACGAAAAAAACCCTGGATCAGGCCAACAAGAATGCGAAGAAGGCAAAATCATGAGCCAGATGCGCGCCTATCCCAGACCTAAGCCAGACCTAACCGGTGTTATCCTCTAAAATATTGATCGAAACCAGGTTTAATTGGCTGCTTCATTGTGTTACCACATTACTGCGTGATTCAAACACGAAAAAAACCCAGGATCTGGCCAACAAATTTGCGAAAAAGGCGAAAGTATAAGCCAGATGCGGGCATAACCCAAACCTAACCCAGACCTAACCGGTGTTATCCTCTAAAATATTGATCGAAACCAGGGTTAATTGACTGCTTCATTGTGTTACCACATTACTACGTGATTCAAACACGAAAAAAACCCAGGATCTGGCCATCAAGTATGCGAAGAAGGCAAAATCATGAGCCAGATGCGGGCATATCCCGGACCTAACCCAGACTTAACCGGTGTTATCCTCTGAAATATTGATCGAAAACAGGTTTAATTGACTGCCTCAGTGTGGTACAACATTACTACGTGATTCAAACACGAAAAAAACCCAGGATCTGGCCAACAAGTTTGCGAAAAAGGCGAAAGTATAAGCCAGATGCGCGAATATCCCAGACCTAACCCAGCCCTAACCGGTGTTATCCTCTAAAATATTGATCGAAACCAGGTTTAATTGGCTGCTTCATTGTGTTACCACATTACTGCGCGATTCAAACACGAAAAAAACCCAGGATCTGGCCAACAAATTTGCGAAAAAGGCGAAAGTATAAGCCAGATGCGGGCATAACCCAGACCTAACCCAGACCTAACCGGTGTTATCCTCTAAAATATTGATCGAAACCAGGGTTAATTGACTGCTTCATTGTGTTACCACATTACTACGTGATTCAAACACGGAAAAAACCCAGGATCTGGCCATCAAGTTTGCGAAGAAGGCAAAATCATGAGCCAGATGCGGGCATATCCCGGACCTAACCCAGACTTAACCGGTGTTATCCTCTGAAATATTGATCGAAACCAGGTTTAATTGACTGCCTCAGTGTGGTACAACATTACTACGTGATTCAAACACGAAAAAAACCCTGGATCTGGACAACAAGTTTGCGAAAAGGCGAAAGTATAAGCCAGATGCGCGAATATCCCAGACGTAACCCAGACCTAACCGGTGTTATCCTCTAAAATATTGATCGAAACCAGGTTTAATTGACTGCTTCAGTGTGTTACCACATTACTACGTGATTCAAACACGAAAAAAACCCAGGATCTGGCCGACAATTATGCGAAGAAGGCAAAATCATGAGCCAGATGCGGGCATATTCCGGACCTAACCCAGACCTAACCGGTGTTATCCCCTGAAATATTGATCGAAACCAGGTTTGATTGACTGCTTCAGTGTGTTACCACATTACTACGTGATTCAAACACGAAAAAAACCAAGGATCTGGCCAACAAGTATGCGAAGAAGGCAAAATCGTGAGCCAGATACGGGCACATTCCGGACCTAACCCAGACCTAACCGGTGTCATCCTCTGAAATATTGATCGAAACCAGGTTTAATTGACTGCCTCAGTGTGGTACAACATTACTACGTGATTCGAACACGAAAAAAACCCTGGATCTGGACAACAAGTTTGCGAAAAGGCGAAAGTATAAGCCAGATGCGCGAATATCCCAGACGTAACCCAGACCTAACCGGTGTTATCCTCTAAAATATTGATCGAAACCAGGTTTAATTGACTGCTTCAGTGTGTTACCACATTACTACGTGATTCAAACACGAAAAAAACCCAGGATCTGGCCGACAAGTATGCGAAGAAGGCAAAATCATGAGCCAGATGCGGGCATATTCCGGACCTAACCCAGACCTAACCGGTGTTATCCCCTGAAATATTGATCGAAACCAGGTTTGATTGACTGCTTCAGTGTGTTACCACATTACTACGTGATTCAATCACGAAAAAAATCCAGGATCTGGCCATCAAGTATGCGAAGAAGGCAAAATCATGAGCCAGATGCGGGCATATCCCGGACCTAACGTAGCCCTAACCGGTGTTATCCTCTAAAATATTGATCGAAACCAGGGTTAATTGACTGCTTCATTGTGTTACCACATTACTACGTGATTCAAACACGAAAAAAACACTGGATCAGGCCAACAAGAATGCGAAGAAGGCAAAATCATGAGCCAGATGCGCGCCTATCCCAGACCTAAGCCAGACCTAACCGGTGTTATCCTCTAAAATATTGATCGAAACCAGGGTTAATTGACTGCTTCATTGTGTTACCACATTACTACGTGATTCAATCACGAAAAAAACCCAGGATCTGGCCAACAAGTATACGAAGAAGGCAAAATTATGAGCCAGATGCGGGCATAACCCAGACCTAACCCAGACCTAACCGGTGTTATCCTCTAAAATATTGATCGAAACCAGGGTTAATTGACTGCTTCATTGTGTTACCACATTACTACGTGATTCAAACACGAAAAAAACCCAGGATCTGGCCATCAAGTATGCGAAGAAGGCAAAATCATGAGCCAGATGCGGGCATATCCCGGACCTAACCCAGACTTAACCGGTGTTATCCTCTGAAATATTGATCGAAACCAGGTTTAATTGACTGCCTCAGTGTGGTACAACATTACTACGTGATTCACACACGAAAAAAACCCAGGATCTGGCCAACAAGTTTGCGAAAAAGGCGAAAGTATAAGCCAGATGCGCGAATATCCCAGACCTAACCCAGACCTAACCGGTGTTATCCTCTAAAATATTGATCGAAACCAGGTTTAATTGGCTGCTTCATTGTGTTACCACATTACTGCGTGATTCAAACACGAAAAAAACCCAGGATCTGGCCAACAAATTTGCGAAAAAGGCGAAAGTATAAGCCAGATGCGGGCATAACCCAGACTTAACCCAGACCTAACCGGTGTTATCCTCTAAAATATTGATCGAAACCAGGGTTAATTGACTGCTTCATTGTGTTACCACATTACTACGTGATTCAAACACGGAAAAAACCCAGGATCTGGCCATCAAGTTTGCGAAGAAGGCAAAATCATGAGCCAGATGCGGGCATATCCCGGACCTAACCCAGACTTAACCGGTGTTATCCTCTAAAATATTGATCGAAACCATGTTTAATTGACTGCTTCAGTGTGTTACCACATTACTGCATGATTCAAACACGAAAAAAACCCAGGATCTGGCCAACAAGTATGCGAAGAAGGCAAAATCATGAGCCAGATGCGGACATAACCCAGACGAAACCCAGACCTAACCGGTGTTATCCTCTGAAATATTGATCGAAACCAGGTTCAATTGACTGCTTCAGTGTGTTACCACATTCCTACGTGATTCAAACACGAAAGAAACCCAAGATCTGGCCAACAAGTTTGCGAAAAAGGCAAAATCATGAGCCAGATGCGGGCATATTCCGGACCTAACCCAGACCTAACCGGTGTTATCCTCTGAAATATTGATCGAAACCAGGTTCAATTGACTGCTTCAGTGTGTTACCACATTCCTACGTGATTCAAACACGAAAGAAACCCAAGATCTGGCCAACAAGTTTGCGAAAAAGGCAAAATCATGAGCCAGATGCGGGCATATTCCGGACCTAACCCAGACCTAACCGGTGTTATCCTCTGCAATATTGATCGAAACCAGGTTTAATTGACTGCCTCAGTGTGGTACCACATTACTACGTGATTCAAACACGGAAAAAACCCAGGATCTGGCCAACAAGTTTGCGAAAAAGGCAAAATCATGAGCCAGATGCGGGCATATCCCGGACCTAACGTAGCCCTAACCGGTGTTATCCTCTAAAATATTGATCGAAACCAGGGTTAATTGACTGGTTCATTGTGTTACCACATTACTACGTGATTCAAACACGAAAAAAACCCTGGATCAGGCCAACAAGAATGCGAAGAAGGCAAAATCATGAGCCAGATGCGCGCCTATCCCAGACCTAAGCCAGACCTAACCGGTGTTATCCTCTAAAATATTGATCGAAACCAGGTTTAATTGGCTGCTTCATTGTGTTACCACATTACTGCGTGATTCAAACACGAAAAAAACCCAGGATCTGGCCAACAAATTTGCGAAAAAGGCGAAAGTATAAGCCAGATGCGGGCATAACCCAAACCTAACCCAGACCTAACCGGTGTTATCCTCTAAAATATTGATCGAAACCAGGGTTAATTGACTGCTTCATTGTGTTACCACATTACTACGAGATTCAAACACGAAAAAAACCCAGGATCTGGCCATCAAGTATGCGAAGAAGGCAAAATCATGAGCCAGATGCGGGCATATCCCGGACCTAACCCAGACTTAACCGGTGTTATCCTCTGAAATATTGATCGAAAACAGGTTTAATTGACTGCCTCAGTGTGGTACAACATTACTACGTGATTCAAACACGAAAAAAACCCAGGATCTGGCCAACAAGTTTGCGAAAAAGGCGAAAGTATAAGCCAGATGCGCGAATATCCCAGACCTAACCCAGACCTAACCGGTGTTATCCTCTAAAATATTGATCGAAACCAGGTTTAATTGGCTGCTTCATTGTGTTACCACATTACTGCGCGATTCAAACACGAAAAAAACCCAGGATCTGGCCAACAAATTTGCGAAAAAGGCGAAAGTATAAGCCAGATGCGGGCATAACCCAGACCTAACCCAGACCTAACCGGTGTTATCCTCTAAAATATTGATCGAAACCAGGGTTAATTGACTGCTTCATTGTGTTACCACATTACTACGTGATTCAAACACGGAAAAAACCCAGGATCTGGCCATCAAGTTTGCGAAGAAGGCAAAATAATGAGCCAGATGCGGGCATATCCCGGACCTAACCCAGACTTAACCGGTGTTATCCTCTGAAATATTGATCGAAACCAGGTTTAATTGACTGCCTCAGTGTGGTACAACATTACTACGTGATTCAAACACGAAAAAAACCCTGGATCTGGACAACAAGTTTGCGAAAAGGCGAAAGTATAAGCCAGATGCGCGAATATCCCAGACGTAACCCAGACCTAACCGGTGTTATCCTCTAAAATATTGATCGAAACCAGGTTTAATTGACTGCTTCAGTGTGTTACCACATTACTACGTGATTCAAACACGAAAAAAACCCAGGATCTGGCCGACAATTATGCGAAGAAGGCAAAATCATGAGCCAGATGCGGGCATATTCCGGACCTAACCCAGACCTAACCGGTGTTATCCCCTGAAATATTGATCGAAACCAGGTTTGATTGACTGCTTCAGTGTGTTACCACATTACTACGTGATTCAAACACGAAAAAAACCAAGGATCTGGCCAACAAGTATGCGAAGAAGGCAAAATCGTGAGCCAGATGCGGGCACATTCCGGACCTAACCCAGACCTAACCGGTGTCATCCTCTGAAATATTGATCGAAACCTGGTTTAATTGACTGCCTCAGTGTGGTACAACATTACTACGTGATTCAAACACGAAAAAAACCCTGGATCTGGACAACAAGTTTGCGAAAAGGCGAAAGTATAAGCCAGATGCGCGAATATCCCAGACGTAACCCAGACCTAACCGGTGTTATCCTCTAAAATATTGATCGAAACCAGGTTTAATTGTCTGCTTCAGTGTGTTACCACATTACTACGTGATTCAAACACGAAAAAAACCCAGGATCTGGCCGACAAGTATGCGAAGAAGGCAAAATCATGAGCCAGATGCGGGCATATTCCGGACCTAACCCAGACCTAACCGGTGTTATCCCCTGAAATATTGATCGAAACCAGGTTTGATTGACTGCTTCAGTGTGTTACCACATTACTACGTGATTCAATCACGAAAAAAATCCAGGATCTGGCCATCAAGTATGCGAAGAAGGCAAAATCATGAGCCAGATGCGGGCATATCCCGGACCTAACGTAGCCCTAACCGGTGTTATCCTCTAAAATATTGATCGAAACCAGGGTTAATTGACTGCTTCATTGTGTTACCACATTACTACGTGATTCAAACACGAAAAAAACACTGGATCAGGCCAACAAGAATGCGAAGAAGGCAAAATCATGAGCCAGATGCGCGCCTATCCCAGACCTAAGCCAGACCTAACCGGTGTTATCCTCTAAAATATTGATCGAAACCAGGGTTAATTGACTGCTTCATTGTGTTACCACATTACTACGTGATTCAATCACGAAAAAAACACAGGATCTGGCCAACAAGTTTGCGAAAAAGGCGAAAGTATAAGCCAGATGCGGGCATAACCCAGACCTAACCCAGACCTAACCGGTGTTATCCTCTAAAATATTGATCGAAACCAGGGTTAATTGACTGCTTCATTGTGTTACCACATTACTACGTGATTTAAACACGGAAAAAACCCAGGATCTGGCCATCAAGTTTGCGAAGAAGGCAAAATCATGAGCCAGATGCGGGCATATCCCGGACCTAACCCAGACTTAACCGGTGTTATCCTCTGAAATATTGATCGAAACCAGGTTTGATTGACTGCTTCAGTGTGTTACCACATTACTACGTGATTCAAACACGAAAAAAACCAAGGATCTGGCCAACAAGTATGCGAAGAAGGCAAAATCGTGAGCCAGATGCGGGCACATTCCGGACCTAACCCAGACCTAACCGGTGTCATCCTCTGAAATATTGATCGAAACCAGGTTTAATTGACTGCCTCAGTGTGGTACAACATTACTACGTGATTCAAACACGAAAAAAACCCTGGATCTGGACAACAAGTTTGCGAAAAGGCGAAAGTATAAGCCAGATGCGCGAATATCCCAGACGTAACCCAGACCTAACCGGTGTTATCCTCTAAAATATTGATCGAAACCAGGTTTAATTGACTGCTTCAGTGTGTTACCACATTACTACGTGATTCAAACACGAAAAAAACCCAGGATCTGGCCGACAAGTATGCGAAGAAGGCAAAATCATGAGCCAGATGCGGGCATATTCCGGACCTAACCCAGACCTAACCGGTGTTATCCCCTGAAATATTGATCGAAACCAGGTTTGATTGACTGCTTCAGTGTGTTACCACATTACTACGTGATTCAATCACGAAAAAAATCCAGGATCTGGCCAACAAGTATGCGAAGAAGGCAAAATCATGAGCCAGATGCGGGCATATCCCGGACCTAACGTAGCCCTAACCGGTGTTATCCTCTAAAATATTGATCGAAACCAGGGTTAATTGACTGCTTCATTGTGTTACCACATTACTACGTGATTCAAACACGAAAAAAACCCTGGATCAGGCCAACAAGAATGCGAAGAAGGCAAAATCATGAGCCAGATGCGCGCCTATCCCAGACCTAAGCCAGACCTAACCGGTGTTATCCTCTAAAATATTGATCGAAACCAGGGTTAATTGACTGCTTCATTGTGTTACCACATTACTACGTGATTCAATCACGAAAATAACCCAGGATCTGGCCAACAAGTATACGAAGAAGGCGAAAGTATAAGCCAGATGCGCGAATATCCCAGACCTAACCCAGACATAACCGGTGTTATCCTCTAAAATATTGATCGAAACCAGGTTTAATTGGCTGCTTCATTGTGTTACCACATTACTGCGTGATTCAAACACGAAAAAAACCCAGGATCTGGCCAACAAATTTGCGAAAAAGGCGAAAGTAGAAGCCAGATGCGGGCATAACCCAGACCTAACCCAGACCTAACCGGTGTTATCCTCTAAAATATTGATCGAAACCAGGGTTAATTGACTGCTTCATTGTGTTACCACATTACTACGTGATTCAAACACGGAAAAAACCCAGGATCTGGCCACAAGTTTGCGAAAAAGGCGAAAGTATAAGCCAGATGCGCGCATATCCCAGACCTAACCCAGACCTAACCGGTGTTATCCTCTAAAATATTGATTGAAGCCAGGGTTAATTGACTGCTTCATTGTGTTACCACATTACTACGTGATTCAAACACGAAAAAAACCCAGGATCTGGCCATCAAGTATGCAAAGAAGGCTAAATCATGAGCCAGATGCGGGCATATCCCGGACCCCACCCAGACTTAACCGGTGTTATCCTCTGAAATATTGATCGAAACCAGGTTTAATTGACTGCCTCAGTGTGGTACAACATCACTACGTGATTCAAACACGAAAAAACCCAGGATCTGGCCAACAAGTTTGCGAAAAAGGCGAAAGTATAAGCCAGATGCGGGCATAACCCAGACCTAACCCAGACCTAACCGGTGTTATCCTCTAAAATAATGATCGAAACCAGGTTTAATTGACTGCTTCAGTGTGTTACCTCATTACTGCGTGATTCAAACTCGAAAAAAACCCAGGATCTGGCCAACAAGTATGCGAAGAAGGCAAAATCATGAGCCAGATGCGGGCATAACCCAGACCTAACCCAGACCTAACCGGCGTTATCCTCTAAAATATTGATCGAAACCAGGGTTAGTTGACAGCTTCATTGTGTTACCACATTACTACGTAATCCAAACACGAAAAAAACCCAGGATCTGGCCATCAAGTATGCAAAGAAGGCTATATCATGAGCCAGATGCGGGCATATCCCGGACCTAACCCAGACTTAACCGGTGTTATCCTCTGAAATATTGATCGAAACCAGGTTTAATTGACTGCCTCAGTGTGGTACAACATTACTACGTGATTCAAACACGAAAAAAACCCTGGATCTGGACAACAAGTTTGCGAAAAGGCGAAAGTATAAGCCAGATGCGCGAATATCCCAGACCTAACCCAGACCTAACCGGTGTTATCCTCTAAAATATTGATCAAAACCAGGTTTAATTGACTGCTTCAGTGTGTTACCACATTACTGCGTGATTCAAACACGAAAAAAAACCCAGGATCTGGCCAACAAGTATGCGAAGAAGGCAAAATCATGAGCCAGATGCGGACATAACCCAGACGAAACCCAGGCCTAACCGGTGTTATCCTCTAAAATATTGATCGAAACCAGGTTTAATTGACTGCCTCAGTGTGGTACAACATTACTACGTGATTCAAACACGAAAAAACCCAGGATCTAGCCAAGTTTGCGAAAAAGGCGAAAGTATAAGCCAGATGCGGGCATAACCCAGACCTAACCCAGACCTAACCGGTGTTATCCTCTAAAATATTGATCGAAACCAGGTTTAATTGACTGCTTCAGTGTGTTACCGCATTACTGCGTGATTCAAACACGAAAAAAACCCAGGATCTGGCCAACAGGTATGCGAAGAAGGCAAAATCGTGAGCCAGATGCGGGCACATTCCGGACCTAACCCAGACCTAACCGGTGTCATCTTCTGAAATATTGTTCGAAACCAGGTTTAATTGACTGCCTCAGTGTGGTACAACATTACTACGTGATTCAAACACGAAAAAAACCCAGGATCTGGCCAACGAGTTTGCGAAAAAGGCGAAAGTATAAGCCAGATGCGCGCATATCCCAGACCTAACCCAGACCTAACCGGTGTTATCCTCTAAAATATTGATCGAAACCAGGTTTAATTGACTGCACCATTGTGTTACCACATTACTACGAGATTCAAACACGAAAAAAAATCAGGATCTGGCCAACAAGTATGCGAAGAAGGCAAAATCATGAGCCAGATGCGGGCATAACCCAGACCTAACCCAGACCTAACCGGTGTTATCCTCTAAAATATTAATCGAAACCAGGTTTAATTGACTGCTTCAGTGTGTTACCACATTTCCACGTGATTCAAACACGAAAAAAACCCAGGATCTGGCCAACAGGTATGCGAAGAAGGCAAAATCGTGAGCCAGATGCGGGCACATTCCGGACCTAACCCAGACCTAACCGGTGTCATCTTCTGAAATATTGTTCGAAACCAGGTTTAATTGACTGCCTCAGTGTGGTACAACATTACTACGTGATTCAAACACGAAAAAAACCCTGGATCTGAACAACAAGTTTGCGAAAAGGCGAAAGTATAAGCAAGATGCGCGAATATCCCAGACCTAACCCAGACCTAACCGGTGTTATCATCTAAAATACTGAGCGAAACGAGGTTTAATTGACTGCTTCAGTGTGTTACCACATTACTGCGTGATTCAAACACGAAAAAAACCCAGGATCTGGCCAACAAGTATGCGAAGAAGGCAAAATCATGAGCCAGATGCGGACATAACCCAGACGAAACCCAGGCCTAACCGGTGTTATCCTCTAAAATATTGATCGAAACCAGGTTTAATTGACTGCCTCAGTGTGGTACAACATTACTACGTGATTCAAACACGAAAAAACCCAGGATCTAGCCAACAAGTTTGCGAAAAAGGCAAAAGTATAAGCCAGATGCGGGCATAACCCAGACCTAACCCAGACCTAACCGGTGTTATCCTCTAAAATATTGATCGAAACCAGGTTTAATTGACTGCACCATTGTGTTACCACATTACTACGTGATTCAAACACGAAAAAAACCCAGGATCTGGCCAACAATTATGCGAAGGAGGCAAAATCATAAGCCAGATGCGGGCATAACCCAGACCTAACCCAGACCTAACCGGTGTTATCCTCTAAAATATTGATCGAAACCAGGTTTAATTGACTGCTTCAGTGTGTTACCACATTTCTACGTGATTCAAACACGAAAAAAACCCAGGATCTGGCCAACAAGTATGCGAAGAAGGCAAAATCGTGAGCCAGATGCGGGCACATTCCGGACCTAACCCTGACCTAACCGGCGTCATCCTCTGAAATATTGATCGAAACCAGGTATAATTGACTGCTTCAGTGTGTTACCACATTCCTACGTGATTCAAACACGAAAAAAACCCAAGATCTGGCCAACAAGTTTGCGAAAAAGGCAAAATCATGAGCCAGATGCGGGCATAACCCAGACCTAACCCAGACCTAACCGGTGTTATCGTCTAAAATACTGAGCGAAACGAGGTTTAATTGACTGCTTCAGTGTGTTACCACATTACTACGTGATTCAAACACGAAAAAAACCCAAGATCTGGCCAACAAGTTTGCGAAAAAGGCAAAATCATGAGCCAGATGCGGGCATAACCCAGACCTAACCCAGACCTAAACGGTGTTATCCTCCAAAATATTGATCGAAACCAGGTTTAATTGACTGCCTCAATGTGGTACCACATTACTACGTGATTCAAACACGGAAAAAACCCAGGATCTGGCCAACAAGTTTGCGAAAAAGGCGAAAGTATAAGCCAGATGCGCGCATATCCCAGAGCTAACCCAGACCTAACCGGTGTTATCCTCTAAAATATTGATCGAAACCAGGTTTAATTGACTGCTTCAGTGCGTTACCACATTACTGCGTGATTCAAACACGAAAAAAACCCAGGATCTGGCCAACAAGTATGCGAAGAAGGCAAAATCATGAGCCAGATGCGGGTATAACCCAGACCTAACCCAGACCTAACCGGTGTTATCGTCTAAAATACTGAGCGAAACGAGGTTTAATTGACTGCTTCAGTGTGTTACCACATTACTACGTGATTCAAACACGAAAAAAACCCAAGATCTGGCCAACAAGTTTGCGAAAAAGGCAAAATCATGAGCCAGATGCGGGCATAACCCAGACCTAACCCAGACCTAAACGGTGTTATCCTCTAAAATATTGATCGAAACCAGGATTAATTGACTGCTTCAGTGTGTTACCACATTACTACGTGATTCAAACACGAAAAAAACCCAGGATCTGGCCGACAATTATGCGAAGAAGGCAAAATCATGAGCCAGATGCGGGCATATTACGGACCTAACCCAGACCTAACCGGTGTTATCCCCTGAAATATTGATCGAAACCAGGTTTAATTGACTGCTTCAGTGTGTTACCGCATTACTACGTGATTCAAACACGATAAAAACCCAGGATCTGGCCGACAAGTATGCGAAGAAGGCAAAATCATGAGCCAGATGCGGGCATATCCCGGACCTAACCCAGACTTAACCGGTGTTATCCTCTGAAATATTGATCGAAACCAGGTTTAATTGACTGCCTCAGTGTGGTACCACATTACTACGTGATTCAAACACGGAAAAAACCCGGGATCTGGCCAACAAGTTTGCGAAAAAGGCGAAAGTATAAGCCAGATGCGGGCATAACCCAGGACCTAACCCAGACCTAACCGGTGTTATCCTCTAAAATATTGATCGAAACCAGGTTTAATTGACTGCTTCAGTGTGTTACCACATTACTGCGTGATTCAAACACGAAAAAAACCCAGGATCTGGCCAACAAGTTTGCGAAAAAGGCGAAAGTATAAGCCAGATGCGTGCATATCCCAGACCTAACCCAGACCTAACCGGTGTTGTCCTCTAAAATATTGATCGAAACCAGGTTTGATTGACTGCTTCAGTGTGTTACCACATTACTACGTGATTCAATCACGAAAAAAATCCAGGATCTGGCCAACAAGTATGCGAAGAAGGCAAAATCATGAGCCAGATGCGGGCATATCCCGGACCTAACCCAGACCTAACCGTTGTTATCCTCTAAAATATTGATCGAAACCAGGGTTAATTGACAGCTTCATTGTGTTACCACATTACTACGTGATTCAAACACGAAAAAAACCCAGGATCAGGCCAACAAGTATGCGAAGAAGGCAAAATCATGAGCCAGATGCGGGCATAACCCAGACCTAACCCAGACCTAACCGGTGTTATCCTCTAAAATATTGATCGAAACCAGGTTTAATTGACTGCTTCAGTGTGTTACCACATTCCTAAGTGATTCAAACACGAAAAAAACCCAGGATCTGGCCAACAAGTATGCGAAGAAGGCAAAATCATGAGCCAGATGCGGGCATATTCCGAACCTAACCCAGACCTAACCGGTGTTATCCTCTGAAATATTGATTGAAACCAGGTTTAATTGACTGCTTCAGTGTGTTACCACATTACTACGTGATTCAAACACGGAAAAAACCCGGGATCTGGCCAACAAGTTTGCGAAAAAGGCGAAAGTATAAGCCAGATGCGGGCATAACCCAGACCTAACCCAGACCTAACCGGTGTTATCCTCTAAAATATTGATCGAAACCAGGTTTAATTGACTGCTTCAGTGTGTTACCACATTACTGCGTGATTCAAACACGAAAAAAACCCAGGATCTGGCCAACAAGTTTGCGAAAAAGCCGAAAGTATAAGCCAGATGCGGGCTTAACCCAGACCTAGCCCAGACCTAGCCGGTGTTATCCTCTAAAATATTGATCGAAGCCAGGGTTAATTGACTGCTTCATTGTGTTACCACATTACTACGTGATTCAAACACGAAAAAAACCCAGGATCTGGCCAGCAAGTATGCGAAGAAGGCAAAATCATGAGCCAGATGCGGGCATAACCCAGACCTAACCCAGACCTAACCGGTGTTATCCTCTAAAATATTGATCGAAACCAGGTTTAATTGACTGCCTCAGTGTGGTACAACATTACTACGTGATTCAAACACGAAAAAACCCAGGATCTAGCCAACAAGTTTGCGAAAAAGGCGAAAGTATAAGCCAGATGCGGGCATAACCCAGACCTAACCCAGACCTAACCGGTGTTATCCTCTAAAATATTGATCGAAACCAGGTTTAATTGACTGCTTCAGTGTGTTACCACATTACTGCGTGATTCAAACTCGAAGAAAACCCAGGATCTGGCCAACAAGTATGCGAAGAAGGCAAAATCATGAGCCAGATGCGGGCATAACCCAGACCTAACCCAGACCTAACCGGCGTTATCCTCTAAAATATTGATCGAAACCAGGGTTAGTTGACTGCTTCATTGTGTTACCACATTACTACGTAATCCAAACACGAAAAACACCCAGGATCTGGCCATCAAGTATGCAAAGAAGGCTAAATCATGAGCCAGATGCGGGCATATCCCGGACCTAACCCAGACTTAACCGGTGTTATCCTCTGAAATATTGATCGAAACCAGGTTTAATTGACTGCCTCAGTGTGGTACAACATTACAACGTGATTCAAACACGAAAAAAACCCTGGATCTGGACAACAAGTTTGCGAAAAGGCGAAAGTATAAGCCAGATGCGCGAATATCCCAGACCTAACCGAGACCTAACCGGTGTTATCCTCTAAAATATTGATCGAAACCAGGTTTAATTGACTGCTTCAGTGTGTTACCGCATTACTGCGTGATTCAAACACGAAAAAAACCCAGGATCTGGCCAACAAGTGTGCGAAGAAGGCAAAATCATGAGCCAGATGCGGGTATATTCCGGACCTAACCCAGACCTAACAGGTGTTATCCTCTGAAATATTGATCGAAACCAGGTTTAATTGACTGCCTCAGTGTGGTACCACATTACTACGTGATTCAAACACGGAAAAAACCCAGGATCTGGCCAACAAGTTTGCGAAAAAGGCGAAAGTATAAGCCAGATGCGCGCATATCCCAGACCTAACCCAGACCTAACCTGTGTTATCCTCTAAAATATTGATCGAAACCAGGTTTAATTGACTGCACCATTGTGTTACCACATTACTACGAGATTCAAACACGAAAAAAAACCAGGATCTGGCCAACAAGTATGCGAAGAAGGCAAAATCATGAGCCAGATGCGGGCATAACCCAGACCTAACCCAGACCTAACCGGTGTTATCCTCTGAAATATTGATCGAAACCAGGTTTAATTGACTGCCTCAGTGTGGTACAACATTACAACGTGATTCAAACACGAAAAAAACCCTGGATCTGGACAACAAGTTTGCGAAAAGGCGAAAGTATAAGCCAGATGCGCGAATATCCCAGACCTAACCGAGACCTAACCGGTGTTATCCTCTAAAATATTGATCGAAACCAGGTTTAATTGACTGCTTCAGTGTGTTACCGCATTACTGCGTGATTCAAACACGAAAAAAACCCAGGATCTGGCCAACAAGTGTGCGAAGAAGGCAAAATCATGAGCCAGATGCGGGTATATTCCGGACCTAACCCAGACCTAACAGGTGTTATCCTCTGAAATATTGATCGAAACCAGGTTTAATTGACTGCCTCAGTGTGGTACCACATTACTACGTGATTCAAACACGGAAAAAACCCAGGATCTGGCCAACAAGTTTGCGAAAAAGGCGAAAGTATAAGCCAGATGCGCGCATATCCCAGACCTAACCCAGACTTAACCTGTGTTATCCTCTAAAATATTGATCGAAACCAGGTTTATTGACTGCTTCAGTGTGTTACCACATTTCCACGTGATTCAAACACGAAAAAAACCCAGGATCTGGCCAACAGGTATGCGAAGAAGGCAAAATCGTGAGCCAGATGCGGGCACATTCCGGACCTAACCCAGACCTAACCGGTGTCATCCTCTGAAATATTGTTCGAAACCAGGTTTAATTGACTGCTTCAGTGTGTTACCACATTCCTACGTGATTCAAACACGCAAAAAACCCAAGATCTGGCCAACAAGTTTGCGAAAAAGGCAAAATCATGAGCCAGATGCGGGCATAACCCAGACCTAACCCAGACCTAGCCGGTGTTATCCTCCAAAATATTGATCGAAACCAGGTTTAATTGACTGCCTCAGTGTGGTACCACATTACTACGTGATTCAAACACGGAAAAAACCCAGGATCTGGCCAACAAGTTTGCGAAAAAGGCGAAAGTATAAGCCAGATGCGCGCATATCCCAGACCTAACCCAGACCTAACCGGTGTTATCCTCTAAAATATTGATCGAAACCAGGTTTAATTGACTGCTTCAGTGTGTTACCACATTACTGCGTGATTCAAACACGAAAAAAACCCAGGATCTGGCCAACAAGTATGCGAAGAAGGCAAAATCATGAGCCAGATGCGGGTATAACCAAGACCTAAGCCAGACCTAACCGGTGTTATCGTCTAAAATACTGAGCGAAACGAGGTTTAATTGACTGCTTCAGTGTGTTACCACATTACTACCTGATTCAAACACGAAAAAAACCCAAGTTCTGGCCAACAAGTTTGCGAAAAGGGCAAAATCATGAGCCAGATGCGGGCATAACCCAGACCTAACCGGTGTTATCCTCCAAAATATGGATCGAAATCAGGGTTAATTGACTGCTCCAGTGTGTTACCACATTACTACGTGATTCAAACACGAAAAAACCCCAGGATCAGGCCAACAAGTATGCGAAGAAGGCAAAATCATGAGCCATATGCGGGCATATCCCAGACCTAACCCAGACCTAACCGGTGTTATCCTCTAAAATATTGATCGAAACCAGGTTTGATTGACTGCTTCAGTGTGTTACCACATTACTACGTGATTCAATCACGAAAAAAATCCAGGATCTGGCCAACAAGTATGCGAAGAAGGCAAAATCATGAGCCAGATGCGGGCATATCCCGGACATAACCCAGACCTAACCGGTGTTATCCTCTAAAATATTGATCGAAACCAGGGTTAATTGAGTGCTTCATTGTGTTACCACATTACAACGTGATTCAAACACGAAAAAAACCCAGGATCAGGCCAACAAGTATGCGAAGAAGGCAAAATCATGAGCCAGATGCGCGCCTATCCCAGACCTAACCCAGACCTAACCGGTGTTATCCTCTAAAATATTGATCGAAACCAGGGTTAATTGACTGCTTCATTGTGTTACCACATTACTACGTGATCCAATCACGAAAAAAACCCAGGATCTGGCCAACAAGTATACGAAGAAGGCAAAATCATGAGCCAGATGCGGGCATATCCCGGACATAACCCAGACCTAACCGGTGTTATCCTCTAAAATATTGATCGAAACCAGGGTTAATTGAGTGCTTCATTGTGTTACCACATTACAACGTGATTCAAACACGAAAAAAACCCAGGATCAGGCCAACAAGTATGCGAAGAAGGCAAAATCATGAGCCAGATGCGCGCCTATCCCAGACCTAACCCAGACCTAACCGGTGTTATCCTCTAAAATATTGATCGAAACCAGGGTTAATTGACTGCTTCATTGTGTTACCACATTACTACGTGATTCAATCACGAAAAAAACCCAGGATCTGGCCAACAAGTATACGAAGAAGGCAAAATCATGAGCCAGATGCGGGCATAACCCAGACCTAACCCCGACCTAACCGGTGTTATCCTCTAAAATATTGATCGAAACCAGGGTTAATTGACTGCTTCATTGTGTTACCACATTACTACGTGATTCAAACACGAAAAAAACCCAGGATCTGGCCATCAAGTATGCGAAGAAGGCAAAATCATGAGCCAGATGCGGGCATATCCCGGACCTAACCCAGACTTAACCGGTGTTATCCTCTGAAATATTGATCGAAACCAGGTTTAATTGACTGCCTCAGTGTGGTACAACATTACTACGTGATTCAAACACGAAAAAAACTCTGGATCTGGACAACAAGTTTGCGAAAAGGCGAAAGTATAAGCTAGATGCGCGAATATCCCAGACCTAACCCAGACCTAACCGGTGTTATCCTCTAAAAGATTGATCGAAACCAGGTTTAATTGACTGCTTCAGTGTGTTACCACATTACTGCGTGATTCAAACACGAAAAAAACCCAGGATCTGGCCAACAAGTATGCGAAGAAGGCAAAATCATGAGCCAGATGCGGACATAACCCAGACGAAACCCAGGCCT
Source organism: Colletes latitarsis (assembly GCF_051014445.1). Classification (NCBI taxonomy): domain Eukaryota; kingdom Metazoa; phylum Arthropoda; class Insecta; order Hymenoptera; family Colletidae; genus Colletes; species Colletes latitarsis. The sequence continues at coordinate 1,804,891 of NW_027488380.1, read as the reverse complement.
AACCGGTGTTATCCTCTAAAATATTGATCGAAACCAGGTTTAATTGACTGCCTCAGTGTGGTACAACATTACTACGTGATTCAAACACGAAAAAACCCAGGATCTAGCCAACAAGTTTGCGAAAAAGGCAAAAGTATAAGCCAGATGCGGGCATAACCCAGACCTAACCCAGACCTAACCGGTGTTATCCTCTAAAATATTGATCGAAACCAGGTTTAATTGACTGCTTCAGTGTGTTACCGCATTACTGCGTGATTCAAACACGAAAAAAACCCAGGATCTGGCCAACAAGTATGCGAAGAAGGCAAAATCATGAGCCAGATGCGGGCATATTCCGGACCTAACCCAGACCTAACCGGTGTTATCCTCTGAAATATTGATCGAATCCAGGTTTAATTGACTGCCTCAGTGTGGTACCACATTACTACGTGATTCAAACACGGAAAAAACCCAGGATCTGGCCAACAAGTTTGCGAAAAAGGCGAAAGTATAAGCCAGATGCGCGCATATCCCAGACCTAACCCAGACCTAACCGGTGTTATCCTCTAAAATATTGATCGAAACCAGGTTTAATTGACTGCTTCAGTGTGTTTCCACATTTCTACGTGATTCAAACACGACAAAAACCCAGGATCTGGCCAACAAGTATGCGAAGAAGGCAAAATCGTGAGCCAGATGCGGGCACATTCCGGACCTAACCCAGACCTAACCGGTGTCATCCTCTGAAATATTGATCGAAACCAGGTTTAATTGACTGCTTCAGTGTGTTACCACATTCCTACGTGATTCAAACACGAAAAAAACCCAAGATCTGGCCAACAAGTTTGCGAAAAAGGCAAAATCATGAGCCAGATGCGGGCATAACCCAGACCTAACCCAGACCTAACCGGTGTTATCCTCCAAAATATTGATCGAAACCAGGTTTAATTGACTGCCTCAGTGTGGTACCACATTACTACGTGATTCAAACACGGAAAAAACCCAGGATCTGGCCAACAAGTTTGCGAAAAAGGCGAAAGTATAAGCCAGATGCGCGCATATCCCAGACCTAACCCAGACCTAACCGGTGTTATCCTCTAAAATATTGATCGAAACCAGGTTTAATTGACTGCTTCAGTGTGTTACCACATTACTGCGTGATTCAAACACGAAAATTCCCAGGATCTGGCCAACAAGTATGCGAAGAAGGCAAAATCATGAACCAGATGCGGGTATAACCCAGACCTAAGCCAGACCTAACCGGTGTTATCGTCTAAAATACTGAGCGAAACGAGGTTAAATTGACTGCTTCAGTGTGTTACCACATTACTACGTGATTCAAACACGAAAAAAACCCAAGATCTGGCCAACAAGTTTGCGAAAAAGGCAAAATCATGAGCCAGATGCGGGCATAACCCAGACCTAACCGGTGTTATCCTCTAAAATATTGATCGAAACCAGGTTTGATTGACTGCTTTAGTGTGTTACCACATTACTACGTGATTCAATCACGAAAAAAATCCAGGATCTGGCCAACAAGTATGCGAAGAAGGCAAAATCATGAGCCAGATGCGGGCATATCCCGGACCTAACCCAGACCTAACCGGTGTTATCCTCTAAAATATTGATCGAAACCAGGCTTAATTGACTGCTTCATTGTGTTACCACATTACTACGTGACTCAAACACGAAAAAACCCCAGGATCAGGCCAACAAGTATGCGAAGAAGGCAAAATCATGAGCCAGATGCGCGCCTATCCCAGACCTAACCCAGACCTAACCGGTGTTATCCTCTAAAATATTAATCGGAACCAGGGTTAATTACTGCTTCATTGTGTTACCACATTACTACGTGATTCAAACACGAAAAAAACCCAGGATCTGGCCACCAAGTATGCGAAGAAGGCAAAATCATGAGCCAGATGCGGGCATATCCCGGACCTAACCCAGACTTAACCGGTGTTATCCTCTGAAATATTGATCGAAACCAGGTTTGATTGACTGCTTCAGTGTGTTACCACATTACTACGTGATTCAATCACGAAAAAAATCCAGGATCTGGCCAACAAGTATGCGAAGAAGGCAAAATCATGAGCCAGATGCGGGCATATCCCGGACCTAACCCAGACCTAACCGGTGTTATCCTCTAAAATATTGATCGAAACCAGGGTTAATTGACTGCTTCATTGTGTTACCACATTACTACGTGACTCAAACACGAAAAAACCCCAGGATCAGGCCAACAAGTATGCGAAGAAGGCAAAATCATGAGCCAGATGCGCGCCTATCCCAGACCTAACCCAGACCTAACCGGTGTTATCCTCTAAAATATTAATCGGAACCAGGGTTAATTGACTGCTTCATTGTGTTACCACATTACTACGTGATTCAAACACGAAAAAAACCCAGGATCTGGCCAACAAGTATGCGAAGAATGCAAAATCATGAGCCAGATGCGGGCATAATCCAGACCTAACCCAGACCTAACCGGTGTTATCCTCTAAAATACTGTCCGAATCTAGGTTTAATTGACTGCCTCAGTGTGGTACAACATTACTACGTGATTCAAACACGGAAAAAACCCAGGATCTGGCCAACAAGTTTGCGAAAAAGGCGAAAGTATAAGCCAGATGCGCGCATATCCCAGACCTAACCCAGACCTAACCGGTGTTATCCTCTAAAATATTAATCGGAACCAGGGTTAATTGACTGCTTCATTGTGTTACCACATTACTACGTGATTCAAACACGAAAAAAACCCAGGATCTGGCCATCAAGTATGCAAAGAAGGCTAAATCATGAGCCAGATGCGGGCATATCCCGGACCTAACCCAGACTTAACCGGTGTTATCCTCTGAAATATTGATCGAAACCAGGTTTAATTGACTGCCTCAGTGTGGTACAACATTACTACGTGATTCAAACACGGAAAAAACCCTGGATCTGGACAACAAGTTTGCGAAAAGGCGAAAGTATAAGCCAGATGCGCGAATGTCCCAGGCCTAACCCAGACCTAACCGGTGTTATCCTCTAAAATATTGATCGAAGCCAGGGTTAATTGACTGCTTCATTGTGTTACCACATTACTACGTGATTCAAACACGAAAAAAACCCAGGATCTGGCCAACAAGTATGCGAAGAAGGCAAAATCATGAGCCAGATGCGGGCATAACCCAGACCTAACCCAGACCTAACCGGTGTTATCCTCTGAAATATTGATCGAAACCAGGTTTAATTGTCTGCTTCAGTGTGTTACCACATTACTACGTGATTCAATCACGAAAAAAACCCAAGATCTGGCCAACAAGTTTGCGAAAAAGGCAAAATCATGAGCCAGATGCGGGCATAACCCAGACCTAACCGGTGTTATCCTCAAAAATATGGATCGAAATCAGGGTTAATTGACTGCTTCATTGTGTTACCACATTACTACGTGATCCAACACGAAAAAAACCCAGGATCTGGCCAAAAAGTATGCGAAGAAGGCAAAATCATGAGCCAGATGCGGGTATAACCCAGACCTAACCCAGACCTAACCGGTGTTATCCTCTAAAATACTGTCCGAATCCAGGTTTAATTGACTGCCTCAGTGTGGTACAACATTACTACGTGATTCAAACACGGAAAAAACCCAGGATCTGGCCAACAAGTTTGCGAAAAAGGCGAAAGTATAAGCCAGATGCGCGCATATCCCAGACCTAACCCAGACCTAACCGGTGTTATCCTCTAAAATATTGATCGAAACCAGGTTTAATTGACTGCACCATTGTGTTACCACATTACTACGTGATTCAAACACGAAAAAAACCCAGGATCTGGCCAACAATTATGCGAAGAAGGCAAAATCATGAGCCAGATGCGGGCATAACCCAGACCTAACCCAGACCTAACCGGTGTTATCCTCTAAAATATTGATCGAAACCAGGTTTAATTGACTGCTTCAGTGTGTTACCACATTTCTACGTGATTCAAACACGAAAAAAACCCAAGATCTGGCCAACAAGTATGCGAAGAAGGCAAAATCGTGAGCCAGATGCGGGCACATTCCGGACCTAACCCAGACCTAACCGGTGTCATCCTCTGAAATATTGATCGAAACCAGGTTTAATTGACTGCTTCAGTGTGTTACCACATTCCTACGTGATTCAAACACGAAAAAAACCCAAGATCTGGCCAACAAGTTTGCGAAAAAGGCAAAATCATGAGCCAGATGCGGGCATAACCCAGACCTTACCCAGACCTAACCGGTGTTATCCTCCAAAATATTGATCGAAACCAGGGTTAATTGACTGCTTCATTGTGTTACCACATTACTGCGTGATTCAAACACGAGAAAAACCCAGGATCTGGCCAACAAGTTTGCGAAAAAGGCGAAAGTATAAGCCAGATGCGCGCATATCCCAGACCTAACCCAGACCTAACCGGTGTTATCCTCTAAAATATTGATCGAAACCAGGTTTAATTGACTGCTTCAGTGTGTTACCACATTACTGCGTGATTCAAACACGAAAAAAACCCAAGATCTGGCCAACAAGTATGCGAAGAAGGCAAAATCATGAGCCAGATGCGGGTATAACCCAGACCTAAGCCAGACCTAACCGGTGTTATCGTCTAAAATACTGAGCGAAACGAGGTTTAATTGACTGCTTCAGTGTGTTACCACATTACTACGTGATTCAAACACGAAAAAAACCCAAGATCTGGCCAACAAGTTTGCGAAAAAGGCAAAATCATGAGCCAGATGCGGGCATAACCCAGACCTAACCGGTGTTATCCTCAAAAATATGGATCGAAATCAGGGTTAATTGACTGCTTCATTGTGTTACCACATTACTACGTGATCCAACACGAAAAAAACCCAGGATCTGGCCAACAAGTATGCGAAGAAGGCAAAATCATGAGCCAGATGCGGGTATAACCCAGACCTAACCCAGACCTAACCGGTGTTATCCTCTAAAATACTGTCCGAATCCAGGTTTAATTGACTGCCTCAGTGTGGTACAACATTACTACGTGATTCAAACACGGAAAAAACCCAGGATCTGGCCAACAAGTTTGCGAAAAAGGCGAAAGTATAAGCCAGATGCGCGCATATCCCAGACCTAACCCAGACCTAACCGGTGTTATCCTCTAAAATATTGATCGAAACCAGGTTTGATTGACTGCTTCAGTGTGTTACCACATTACTACGTGATTCAATCACGAAAAAAATCCAGGATCTGGCCAACAAGTATGCGAAGAAGGCAAAATCATGAGCCAGATGCGGGCATATCCCGGACCTAACCCAGACCTAACCGGTGTTATCCTCTAAAATATTGATCGAAACCAGGGTTAATTGACTGCTTCAGTGTGTTACCACATTCCTACGTGATTCAAACACGGAAAAAACCCAGGATCAGGCCAACAAGTATGCGAAGAAGGCAAAATCATGAGCCAGATGCGCGCCTATCCCAGACCTAACCCAGACCTAACCGGTGTTATCCTCCAAAATATTGATCGAAACCAGGTTTAATTGACTGCTTCAGTGTGTTACCACATTACTACGTGATTCAAACACGGAAAAAACCCAAGATCTGGCCAACAAGTTTGCGAAAACGGCAAAATCATGAGCCAGATGCGGGCATAACCCAGACCTAACCCAGACCTAACCGGTGTTATCCTCCAAAATATCGATCGAAACCAGGTTTAATTGACTGCCTCAGTGTGGTACCACATTACTACATGATTCAAACACGGAAAAAACCCAGGATCTGGCCAACAAGTTTGCGAAAAAGGCGAAAGTATAAGCCAGAGGCGCGCATATCCCAGACCTAACCCAGCCCTAACCGGTGTTATCCTCTAAAATATTGATCGAAACCAGGTTTAATTGACTGCTTCATTGTGTTACCACATTACTGCGTGATTCAAACACGAAAAAAACCCAGGATCTGGCCAACAAGTATGCGAAGAAGGCAAAATCATGAGCCAGATGCGGGTATAACCCAGACCTAAGCCAGACCTAACCGGTGTTATCGTCTAAAATACTGAGCGAAACGAGGTTTAATTGACTGCTTCAGTGTGTTACCACATTACTACGTGATTCAAACACGAAAAAAACCCAAGATCTGGCCAACAATTTAGCGAAAAAGGCAAAATCATGAGCCAGATGCGGGCATAACCCAGACCTAACCGGTGTTATCCTCCAAAATATGGATCGAAATCAGGGTTAATTGACTGCTTCATTGTGTTTCCACATTACTACGTGATTCAAACACGAAAAAAACCCAGGATCTGGCCAACAAGTATGCGAAGAAGGCAAAATCATGAGCCAGATGCGGGCATAACCCAGACCTAACCCAGACCTAACCGGTGTTATCCTCTAAAATACTGTCCGAATCCAGGTTTAATTGACTGCCTCAGTGTGGTACAACATTACTACGTGATTCAAACACGGAAAAAACCCAGGATCTGGCCAACAAGTTTGCGAAAAAGGCGAAAGTATAAGCCAGATGCGCGCATATCCCAGACCTAACCGGTGTTATCCTCTAAAATATTGATCGAAACCAGGTTTAATTGACTGGTTCAGTGTGTTACTACATTACTACGTGATTCAAACACGAAAAAAACCCAGGATCAGGCCAACAAGTATGCGAAGAAGGCAAAATCATGAGCCAGATGCGCGCCTATCCCAGACCTAACCCAGACCTAACCGGTGTTATCCTCTAAAATATTGATCGAAACCAGGGTTAATTGACTGCTTCATTGTGTTACCACATTACTACGTGATTCAAACACGAAAAAAACCCAGGATCAGGCCAACAAGTATGCGAAGAAGGCAAAATCATGAGCCAGATGCGCGCCTATCCCAGACCTAACCCAGACCTAACCGGTGTTATCCTCTAAAATATTGATCGAAACCAGGGTTAATTGACTGCTTCATTGTGTTACCACATTACTACGTGATTCAAACACGAAAAAAACCCAGGATCTGGCCATCAAGTATGCGAAGAGGGCAAAATCATGAGCCAGATGCGGGCATATCCCAGACCTAACCCAGACCTAACCGGTGTTATCCTCTAAAATATTGATCGAAACCAGGTTTAGTTGACTGCTCCAGTGTGTTACCACATTACTACGTGATTCAAACACGGAAAAAACCCAAGATCTGGCCAACAAGTTTGCGAAAAAGGCGAAAGTATAAGCCAGATGCGCGAATATCCCAGACCTAACCCAGACCTAACCGGTGTTATCCTCTAAAATATTGATCGAAACCAGGTTTAATTGACTGCTTCAGTGTGTTACCACATTACTGCGTGATTCAAACACGAGAAAAACCCAGGATCTGGCCAACAAGTTTGCGAAAAAGGCGAAAGTATAAGCGAGATGCGCGAATATCCCAGACCTAACCCAGACCTAACCGGTGTTATCCTCTAAAATATTGATCGAAACCAGGTTTAATTGACTGCTTCAGTGTGTTACCACATTACAGCGTGGTTCAAACACGAAAAAAACCCAGGATCTGGCCAACAAGTTTGCGAAAAAGGCGAAAGTATAAGCCAGATGCGGGCATAACCCAGACCTAACCCAGACCTAACCGGTGTTATCCTCTAAAATATTGATCGAAACCAGGGTTAATTGACTGCTTCATTGTGTTAACACATTACTACGTGATTCAAACACGGAAAAAACCCAGGATCTGGCCAACAAGTTTGCGAAAAAGGCGAAAGTATAAGCCAGATGCGCGCATATCCCAGACCTAACCCAGACCTAACCGGTGTTATCCTCTAAAATATTGATCGAAACCAGGGTTAATTGACTGCTTCATTGTGTTACCACATTACTACGTGATTCAATCACGAAAAAAACCCAGGATCAGGCCAACAAGTATGCGAAGAAGGCAAAATCATGATCCAGATGCGCGCATATCCCAGACCTAACCCAGACCTAACCGGTGTTATCCTCTAAAATATTTATCGAAACCAGGGTTAATTGACTGCTTCATTGTGTTACCACATTACTACGTGATTCAATCACGAAAAAAACCCAGGATCTGGCCAACAAGTATGCGAAGAAGGCAAAATCATGAGCCAGATGCGGGCATAACCCAGACCTAACCCAGACCTAACCGGTGTTATCCTCTAAAATATTGATCGAAACCAGGGTTAATTGACTGCTTCATTGTGTTACCACATTACTACGTGATTCAAACACGAAAAAAACCCAGGATCTGGCCACCAAGTATGCGAAGAAGGCAAAATCATGAGCCAGATGCGGGCATATCCCGGACCTAACCCAGACTTAACCGGTGTTATCCTCTGAAATATTGATCGAAACCAGGTTTAATTGACTGCCTCAGTGTGGTACAACATTACTACGTGATTCAAACACGAAAAAAACCCAGGATCTGGCCAACAAGTTTGCGAAAAAGGCGAAAGTATAAGCCAGATGCGCGAATATCCCAGACCTAACCCAGACCTAACCGGTGTTATCCTCTAAAATATTGATCGAAACTAGGTTTAATTGACTGCTTCAGTGTGTTACCACATTACTGCGTGATTCAAACACGAGAAAAACCCAGGATCTGGCCAACAAGTTTGCGAAAAATGCGAAAGTATAAGCCAGATGCGCGAATATCCCAGACCTAACCCAGACCTAACCGGTGTTATCCTCTAAAATATTGATCGAAACCAGGGTTAATTGACTGCTTCATTGTGTTACCACATTACTACGTGATTCAATCACGAAAAAAACCCAGGATCTGGCCAACAAGTATGCGAAGAAGGCAAAATCATGAGCCAGATGCGGGCATAACCCAGACCTAACCCAGACCTAACCGGTGTTATCCTCTAAAATATTGATCGAAACCAGGGTTAATTGACTGCTTCATTGTGTTACCACATTACTACGTGATTCAAACACGAAAAAGCCCAGGATCTGGCCATCAAGTATGCAAAGAAGGCTTAATCATGAGCCAGATGCGGGCATATCCCAGACCTAACCCAGACCTAACCGGTGTTATCCGCTAAAATATTGTTCGAAACCAGGTTTGATTGACTGCTTCAGTGTGTTACCACATTACTACGTGATTCAATCACGAAAAAAATCCAGGATCTGGCCAACAAGTATGCGAAGAAGGCAAAATCATGAGCCAGATGCGGGCATATCCCGGACCTAACCCAGACCTAACCGGTGTTATCCCCTAAAATATTGATCGAAACCAGGGTTAATTGACTGCTTCATTGTGTTACCACATTACTACGTGATTCAAACACGAAAAAAACCCAGGATCTGGCCACCAAGTATGCGAAGAAGGCAAAATCATGAGCCAGATGCGGGCATATCCCGGACCTAACCCAGACCTAACCGGTGTTATCCTCTAAAATATTGATCGAAACCAGGGTTAATTGACTGCTTCATTGTGTTACCACATTACTACGTGATTCAAACACGAAAAAAACCCAGGATCAGGCCAACAAGTATGCGAAGAAGGCAAAATCATGAGCCAGATGCGAGCATAACCCAGACCTAACCCAGACCTAACCGGTGTTATCCTCTAAAATATTGATCGAAACCAGGGTTAATTGACTGCTTCATTGTGTTACCACATTACTACGTGATTCAAACACGAAAAAGCCCAGGATCTGGCCATCAAGTATGCAAAGAAGGCTAAATCATGAGCCAGATGCGGGCATATCCCAGACCTAACCCAGACCTAACCGGTGTTATCCTCTAAAATATTGTTCGAAACCAGGTTTGATTGACTGCTTCAGACTGTTACCACATTACTACGTGATTCAATCACGAAAAAAATCCAGGATCTGGCCAACAAGTATGCGAAGAAGGCAAAATCATGAGCCAGATGCGGGCATATCCCGGACCTAACCCAGACCTAACCGGTGTTATCCTCTAAAATATTGATCGAAACCAGGGTTAATTGACTGCTTCATTGTGTTACCACATTACTACGTGATTCAAACACGAAAAAAACCCAGGATCAGGCCAACAAGTATGCGAAGAAGGCAAAATCATGAGCCAGATACGCGCCTACCGCAGACCTAACCCAGACCTAACCGGTGTTATCCTCTAAAATATTGATCGAAACCAGGGTTAATTGACTGCTTCATTGTGTTACCACATTACTACGTGATTCAAACACGAAAAAAACCCAGGATCTGGCCACCAAGTATGCGAAGAAGGCAAAATCATGAGCCAGATGCGGGCATATCCCGGACCTAACCCAGACCTAACCGGTGTTATCCTCTAAAATATTGATCGAAACCAGGGTTAATTGACTGCTTCATTGTGTTACCACATTACTACGTGATTCAAACACGAAAAAAACCCAGGATCAGGCCAACAAGTATGCGAAGAAGGCAAAATCATGAGCCAGATGCGAGCATAACCCAGACCTAACCCAGACCTAACCGGTGTTATCCTCTAAAATATTGATCGAAACCAGGGTTAATTGACTGCTTCATTGTGTTACCACATTACTACGTGATTCAAACACGAAAAAGCCCAGGATCTGGCCATCAAGTATGCAAAGAAGGCTAAATCATGAGCCAGATGCGGGCATATCCCAGACCTAACCCAGACCTAACCGGTGTTATCCTCTAAAATATTGTTCGAAACCAGGTTTGATTGACTGCTTCAGACTGTTACCACATTACTACGTGATTCAATCACGAAAAAAATCCAGGATCTGGCCAACAAGTATGCGAAGAAGGCAAAATCATGAGCCAGATGCGGGCATATCCCGGACCTAACCCAGACCTAACCGGTGTTATCCTCTAAAATATTGATCGAAACCAGGGTTAATTGACTGCTTCATTGTGTTACCACATTACTACGTGATTCAAACACGAAAAAAACCCAGGATCAGGCCAACAAGTATGCGAAGAAGGCAAAATCATGAGCCAGATACGCGCCTACCGCAGACCTAACCCAGACCTAACCGGTGTTATCCTCTAAAATATTGATCGAAACCAGGGTTAATTGACTGCTTCATTGTGTTACCACATTACTACGTGATTCAATCACGAAAAAAACCCAGGATCTGGCCAACAAGTATACGAATAAGGCAAAATCATGAGCCAGATGCGGGCATAACCCAGACCTAACCCAGACCTAACCGGTGTTATCCTCTAAAATATTGATCGAAACCAGGGTTAATTGACTGCTTCATTGTGTTACCACATTACTACGTGATTCAAACACGAAAAAAACCCAGGATCTGGCCACCAAGTATGCGAAGAAGGCAAAATCATGAGCCAGATGCGGGCATATCCCGGACCTAACCCAGACTTAACCGGTGGTATCCTCTGAAATATTGATCGAAACCAGGGTTAATTGACTGCTTCATTGTGTTACCACATTACTACGTGATTCAAACACGAAAAAGCCCAGGATCTGGCCATCAAGTATGCAAAGAAGGCTTAATCATGAGCCAGATGCGGGCATATCCCAGACCTAACCCAGACCTAACCGGTGTTATCCTCTAAAATATTGATCGAAACTAGGTTTAATTGACTGCTTCAGTGTGTTACCACATTACTGCGTGATTCAAACACGAGAAAAACCCAGGATCTGGCCAACAAGTTTGCGAAAAATGCGAAAGTATAAGCCAGATGCGCGAATATCCCAGACCTAACCCAGACCTAACCGGTGTTATCCTCTAAAATATTGATCGAAACCAGGGTTAATTGACTGCTTCATTGTGTTACCACATTACTACGTGATTCAATCACGAAAAAAACCCAGGATCTGGCCAACAAGTATGCGAAGAAGGCAAAATCATGAGCCAGATGCGGGCATAACCCAGACCTAACCCAGACCTAACCGGTGTTATCCTCTAAAATATTGATCGAAACCAGGGTTAATTGACTGCTTCATTGTGTTACCACATTACTACGTGATTCAAACACGAAAAAGCCCAGGATCTGGCCATCAAGTATGCAAAGAAGGCTTAATCATGAGCCAGATGCGGGCATATCCCAGACCTAACCCAGACCTAACCGGTGTTATCCGCTAAAATATTGTTCGAAACCAGGTTTGATTGACTGCTTCAGTGTGTTACCACATTACTACGTGATTCAATCACGAAAAAAATCCAGGATCTGGCCAACAAGTATGCGAAGAAGGCAAAATCATGAGCCAGATGCGGGCATATCCCGGACCTAACCCAGACTTAACCGGTGTTATCCTCTGAAATATTGATCGAAACCAGGTTTAATTGACTGCCTCAGTGTGGTACAACATTACTACGTGATTCAAACACGAAAAAAACCCAGGATCTGGCCAACAAGTTTGCGAAAAAGGCGAAAGTATAAGCCAGATGCGCGAATATCCCAGACCTAACCCAGACCTAACCGGTGTTATCCTCTAAAATATTGATCGAAACTAGGTTTAATTGACTGCTTCAGTGTGTTACCACATTACTGCGTGATTCAAACACGAGAAAAACCCAGGATCTGGCCAACAAGTTTGCGAAAAATGCGAAAGTATAAGCCAGATGCGCGAATATCCCAGACCTAACCCAGACCTAACCGGTGTTATCCTCTAAAATATTGATCGAAACCAGGGTTAATTGACTGCTTCATTGTGTTACCACATTACTACGTGATTCAATCACGAAAAAAACCCAGGATCTGGCCAACAAGTATGCGAAGAAGGCAAAATCATGAGCCAGATGCGGGCATAACCCAGACCTAACCCAGACCTAACCGGTGTTATCCTCTAAAATATTGATCGAAACCAGGGTTAATTGACTGCTTCATTGTGTTACCACATTACTACGTGATTCAAACACGAAAAAGCCCAGGATCTGGCCATCAAGTATGCAAAGAAGGCTTAATCATGAGCCAGATGCGGGCATATCCCAGACCTAACCCAGACCTAACCGGTGTTATCCGCTAAAATATTGTTCGAAACCAGGTTTGATTGACTGCTTCAGTGTGTTACCACATTACTACGTGATTCAATCACGAAAAAAATCCAGGATCTGGCCAACAAGTATGCGAAGAAGGCAAAATCATGAGCCAGATGCGGGCATATCCCGGACCTAACCCAGACCTAACCGGTGTTATCCCCTAAAATATTGATCGAAACCAGGGTTAATTGACTGCTTCATTGTGTTACCACATTACTACGTGATTCAAACACGAAAAAAACCCAGGATCTGGCCACCAAGTATGCGAAGAAGGCAAAATCATGAGCCAGATGCGGGCATATCCCGGACCTAACCCAGACCTAACCGGTGTTATCCTCTAAAATATTGATCGAAACCAGGGTTAATTGACTGCTTCATTGTGTTACCACATTACTACGTGATTCAAACACGAAAAAAACCCAGGATCAGGCCAACAAGTATGCGAAGAAGGCAAAATCATGAGCCAGATGCGAGCATAACCCAGACCTAACCCAGACCTAACCGGTGTTATCCTCTAAAATATTGATCGAAACCAGGGTTAATTGACTGCTTCATTGTGTTACCACATTACTACGTGATTCAAACACGAAAAAGCCCAGGATCTGGCCATCAAGTATGCAAAGAAGGCTAAATCATGAGCCAGATGCGGGCATATCCCAGGCCTAACCCAGACCTAACCGGTGTTATCCTCTAAAATATTGTTCGAAACCAGGTTTGATTGACTGCTTCAGACTGTTACCACATTACTACGTGATTCAATCACGAAAAAAATCCAGGATCTGGCCAACAAGTATGCGAAGAAGGCAAAATCATGAGCCAGATGCGGGCATATCCCGGACCTAACCCAGACCTAACCGGTGTTATCCTCTAAAATATTGATCGAAACCAGGGTTAATTGACTGCTTCATTGTGTTACCACATTACTACGTGATTCAAACACGAAAAAAACCCAGGATCAGGCCAACAAGTATGCGAAGAAGGCAAAATCATGAGCCAGATACGCGCCTACCGCAGACCTAACCCAGACCTAACCGGTGTTATCCTCTAAAATATTGATCGAAACCAGGGTTAATTGACTGCTTCATTGTGTTACCACATTACTACGTGATTCAATCACGAAAAAAACCCAGGATCTGGCCAACAAGTATACGAATAAGGCAAAATCATGAGCCAGATGCGGGCATAACCCAGACCTAACCCAGACCTAACCGGTGTTATCCTCTAAAATATTGATCGAAACCAGGGTTAATTGACTGCTTCATTGTGTTACCACATTACTACGTGATTCAAACACGAAAAAAACCCAGGATCTGGCCACCAAGTATGCGAAGAAGGCAAAATCATGAGCCAGATGCGGGCATATCCCGGACCTAACCCAGACTTAACCGGTGGTATCCTCTGAAATATTGATCGAAACCAGGGTTAATTGACTGCTTCATTGTGTTACCACATTACTACGTGATTCAAACACGAAAAAGCCCAGGATCTGGCCATCAAGTATGCAAAGAAGGCTTAATCATGAGCCAGATGCGGGCATATCCCAGACCTAACCCAGACCTAACCGGTGTTATCCTCTAAAATATTGATCGAAACTAGGTTTAATTGACTGCTTCAGTGTGTTACCACATTACTGCGTGATTCAAACACGAGAAAAACCCAGGATCTGGCCAACAAGTTTGCGAAAAATGCGAAAGTATAAGCCAGATGCGCGAATATCCCAGACCTAACCCAGACCTAACCGGTGTTATCCTCTAAAATATTGATCGAAACCAGGGTTAATTGACTGCTTCATTGTGTTACCACATTACTACGTGATTCAATCACGAAAAAAACCCAGGATCTGGCCAACAATTATGCGAAGAAGGCAAAATCATGAGCCAGATGCGGGCATAACCCAGACCTAACCCAGACCTAACCGGTGTTATCCTCTAAAATATTGATCGAAACCAGGGTTAATTGACTGCTTCATTGTGTTACCACATTACTACGTGATTCAAACACGAAAAAGCCCAGGATCTGGCCATCAAGTATGCAAAGAAGGCTTAATCATGAGCCAGATGCGGGCATATCCCAGACCTAACCCAGACCTAACCGGTGTTATCCGCTAAAATATTGTTCGAAACCAGGTTTGATTGACTGCTTCAGTGTGTTACCACATTACTACGTGATTCAATCACGAAAAAAATCCAGGATCTGGCCAACAAGTATGCGAAGAAGGCAAAATCATGAGCCAGATGCGGGCATATCCCGGACCTAACCCAGACCTAACCGGTGTTATCCCCTAAAATATTGATCGAAACCAGGGTTAATTGACTGCTTCATTGTGTTACCACATTACTACGTGATTCAAACACGAAAAAAACCCAGGATCAGGCCAACAAGTATGCGAAGAAGGCAAAATCATGAGCCAGATACGCGCCTACCCCAGACCTAACCCAGACCTAACCGGTGTTATCCTCTAAAATATTGATCGAAACCAGGGTTAATTGACTGCTTCATGTGTTACCACATTACTACGTGATTCAATCACGAAAAAAACCCAGGATCTGGCCAACAAGTATACGAAGAAGGCAAAATCATGAGCCAGATGCGGGCATAACCCAGACCTAACCCAGACCTAACCGGCGTTATCCTCTAAAATATTGATCGAAACCAGGGTTAATTGACTGCTTCACTGTGTTACCACATTACTACGTGATTCAAACACGAAAAAAACCCAGGATCTGGCCACCAAGTATGCGAAGAAGGCAAAATCATGAGCCAGATGCGGGCATATCCCGGACCTAACCCAGACTTAACCGGTGTTATCCTCTGAAATATTGATCGAAACCAGGTTTAATTGACTGCCTCAGTGTGGTACAACATTACTACGTGATTCAAACACGAAAAAAACCCAGGATCTGGCCAACAAGTTTGCGAAAAAGGCGAAAGTATAAGCCAGATGCGCGAATATCCCAGACCTAACCCAGACCTAACCGGTGTTATCCTCTAAAATATTGATCGAAACTAGGTTTAATTGACTGCTTCAGTGTGTTACCACATTACTGCGTGATTCAAACACGAGAAAAACCCAGGATCTGGCCAACAAGTTTGCGAAAAAGGCAAAATCATGAGCCAGATGCGGGCATATCCCGGACCTAACCCAGACTTAACCGGTGTTATCCTCTGAAATATTGATCGAAACCAGGGTTAATTGACTGCTTCATTGTGTTACCACATTACTACGTGATTCAATCACGAAAAAAACCCAGGATCTGGCCAACAAGTATACGAATAAGGCAAAATCATGAGCCAGTTGCGGGCATAACCCAGACCTAACCCAGACCTAACCGGTGTTATCCTCTAAAATATTGATCGAAACCAGGGTTAATTGACTGCTTCATTGTGTTACCACATTACTACGTGATTCAAACACGAAAAAAACCCAGGATCTGGCCACCAAGTATGCGAAGAAGGCAAAATCATGAGCCAGATGCGGGCATATCCCGGACCTAACCCAGACTTAACCGGTGTTATCCTCTGAAATATTGATCGAAACCAGGTTTAATTGACTGCCTCAGTGTGGTACAACATTACTACGTGATTCAAACACGAAAAAAACCCAGGATCTGGCCAACAAGTTTGCGAAAAAGGCGAAAGTATAAGCCAGATGCGCGAATATCCCAGACCTAACCCAGACCTAACCGGTGTTATCCTCTAAAATATTGATCGAAACTAGGTTTAATTGACTGCTTCAGTGTGTTACCACATTACTGCGTGATTCAAACACGAGAAAAACCCAGGATCTGGCCAACAAGTTTGCGAAAAATGCGAAAGTATAAGCCAGATGCGCGAATATCCCAGACCTAACCCAGACCTAACCGGTGTTATCCTCTAAAATATTGATCGAAACCAGGGTTAATTGACTGCTTCATTGTGTTACCACATTACTACGAGATTCAATCACGAAAAAAACCCAGGATCTGGCCAACAAGTATGCGAAGAAGGCAAAATCATGAGCCAGATGCGGGCATAACCCAGACCTAACCCAGACCTAACCGGTGTTATCCTCTAAAATATTGATCGAAACCAGGGTTAATTGACTGCTTCATTGTGTTACCACATTACTACGTGATTCAAACACGAAAAAGCCCAGGATCTGGCCATCAAGTATGCAAAGAAGGCTTAATCATGAGCCAGATGCGGGAATAACCCAGACCTAACCCAGACCTAACCGGTGTTATCCTCTAAAATATTGTTCGAAACCAGGTTTGATTGACTGCTTCAGTGTGTTACCACATTACTACGTGATTCAATCACGAAAAAAACCCAGGATCTGGCCAACAAGTATACGAAGAAGGCAAAATCATGAGCCAGATGCGGGCATAACCCAGACCTAACCCAGACCTAACCGGTGTTATCCTCTAAAATATTGATCGAAACCAGGGTTAATTGACTGCTTCATTGTGTTACCACATTACTACGTGATTCAAACACGAAAAAAACCCAGGATCTGGCCACCAAGTATGCGAAGAAGGCAAAATCATGAGCCAGATGCGGGCATATCCCGGACCTAACCCAGACTTAACCGGTGTTATCCTCTGAAATATTGATCGAAACCAGGTTTAATTGACTGCCTCAGTGTGGTACAACATTACTACGTGATTCAAACACGAAAAAAACCCAGGATCTGGCCAACAAGTTTGCGAAAAAGGCGAAAGTATAAGCCAGATGCGCGAATATCCCAGACCTAACCCAGACCTAACCGGTGTTATCCTCTAAAATATTGATCGAAACTAGGTTTAATTGACTGCTTCAGTGTGTTACCACATTACTGCGTGATTCAAACACGAGAAAAACCCAGGATCTGGCCAACAAGTTTGCGAAAAATGCGAAAGTATAAGCCAGATGCGCGAATATCCCAGACCTAACCCAGACCTAACCGGTGTTATCCTCTAAAATATTGATCGAAACCAGGGTTAATTGACTGCTTCATTGTGTTACCACATTACTACGTGATTCAATCACGAAAAAAACCCAGGATCTGGCCAACAAGTATGCGAAGAAGGCAAAATCATGAGCCAGATGCGGGCATAACCCAGACCTAACCCAGACCTAACCGGTGTTATCCTCTAAAATATTGATCGAAACCAGGGTTAATTGACTGCTTCATTGTGTTACCACATTACTACGTGATTCAAACACGAAAAAAACCCAGGATCAGGCCAACAAGTATGCGAAGAAGGCAAAATCATGAGCCAGATACGCGCCTACCCCAGACCTAACCCAGACCTAACCGGTGTTATCCTCTAAAATATTGATCGAAACCAGGGTTAATTGACTGCTTCATTGTGTTACCACATTACTACGTGATTCAATCACGAAAAAAACCCAGGATCTGGCCAACAAGTATACGAAGAAGGCATAATCATGCGCCAGATGCGGGCATAACCCAGACCTAACCCAGACCTAACCGGTGTTATCCTCTAAAATATTGATCGAAACCAGGGTTAATTGACTGCTTCAGTGTGGTACAACATTACTACGTGATTCAAACACGAAAAAAACCCAGGATCTGGCCAACAAGTTTGCGAAAAAGGCGAAAGTATAAGCCAGATGCGCGAATATCCCAGACCTAACCCAGACCTAACCGGTGTTATCCTCTAAAATATTGATCGAAACTAGGTTTAATTGACTGCTTCAGTGTGTTACCACATTACTGCGTGATTCAAACACGAGAAAAACCCAGGATCTGGCCAACAAGTTTGCGAAAAAGGCGAAAGTATAAGCCAGATGCGCGAATATCCCAGACCTAACCCAGACCTAACCGGTGTTATCCTCTAAAATATTGATCGAAACCAGGTTTAATTGACTGCTTCAGTGTGTTACCACATTACTGCGTGATTCAAACACGAAAAAAACCCAGGATCTGGCCAACAAGTTTGCGAAAAAGGCGAAAGTATAAGCCAGATGCGGGCATAACCCAGAACTAACCCAGACCTAACCGGTGTTATCCTCTAAAATATTGATCGAAACCAGGTTTAATTGACTGCTTCAGTGTGTTACCACATTACTACGTGATTCAAACACGAAAAAACCCCAGGATCTGGCCAACAAGTTTGCGAAAAAGGCGAAAGTATAAGCCAGATGCGCGAATATCCCAGACCTAACCCAGACCTAACCGGCGTTATCCTCTAAAATATTGATCGAAACCAGGTTTAATTGACTGCTTCAGTGTGTTACTACATTACTGCGTGATTCAAACACGAGAAAAACCCAGGATCTGGCCAACAAGTTTGCGAAAATGGCGAAAGTATAAGCCAGATGCGCGAATATCCCAGACCTAACCCAGACCTAACCGGTGTTATCCTCTAAAATATTGATCGAAACCAGGTTTAATTGACTGCTTCAGTGTGTTACCACATCACTGCGTGATTCAAACACGAGAAAAACCCAGGATCTGGCCAACAAGTTTGCGAAAAAGGCGAAAGTATAAGCCAGATGCGCGAATATCCCAGACCTAACCCAGACCTAACCGGTGTTATCCTCTAAAATATTGATCGAAACCAGGTTTAATTGACTGCTTCAGTGTGTTACCACATTACTGCGTGGTTCAAACACGAAAAAAACCCAGGATCTGGCCAACAAGTTTGCGAAAAAGGCGATAGTATAAGCCAGATGCGGGCATAACCCAGACCTAACCCAGACCTAACCGGTGTTATCCTCTAAAATATTGATCGAAACCAGGGTTAATTGACTGCTTCATTGTGTTACCACATTACTACGTGATTCAAACACGGAAAAAACTCAGGATCTGGCCAACAAGTTTGCGAAAAAGGCGAAATTATAAGCCAGATGCGCGCATATCCCAGACCTAACCGGTGTTATCCTGTAAAATATTGATCGAAACCAGGTTTAATTGACTGGTTCAGTGTGTTACTACATTACTACGTGATTCAAACACGAGAAAAACCCAGGATCTGGCCAACAAGTATGCGAAAAAGGCAAAATCATGAGCCAGATGCGGGCATATCCCGGACCTAACCCAGACCTAACCGGTGTTATCCTCTAAAATATTGATCGAAACCAGGGTTAATTGACTGCTTCATTGTGTTACCACATTACTACGTGATTCAAACACGAAAAAAACCCAGGATCTGGCCATCAAGTATGCAAAGAGGGCAAAATCATGAGCCAGATGCGGGCATATCCCGGACCTAACCCAGACTTAACCGGTGGTATCCTCTGAAATATTGATCGAAACCAGGGTTAATTGACTGCTTCATTGTGTTACCACATTACTACGTGATTCAAACACGAAAAAGCCCAGGATCTGGCCATCAAGTATGCAAAGAAGGCTTAATCATGAGCCAGATGCGGGCATATCCCAGACCTAACCCAGACCCAACCGGTGTTATCCTCTAAAATATTGTTCGAAACCAGGTTTGATTGACTGCTTCAGTGTGTTACCACATTACTACGTGATTCAATCACGAAAAAAACCCAGGATCTGGCCAACAAGTATACGAAGAAGGCAAAATCATGAGCCAGATGCGGGCATAACCCAGACCTAACCCAGACCTAACCGGTGTTATCCTCTAAAATATTGATCGAAACCAGGGTTAATTGACTGCTTCATTGTGTTACCACATTACTACGTGATTCAAACACGAAAAAAACCCAGGATCTGGCCACCAAGTATGCGAAGAAGGCAAAATCATGAGCCAGATGCGGGCATATCCCGGACCTAACCCAGACTTAACCGGTGTTATCCTCTGAAATATTGATCGAAACCAGGTTTAATTGGCTGCCTCAGTGTGGTACAACATTACTACGTGATTCAAACACGAAAAAAACCCAGGATCTGGCCAACAAGTTTGCGAAAAAGGCGAAAGTATAAGCCAGATGCGCGAATATCCCAGACCTAACCCAGACCTAACCGGTGTTATCCTCTAAAATATTGATCGAAACTAGGTTTAATTGACTGCTTCAGTGTGTTACCACATTACTGCGTGATTCAAACACGAGAAAAACCCAGGATCTGGCCAACAAGTTTGCGAAAAATGCGAAAGTATAAGCCAGATGCGCGAATATCCCAGACCTAACCCAGACCTAACCGGTGTTATCCTCTAAAATATTGATCGAAACCAGGGTTAATTGACTGCTTCATTGTGTTACCACATTACTACGTGATTCAATCACGAAAAAAACCCAGGATCTGGCCAACAAGTATGCGAAGAAGGCAAAATCATGAGCCAGATGCGGGCATAACCCAGACCTAACCCAGACCTAACCGGTGTTATCCTCTAAAATATTGATCGAAACCAGGGTTAATTGACTGCTTCATTGTGTTACCACATTACTACGTGATTCAAACACGAAAAAAACCCAGGATCAGGCCAACAAGTATGCGAAGAAGGCAAAATCATGAGCCAGATACGCGCCTACCCCAGACCTAACCCAGACCTAACCGGTGTTATCCTCTAAAATATTGATCGAAACCAGGGTTAATTGACTGCTTCATTGTGTTACCACATTACTACGTGATTCAATCACGAAAAAAACCCAGGATCTGGCCAACAAGTATACGAAGAAGGCAAAATCATGAGCCAGATGCGGGCATAACCCAGACCTAACCCAGACCTAACCGGTGTTATCCTCTAAAATATTGATCGAAACCAGGGTTAATTGACTGCTTCATTGTGTTACCACATTACTACGTGATTCAATCACGAAAAAAACCCAGGATCTGGCCAACAAGTATACGAAGAAGGCATAATCATGCGCCAGATGCGGGCATAACCCAGACCTAACCCAGACCTAACCGGTGTTATCCTCTAAAATATTGATCGAAACCAGGGTTAATTGACTGCTTCAGTGTGGTACAACATTACTACGTGATTCAAACACGAAAAAAACCCAGGATCTGGCCAACAAGTTTGCGAAAAAGGCGAAAGTATAAGCCAGATGCGCGAATATCCCAGACCTAACCCAGACCTAACCGGTGTTATCCTCTAAAATATTGATCGAAACTAGGTTTAATTGACTGCTTCAGTGTGTTACCACATTACTGCGTGATTCAAACACGAGAAAAACCCAGGATCTGGCCAACAAGTTTGCGAAAAAGGCGAAAGTATAAGCCAGATGCGCGAATATCCCAGACCTAACCCAGACCTAACCGGTGTTATCCTCTAAAATATTGATCGAAACCAGGTTTAATTGACTGCTTCAGTGTGTTACCACATTACTGCGTGATTCAAACACGAAAAAAACCCAGGATCTGGCCAACAAGTTTGCGAAAAAGGCGAAAGTATAAGCCAGATGCGGGCATAACCCAGAACTAACCCAGACCTAACCGGTGTTATCCTCTAAAATATTGATCGAAACCAGGTTTAATTGACTGCTTCAGTGTGTTACCACATTACTACGTGATTCAAACACGAAAAAACCCCAGGATCTGGCCAACAAGTTTGCGAAAAAGGCGAAAGTATAAGCCAGATGCGCGAATATCCCAGACCTAACCCAGACCTAACCGGCGTTATCCTCTAAAATATTGATCGAAACCAGGTTTAATTGACTGCTTCAGTGTGTTACTACATTACTGCGTGATTCAAACACGAGAAAAACCCAGGATCTGGCCAACAAGTTTGCGAAAATGGCGAAAGTATAAGCCAGATGCGCGAATATCCCAGACCTAACCCAGACCTAACCGGTGTTATCCTCTAAAATATTGATCGAAACCAGGTTTAATTGACTGCTTCAGTGTGTTACCACATCACTGCGTGATTCAAACACGAGAAAAACCCAGGATCTGGCCAACAAGTTTGCGAAAAAGGCGAAAGTATAAGCCAGATGCGCGAATATCCCAGACCTAACCCAGACCTAACCGGTGTTATCCTCTAAAATATTGATCGAAACCAGGTTTAATTGACTGCTTCAGTGTGTTACCACATTACTGCGTGGTTCAAACACGAAAAAAACCCAGGATCTGGCCAACAAGTTTGCGAAAAAGGCGATAGTATAAGCCAGATGCGGGCATAACCCAGACCTAACCCAGACCTAACCGGTGTTATCCTCTAAAATATTGATCGAAACCAGGGTTAATTGACTGCTTCATTGTGTTACCACATTACTACGTGATTCAAACACGGAAAAAACTCAGGATCTGGCCAACAAGTTTGCGAAAAAGGCGAAATTATAAGCCAGATGCGCGCATATCCCAGACCTAACCGGTGTTATCCTGTAAAATATTGATCGAAACCAGGTTTAATTGACTGGTTCAGTGTGTTACTACATTACTACGTGATTCAAACACGAGAAAAACCCAGGATCTGGCCAACAAGTATGCGAAAAAGGCAAAATCATGAGCCAGATGCGGGCATATCCCGGACCTAACCCAGACCTAACCGGTGTTATCCTCTAAAATATTGATCGAAACCAGGGTTAATTGACTGCTTCATTGTGTTACCACATTACTACGTGATTCAAACACGAAAAAAACCCAGGATCTGGCCATCAAGTATGCAAAGAGGGCAAAATCATGAGCCAGATGCGGGCATATCCCGGACCTAACCCAGACTTAACCGGTGGTATCCTCTGAAATATTGATCGAAACCAGGGTTAATTGACTGCTTCATTGTGTTACCACATTACTACGTGATTCAAACACGAAAAAGCCCAGGATCTGGCCATCAAGTATGCAAAGAAGGCTTAATCATGAGCCAGATGCGGGCATATCCCAGACCTAACCCAGACCCAACCGGTGTTATCCTCTAAAATATTGTTCGAAACCAGGTTTGATTGACTGCTTCATTGTGTTACCACATTACTACGTGATTCAAACACGAAAAAAACCCAGGATCTGGCCACCAAGTATGCGAAGAAGGCAAAATCATGAGCCAGATGCGGGCATATCCCGGACCTAACCCAGACTTAACCGGTGTTATCCTCTGAAATATTGATCGAAACCAGGTTTAATTGGCTGCCTCAGTGTGGTACAACATTACTACGTGATTCAAACACGAAAAAAACCCAGGATCTGGCCAACAAGTTTGCGAAAAAGGCGAAAGTATAAGCCAGATGCGCGAATATCCCAGACCTAACCCAGACCTAACCGGTGTTATCCTCTAAAATATTGATCGAAACTAGGTTTAATTGACTGCTTCAGTGTGTTACCACATTACTGCGTGATTCAAACACGAGAAAAACCCAGGATCTGGCCAACAAGTTTGCGAAAAATGCGAAAGTATAAGCCAGATGCGCGAATA
The DNA here is from genome assembly GCF_051014445.1 of Colletes latitarsis. NCBI lineage: Eukaryota > Metazoa > Arthropoda > Insecta > Hymenoptera > Colletidae > Colletes > Colletes latitarsis. Next base: position 1,780,759 of record NW_027488380.1, on the reverse strand, counting down.
TCCCAGACCTAACCCAGACCTAACCGGTGTTATCCTCTAAAATATTGATCGAAACCAGGGTTAATTGACTGCTTCATTGTGTTACCACATTACTACGTGATTCAATCACGAAAAAAACCCAGGATCTGGCCAACAAGTATGCGAAGAAGGCAAAATCATGAGCCAGATGCGGGCATAACCCAGACCTAACCCAGACCTAACCGGTGTTATCCTCTAAAATATTGATCGAAACCAGGGTTAATTGACTGCTTCATTGTGTTACCACATTACTACGTGATTCAAACACGAAAAAAACCCAGGATCAGGCCAACAAGTATGCGAAGAAGGCAAAATCATGAGCCAGATACGCGCCTACCCCAGACCTAACCCAGACCTAACCGGTGTTATCCTCTAAAATATTGATCGAAACCAGGGTTAATTGACTGCTTCATTGTGTTACCACATTACTACGTGATTCAATCACGAAAAAAACCCAGGATCTGGCCAACAAGTATACGAAGAAGGCAAAATCATGAGCCAGATGCGGGCATAACCCAGACCTAACCCAGACCTAACCGGTGTTATCCTCTAAAATATTGATCGAAACCAGGGTTAATTGACTGCTTCATTGTGTTACCACATTACTACGTGATTCAAACACGAAAAAAACCCAGGATCTGGCCACCAAGTATGCGAAGAAGGCAAAATCATGAGCCAGATGCGGGCATATCCCGGACCTAACCCAGACTTAACCGGTGTTATCCTCTGAAATATTGATCGAAACCAGGTTTAATTGACTGCCTCAGTGTGGTACAACATTACTACGTGATTCAAACACGAAAAAAACCCAGGATCTGGCCAACAAGTTTGCGAAAAAGGCGAAAGTATGAGCCAGATGCGCGAATATCCCAGACCTAACCCAGACCTAACCGGTGTTATCCTCTAAAATATTGATCGAAACTAGGTTTAATTGACTGCTTCAGTGTGTTACCACATTACTGCGTGATTCAAACACGAGAAAAACCCAGGATCTGGCCAACAAGTTTGCGAAAAAGGCGAAAGTATAAGCCAGATGCGCGAATATCCCAGACCTAACCCAGACCTAACCGGTGTTATCCTCTAAAATATTGATCGAAACCAGGTTTAATTGACTGCTTCAGTGTGTTACCACATTACTGCGTGATTCAAACACGAAAAAAACCCAGGATCTGGCCAACAAGTTTGCGAAAAAGGCGAAAGTATAAGCCAGATGCGGGCATAACCCAGAACTAACCCAGACCTAACCGGTGTTATCCTCTAAAATATTGATCGAAACCAGGTTTAATTGACTGCTTCAGTGTGTTACCACATTACTACGTGATTCAAACACGAAAAAACCCCAGGATCTGGCCAACAAGTTTGCGAAAAAGGCGAAAGTATAATCCAGATGCGCGAATATCCCAGACCTAACCCAGACCTAACCGGCGTTATCCTCTAAAATATTGATCGAAACCAGGTTTAATTGACTGCTTCAGTGTGTTACCACATTACTGCGTGATTCAAACACGAGAAAAACCCAGGATCTGGCCAACAAGTTTGCGAAAAAGGCGAAAGTATAAGCCAGATGCGCGAATATCCCAGACCTAACCCAGACCTAACCGGTGTTATCCTCTAAAATATTGATCGAAACCAGGTTTAATTGACTGCTTCAGTGTGTTACCACATTACTGCGTGGTTCAAACACGAAAAAAACCCAGGATCTGGCCAACAAGTTTGCGAAAAAGGCGATAGTATAAGCCAGATGCGGGCATATCCCGGACCTAACCCAGACTTAACCGGTGTTATCCTCTGAAATATTGATCGAAACCAGGTTTAATTGACTGCCTCAGTGTGGTACAACATTACTACGTGATTCAAACACGAAAAAAACCCTGGATCTGGACAACAAGTTTGCGAAAAGGCGAAAGTATAAGCCAGATGCGCGAATATCCCAGACCTAACCCAGACCTAACCGGTGTTATCCTCTAAAATATTGATCGAAACCAGGTTTAATTGTCTGCTTCAGTGTGTTACCACATTACTGCGTGATTCAAACACGAAAAAAACCCAGGATCTAGCCAACAAGTATGCGAAGAAGGCAAAATCATGAGCCAGATGCGGACATAACCCAGACGAAACCCAGGCCTAACCGGTGTTATCCTCTAAAATATTGATTGAAACCAGGTTTAATTGACTGCCTCAGTGTGGTACCACATTACTACGTGATTCAAACACGGAAAAAACCCAGGATCTGGCCAACAAGTATGCGAAGAAGGCAAAATCATGAGCCAGATGCGGGTATAACCCAGACCTAAGCCAGACCTAACCGGTGTTATCGTCTAAAATACTGAGCGAAACGAGGTTTAATTGACTGCTTGAGTGTGTTACCACATTACTACGTGATTCAAACACGAAAAAAACCCAGGATCAGGCCAACAAGTATGCGAAGAAGGCAAAATCATGAGCCAGATGCGGGCATATCCCGGACCTAACCCAGACCTAACCGATGTTATCCTCTAAAATATTGATCGAAACCAGGTTTAGTTGACCGCTGCAGTGTGTTACCACATTACTACGTGATTCAATCACGAAAAAAATCCAGGATCTGGCCAACAAGTATGCGAAGAAGGCAAAATCATGAGCCAGATGCGGGCATATCCCGGACCTAACCCAGACCTAACCGATGTTATCCTCTAAAATATTGATCGAAACCAGGGTTAATTGACTGCCTCATTGTGTTACCACATTACTACGTGATTCAAACACGAAAAAAACCCAGGATCAGGCCAACAAGTATGCGAAGAAGGCAAAATCATGAGCCAGATGCGCGCCTATCCCAGACCTAACCCAGACCTAACCGGTGTTATCCTCTAAAATATTGATCGAAACCAGGGTTAATTGACTGCTTCATTGTGTTACCACATTACTACGTGATTCAATCACGAAAAAAACCCAGGATCTGGCCAACAAGTATACGAAGAAGGCAAAATCATGAGCCAGATGCGGGCATAACCCAGACCTAACCCAGACCTAACCGGTGTTATCCTCTAAAATATTGATCGAAACCAGGGTTAATTGACTGCTTCATTGTGTTACCACATTACTACGTGATTCAAACACGAAAAGAACCCAGGATCTGGCCACCAAGTATGCGAAGAAGGCAAAATCATGAGCCAGATGCGGGCATATCCCGGACCTAACCCAGACCTAACCGATGTTATCCTCTAAAATATTGATCGAAACCAGGGTTAATTGACTGCTTCATTGTGTTACCACATTACTACGTGATTCAATCACGAAAAAAACCCAGGATCTGGCCAACAAGTATGCGAAGAAGGCAAAATCATGAGCCAGATGCGGGAATAACCCAGACCTAACCCAGACCTAACCGGAGTTATCCTCTAAAATATTGATCGAAACCAGGTTTAGTTGACCGCTGCAGTGTGTTACCACATTACTACGTGATTCAAACACGAAAAAACCCCAGGATCAGGCCAAGAAGTATGCGAAGAAGGCAAAATCATGAGCCGGATGCGGGCATATCCCAGACCTAACCCAGACCTAACCGGTGTTATCCTCTAAAATATTCATCGAAACCAGGTTTAATTGACTGCTTCAGTGTGTTACTACATTACTGCGTGATTCAAACACGAGAAAAACCCAGGATCTGGCCAACAAGTTTGCGAAAAAAGCGAAAGTATAAGCCAGATGCGCGAATATCCCAGACCTAACCCAGACCTAACCGGTGTTATCCTCTAAAATATTGATCGAAACCAGGTTTAATTGACTGCTTCAGTGTGTTACCACATTACTGCGTGGTTCAAACACGAAAAAAACCTAGGATCTGGCCAACAAGTATGCGAAGAAGGCAAAATCATGAGCCAGATGCGGGCATAACCCAGACCTAACCCAGACCTAACCGGTGTTATCCTCTAAAATATTGATCGAAACCAGGGTTAATTGACTGCTTCATTGTGTTACCACATTACTACGTGATTCAAACACGAAAAAAACCCAGGATCTGGCCATCAAGTATGCAAAGAAGGCTAAATCATGAGCCAGATGCGGGCATATCCCAGACCTAACCCAGACCTAACCGGTGTTATCCTCTAAAATATTAATCGAAACCAGGTTTGATTGACTGCTTCAGTGTGTTACCACATTACTACGTGATTCAATCACGAAAAAAATCCAGGATCTGGCCAACAAGTATGCGAAGAAGGCAAAATCATGAGCCAGATGCGGGCATATCCCGGACCTAACCCAGACCTAACCGATGTTATCCTCTAAAATATTGATTGAAACCAGGGTTAATTGACTGCCTCATTGTGTTACCACATTACTACGTGATTCAAACACGAAAAAAACCCAGGATCAGGCCAACAAGTATGCGAAGAAGGCAAAATCATGAGCCAGATGCGCGCCTATCCCAGACCTAACCCAGACCTAACCGGTGTTATCCTCTAAAATATTGATCGAAACCAGGGTTAATTGACTGCTTCATTGTGTTACCACATTACTACGTGATTCAATCACGAAAAAAACCCAGGATCTGGCCAACAAGTATACGAAGAAGGCAAAATCATGAGCCAGATGCGGGCATAACCCAGACCTAACCCAGACCTAACCGGTGTTATCCTCTAAAATATTGATCGAAACCAGGGTTAATTGACTGCTTCATTGTGTTACCACATTACTACGTGATTCAAACACGAAAAGAACCCAGGATCTGGCCACCAAGTATGCGAAGAAGGCAAAATCATGAGCCAGATGCGGGCATATCCCGGACCTAACCCAGACTTAACCGGTGTTATCCTCTAAAATATTGATCGAAACTAGGTTTAATTGACTGCTTCAGTGTGTTACCACATTACTGCGTGATTCAAACACGAGAAAACCCCAGGATCTGGCCAACATGTTTGCGAAAAAGGCGAAAGTATAAGCCAGATGCGCGAATATCCCAGACCTAACCCAGACCTAACCGGTGTTATCCTCTAAAATATTGATCGAAACCAGGTTTAATTGACTGCTTCAGTGTGTTACCACATTACTGCGTGATTCAAACACGAAAAAAACCCAGGATCTGGCCAACAAGTTTGCGAAAAAGGCGAAAGTATAAGCCAGATGCGGGCATAACCCAGACCTAACCCAGACCTAACCGGTGTTATCCTCTAAAATATTGATCGAAACCAGGGTTAATTGACTGCTTCATTGTGTTACCACATTACTACGTGATTCAAACACGGAAAAAACCCAGGATCTGGCCAACAAGTTTGCGAAAAAGGCGAAAGTATAAGCCAGATGCGCGCATATCCCAGACCTAACCCAGACCTAACCGGTGTTATCCTCCAAAATATTGATCGAAACCAGGTTTAATTGACTGCCTCAGTGTGGTACAACATCACTACGTGATTCAAACACGAAAAAAACCCAGGATCTGGCCAACAAGTTTGCAAAAAAGGCAAAATCATGAGCCAGATGCGTGCATATACCAGACCTAACCCAGACCTAACCGGTGTTATCCTCTAAAATATTGATCGAAACCAGGTTTAATTGACTGCTTCATTGTGTTACCACATTACTACGTGATTCAATCACGAAAAAAACCCAGGATCTGGCCATCAAGTATGCGAAGAAGGCAAAATCATGAGCCAGATGCGGGCATATCCCGGACCTAACCCAGACTTAACCTGTGGTATCCTCTGAAATATTGATCGAAACCAGGTTTAATTGACTGCATCAGTGTTGTACAACATTACTACGTGATTCAAACACGAAAAAAACCCGGGATCTGGCCAACAAGTTTGCGAAAAGGGCGATAGTATAAGCCAGATGCGCGAATATCCCAGACCTAACCCAGACCTAACCGGTGTTATCCTCTAAAATATTGATCGAAACCAGGTTTAATTGACTGCTTCAGTGTGTTACCACATTACTGCGTGATTCAAACACGAGAAAAACCCAGGATCTTGCCAACAAGTTTGCGAAAAAGGCGAAAGTATAAGCCAGATGCGCGAATATCCCAGACCTAACCCAGACCTAACCGGTGTTATCCACTAAAATATTGATCGAAACCAGGTTTAATTGACTGCTTCAGTGTGTTACCACATTACTGCGTGATTCAAACACGAAAAAAACCCAGGATCTGGCCAACAAGTTTGCGAAAAAGGCGAAAGTATAAGCCAGATGCGGGCATAACCCAGACCTAACCCAGACCTAACCGGTGTTATCCTCTAAAATATTGATCGAAGCCAGGGTTAATTGACTGCTTCATTGTGTTACCACATTACTACGTGATTCAAACACGAAAAAAACCCAGGATCAGGCCAACAAGTATGCGAAGAAGGCAAAATCATGAGCCAGATGCGCGCATATCCCAGACCTAACCCAGACCTAACCGGTGTTATCCTCTAAAATATTGATCGAAACCAGGGTTAATTGACTGCTTCATTGTGTTACCACATTACTACGTGATTCAATCACGAAAAAAACCCAGGATCTGGCCAACAAGTATGCGAAGAAGGCAAAATCATGAGCCAGATGCGGGCATAACCCAGACCTAACCCAGACCTAACCGGTGTTATCCTCTAAAATATTGATCGAAACCAGGGTTAATTGACTGCTTCATTGTGTTACCACATTACTACGTGATTCAAACACGAAAAAAACCCAGGATCTGGCCATCAAGTATGCAAAGAAGGCTAAATCATGAGCCAGATGCGGGCATATCCCGGACCTAACCCAGACTTAACCGGTGTTATCCTCTGAAATATTGATCGAAACCAGGTTTAATTGACTGCCTCAGTGTGGTACAACATTACTACGTGATTCAAACACGAAAAAAACCCTGGATCTGGACAACAAGTTTGCGAAAAGGCGAAAGTATAAGCCAGATGCGCGAATATCCCAGACCTAACCCAGACCTAACCGGTGTTATCCTCTAAAATATTGATCGAAACCAGGTTTAATTGTCTGCTTCAGTGTGTTACCACATTACTGCGTGATTCAAACACGAAAAAAACCCAGGATCTAGCCAACAAGTATGCGAAGAAGGCAAAATCATGAGCCAGATGCGGACATAACCCAGACAAAACCCAGGCCTAACCGGTGTTATCCTCTAAAATATTGATTGAAACCAGGTTTAATTGACTGCCTCAGTGTGGTACCACATTACTACGTGATTCAAACACGGAAAAAACCCAGGATCTGGCCAACAAGTTTGCGAAAAAGGCGAAAGTATAAGCCAGATGCGCGCATATCCCAGACCTAACCCAGACCTAACCGGTGTTATCCTCTGAAATATTGATCGAAACCAGGTTTAATTGACTGCCTCAGTGTGGTACCACATTACTACGTGATTCAAACACGGAAAAAACCCAGGATCTGGCCAACAAGTATGCGAAGAAGGCAAAATCATGAGCCAGATGCGGGTATAACCCAGACCTAAGCCAGACCTAACCGGTGTTATCGTCTAAAATACTGAGCGAAACGAGGTTTAATTGACTGCTTGAGTGTGTTACCACATTACTACGTGATTCAAACACGAAAAAAACCCAAGATCTGGCCAACAAGTTTGTGAAAAAGGCAAAATCATGAGCCAGATGCGGGCATAACCCAGACCTAACCGGTGTTATCCTCCAAAATATGGATCGAAATCAGGGTTAATTGACTGCATCATTGTGTTACCACATTACTACGTGATTCAAACACGAAAAAAACCCAGGATCTGGCCAACAAGTATGCGAAGAAGGCAAAATCATGAGCCAGATGCGGGCATAACCCAGACCTAACCCAGACCTAACCGGTGTTATCCTCTAAAATACTGTCCGAATCCAGGTTTAATTGACTGCCTCAGTGTGGTACAACATTACTACGTGATTCAAACACGGGAAAAACCCAGGATCTGGCCAACAAGTTTGCGAAAAAGGCGAAAGTATAAGCCAGATGCGCGCATATCCCAGACCTAACCCAGACCTAACCGGTGTTATCCTCTAAAATATTGATCGAAACCAGGTTTAGTTGACTGCTGCAGTGTGTTACCACATTACTACGTGATTCAAACACGAAAAAACCCCAGGATCAGGCCAAGAAGTATGCGAAGAAGGCAAAATCATGAGCCAGATGCGGGCATATCCCAGACCTAACCCAGACCTAACCGGTGTTATCCTCTAAAATATTGATCGAAACCAGGTTTGATTGACTGCTTCAGTGTGTTACCACATTACTACGTGATTCAATCACGAAAAAAACCCAGGATCTGGCCAACAAGTATACGAAGAAGGCAAAATCATGAGCCAGATGCGGGCATAACCCAGACCTAACCCAGACATAACCGGTGTTATCCTCTAAAATATTGATCGAAACCAGGGTTAATTGACTGCTTCATTGTGTTACCACATTACTACGTGATTCAAACACGAAAAAAACCCAGGATCTGGCCATCAAGTATGCGAAGAGGGCAAAATCATGAGCCAGATGCGGGCATATCCCGGAACTAACCCAGACTTAACCGGTGGTATCCTCTGAAATATTGATCGAAACCAGGTTTAATTGACTGCCTCAGTGTGGTACAACATTACTACGTGATTCAAACACGAAAAAAACCCAGGATCTGGCCAACAAGTTTGCGAAAAAGGCGAAAGTATAAGCCAGATGCGCGAATATCCCAGACCTAACCCAGACCTAACCGGTGTTATCCTCTAAAATATTGATCGAAACCAGGTTTAATTGACTGCTTCAGTGTGTTACCACAATACTGCGTGATTCAAACACGAGAAAAATCCAGGATCTGGCCAACAAGTTTGCGAAAAAGGCGAAAGTATAAGCCAGATGCGCGAATATCCCAGACCTAACCCAGACCTAACCGGTGTTATCCTCTAAAATATTGATCGAAACTAGGTTTAATTGACTGCTTCAGTGTGTTACCACATTACTGCGTGATTCAAACACGAGAAAAACCCAGGATCTGGCCAACAAGTATACGAAGAAGGCAAAATCATGAGCCAGATGCGGGCATAACCCAGACCTAACCCAGACCTAACCGGTGTTATCCTCTAAAATATTGATCGAAACCAGGGTTAATTGACTGCTTCATTGTGTTACCACATTACTACGTGGTTCAAACACGAAAAAAACCCAGGATCTGGCCACCAAGTATGCGAAGAAGGCAAAATCATGAGCCAGATGCGGGCATATCCCGGACCTAACCCAGACCTAACCGATGTTATCCTCTAAAATATTGATCGAAACCAGGGTTAATTGACTGCCTCATTGTGTTACCACATTACTACGTGATTCAAACACGAAAAAAACCCAGGATCAGGCCAACAAGTATGCGAAGAAGGCAAAATCATGAGCCAGATGCGCGCCTATCCCAGACCTTTTTTTTTTTTTTTTTTTTTTTTTTTATCGTGGTGAAATCCTCATGGACACCCCGGCTCCCTGGGGGGGAGGCCGGGGTAGTGCCGGACTCTTACCGGCTAAAACACCACGGTGACCGCCTGCGCCCTTTATCTGGGGAGAGTCACGGGAACCAAACTAGCGATACTACCGTGACTCTCCCCGTTGGCGCAACGCCCTACTACGGGCCCTTCCCGGGGGAGGAGATGTGATCCTCCTCCCCCGATGGGGGGCAACCATGATTGATTGCCCCCCGGCGACGCCGCGCGGTCACACGCGACGTCGCCCCACTCGTGCCGTTGCTACTAGCCGCGACCGGGCCCCCACCCGATCGCGACCACGGCTGCGGGGCCGGCTAACACTGCCGCCCCCGCTAAATGGGGCCCCTGTCATGGGCCCCCGGTCCGGTGATGGGCTGGGTGCGAGAGGGAATGAGGGAATAAAGTCCCTCACCTCGCACCACAAACACCATCACCGACCCCTTCGCGCTCCCCCTGCCACGGGGAGCGGTGGAAGGTCTTACGGTCGGCGTCGCCGCCTGCCCCCCACCTCCTCACGCGCCCTCTCGGCGTCTTCCTTGGCGGCCATGACCTCTTCACAAAACAAGGCCATGGCCGCCCACGCCTCCTCGCTGCCGAGCATTGCCCGTATGACGGCCGGCAGCGAGAGGTCCGCTCCAATCGCTCTAACGAGGACACCGCGCTGAGCTGCCCACGCCGGACAAATTTCCAACGTGTGTTGCGCGGTGTCCTCCCTTCCCCTGCAATGATGGCACGCAGCCGTCGCCTCCCGCCCTATCCGATGCAGGTACCGACCGAAGCAACCGTGTCCGGTCAGTACCTGTGTCAGGCGGTAGGTGGGCGTACCCCAGCTACGGCCCACCCAGGCATAAAACACTGGGCGGACCGCCGCGGCGACGCGATCATCCTGCTGGTCTGGCTTCGATAACCAGACCAGCCACCGACTATAGACGCGTCGCCGCGCCTGGCTCCGGGCCCTGGCGGCCTCCTCGCCATGCGGGTCCACGCCCCGCTGGCGAAGGTTGCAGAGGCTTCGATACACCTCTGCGTCCATTTTCGCCAGCAGGTGAAACGGTGCGGAACCCGCTAGCAAGGTGGCGGCTGTGTAGGAGATCGTGCGATAACCCCGTACGACTCTGATGGCGACCAACCTCTGTAACCGACGGAGTACAAATGCACCCCGCCGATTGGCCATCAGACCGCCGGCCCATATCGGCGCGCCATAAAGCGCCATGGACCGGACGACTCCCAAATACAGCCGCCGTGCCGCCATGTTGGGTCCCCCGAGATTAGGCATTATGCGGCCTAACGCGGCCACTGCCCTCTCGATACGGGGACCCAACCCTTCCAAATGATGCCCGAACCGCCAGTAGCTGTCGAGAGTGAGGCCCAGATACTTCATCCGGCGCCCCACCGCGACTTGGGCTCCGCCCACCCGTAGAGACGCCTGGCGCGGCACCCCGCGACCACTGACGTTACACAGCCAGATGGCCTCGGTCTTCTGGGGTGCCACGCGCAACCCCAGACGCTCCACTTCGGCAACGACTCGTGCCGTCCCTACCTCCGCGAGGGCCACGGCCCTCCTCCACGTGTCCCCGTCGGCTATCACCAGGGTGTCGTCGGCATAACAAATCAACGACACGCCGACGGGGAGTTCTGCCCGCAGCACCGCATCGTAGGCCAAGTTCCACAAGAGCGGCCCTAGGACCGACCCCTGTGGAACCCCGCGGTGCACCGCTCTCTGCTCCATCCCGTTCCGACCCGAATATTGGACTACCCTGCCCCGAAGATAATCCCCGATCAGTCGGCATAGATAGGCGGGCACCCGGTGGTACTGGAGTGCCCGACCTATCGCCCCCCAGGAGACGGTATTGAAGGCGTTGGCAATGTCTAATGAGACTGCCAACGCCACACCCCCCCGGGAGATTGCCGATTCCGCCAGGGTCCGCACTGTCGCTATGGCGTAGACTGTGGAGCGGCCCCGGCGAAAGCCGAACTGTCGGTCGGCCAGATCGGGGCCGACGCGGGACAGGTGCCCCTCGAGACGGGATACAATGACCCGCTCGAGGAGCTTCCCAGCCTCGTCCAGCAAGCATATCGGGCGGAACGCGGATGGAGAGTCCGCGGGCTTCCCAGGCTTGTGAAGGAGGACCAACCTCGCTACCTTCCACATGGGGGGGAACTGACCGGTCCGCAGGCACGCGTCAAAGACGCTAATCAGCCCGGCCCCCAGAACGCCCACCGCTACTGCCCAGGCACTGCCAGGTATGCCGTCCGGTCCTGGCGCCGTCTTCGCCTATCCCAGACCTAACCCAGACCTAACCGGTGTTATCCTCTAAAATATTGATCGAAACCAGGGTTAATTGACTGCTTCATTGTGTTACCACATTACTACGTGATTCAAACACGAGAAAAACCCAGGATCTGGCCAACAAGTTTGCGAAAAAGGCGAAAGTATAAGCCAGATGCGCGAATATCCCAGACCTAACCCAGACCTAACCGGTGTTATCCTCTAAAATATTGATCGAAACCAGGTTTAATTGACTGCTTCAGTGTGTTACCACATTACTGCGTGATTCAAACACGAAAAAAACCCAGGATCTGGCCAACAAGTTTGCGAAAAAGGCGAAAGTATAAGCCAGATGCGGGCATAACCCAGACCTAACCCAGACCTAACCGGTGTTATCCTCTAAAATATTGATCGAAACCAGGGTTAATTGACTGCTTCATTGTGTTACCACATTACTACGTGATTCAAACACGGAAAAAACCCAGGATCTGGCCAACAAGTTTGCGAAAAAGGCGAAAGTATAAGCCAGATGCGCGCATATCCCAGACCTAACCCAGACCTAACCGGTGTTATCCTCCAAAATATTGATCGAAACCAGGTTTAATTGACTGCCTCAGTGTGGTACAACATCACTACGTGATTCAAACACGAAAAAAACCCAGGATCTGGCCAACAAGTTTGCAAAAAAGGCAAAATCATGAGCCAGATGCGCGCATATACCAGACCTAACCCAGACCTAACCGGTGTTATCCTCTAAAATATTGATCGAAACCAGGGTTAATTGACTGCTTCATTGTGTTACCACATTACTACGTGATTCAAACACGAAAAAAAACCCAGGATCAGGCCAACAAGTATGCGAAGAAGGCAAAATCATGAGTCAGATGCGCGCCTATCCCCGACCTAACCCAGACCTAACCGGTGTTATCCTCTAAAATATTGATCGAAACCAGGGTTAATTGACTGCTTCATTGTGTTACCACATTACTACGTGATTCAATCACGAAAAAAATCCAGGATCTGGCCAACAAGTATACGAAGAAGGCAAAATCATGAGCCAGATGCGGGCATAACCCAGACCTAACCCAGACATAACCGGTGTTATCCTCTAAAATATTGATCGAAACCAGGGTTAATTGACTGCTTCATTTTGTTACCACATTACTACGTCATTCAAACACGAAAAGAACCCAGGATCTGGCCATCAAGTATGCGAAGAAGGCAAAATCATGAGCCAGATGCGGGCATATCCCGGACCTAACCCAGACTTAACCGGTGGTATCCTCTGAAATATTGATCGAAACCAGGTTTAATTGACTGCATCAGTGTTGTACAACATTACTACGTGATTCAAACACGAAAAAAACCCGGGATCTGGCCAACAAGTTTGCGAAAAGGGCGATAGTATAAGCCAGATGCGCGAATATCCCAGACCTAACCCAGACCTAACCGGTGTTATCCTCTAAAATATTGATCGAAACCAGGTTTAATTGACTGCATCAGTGTTGTACAACATTACTACGTGATTCAAACACGAAAAAAACCCGGGATCTGGCCAACAAGTTTGCGAAAAAGGCGAAAGTATAAGCCAGATGCGCGAATATCCAAGACCTAACCCAGACCTAACCGGTGTTATCCTCTAAAATATTGATCGAAACCAGGTTTAATTGACTGCTTCAGTGTGTTACCACATTACTGCGTGGTTCAAACACGAAAAAAACCTAGGATCTGGCCAACAAGTATGCGAAGAAGGCAAAATCATGAGCCAGATGCGGGAATAACCCAGACCTAACCGGTGTTATCCTCCAAAATATGGATCGAAATCAGGGTTAATTGACTGCATCATTGTGTTACCACATTACTACGTGATTCAAACACGAAAAAAACCCAGGATCTGGCCAACAAGTATGCGAAGAAGGCAAAATCATGAGCCAGATGCGGGAATAACCCAGACCTAACCCAGACCTAACCGGAGTTATCCTCTAAAATACTGTCCGAATCCAGGTTTAATTGACTGCCTCAGTGTGGTACAACATTACTACGTGATTCAAACACGGGAAAAACGCAGGATCTGGCCAACAAGTTTGCGAAAAAGGCGAAAGTATAAGCCAGATGCGCGCATATCCCAGACCTAACCCAGACCTAACCGGTGCTATCCTCTAAAATATTGATCGAAACCAGGTTTAGTTGACCGCTGCAGTGTGTTACCACATTACTACGTGATTCAAACACGAAAAAACCCCAGGATCAGGCCAAGAAGTATGCGAAGAAGGCAAAATCATGAGCCGGATGCGGGCATATCCCAGACCTAACCCAGACCTAACCGGTGTTATCCTCTAAAATATTGATCGAAACCAGGTTTAATTGACTGCTTCAGTGTGTTACTACATTACTGCGTGATTCAAACACGAGAAAAACCCAGGATCTGGCCAACAAGTTTGCGAAAAAAGCGAAAGTATAAGCCAGATGCGCGAATATCCCAGACCTAACCCAGACCTAACCGGTGTTATCCTCTAAAATATTGATCGAAACCAGGTTTAATTGACTGCTTCAGTGTGTTACCACATTACTGCGTGGTTCAAACACGAAAAAAACCTAGGATCTGGCCAACAAGTATGCGAAGAAGGCAAAATCATGAGCCAGATGCGGGCATAACCCAGACCTAACCGGTGTTATCCTCTAAAATATTGATCGAAACCAGGGTTAATTGACTGCTTCATTGTGTTACCACATTACTACGTGATTCAAACACGAAAAAAACCCAGGATCTGGCCATCAAGTATGCAAAGAAGGCTAAATCATGAGCCAGATGCGGGCATATCCCAGACCTAACCCAGACCTAACCGGTGTTATCCTCTAAAATATTAATCGAAACCAGGTTTGATTGACTGCTTCAGTGTGTTACCACATTACTACGTGATTCAATCACGAAAAAAATCCAGGATCTGGCCAACAAGTATGCGAAGAAGGCAAAATCATGAGCCAGATGCGGGCATATCCCGGACCTAACCCAGACCTAACCGATGTTATCCTCTAAAATATTGATCGAAACCAGGGTTAATTGACTGCCTCATTGTGTTACCACATTACTACGTGATTCAAACACGAAAAAAACCCAGGATCAGGCCAACAAGTATGCGAAGAAGGCAAAATCATGAGCCAGATGCGCGCCTATCCCAGACCTAACCCAGACCTAACCGGTGTTATCCTCTAAAATATTGATCGAAACCAGGGTTAATTGACTGCTTCATTGTGTTACCACATTACTACGTGATTCAATCACGAAAAAAACCCAGGATCTGGCCAACAAGTATACGAAGAAGGCAAAATCATGAGCCAGATGCGGGCATAACCCAGACCTAACCCAGACCTAACCGGTGTTATCCTCTAAAATATTGATCGAAACCAGGGTTAATTGACTGCTTCATTGTGTTGCCACATTACTACGTGATTCAAACACGAAAAAAACCCAGGATCTGGCCATCAAGTATGCAAAGAAGGCTAAATCATGAGCCAGATGCGGGCATATCCCGGACCTAACCCAGACTTAACCGGTGTTATCCTCTGAAATATTGATCGAAACCAGGTTTAATTGACTGCCTCAGTGTGGTACAACATTACTACGTGATTGAAACACGAAAAAAACCCTGGATCTGGACAACAAGTTTGCGAAAAGGCGAAAGTATAAGCCAGATGCGCGAATATCCCAGACCTAACCCAGACCTAACCGGTGTTATCCTCTAAAATATTGATCGAAACCAGGTTTAATTGTCTGCTTCAGTGTGTTACCACATTACTGCGTGATTCAAACACGAAAAAAACCCAGGATCTAGCCAACAAGTATGCGAAGAAGGCAAAATCATGAGCCAGATGCGGACATAACCCAGACGAAACCCAGGCCTAACCGGTGTTATCCTCTAAAATATTGATCGAAACCAGGTTTAATTGACTGCCTCAGTGTGGTACCACATTACTACGTGATTCAAACACGGAAAAAACCCAGGATCTGGCCAACAAGTTTGCGAAAAAGGCGAAAGTATAAGCCAGATGCGCGCATATCCCAGACCTAACCCAGACCTAACCGGTGTTATCCTCTGAAATATTGATCGAAACCAGGTTTAATTGACTGCCTCAGTGTGGTACCACATTACTACGTGATTCAAACATGGAAAAAACCCAGGATCTGGCCAACAAGTATGCGAAGAAGGCAAAATCATGAGCCAGATGCGGGTATAACCCAGACCTAAGCCAGACCCAACCGGTGTTATCGTCTAAAATACTGAGCGAAACGTGGTTTAATTGACTGCTTGAGTGTGTTACCACATTACTACGTGATTCAAACACGAAAAAAACCCAAGATCTGGCCAACAAGTTTGTGAAAAAGGCAAAATCATGAGCCAGATGCGGGCATAACCCAGACCTAACCGGTGTTATCCTCCAAAATATGGAT
Source organism: Colletes latitarsis (assembly GCF_051014445.1). Classification (NCBI taxonomy): domain Eukaryota; kingdom Metazoa; phylum Arthropoda; class Insecta; order Hymenoptera; family Colletidae; genus Colletes; species Colletes latitarsis. The sequence continues at coordinate 1,764,603 of NW_027488380.1, read as the reverse complement.
CGAAATCAGGGTTAATTGACTGCATCATTGTGTTACCACATTACTACGTGATTCAAACACGAAAAAAACCCAGGATCTGGCCAACAAGTATACGAAGAAGGCAAAATCATGAGCGAGATGCGGGCATAACCCAGACCTAACCCAGACCTAACCGGTGTTATCCTCTAAAATATTGATCGAAACCAGGGTTAATTGACTGCTTCATTGTGTTACCACATTACTACGTGGTTCAAACACGAAAAAAACCCAGGATCTGGCCACCAAGTATGCGAAGAAGGCAAAATCATGAGCCAGATGCGGGCATATCCCGGACCTAACCCAGACTTAACCGGTGTTATCCTCTGAAATATTGATCGAAACCAGGTTTAATTGACTGCCTCAGTGTGGTACAACATTACTACGTGATTCAAACACGAAAAAAACCCAGGATCTGGCCAACAAGTTTGCGAAAAAGGCGAAAGTATAAGCCAGATGCGCGAATATCCCAGACCTAACCCAGACCTAACCGGTGTTATCCTCTAAAATATTGATCGAAACTAGATTTAATTGACTGCTTCAGTGTGTTACCACATTACTGCGTGATTCAAACACGAGAAAAACCCAGGATCTGGCCAAAAAGTTTGCGAAAAAGGCGAAAGTATAAGCCAGATGCGCGAATATCCCAGACCTAACCCAGACCTAACCGGTGTTATCCTCTAAAATATTGATCGAAACCAGGTTTAATTGACTGCTTCAGTGTGTTACCACATTACTGCGTGATTCAAACACGAGAAAAACCCAGGATCTGGCCAACAAGTTTGCGAAAAAGGCGAAAGTATAAGCCAGATGCGCGAATATCCCAGACCTAACCCAGACCTAACCGGTGTTATCCTCTAAAATATTGATCGAAGCCAGGGTTAATTGACTGCTTCATTGTGTTACCACATTACTACGTGATTCAAACACGAAAAAAACCCAGGATCTGGCCATCAAGTATGCAAAGAAGGCTAAATCATGAGCCAGATGCGGGCATATCCCAGACCTAACCCAGACCTAACCGGTGTTATCCTCTAAAATATTGATCGAAACCAGGTTTGATTGACTGCTTCAGTGTGTTACCACATTACTACGTGATTCAATCACGAAAAAAATCCAGGATCTGGCCAACAAGTATGCGAAGAAGGCAAAATCATGAGCCAGATGCGGGCATATCCCGGACCTTTTTTTTTTTTTTTTTTTTTTAACGTGGTGAAATCCTCATGGACACCCCGGCTCCCTGGGGGGGAGGCCGGGGTAGTGCCGGACTCTTACCGGCTAAAACACCACGGTGACCGCCTGCGCCCTTTATCTGGGGAGAGTCACGGGAACCAAACTAGCGATACTACCGTGACTCTCCCCGTTGGCGCAACGCCCTACTACGGGCCCTTCCCGGGGGAGGAGATATGATCCTCCTCCCCCAATGGGGGGCAAACTAACCTGATTGCCCCCCGGCGACGCCACGCGGTCACACGCGACGTCGCCCCCGCTCGTGCCGTTGCTACTAGCCGCGACCGGGCCCCCACCCGATCGCGACCACGGCTGCGGGGCCGGCTAACACTGCCGCCCCCGCTAGACGGGGCCCCTGCCACGGGCCCCTGGTACGGTGATGGGCTGGATGCGAGGGGGAATGAGGGAATAGTGACCCTCACCTCGCACCCAAACACCATCACCGACCCCTTCGCGCTCCCCCTGTCACGGGGAGCGGTGGAGGGTCTTACGGTCGGCGTCGCCGCCTGCCCCCCACCTCCTCACGCGCCCTTTCGGCGTCCTCCTTCGCGGCCATGACCTCTTCACAAAACAAGGCCATGGCCGCCCACGCCTCCTCGCTGCCGACCATTGCCCGTATGACGGCCGGCAGCGAGAGGTCCGCTCCAATCGCTCGAACGAGGACACCGCGCTGAGCTGCCCACGCCGGACAAATTTCCAACGTGTGCTGCGCGGTGTCCTCCCTTCCCCTGCAATGATGGCACGCAGCCGTCGCCTCCCGCCCTATCCGATGCAGGTACCGACCGAAGCAACCGTGTCCGGTCAGTACCTGTGTCAGGCGGTAGGTGGGCGTACCCCAGCTACGGCCCACCCAGGCATAAAACACTGGGCGGACCGCCGCGGCGACGCGATCATCCCGCTGGTCTGGCTTCGATAACCAGACCAGCCACCGACTATAGACGCGTCGCCGCGCCTGGCTCCGGGCCCTGGCGGCTTCCTCGCCATGCGGGTCCACACCCCGCTGGCGAAGGTCGCAGAGGCTTTGATACACCTCTGCGTCCATTTTCGCCAGCAGGTGAAACGGTGCGGAACCCGCTAGCAAGGTGGCGGCTGTGTAGGAGATCGTGCGATAACCCCGCACGACTCTGATGGCGACCAACCTCTGTAACCGACGGAGTACAAATGCACCCCGCCGATTGGCCATCAGACCGCCGGCCCATATCGGCGCGCCATAAAGCGCCATGGACCGGACGACTCCCAAATACAGCCGCCGTGCCGCCATGTTGGGTCCCCCGAGATTAGGCATTATGCGGCCTAACGCGGCCGCTGCCCTCTCGATACGGGGACCCAACCCTTCCAAATGATGCCCGAAGCGCCAGTAGCTGTCGAGGGTGAGGCCCAGATACTTCATCCGGCGCCCCACCCCGACTTGGGCTCCACCCACCCGTAGAGACGCCTGGCGCGGCACCCCGCGACCACTGACATTACACAGCCAGATGGCCTCGGTCTTCTGGGGTGCCACGCGCAACCCCAGACGCTCTACTTCGGCGACGACTCGTGCCGTCCCATCCTCCGCGAGGGCCACCGCCCTCCTCCACGTATCCCCGCCGGCAATCACCAGGGTGTCGTCGGCATAACAAACCAACGACACGCCGACGGGGAGTTCTGCCCGCAGCACCGCATCATACGCCAAGTTCCACAGGAGCGGCCCGAGGACCGACCCCTGTGGAACCCCGCGGTGCACCGCTCTCTGCTCCATCCCGTTCCGACCCGGATATTGGACTACCCTGCCCCGAAGATAATCCCCGATCAGTCGGCATAGATAGGCGGGCACCCGGTGGTACTGCAGTGCCCGACCTATCGCCCCCCAGGAGACGGTATTGAAGGCGTTGGCAATGTCTAATGAGACTGCCAACGCCACACCCCCCCGGGAGATTGCCGATTCCGCCAGGGTCCGCACTGTCGCTATGGCGTCGACTGTGGAGCGGCCCCGGCGAAAGCCGACCTGTCGGTCGGCCAGATCAGGGCCGACGCGGGACAGGTGCCCCTCGAGCCTGGATACAATGACCCGCTCGAGGAGCTTTCCAGCCTCGTCCAACAGACAAATGGGTCGGAACGCAGATGGAGAATCCGCGGGCTTCCCTGGCTTGTGGAGGAGGACCAACCTCGCCACCTTCCATATGGGGGGGAACTGACCGGTCCGCAGGCACGCGTCAAAGACGCGTATCAAGCCAGCCCCCAGAGCACCCACCGCTATAGCCCAGGCCCTGCCAGGTATGCCGTCCGGTCCTGGCGCCGTCTTTTTGGCAGCCATTCTCCGGACGGCCCTGGCCAGCTCCTCCTCGGAGACCCCCAGTTCGTCGGACCACCAAGGCGGGTGATCCGGCTGTGGCTCGGGGGGATGCAGGAACGCCTCTCCCCCAACTGGGAAGAGGACGCGCATAGTTTCCCCGAGCAGCTGGGGGTCGAGGCTCTCTGTGACCGGGGGCGCCCATGATCGCATCTTCCCTACGACCATATGATAGGGGCGCCCCCATGGATTTGCATCCAGAGAGCCGAGGAGCTCCGTCCATGCATGGGCTTTCGCGGTCGCGATGGCCCGGCGGAGGGTTCTTCGCGCCAGAGAAAATTCCCCGCGCAACCCCACCACCTCTGCCTCCGTCGCCCCGCGCCGTCTCCTGGCGCGGGTGTACCGGCGTCGGGCGACAACGCAACGAGTGCGTAAGTCCTCGATCTCGCCCGACCACCAGTACACGGACCCCCCTCGGCTCGGGGCGGTGGCCCGCGGCATGACTGCGTCGCACAAGGACGTCATAGTGTCGCGGAACCAACGCGCCCCGGCAGAAGGATTGCCGAGGGTCCGGCGTGGCATCTCCTGCCATGCCACAACGGAGGCTGCCATCGCAAGGGCGTCCGGGTCCATCCTCTTGGCGGACCAGCGTGGCGCCGGGTGTGCTTCCCTGCCCGGTTGACGGGGTCCATTTACGCCGGGGGTCGCGGATACGGAAAACGTAATATAGAGGTGGTCGCTTAACGTGGCCACCTCTTCCGCGACCCTCCAGTCGGACACACGGCGCGCTATGGCGGGGCTCGCCAACGATATGTCGACGATCGACTCGCCCCGCGCGTGCACGCACGTGCTCACGGCCCCTTCATTCAAAACTATGAGGCCGTGACCCGCCGCCCATTCGAGCATCGCGTCACCCTTCACGGTCGTCCTGGGGCAGCCCCACGCTGCAGCGTGGGCATTAAAATCTCCCAGGACGAGTACCCCACTGGCGAGATGTGGGGAGATGCATCTCCCCACCTCGTCGAGGTACGCCTCAAAATCGCTGAGGCCCTTGGCGGGCGACGCATAACATCCGGCAACCACTACTTCCCCCCACTTAACCGCCACAAACCCGTGGCCCCGCCCCACTACAGAGCACGGCAACGTGCCGCGCCCGTACTGCCAGGTGATCGCCGAGACCCCGTTAAGGTCCCCCACCCAAGCGGGGTGTTTGGGGACACGATAGGGCTCGGCGATCACGGCCATCCCGATGTTCCACTGCCGGAGGGTTTGGAGCATGAGATCCTGAGCCCCCCGGCAGTGGTTCAAATTGACCTGGAGGAGGCGTTGAGACATTATCGGATCTCACCCGCGGCCTCCTCCAGGCCTCCACTTCCAGCGCTTAGGGGCGCCTCTGCGCGCCCCGGATCATTGCCGCCGTACGAGGCCATCACCCCCCTAATAAGGGGCTCTGACCCGCACGGCGTCTGGTCTGCCGCCCGTGGTGGGGGCTCTGCAGCACCCCCACCGGACAAAACTCCTTCCGATTTCGTGGAGGTGGAGGGCACCGAGTCGCAAAGCGCCACATCCACCTCCATCATCTCCGTCATGGGTTGCGGGGCGGGTACACATGCCACCCCCCTCACTGCCGTCGCGACAGAGGCTGGGGCGGGTGTAACACCCGACACCACAGCTGGGGACGGCTGGGAACAAGCCGCCCCCTGGATCTCCATCGCGACGGGCACCGGCGCCGGCTCAACACCAGCCGGCACCGTGGATGGGGGCACAACCATACCCTTTGCCTTCTTGCCCTTCCGTTTGGGGGGACGGCACGCCGCCCCACCCATTCGGTGATCCGCTGGCCGCCCCAGGCCCACACAAAGGGGGCATTTTGGGGCGGCCGTACACTCCCTGGCTGTGTGGGAGGCCCCTCCGCAGCGGTAGCAGAGGCCGCTGCGATCTACGGTGCTGGTGCACCGCTGCCGAACGTGACCGAACTCCAGGCAGCGGTGGCACTGCAGCGGCCTCGCGGCAAGCACCGCCAGCCGGGCCTCGAAGAAGCCGACCATTAGGCGGCCGGACTTCGCGAGCTTGGTTGCGGCGCGAAGGGGACAGCGAGCCCAGGCAGTAAACATGCCTGAGCTGTCCCTGCGGAGGTCACCAACGTTGACCTCCGCAGCGCCGCAACCCCCGGCGGTGGCAAGGGCCTCCCTAACTGCGTCCTGGGTGGCTGCCTCCGACAGGCCGGACACCCTTAACTCGGCCTGTTTCTGGGGGCAAGCCACCCGAACACCCTCGTCCTGGAGGACCCCCTCAAGACGCGCACGCAGAGCGGTCGCCTTCTCCTTACCTTTCTCACCAGGGATCGCTAACAGGAGCGCCCCGGTGACCGCTCTGGTGGGCTGCATCCCGGTGATCCCGAGATCCTTACAGATACCCGGCATCACCCTGTTGAGGAGGGGGCCCAGTTCTCCTTCGCGTCCTACGGCGGCGGTCACCGAGACTGCTGCCTTTTTAGGCAACCTCGGCAATTTGACCGCCGCAGTCTGAGCACCGCCTTTCTTGCTGCTGCCAGCCGCAGTAGTGGCGGCTGGCCGACTTGCCGCGGAGGTCTTACCTGCCTTGGTGGTGGGTGTGACTGCAGTCGCCTCCTTTCCACACCCCTTCTTTTTGCCACGCCTAACCACCTCAGCCCAAGTACCCTGCCCCTCGCTGGTGGGGGTAGGGGTGGACTTCGCCTTGGGTGGTGGTGGAGGGAGAAGTGGCGCAGCCTTTTCCGACACTTTGGATTTCGCGGCGGGTGGCTTTGATTTATCCGTCACTCCGGCTGTAGAGGTGCCACCATGGGGATTGGTGGCACCTATCTTTTTGTTTGTAGCCTTGGGGGTTGTCGCGGCGGCTTTGACAGGAGCACACGTGCCCCCCGGTTTCGTCGCCACGGTCCTCTTCGCCTTTCCCTTTGGCATATCTGCCCCTTTCGCGTTAATCGGCGGGGCCGCTCCTGCGGATGCAGAAAGGGTCATGGCACCCTTCCCCAGTGGCGGGCGGGACACAGCCCGCCACACCGCATCAAAACGCGCCTGGAACCGGTCCTCCAGGGCCGATATATGCCCGGCCATGTCAGAAACCCTTTTGACGACTTCTGCCATCATGGCCACCAAAGGGTTTCCAGACTCGGGGCACTCTTCTACTTGCTGGACGGGCCTAGCTGGACATGACGGTCCAGGGACCGCCGTGTCGATCTCCATGCCGGGATCCCCCCCGTCAAAGGTGGGCGGGAGGAGGTCCCTCCGCCGCGGTCGAGGGACACAGGGCAGCAGATGGTCCGGTGGTGTCTCGCCGGCCGGCTCGTCCCCTGCTCTCTGGAGCCTCCGCTGCTCTTCTTTGTACCTCAGGCGGCCAACTTCCCGCCTGAGGTGCTCCAACTCCCTGTCTTTGACCCTCACGGTCTCGGAAAGGGTGGTGGCGGTCTTATCCGCCACCTCCAGCCTCTTCTCTAGTGCCTTGGACCTCCTCTCCCATTCGCCCTGACGAATGACGACTTCCCGGGCCGGCCTGTTCGGGTTTTCGGCGCGGTCAGCTCTGCCGTGCAGCTCTTCGGCGCTGACCAACGCCACCCGTGCAGCCAAACGTAGGCCGCGGATGTCCGTCGTCTTTAAGTGGCTCGCGGTATCTGCCACCCTGACGACGGACTCCAACTGCTCTTTCAGCCGGCCCAAGAGTTCGTCTGACTTCATGACCTCCGCAATATTACGGAGGTCCGCCTGCTTCGGCAGGTGCTTCATACCGGGCCCCAACTTTCTAGGGTCTACGAAAATACCCCGGGGTCTCCCCGCCCCTGGGCCCTTCCGCTTCCTCTTCCCGGGTTCAATATCCTCCTCGCTTGAATCGACGCACTCAACGTCGTCGGCAGTTGAACGATCCGGCGCCCAATCGTCGCCGTCTTGGGACTCATCGTCGAGAAGTGCGACAGCCTGCACGATGCTCGACGTCGCCTCCTCGGCATCATGCCTTTTGCGGGGAGGTGATTCCCTCCCCGCTTTGCGCCACTCAGAGGCATTCAGCCGCTCCAGGCTGACCACTGGGCCGGCGCCGACCCTAAGGAGGTCCAAATCACCTCCAAGGTGGATCCCGAGCTGGGGATTAACCACCTCCACACTCCTGACCATGGGTTTCACCCCACCAGGAAGTGGTCCATTCGTTGCCATGCCGTTTGCCGTTTCGAGTTCCAATCCGTTATCAAAATATCCAGTCCTGTTTGTTTTAATTTGATCATGCTCCATTGTTGTTCCCACGAGTGTGGTCGGAAGGAAGGTCACCCCAGGCAGAGCCGCCTTGCCTGGGGAAGCCTAATACTCCGGGGGTTCGGCAGGTGCCCCCGGAGGTGGTCGCTAGGGATTGGGCCTTCTCTCCCAACCATGCATCCCATCGCCGCGCACCATAACTTAGGATTAGAGGGTAATTTATAGAGTTACCATCCTCGCAGCCCAGGCGGTTAAGCCAAGGCCCCCGGTCCTCCTGCCGTCACGTACCATTCACAAAACCAAGACTGGAATTGCGAATGAGTCGTTGCGACGACCAACAGGAGGCTTACGGTGTGATTAGCATCAGGTACCTCGGGGTCGCTACGCCCCGTACTGCGCCGGACACCTGGCCGGACACAGCCCCTGAGGGGGGCATATCCCGGACCTAACCCAGACCTAACCGATGTTATCCTCTAAAATATTGATCGAAACCAGGGTTAATTCACTGCCTCATTGTGTTACCACATTACTACGTGATTCAAACACGAAAAAAACCCAGGATCAGGCCAACAAGTATGCGAAGAAGGCAAAATCATGAGCCAGATGCGCGCCTATCCCAGACCTAACCCAGACCTAACCGGTGTTATCCTCTAAAATATTGATCGAAACCAGGGTTAATTGACTGCTTCATTGTGTTACCACATTACTACGTGATTCAATCACGAAAAAAACCCAGGATCTGGCCAACAAGTATACGAAGAAGGCAAAATCATGAGCCAGATGCGGGCATAACCCAGACCTAACCCAGACCTAACCGGTGTTATCCTCTAAAATATTGATCGAAACCAGGGTTAATTGACTGCTTCATTGTGTTACCACATTACTACGTGATTCAAACACGAAAAAAACCCAGGATCTGGCCACCAAGTATGCGAAGAAGGCAAAATCATGAGCCAGATGCGGGCATATCCCGGACCTAACCCAGACTTAACCGGTGTTATCCTCTAAAATATTGATCGAAACTAGGTTTAATTGACTGCTTCAGTGTGTTACCACATTACTGCGTGATTCAAACACGAGAAAAACCCAGGATCTGGCCAACAAGTTTGCGAAAAAGGCGAAAGTATAAGCCAGATGCGCGAATATCCCAGATCTAACCCAGACCTAACCGGTGTTATCCTCTAAAATATTGATCGAAACCAGGTTTAATTGACTGCTTCAGTGTGTTACCACATTACTGCGTGATTCAAACACGAAAAAAACCCAGGATCTGGCCAACAAGTTTGCGAAAAAGGCGAAAGTATAAGCCAGATGCGGGCATAACCCAGACCTAACCCAGACCTAACCGGTGTTATCCTCTAAAATATTGATCGAAACCAGGGTTAATTGACTGCTTCATTGTGTTACCACATTACTACGTGATTCAAACACGAAAAAAACCCAGGATCAGGCCAACAAGTATGCGAAGAAAGCAAAATCATGAGTCAGATGCGCGCCTATCCCCGACCTAACCCAGACCTAACCGGTGTTATCCTCTAAAATATTGATCGAAACCAGGGTTAATTGACTGCTTCATTGTGTTACCACATTACTACGTGATTCAATCACGAAAAAAACCCAGGATCTGGCCAACAAGTATACGAAGAAGGCAAAATCATGAGCCAGATGCGGGCATAACCCAGACCTAACCCAGACATAACCGGTGTTATCCTCTAAAATATTGATCGAAACCAGGGTTAATTGACTGCTCCATTGTGTTACCACATTACTACGTCATTCAAACACGAAAAGAACCCAGGATCTGGCCATCAAGTATGCGAAGAAGGCAAAATCATGAGCCAGATGCGGGCATATCCCGGACCTAACCCAGACTTAACCGGTGGTATCCTCTGAAATATTGATCGAAACCAGGTTTAATTGACTGCATCAGTGTTGTACAACATTACTACGTGATTCAAACACGAAAAAAACCCGGGATCTGGCCAACAAGTTTGCGAAAAGGGCGATAGTATAAGCCAGATGCGCGAATATCCCAGACCTAACCCAGACCTAACCGGTGTTATCCTCTAAAATATTGATCGAAACCAGGTTTAATTGACTGCTTCAGTGTGTTACCACATTACTGCGTGATTCAAACACGAGAAAAACCCAGGATCTTGCCAACAAGTTTGCGAAAAAGGCGAAAGTATAAGCCAGATGCGCGAATATCCCAGACCTAACCCAGACCTAACCGGTGTTATCGTCTAAAATACTGAGCGAAACGAGGTTTAATTGACTGCTTGAGTGTGTTACCACATTACTACGTGATTCAAACACGAAAAAAACCCAAGATCTGGCCAACAAGTTTGTGAAAAAGGCAAAATCATGAGCCAGATGCGGGCATAACCCAGACCTAACCGGTGTTATCCTCCAAAATATGGATCGAAATCAGGGTTAATTGACTGCATCATTGTGTTACCACATTACTACGTGATTCAAACACGAAAAAAACCCAGGATCTGGCCAACAAGTATGCGAAGAAGGCAAAATCATGAGCCAGATGCGGGCATAACCCAGACCTAACCCAGACCTAACCGGTGTTATCCTCTAAAATACTGTCCGAATCCAGGTTTAATTGACTGCCTCAGTGTGGTACAACATTACTACGTGATTCAAACACGGGAAAAACCCAGGATCTGGCCAACAAGTTTGCGAAAAAGGCGAAAGTATAAGCCAGATGCGCGCATATCCCAGACCTAACCCAGACCTAACCGGTGTTATCCTTTAAAATATTGATCGAAACCAGGTTTAGTTGACTGCTGCAGTGTGTTACCACATTACTACGTGATTCAAACACGAAAAAACCCCAGGATCAGGCCAAGAAGTATGCGAAGAAGGCAAAATCATGAGCCAGATGCGGGCATATCCCAGACCTAACCCAGACCTAACCGGTGTTATCCTCTAAAATATTGATCGAAACCAGGTTTGATTAACTGCTTCAGTGTGTTACCACATTACTACGTGATTCAATCACGAAAAAAACCCAGGATCTGGCCAACAAGTATACGAAGAAGGCAAAATCATGAGCCAGATGCGGGCATAACCCAGACCTAACCCAGACATAACCGGTGTTATCCTCTAAAATATTGATCGAAACCAGGGTTAATTGACTGCTTCATTGTGTTACCACATTACTACGTGATTCAAACACGAAAAAAACCCAGGATCTGGCCATCAAGTATGCGAAGAGGGCAAAATCATGAGCCAGATGCGGGCATATCCCGGAACTAACCCAGACTCAACCGGTGGTATCCTCTGAAATATTGATCGAAACCAGGTTTAATTGACTGCCTCAGTGTGGTACAACATTACTACGTGATTCAAACACGAAAAAAACCCAGGATCTGGCCAACAAGTTTGCGAAAAAGGCGAAAGTATAAGCCAGATGCGCGAATATCCCAGACCTAACCCAGACCTAACCGGTGTTATCCTCTAAAATATTGATCGAAACCAGGTTTAATTGACTGCTTCAGTGTGTTACCACATTACTGCGTGATTCAAACACGAGAAAAACCCAGGATCTGGCCAACAAGTTTGCGAAAAAGGCGAAAGTATAAGCCAGATGCGCGAATATCCCAGACCTAACCCAGACCTAACCGGTGTTATCCTCTAAAATATTGATCGAAACTAGGTTTAATTGACTGCTTCAGTGTGTTACCACATTACTGCGTGATTCAAACACGAGAAAAACCCAGGATCTGGCCAACAAGTTTGCGAAAAAGGCGAAAGTATAAGCCAGATGCGCGAATATCCCAGACCTAACCCAGACCTAACCGGTGTTATCCTCTAAAATATTGATCGAAACCAGGTTTAATTGACTGCTTCAGTGTGTTATCACATTACTGCGTGATTCAAACACGAGAAAAACCCAGGATCTGGCCAATAAGTTTGCGAAAAAGGCGAAAGTATAAGCCAGATGCGCGAATATCCCAGACCTAACCCAGACCTAACCGGTGTTATCCTCTAAAATATTGATCGAAGCCAGGGTTAATTGACTGCTTCATTGTGTTACCACATTACTACGTGATTCAAACACGAAAAAAACCCAGGATCTGGCCATCAAGTATGCAAAGAAGGCTAAATCATGAGCCAGATGCGGGCATATCCCAGACCTAACCCAGACCTAACCGGTGTTATCCTCTAAAATATTGATCGAAACCAGGTTTAATTGACTGCTTCAGTGTGTTACCACATTACTGCGTGATTCAAAAACGAAAAAAACTCAGGATCTGGCCAACAAGTTTGCGAAAAAGGCGAAAGTATAAGCCAGATGCGGGCATAACCCAGACCTAACCCAGACCTAACCGGTGTTATCCTCTAAAATATTGATCGAAACCAGGGTTAATTGACTGCTTCATTGTGTTACCACATTACTACGTGATTCAAACACGGAAAAAACCCAGGATCTGGCCAACAAGTTTGCGAAAAAGGCGAAAGTATAAGCCAGATGCGCGCATATCCCAGACCTAACCCAGACCTAACCGGTGTTATCCTCCAAAATATTGATCGAAACCAGGTTTAATTGACTGCCTCAGTGTGGTACAACATCACTACGTGATTCAAACACGAAAAAAACCCAGGATCTGGCCAACAAGTTTGCGAAAAAGGCGAAAGTATAAGCCAGAAGCGCGAATATCCCAGACCTAACCCAGACCTAACCGGTGTTATCCTCTAAAATATTGATCGATACCAGGTTTAATTGACTGCCTCAGTGTGTTACTACATTACTGCGTGATTCAAACACGAGAAAAACCCAGGATCTGGCCAACAAGTATGCGAAGAAGGCAAAATCATGAGCCAGATGCGGGCATAACCCAGACCTAACCCAGACCTAACCGGTGTTATCCTCTAAAATACTGCCCGAATCCAGGGTTAATTGACTGCCTCAGTGTGGTACAACATTACTACGTGATTCAAACACGGGAAAAACCCAGGATCTGGCCAACAAGTTTGCGAAAAAGGCGAAAGTATAAGCCAGATGCGCGCATATCCCAGACGTAACCCAGACCTAACCGGTGTTATCCTCTAAAATATTGATCGAAACCAGGTTTAGTTGACTGCTGCAGTGTGTTACCACATTACTACGTGATTCAAACACGAAAAAACCCCAGGATCAGGCCAAGAAGTATGCGAAGAAGGCAAAATCATGAGCCAGATGCGGGCATATCCCAGACCTAACCCAGACCTAACCGGTGTTATCCTCTAAAATATTGATCGAAACCAGGTTTGATTGACTGCTTCAGTGTGTTACCACATTACTACGTGATTCAATCACGAAAAAAACCCAGGATCTGGCCAACAAGTATACGAAGAAGGCAAAATCATGAGCCAGATGCGGGCATAACCCAGACCTTACCCAGACATAACCGGAGTTATCCTCTAAAATATTGATCGAAACCAGGGTTAATTGACTGCTTCATTGTGTTACCACATTACTACGTGATTCAAACACGAAAAAAACCCAGGATCTGGCCATCAAGTATGCGAAGAGGGCAAAATCATGAGCCAGATGCGGGCATATCCCGGACCTAACCCAGACTTAACCGGTGGTATCCTCTGAAATATTGATCGAAACCAGGTTTAATTGACTGCCTCAGTGTGGTACAACATTACTACGTGATTCAAACACGAAAAAAACCCGGGATCTGGCCAACAAGTTTGCGAAAAGGGCGATAGTATAAGCCAGATGCGCAAATATCCCAGACCTAACCCAGACCTAACCGGTGTTATCCTCTAAAATATTGATCGAAACCAGGTTTAATTGACTGCTTCAGTGTGTTACCACATTACTGCGTGATTCAAACACGAGAAAAACCCAGGATCTTGCCAACAAGTTTGCGAAAAAGGCGAAAGTATAAGCCAGATGCGCGAATATCCCAGACCTAACCCAGACCTAACCGGTGTTATCGTCTAAAATACTGAGCGAAACGAGGTTTAATTGACTGCTTGAGTGTGTTACCACATTACTACGTGATTCAAACACGAAAAAACCCAAGATCTGGCCAACAAGTTTGTGAAAAAGGCAAAATCATGAGCCAGATGCGGGCATAACCCAGACCTAACCGGTGTTATCCTCCAAAATATGGATCGAAATCAGGGTTAATTGACTGCATCATTGTGTTACCACATTACTACGTGATTCAAACACGAAAAAAACCCAGGATCTGGCCAACAAGTATGCGAAGAAGGCAAAATCTATAGCCAGATGCGGGCATAACCCAGACCTAACCCAGACCTAACCGGTGTTATCCTCTAAAATACTGTCCGAATCCAGGTTTAATTGACTGCCTCAGTGTGGTACAACATTACTACGTGATTCAAACACGGGAAAAACCCAGGATCTGGCCAACAAGTTTGCGAAAAAGGCGAAAGTATAAGCCAGATGCGCGCATATCCCAGACCTAACCCAGACCTAACCGGTGTTATCCTCTAAAATATTGATCGAAACCAGGTTTAGTTGACTGCTGCAGTGTGTTACCACATTACTACGTGATTCAAACACGAAAAAACCCCAGGATCAGGCCAAGAAGTATGCGAAGAAGGCAAAATCATGAGCCAGATGCGGGCATATCCCAGACCTAACCCAGACCTAACCGGTGTTATCCTCTAAAATATTGATCGAAACCAGGTTTGATTAACTGCTTCAGTGTGTTACCACATTACTACGTGATTCAATCACGAAAAAAACCCAGGATCTGGCCAACAAGTATACGAAGAAGGCAAAATCATGAGCCAGATGCGGGCATAACCCAGACCTAACCCAGACATAACCGGTGTTATCCTCTAAAATATTGATCGAAACCAGGGTTAATTGACTGCTTCATTGTGTTACCACATTACTACGTGATTCAAACACGAAAAAAACCCAGGATCTGGCCATCAAGTATGCGAAGTGGGCAAAATCATGAGCCAGATGCGGGCATATCCCGGAACTAACCCAGACTCAACCGGTGGTATCCTCTGAAATATTGATCGAAACCAGGTTTAATTGACTGCCTCAGTGTGGTACAACATTACTACGTGATTCAAACACGAAAAAAACCCAGGATCTGGCCAACAAGTTTGCGAAAAAGGCGAAAGTATAAGCCAGATGCGCGAATATCCCAGACCTAACCCAGACCTAACCGGTGTTATCCTCTAAAATATTGATCGAAACCAGGTTTAATTGACTGCTTCAGTGTGTTACCACATTACTGCGTGATTCAAACACGAGAAAAACCCAGGATCTGGCCAACAAGTTTGCGAAAAAGGCGAAAGTATAAGCCAGATGCGCGAATATCCCAGACCTAACCCAGACCTAACCGGTGTTATCCTCTAAAATATTGATCGAAACTAGGTTTAATTGACTGCTTCAGTGTGTTACCACATTACTGCGTGATTCAAACACGAGAAAAACCCAGGATCTGGCCAACAAGTTTGCGAAAAAGGCGAAAGTATAAGCCAGATGCGCGAATATCCCAGACCTAACCCAGACCTAACCGGTGTTATCCTCTAAAATATTGATCGAAACCAGGTTTAATTGACTGCTTCAGTGTGTTACCACATTACTGCGTGATTCAAACACGAGAAAAACCCAGGATCTGGCCAACAAGTTTGCGAAAAAGGCGAAAGTATAAGCCAGATGCGCGAATATCCCAGACCTAACCCAGACCTAACCGGTGTTATCCTCTAAAATATTGATCGAAGCCAGGGTTAATTGACTGCTTCATTGTGTTACCACATTACTACGTGATTCAAACACGAAAAAAACCCAGGATCTGGCCATCAAGTATGCAAAGAAGGCTAAATCATGAGCCAGATGCGGGCATATCCCAGACCTAACCCAGACCTAACCGGTGTTATCCTCTAAAATATTGATCGAAACCAGGTTTGATTGACTGCTTCAGTGTGTTACCACATTACTACGTGATTCAATCACGAAAAAAATCCAGGATCTGGCCAACAAGTATGCGAAGAAGGCAAAATCATGAGCCAGATGCGGGCATATCCCGGACCTAACCCAGACCTAACCGATGTTATCCTCTAAAATATTGATCGAAACCAGGGTTAATTGACTGCCTCATTGTGTTACCACATTACTACGTGATTCAAACACGAAAAAAACCCAGGATCAGGCCAACAAGTATGCGAAGAAGGCAAAATCATGAGCCAGATGCGCGCCTATCCCAGACCTAACCCAGACCTAACCGGTGTTATCCTCTAAAATACTGTCCGAATCCAGGTTTAATTGACTGCCTCAGTGTGGTACAACATTACTACGTGATTCAAACACGGGAAAAACCCAGGATCTGGCCAACAAGTTTGCGAAAAAGGCGAAAGTATAAGCCAGATGCGCGCATATCCCAGACCTAACCCAGACCTAACCGGTGTTATCCTCTAAAATATTGATCGAAACCAGGTTTAGTTGACTGCTGCAGTGTGTTACCACATTACTACGTGATTCAAACACGAAAAAACCCCAGGATCAGGCCAAGAAGTATGCGAAGAAGGCAAAATCATGAGCCAGATGCGGGCATATCCCAGACCTAACCCAGACCTAACCGGTGTTATCCTCTAAAATATTGATCGAAACCAGGTTTGATTAACTGCTTCAGTGTGTTACCACATTACTACGTGATTCAATCACGAAAAAAACCCAGGATCTGGCCAACAAGTATACGAAGAAGGCAAAATCATGAGCCAGATGCGGGCATAACCCAGACCTAACCCAGACATAACCGGTGTTATCCTCTAAAATATTGATCGAAACCAGGGTTAATTGACTGCTTCATTGTGTTACCACATTACTACGTGATTCAAACACGAAAAAAACCCAGGATCTGGCCATCAAGTATGCGAAGAGGGCAAAATCATGAGCCAGATGCGGGCATATCCCGGAACTAACCCAGACTCAACCGGTGGTATCCTCTGAAATATTGATCGAAACCAGGTTTAATTGACTGCCTCAGTGTGGTACAACATTACTACGTGATTCAAACACGAAAAAAACCCAGGATCTGGCCAACAAGTTTGCGAAAAAGGCGAAAGTATAAGCCAGATGCGCGAATATCCCAGACCTAACCCAGACCTAACCGGTGTTATCCTCTAAATTATTGATCGAAACCAGGTTTAATTGACTGCTTCAGTGTGTTACCACATTACTGCGTGATTCAAACACGAGAAAAACCCAGGATCTGGCCAACAAGTTTGCGAAAAAGGCGAAAGTATAAGCCAGATGCGCGAATATCCCAGACCTAACCCAGACCTAACCGGTGTTATCCTCTAAAATATTGATCGAAACTAGGTTTAATTGACTGCTTCAGTGTGTTACCACATTACTGCGTGATTCAAACACGAGAAAAACCCAGGATCTGGCCAACAAGTTTGCGAAAAAGGCGAAAGTATAAGCCAGATGCGCGAATATCCCAGACCTAACCCAGACCTAACCGGTGTTATCCTCTAAAATATTGATCGAAACCAGGTTTAATTGACTGCTTCAGTGTGTTACCACATTACTGCGTGATTCAAACACGAGAAAAACCCAGGATCTGGCCAATAAGTTTGCGAAAAAGGCGAAAGTATAAGCCAGATGCGCGAATATCCCAGACCTAACCCAGACCTAACCGGTGTTATCCTCTAAAATATTGATCGAAGCCAGGGTTAATTGACTGCTTCATTGTGTTACCACATTACTACGTGATTCAAACACGAAAAAAACCCAGGATCTGGCCATCAAGTATGCAAAGAAGGCTAAATCATGAGCCAGATGCGGGCATATCCCAGACCTAACCCAGACCTAACCGGTGTTATCCTCTAAAATATTGATCGAAACCAGGTTTGATTGACTGCTTCAGTGTGTTACCACATTACTACGTGATTCAATCACGAAAAAAATCCAGGATCTGGCCAACAAGTATGCGAAGAAGGCAAAATCATGAGCCAGATGCGGGCATATCCCGGACCTAACCCAGACCTAACCGATGTTATCCTCTAAAATATTGATCGAAACCAGGGTTAATTGACTGCCTCATTGTGTTACCACATTACTACGTGATTCAAACACGAAAAAAACCCAGGATCAGGCCAACAAGTATGCGAAGAAGGCAAAATCATGAGCCAGATGCGCGCCTATCCCAGACCTAACCCAGACCTAACCGGTGTTATCCTCTAAAATATTGATCGAAACCAGGGTTAATTGACTGCTTCATTGTGTTACCACATTACTACGTGATTCAAACACGAAAAAAACCCAGGATCTGGCCATCAAGTATGCGAAGAGGGCAAAATCATGAGCCAGATGCGGGCATATCCCGGAACTAACCCAGACTCAACCGGTGGTATCCTCTGAAATATTGATCGAAACCAGGTTTAATTGACTGCTTCAGTGTGTTACCACATTACTGCGTGATTCAAACACGAGAAAAACCCAGGATCTGGCCAATAAGTTTGCGAAAAAGGCGAAAGTATAAGCCAGATGCGCGAATATCCCAGACCTAACCCAGACCTAACCGGTGTTATCCTCTAAAATATTGATCGAAGCCAGGGTTAATTGACTGCTTCATTGTGTTACCACATTACTACGTGATTCAAACACGAAAAAAACCCAGGATCTGGCCATCAAGTATGCAAAGAAGGCTAAATCATGAGCCAGATGCGGGCATATCCCAGACCTAACCCAGACCTAACCGGTGTTATCCTCTAAAATATTGATCGAAACCAGGTTTGATTGACTGCTTCAGTGTGTTACCACATTACTACGTGATTCAATCACGAAAAAAATCCAGGATCTGGCCAACAAGTATGCGAAGAAGGCAAAATCATGAGCCAGATGCGGGCATATCCCGGACCTAACCCAGACCTAACCGATGTTATCCTCTAAAATATTGATCGAAACCAGGGTTAATTGACTGCCTCATTGTGTTACCACATTACTACGTGATTCAAACACGAAAAAAACCCAGGATCTGGCCAACAAGTATGCGAAGAAAGCAAAATCATGAGTCAGATGCGCGCCTATCCCCGACCTAACCCAGACCTAACCGGTGTTATCCTCTAAAATATTGATCGAAACCAGGGTTAATTGACTGCTTCATTGTGTTACCACATTACTACGTGATTCAATCACGAAAAAAACCCAGGATCTGGCCAACAAGTATACGAAGAAGGCAAAATCATGAGCCAGATGCGGGCATAACCCAGACCTAACCCAGACATAACCGGTGTTATCCTCTAAAATATTGATCGAAACCAGGGTTAATTGACTGCTCCATTGTGTTACCACATTACTACGTCATTCAAACACGAAAAGAACCCAGGATCTGGCCATCAAGTATGCGAAGAAGGCAAAATCATGAGCCAGATGCGGGCATATCCCGGACCTAACCCAGACTTAACCGGTGGTATCCTCTGAAATATTGATCGAAACCAGGTTTAATTGACTGCATCAGTGTTGTACAACATTACTACGTGATTCAAACACGAAAAAAACCCGGGATCTGGCCAACAAGTTTGCGAAAAGGGCGATAGTATAAGCCAGATGCGCGAATATCCCAGACCTAACCCAGACCTAACCGGTGTTATCCTCTAAAATATTGATCGAAACCAGGTTTAATTGACTGCTTCAGTGTGTTACCACATTACTGCGTGATTCAAACACGAGAAAAACCCAGGATCTTGCCAACAAGTTTGCGAAAAAGGCGAAAGTATAAGCCAGATGCGCGAATATCCCAGACCTAACCCAGACCTAACCGGTGTTATCGTCTAAAATACTGAGCGAAACGAGGTTTAATTGACTGCTTGAGTGTGTTACCACATTACTACGTGATTCAAACACGAAAAAAACCCAAGATCTGGCCAACAAGTTTGTGAAAAAGGCAAAATCATGAGCCAGATGCGGGCATAACCCAGACCTAACCGGTGTTATCCTCCAAAATATGGATCGAAATCAGGGTTAATTGACTGCATCATTGTGTTACCACATTACTACGTGATTCAAACACGAAAAAAACCCAGGATCTGGCCAACAAGTATGCGAAGAAGGCAAAATCATGAGCCAGATGCGGGCATAACCCAGACCTAACCCAGACCTAACCGGTGTTATCCTCTAAAATACTGTCCGAATCCAGGTTTAATTGACTGCCTCAGTGTGGTACAACATTACTACGTGATTCAAACACGGGAAAAACCCAGGATCTGGCCAACAAGTTTGCGAAAAAGGCGAAAGTATAAGCCAGATGCGCGCATATCCCAGACCTAACCCAGACCTAACCGGTGTTATCCTCTAAAATATTGATCGAAACCAGGTTTAGTTGACTGCTGCAGTGTGTTACCACATTACTACGTGATTCAAACACGAAAAAACCCCAGGATCAGGCCAAGAAGTATGCGAAGAAGGCAAAATCATGAGCCAGATGCGGGCATATCCCAGACCTAACCCAGACCTAACCGGTGTTATCCTCTAAAATATTGATCGAAGCCAGGGTTAATTGACTGCTTCAGTGTGTTACCACATTACTACGTGATTCAATCACGAAAAAAACCCAGGATCTGGCCAACAAGTATACGAAGAAGGCAAAATCATGAGCCAGATGCGGGCATAACCCAGACCTAACCCAGACATAACCGGTGTTATCCTCTAAAATATTGATCGAAACCAGGGTTAATTGACTGCTTCATTGTGTTACCACATTACTACGTGATTCAAACACGAAAAAAACCCAGGATCTGGCCATCAAGTATGCGAAGAGGGCAAAATCATGAGCCAGATGCGGGCATATCCCGGAACTAACCCAGACTCAACCGGTGGTATCCTCTGAAATATTGATCGAAACCAGGTTTAATTGACTGCCTCAGTGTGGTACAACATTACTACGTGATTCAAACACGAAAAAAACCCAGGATCTGGCCAACAAGTTTGCGAAAAAGGCGAAAGTATAAGCCAGATGCGCGAATATCCCAGACCTAACCCAGACCTAACCGGTGTTATCCTCTAAAATATTGATCGAAACCAGGTTTAATTGACTGCTTCAGTGTGTTACCACATTACTGCGTGATTCAAACACGAGAAAAACCCAGGATCTGGCCAACAAGTTTGCGAAAAAGGCGAAAGTATAAGCCAGATGCGCGAATATCCCAGACCTAACCCAGACCTAACCGGTGTTATCCTCTAAAATATTGATCGAAACTAGGTTTAATTGACTGCTTCAGTGTGTTACCACATTACTGCGTGATTCAAACACGAGAAAAACCCAGGATCTGGCCAACAAGTTTGCGAAAAAGGCGAAAGTATAAGCCAGATGCGCGAATATCCCAGACCTAACCCAGACCTAACCGGTGTTATCCTCTAAAATATTGATCGAAACCAGGTTTAATTGACTGCTTCAGTGTGTTACCACATTACTGCGTGATTCAAACACGAGAAAAACCCAGGATCTGGCCAATAAGTTTGCGAAAAAGGCGAAAGTATAAGCCAGATGCGCGAATATCCCAGACCTAACCCAGACCTAACCGGTGTTATCCTCTAAAATATTGATCGAAGCCAGGGTTAATTGACTGCTTCATTGTGTTACCACATTACTACGTGATTCAAACACGAAAAAAACCCAGGATCTGGCCATCAAGTATGCAAAGAAGGCTAAATCATGAGCCAGATGCGGGCATATCCCAGACCTAACCCAGACCTAACCGGTGTTATCCTCTAAAATATTGATCGAAACCAGGTTTGATTGACTGCTTCAGTGTGTTACCACATTACTACGTGATTCAATCACGAAAAAAATCCAGGATCTGGCCAACAAGTATGCGAAGAAGGCAAAATCATGAGCCAGATGCGGGCATATCCCGGACCTAACCCAGACCTAACCGATGTTATCCTCTAAAATATTGATCGAAACCAGGGTTAATTGACTGCCTCATTGTGTTACCACATTACTACGTGATTCAAACACGAAAAAAACCCAGGATCAGGCCAACAAGTATGCGAAGAAGGCAAAATCATGAGCCAGATGCGCGCCTATCCCAGACCTAACCCAGACCTAACCGGTGTTATCCTCTAAAATATTGATCGAAACCAGGGTTAATTGACTGCTTCATTGTGTTACCACATTACTACGTGATTCAATCACGAAAAAAACCCAGGATCTGGCCAACAAGTATACGAAGAAGGCAAAATCATGAGCCAGATGCGGGCATAACCCAGACGTAACCCAGACCTAACCGGTGTTATCCTCTAAAATATTGATCGAAACCAGGGTTAATTGACTGCTTCATTGTGTTACCACATTACTACGTGATTCAAACACGAAAAAAACCCAGGATCTGGCCACCAAGTATGCGAAGAAGGCAAAATCATGAGCCAGATGCGGGCATATCCCGGACCTAACCCAGACTTAACCGGTGTTATCCTCTAAAATATTGATCGAAACTAGGTTTAATTGACTGCTTCAGTGTGTTACCACATTACTGCGTGATTCAAACACGAGAAAAACCCAGGATCTGGCCAACAACTTTTCGAAAAAGGCGAAAGTATAAGCCAGATGCGCGAATATCCCAGACCTAACCCAGACCTAACAGGTGTTATCCTCTAAAATATTGATCGAAACCAGGTTTAATTGACTGCTTCAGTGTGTTACCACATTACTGCGTGATTCAAAAACGAAAAAAACTCAGGATCTGGCCAACAAGTTTGCGAAAAAGGCGAAAGTATAAGCCAGATGCGGGCATAACCCAGACCTAACCCAGACCTAACCGGTGTTATCCTCTAAAATATTGATCGAAACCAGGGTTAATTGACTGCTTCATTGTGTTACCACATTACTACGTGATTCAAACACGGAAAAAACCCAGGATCTGGCCAACAAGTTTGCGAAAAAGGCGAAAGTATAAGCCAGATGCGCGCATATCCCAGACCTAACCCAGACCTAACCGGTGTTATCCTCCAAAATATTGATCGAAACCAGGTTTAATTGACTGCCTCAGTGTGGTACAACATCACTACGTGATTCAAACACGAAAAAAACCCAGGATCTGGCCAACAAGTTTGCGAAAAAGGCGAAAGTATAAGCCAGAAGCGCGAATATCCCAGACCTAACCCAGACCTAACCGGTGTTATCCTCTAAAATATTGATCGATACCAGGTTTAATTGACTGCCTCAGTGTGTTACTACATTACTGCGTGATTCAAACACGAGAAAAACCCAGGATCTGGCCAACAAGTATGCGAAGAAGGCAAAATCATGAGCCAGATGCGGGCATAACCCAGACCTAACCCAGACCTAACCGGTGTTATCCTCTAAAATACTGCCCGAATCCAGGGTTAATTGACTGCCTCAGTGTGGTACAACATTACTACGTGATTCAAACACGGGAAAAACCCAGGATCTGGCCAACAAGTTTGCGAAAAAGGCGAAAGTATAAGCCAGATGCGCGCATATCCCAGACCTAACCCAGACCTAACCGGTGTTATCCTCTAAAATATTGATCGAAACCAGGTTTAGTTGACTGCTGCAGTGTGTTACCACATTACTACGTGATTCAAACACGAAAAAACCCCAGGATCAGGCCAAGAAGTATGCGAAGAAGGCAAAATCATGAGCCAGATGCGGGCATATCCCAGACCTAACCCAGACCTAACCGGTGTTATCCTCTAAAATATTGATCGAAACCAGGTTTGATTGACTGCTTCAGTGTGTTACCACATTACTACGTGATTCAATCACGAAAAAAACCCAGGATCTGGCCAACAAGTATACGAAGAAGGCAAAATCATGAGCCAGATGCGGGCATAACCCAGACCTTACCCAGACATAACCGGAGTTATCCTCTAAAATATTGATCGAAACCAGGGTTAATTGACTGCTTCATTGTGTTACCACATTACTACGTGATTCAAACACGAAAAAAACCCAGGATCTGGCCATCAAGTATGCGAAGAGGGCAAAATCATGAGCCAGATGCGGGCATATCCCGGACCTAACCCAGACTTAACCGGTGGTATCCTCTGAAATATTGATCGAAACCAGGTTTAATTGACTGCCTCAGTGTGGTACAACATTACTACGTGATTCAAACACGAAAAAAACCCGGGATCTGGCCAACAAGTTTGCGAAAAGGGCGATAGTATAAGCCAGATGCGCAAATATCCCAGACCTAACCCAGACCTAACCGGTGTTATCCTCTAAAATATTGATCGAAACCAGGTTTAATTGACTGCTTCAGTGTGTTACCACATTACTGCGTGATTCAAACACGAGAAAAACCCAGGATCTTGCCAACAAGTTTGCGAAAAAGGCGAAAGTATAAGCCAGATGCGCGAATATCCCAGACCTAACCCAGACCTAACCGGTGTTATCGTCTAAAATACTGAGCGAAACGAGGTTTAATTGACTGCTTGAGTGTGTTACCACATTACTACGTGATTCAAACACGAAAAAACCCAAGATCTGGCCAACAAGTTTGTGAAAAAGGCAAAATCATGAGCCAGATGCGGGCATAACCCAGACCTAACCGGTGTTATCCTCCAAAATATGGATCGAAATCAGGGTTAATTGACTGCATCATTGTGTTACCACATTACTACGTGATTCAAACACGAAAAAAACCCAGGATCTGGCCAACAAGTATGCGAAGAAGGCAAAATCTATAGCCAGATGCGGGCATAACCCAGACCTAACCCAGACCTAACCGGTGTTATTCTCTAAAATACTGTCCGAATCCAGGTTTAATTGACTGCCTCAGTGTGGTACAACATTACTACGTGATTCAAACACGGGAAAAACCCAGGATCTGGCCAACAAGTTTGCGAAAAAGGCGAAAGTATAAGCCAGATGCGCGCATATCCCAGACCTAACCCAGACCTAACCGGTGTTATCCTCTAAAATATTGATCGAAACCAGGTTTAGTTGACTGCTGCAGTGTGTTACCACATTACTACGTGATTCAAACACGAAAAAACCCCAGGATCAGGCCAAGAAGTATGCGAAGAAGGCAAAATCATGAGCCAGATGCGGGCATATCCCAGACCTAACCCAGACCTAACCGGTGTTATCCTCTAAAATATTGATCGAAACCAGGTTTGATTAACTGCTTCAGTGTGTTACCACATTACTACGTGATTCAATCACGAAAAAAACCCAGGATCTGGCCAACAAGTATACGAAGAAGGCAAAATCATGAGCCAGATGCGGGCATAACCCAGACCTAACCCAGACATAACCGGTGTTATCCTCTAAAATATTGATCGAAACCAGGGTTAATTGACTGCTTCATTGTGTTACCACATTACTACGTGATTCAAACACGAAAAAAACCCAGGATCTGGCCATCAAGTATGCGAAGTGGGCAAAATCATGAGCCAGATGCGGGCATATCCCGGAACTAACCCAGACTCAACCGGTGGTATCCTCTGAAATATTGATCGAAACCAGGTTTAATTGACTGCCTCAGTGTGGTACAACATTACTACGTGATTCAAACACGAAAAAAACCCAGGATCTGGCCAACAAGTTTGCGAAAAAGGCGAAAGTATAAGCCAGATGCGCGAATATCCCAGACCTAACCCAGACCTAACCGGTGTTATCCTCTAAAATATTGATCGAAACCAGGTTTAATTGACTGCTTCAGTGTGTTACCACATTACTGCGTGATTCAAACACGAGAAAAACCCAGGATCTGGCCAACAAGTTTGCGAAAAAGGCGAAAGTATAAGCCAGATGCGCGAATATCCCAGACCTAACCCAGACCTAACCGGTGTTATCCTCTAAAATATTGATCGAAACTAGGTTTAATTGACTGCTTCAGTGTGTTACCACATTACTGCGTGATTCAACACGAGAAAAACCCAGGATCTGGCCAACAAGTTTGCGAAAAAGGCGAAAGTATAAGCCAGATGCGCGAATATCCCAGACCTAACCCAGACCTAACCGGTGTTATCCTCTAAAATATTGATCGAAACCAGGTTTAATTGACTGCTTCAGTGTGTTACCACATTACTGCGTGATTCAAACACGAGAAAAACCCAGGATCTGGCCAACAAGTTTGCGAAAAAGGCGAAAGTATAAGCCAGATGCGCGAATATCCCAGACCTAACCCAGACCTAACCGGTGTTATCCTCTAAAATATTGATCGAAGCCAGGGTTAATTGACTGCTTCATTGTGTTACCACATTACTACGTGATTCAAACACGAAAAAAACCCAGGATCTGGCCATCAAGTATGCAAAGAAGGCTAAATCATGAGCCAGATGCGGGCATATCCCAGACCTAACCCAGACCTAACCGGTGTTATCCTCTAAAATATTGATCGAAACCAGGTTTGATTGACTGCTTCAGTGTGTTACCACATTACTACGTGATTCAATCACGAAAAAAATCCAGGATCTGGCCAACAAGTATGCGAAGAAGGCAAAATCATGAGCCAGATGCGGGCATATCCCGGACCTAACCCAGACCTAACCGATGTTATCCTCTAAAATATTGATCGAAACCAGGGTTAATTGACTGCCTCATTGTGTTACCACATTACTACGTGATTCAAACACGAAAAAAACCCAGGATCAGGCCAACAAGTATGCGAAGAAGGCAAAATCATGAGCCAGATGCGCGCCTATCCCAGACCTAACCCAGACCTAACCGGTGTTATCCTCTAAAATATTGATCGAAACCAGGGTTAATTGACTGCTTCATTGTGTTACCACATTACTACGTGATTCAATCACGAAAAAAACCCAGGATCTGGCCAACAAGTATACGAAGAAGGCAAAATCATGAGCCAGATGCGGGCATAACCCAGACCTAACCCAGACCTAACCGGTGTTATCCTCTAAAATATTGATCGAAACCAGGGTTAATTGACTGCTTCATTGTGTTACCACATTACTACGTGATTCAAAGACGAAAAAAACCCAGGATCTGGCCACCAAGTATGCGAAGAAGGCAAAATCATGAGCCAGATGCGGGCATATCCCGGACCTAACCCAGACTTAACCGGTGTTATCCTCTAAAATATTGATCGAAACTAGGTTTAATTGACTGCTTCAGTGTGTTACCACATTACTGCGTGATTCAAACACGAGAAAAACCCAGGATCTGGCCAACAACTTTTCGAAAAAGGCGAAAGTATAAGCCAGATGCGCGAATATCCCAGACCTAACCCAGACCTAACAGGTGTTATCCTCTAAAATATTGATCGAAACCAGGTTTAATTGACTGCTTTAGTGTGTTACCACATTACTGCGTGATTCAAAAACGAAAAAAACTCAGGATCTGGCCAACAAGTTTGCGAAAAAGGCGAAAGTATAAGCCAGATGCGCGCATATCCCAGACCTAACCCAGACCTAACCGGTGTTATCCTCCAAAATATTGATCGAAACCAGGTTTAATTGACTGCCTCAGTGTGGTACAACATCACTACGTGATTCAAACACGAAAAAAACCCAGGATCTGGCCAACAAGTTTGCGAAAAAGGCGAAAGTATAAGCCAGATGCGCGCATATCCCAGACCTAACCCAGACCTAACCGGTGTTATCCTCTAAAATATTGATCGAAACCAGGTTTAGTTGACTGCTGCAGTGTGTTACCACATTACTACGTGATTCAAACACGAAAAAACCCCAGGATCAGGCCAAGAAGTATGCGAAGAAGGCAAAATCATGAGCCAGATGCGGGCATATCCCAGACCTAACCCAGACCTAACCGGTGTTATCCTCTAAAATATTGATCGAAACCAGGTTTGATTGACTGCTTCAGTGTGTTACCACATTACTACGTGATTCAATCACGAAAAAAACCCAGGATCTGGCCAACAAGTTTGCGAAAAAGGCGAAAGTATAAGCCAGATGCGGGCATAACCCAGACCTAACCCAGACCTAACCGGTGTTATCCTCTAAAATATTGATCGAAACCAGGGTTAATTGACTGCTTCATTGTGTTACCACATTACTACGTGATTCAAACACGGAAAAAACCCAGGATCTGGCCAACAAGTTTGCGAAAAAGGCGAAAGTATAAGCCAGATGCGCGCATATCCCAGACCTAACCCAGACCTAACCGGTGTTATCCTCCAAAATATTGATCGAAACCAGGTTTAATTGACTGCCTCAGTGTGGTACAACATCACTACGTGATTCAAACACGAAAAAAACCCAGGATCTGGCCAACAAGTTTGCGAAAAAGGCGAAAGTATAAGCCAGAAGCGCGAATATCCCAGACCTAACCCAGACCTAACCGGTGTTATCCTCTAAAATATTGATCGATACCAGGTTTAATTGACTGCCTCAGTGTGTTACTACATTACTGCGTGATTCAAACACGAGAAAAACCCAGGATCTGGCCAACAAGTATGCGAAGAAGGCAAAATCATGAGCCAGATGCGGGCATAACTCAGACCTAACCCAGACCTAACCGGTGTTATCCTCTAAAATACTGCCCGAATCCAGGGTTAATTGACTGCCTCAGTGTGGTACAACATTACTACGTGATTCAAACACGGGAAAAACCCAGGATCTGGCCAACAAGTTTGCGAAAAAGGCGAAAGTATAAGCCAGATGCGCGCATATCCCAGACCTAACCCAGACCTAACCGGTGTTATCCTCTAAAATATTGATCGAAACCAGGTTTAGTTGACTGCTGCAGTGTGTTACCACATTACTACGTGATTCAAACACGAAAAAACCCCAGGATCAGGCCAAGAAGTATGCGAAGAAGGCAAAATCATGAGCCAGATGCGGGCATATCCCAGACCTAACCCAGACCTAACCGGTGTTATCCTCTAAAATATTGATCGAAACCAGGTTTGATTGACTGCTTCAGTGTGTTACCACATTACTACGTGATTCAATCACGAAAAAAACCCAGGATCTGGCCAACAAGTATACGAAGAAGGCAAAATCATGAGCCAGATGCGGGCATAACCCAGACCTTACCCAGACATAACCGGAGTTATCCTCTAAAATATTGATCGAAACCAGGGTTAATTGACTGCTTCATTGTGTTACCACATTACTACGTGATTCAAACACGAAAAAAACCCAGGATCTGGCCATCAAGTATGCGAAGAGGGCAAAATCATGAGCCAGATGCGGGCATATCCCGGACCTAACCCAGACTTAACCGGTGGTATCCTCTGAAATATTGATCGAAACCAGGTTTAATTGACTGCCTCAGTGTGGTACAACATTACTACGTGATTCAAACACGAAAAAAACCCAGGATCTGGCCAACAAGTTTGCGAAAAAGGCGAAAGTATAAGCCAGATGCGCGCATATCCCAGACCTAACCCAGACCTAACCGGTGTTATCCTCTAAAATATTGATCGAAACCAGGTTTAGTTGACTGCTGCAGTGTGTTACCACATTACTACGTGATTCAAACACGAAAAAACCCCAGGATCAGGCCAAGAAGTATGCGAAGAAGGCAAAATCATGAGCCAGATGCGGGCATATCCCAGACCTAACCCAGACCTAACCGGTGTTATCCTCTAAAATATTGATCGAAACCAGGTTTGATTAACTGCTTCAGTGTGTTACCACATTACTACGTGATTCAATCACGAAAAAAACCCAGGATCTGGCCAACAAGTATACGAAGAAGGCAAAATCATGAGCCAGATGCGGGCATAACCCAGACCTAACCCAGACATAACCGGTGTTATCCTCTAAAATATTGATCGAAACCAGGGTTAATTGACTGCTTCATTGTGTTACCACAGTACTACGTGATTCAAACACGAAAAAAACCCAGGATCTGGCCATCAAGTATGCGAAGTGGGCAAAATCATGAGCCAGATGCGGGCATATCCCGGAACTAACCCAGACTCAACCGGTGGTATCCTCTGAAATATTGATCGAAACCAGGTTTAATTGACTGCCTCAGTGTGGTACAACATTACTACGTGATTCAAACACGAAAAAAACCCAGGATCTGGCCAACAAGTTTGCGAAAAAGCCGAAAGTATAAGCCAGATGCGCGAATATCCCAGACCTAACCCAGACCTAACCGGTGTTATCCTCTAAAATATTGATCGAAACCAGGTTTAATTGACTGCTTCAGTGTGTTACCACATTACTGCGTGATTCAAACACGAGAAAAACCCAGGATCTGGCCAACAAGTTTGCGAAAAAGGCGAAAGTATAAGCCAGATGCGCGAATATCCCAGACCTAACCCAGACCTAACCGGTGTTATCCTCTAAAATATTGATCGAAACTAGGTTTAATTGACTGCTTCAGTGTGTTACCACATTACTGCGTGATTCAAACACGAGAAAAACCCAGGATCTGGCCAACAAGTTTGCGAAAAAGGCGAAAGTATAAGCCAGATGCGCGAATATCCCAGACCTAACCCAGACCTAACCGGTGTTATCCTCTAAAATATTGATCGAAACCAGGTTTAATTGACTGCTTCAGTGTGTTACCACATTACTGCGTGATTCAAACACGAGAAAAACCCAGGATCTGGCCAACAAGTTTGCGAAAAAGGCGAAAGTATAAGCCAGATGCGCGAATATCCCAGACCTAACCCAGACCTAACCGGTGTTATCCTCTAAAATATTGATCGAAGCCAGGGTTAATTGACTGCTTCATTGTGTTACCACATTACTACGTGATTCAAACACGAAAAAAACCCAGGATCTGGCCATCAAGTATGCGAAGAGGGCAAAATCATGAGCCAGATGCGGGCATATCCCGGACCTAACCCAGACTTAACCGGTGGTATCCTCTGAAATATTGATCGAAACCAGGTTTAATTGACTGCCTCAGTGTGGTACAACATTACTACGTGATTCAAACACGAAAAAAACCCAGGATCTGGCCAACAAGTTTGCGAAAAAGGCGAAAGTATAAGCCAGATGCGCGCATATCCCAGACCTAACCCAGACCTAACCGGTGTTATCCTCTAAAATATTGATCGAAACCAGGTTTAGTTGACTGCTGCAGTGTGTTACCACATTACTACGTGATTCAAACACGAAAAAACCCCAGGATCAGGCCAAGAAGTATGCGAAGAAGGCAAAATCATGAGCCAGATGCGGGCATATCCCAGACCTAACCCAGACCTAACCGGTGTTATCCTCTAAAATATTGATCGAAACCAGGTTTGATTAACTGCTTCAGTGTGTTACCACATTACTACGTGATTCAATCACGAAAAAAACCCAGGATCTGGCCAACAAGTATACGAAGAAGGCAAAATCATGAGCCAGATGCGGGCATAACCCAGACCTAACCCAGACATAACCGGTGTTATCCTCTAAAATATTGATCGAAACCAGGGTTAATTGACTGCTTCATTGTGTTACCACAGTACTACGTGATTCAAACACGAAAAAAACCCAGGATCTGGCCATCAAGTATGCGAAGTGGGCAAAATCATGAGCCAGATGCGGGCATATCCCGGAACTAACCCAGACTCAACCGGTGGTATCCTCTGAAATATTGATCGAAACCAGGTTTAATTGACTGCCTCAGTGTGGTACAACATTACTACGTGATTCAAACACGAAAAAAACCCAGGATCTGGCCAACAAGTTTGCGAAAAAGCCGAAAGTATAAGCCAGATGCGCGAATATCCCAGACCTAACCCAGACCTAACCGGTGTTATCCTCTAAAATATTGATCGAAACCAGGTTTAATTGACTGCTTCAGTGTGTTACCACATTACTGCGTGATTCAAACACGAGAAAAACCCAGGATCTGGCCAACAAGTTTGCGAAAAAGGCGAAAGTATAAGCCAGATGCGCGAATATCCCAGACCTAACCCAGACCTAACCGGTGTTATCCTCTAAAATATTGATCGAAACTAGGTTTAATTGACTGCTTCAGTGTGTTACCACATTACTGCGTGATTCAAACACGAGAAAAACCCAGGATCTGGCCAACAAGTTTGCGAAAAAGGCGAAAGTATAAGCCAGATGCGCGAATATCCCAGACCTAACCCAGACCTAACCGGTGTTATCCTCTAAAATATTGATCGAAACCAGGTTTAATTGACTGCTTCAGTGTGTTACCACATTACTGCGTGATTCAAACACGAGAAAAACCCAGGATCTGGCCAACAAGTTTGCGAAAAAGGCGAAAGTATAAGCCAGATGCGCGAATATCCCAGACCTAACCCAGACCTAACCGGTGTTATCCTCTAAAATATTGATCGAAGCCAGGGTTAATTGACTGCTTCATTGTGTTACCACATTACTACGTGATTCAAACACGAAAAAAACCCAGGATCTGGCCATCAAGTATGCAAAGAAGGCTAAATCATGAGCCAGATGCGGGCATATCCCAGACCTAACCCAGACCTAACCGGTGTTATCCTCTAAAATATTGATCGAAACCAGGTTTGATTGACTGCTTCAGTGTGTTACCACATTACTACGTGATTCAATCACGAAAAAAATCCAGGATCTGGCCAACAAGTATGCGAAGAAGGCAAAATCATGAGCCAGATGCGGGCATATCCCGGACCTAACCCAGACCTAACCGATGTTATCCTCTAAAATATTGATCGAAACCAGGGTTAATTGACTGCCTCATTGTGTTACCACATTACTACGTGATTCAAACACGAAAAAAACCCAGGATCAGGCCAACAAGTATGCGAAGAAGGCAAAATCATGAGCCAGATGCGCGCCTATCCCAGACCTAACCCAGACCTAACCGGTGTTATCCTCTAAAATATTGATCGAAACCAGGGTTAATTGACTGCTTCATTGTGTTACCACATTACTACGTGATTCAATCACGAAAAAAACCCAGGATCTGGCCAACAAGTATACGAAGAAGGCAAAATCATGAGCCAGATGCGGGCATAACCCAGACCTAACCCAGACCTAACCGGTGTTATCCTCTAAAATATTGATCGAAACCAGGGTTAATTGACTGCTTCATTGTGTTACCACATTACTACGTGATTCAAAGACGAAAAAAACCCAGGATCTGGCCACCAAGTATGCGAAGAAGGCAAAATCATGAGCCAGATGCGGGCATATCCCGGACCTAACCCAGACTTAACCGGTGTTATCCTCTAAAATATTGATCGAAACTAGGTTTAATTGACTGCTTCAGTGTGTTACCACATTACTGCGTGATTCAAACACGAGAAAAACCCAGGATCTGGCCAACAACTTTTCGAAAAAGGCGAAAGTATAAGCCAGATGCGCGAATATCCCAGACCTAACCCAGACCTAACAGGTGTTATCCTCTAAAATATTGATCGAAACCAGGTTTAATTGACTGCTTCAGTGTGTTACCACATTACTGCGTGATTCAAAAACGAAAAAAACTCAGGATCTGGCCAACAAGTTTGCGAAAAAGGCGAAAGTATAAGCCAGATGCGGGCATAACCCAGACCTAACCCAGACCTAACCGGTGTTATCCTCTAAAATATTGATCGAAACCAGGGTTAATTGACTGCTTCATTGTGTTACCACATTACTACGTGATTCAAACACGGAAAAAACCCAGGATCTGGCCAACAAGTTTGCGAAAAAGGCGAAAGTATAAGCCAGATGCGCGCATATCCCAGACCTAACCCAGACCTAACCGGTGTTATCCTCCAAAATATTGATCGAAACCAGGTTTAATTGACTGCCTCAGTGTGGTACAACATCACTACGTGATTCAAACACGAAAAAAACCCAGGATCTGGCCAACAAGTTTGCGAAAAAGGCGAAAGTATAAGCCAGAAGCGCGAATATCCCAGACCTAACCCAGACCTAACCGGTGTTATCCTCTAAAATATTGATCGATACCAGGTTTAATTGACTGCCTCAGTGTGTTACTACATTACTGCGTGATTCAAACACGAGAAAAACCCAGGATCTGGCCAACAAGTATGCGAAGAAGGCAAAATCATGAGCCAGATGCGGGCATAACTCAGACCTAACCCAGACCTAACCGGTGTTATCCTCTAAAATACTGCCCGAATCCAGGGTTAATTGACTGCCTCAGTGTGGTACAACATTACTACGTGATTCAAACACGGGAAAAACCCAGGATCTGGCCAACAAGTTTGCGAAAAAGGCGAAAGTATAAGCCAGATGCGCGCATATCCCAGACCTAACCCAGACCTAACCGGTGTTATCCTCTAAAATATTGATCGAAACCAGGTTTAGTTGACTGCTGCAGTGTGTTACCACATTACTACGTGATTCAAACACGAAAAAACCCCAGGATCAGGCCAAGAAGTATGCGAAGAAGGCAAAATCATGAGCCAGATGCGGGCATATCCCAGACCTAACCCAGACCTAACCGGTGTTATCCTCTAAAATATTGATCGAAACCAGGTTTGATTGACTGCTTCAGTGTGTTACCACATTACTACGTGATTCAATCACGAAAAAAACCCAGGATCTGGCCAACAAGTATACGAAGAAGGCAAAATCATGAGCCAGATGCGGGCATAACCCAGACCTTACCCAGACATAACCGGAGTTATCCTCTAAAATATTGATCGAAACCAGGGTTAATTGACTGCTTCATTGTGTTACCACATTACTACGTGATTCAAACACGAAAAAAACCCAGGATCTGGCCATCAAGTATGCGAAGAGGGCAAAATCATGAGCCAGATGCGGGCATATCCCGGACCTAACCCAGACTTAACCGGTGGTATCCTCTGAAATATTGATCGAAACCAGGTTTAATTGACTGCCTCAGTGTGGTACAACATTACTACGTGATTCAAACACGAAAAAAACCCAGGATCTGGCCAACAAGTTTGCGAAAAAGGCGAAAGTAAAAGCCAGAAGCGCGAATATCCCAGACCTAACCCAGACCTAACCGGTGTTATCCTCTAAAATATTGATCGATACCAGGTTTAATTGACTGCTTCAGTGTGTTACTACATTACTGCGTGATTCAAACACGAGAAAAACCCAGGATCTGGCCAACAAGTTTGCGAAAAAGGCGAAAGTATAAGCCAGATGCGCGAATATCCCAGACCTAACCCAGACCTAACCGGTGTTATCCTCTAAAATATTGATCGAAACCAGGTTTGATTAACTGCTTCAGTGTGTTACCACATTACTACGTGATTCAAACACGAAAAAAACCCAGGATCTGGCCATCAAGTATGCGAAGAGGGCAAAATCATGAGCCAGATGCGGGCATATCCCGGACCTAACCCAGACTTAACCGGTGGTATCCTCTGAAATATTGATCGAAACCAGGTTTAATTGACTGCCTCAGTGTGGTACAACATTACTACGTGATTCAAACACGAAAAAAACCCAGGATCTGGCCAACAAGTTTGCGAAAAAGGCGAAAGTATAAGCCAGATGCGCGCATATCCCAGACCTAACCCAGACCTAACCGGTGTTATCCTCTAAAATATTGATCGAAACCAGGTTTAGTTGACTGCTGCAGTGTGTTACCACATTACTACGTGATTCAAACACGAAAAAACCCCAGGATCAGGCCAAGAAGTATGCGAAGAAGGCAAAATCATGAGCCAGATGCGGGCATATCCCAGACCTAACCCAGACCTAACCGGTGTTATCCTCTAAAATATTGATCGAAACCAGGTTTGATTAACTGCTTCAGTGTGTTACCACATTACTACGTGATTCAATCACGAAAAAAACCCAGGATCTGGCCAACAAGTATACGAAGAAGGCAAAATCATGAGCCAGATGCGGGCATAACCCAGACCTAACCCAGACCTAACCGGTGTTATCCTCTAAAATATTGATCGAAACCAGGTTTAATTGACTGCTTCAGTGTGTTACCACATTACTGCGTGATTCAAACACGAGAAAAACCCAGGATCTGGCCAACAAGTTTGCGAAAAAGGCGAAAGTATAAGCCAGATGCGCGAATATCCCAGACCTAACCCAGACCTAACCGGTGTTATCCTCTAAAATATTGATCGAAGCCAGGGTTAATTGACTGCTTCATTGTGTTACCACATTACTACGTGATTCAAACACGAAAAAAACCCAGGATCTGGCCATCAAGTATGCAAAGAAGGCTAAATCATGAGCCAGATGCGGGCATATCCCAGACCTAACCCAGACCTAACCGGTGTTATCCTCTAAAATATTGATCGAAACCAGGTTTGATTGACTGCTTCAGTGTGTTACCACATTACTACGTGATTCAATCACGAAAAAAATCCAGGATCTGGCCAACAAGTATGCGAAGAAGGCAAAATCATGAGCCAGATGCGGGCATATCCCGGACCTAACCCAGACCTAACCGATGTTATCCTCTAAAATATTGATCGAAACCAGGGTTAATTGACTGCCTCATTGTGTTACCACATTACTACGTGATTCAAACACGAAAAAAACCCAGGATCAGGCCAACAAGTATGCGAAGAAGGCAAAATCATGAGCCAGATGCGCGCCTATCCCAGACCTAACCCAGACCTAACCGGTGTTATCCTCTAAAATATTGATCGAAACCAGGGTTAATTGACTGCTTCATTGTGTTACCACATTACTACGTGATTCAATCACGAAAAAAACCCAGGATCTGGCCAACAAGTATACGAAGAAGGCAAAATCATGAGCCAGATGCGGGCATAACCCAGACCTAACCCAGACCTAACCGGTGTTATCCTCTAAAATATTGATCGAAACCAGGGTTAATTGACTGCTTCATTGTGTTACCACATTACTACGTGATTCAAAGACGAAAAAAACCCAGGATCTGGCCACCAAGTATGCGAAGAAGGCAAAATCATGAGCCAGATGCGGGCATATCCCGGACCTAACCCAGACTTAACCGGTGTTATCCTCTAAAATATTGATCGAAACTAGGTTTAATTGACTGCTTCAGTGTGTTACCACATTACTGCGTGATTCAAACACGAGAAAAACCCAGGATCTGGCCAACAACTTTTCGAAAAAGGCGAAAGTATAAGCCAGATGCGCGAATATCCCAGACCTAACCCAGACCTAACAGGTGTTATCCTCTAAAATATTGATCGAAACCAGGTTTAATTGACTGCTTCAGTGTGTTACCACATTACTGCGTGATTCAAAAACGAAAAAAACTCAGGATCTGGCCAACAAGTTTGCGAAAAAGGCGAAAGTATAAGCCAGATGCGGGCATAACCCAGACCTAACCCAGACCTAACCGGTGTTATCCTCTAAAATATTGATCGAAACCAGGGTTAATTGACTGCTTCATTGTGTTACCACATTACTACGTGATTCAAACACGGAAAAAACCCAGGATCTGGCCAACAAGTTTGCGAAAAAGGCGAAAGTATAAGCCAGATGCGCGCATATCCCAGACCTAACCCAGACCTAACCGGTGTTATCCTCCAAAATATTGATCGAAACCAGGTTTAATTGACTGCCTCAGTGTGGTACAACATCACTACGTGATTCAAACACGAAAAAAACCCAGGATCTGGCCAACAAGTTTGCGAAAAAGGCGAAAGTATAAGCCAGAAGCGCGAATATCCCAGACCTAACCCAGACCTAACCGGTGTTATCCTCTAAAATATTGATCGATACCAGGTTTAATTGACTGCCTCAGTGTGTTACTACATTACTGCGTGATTCAAACACGAGAAAAACCCAGGATCTGGCCAACAAGTATGCGAAGAAGGCAAAATCATGAGCCAGATGCGGGCATAACCCAGACCTAACCCAGACCTAACCGGTGTTATCCTCTAAAATACTGCCCGAATCCAGGGTTAATTGACTGCCTCAGTGTGGTACAACATTACTACGTGATTCAAACACGGGAAAAACCCAGGATCTGGCCAACAAGTTTGCGAAAAAGGCGAAAGTATAAGCCAGATGCGCGCATATCCCAGACCTAACCCAGACCTAACCGGTGTTATCCTCTAAAATATTGATCGAAACCAGGTTTAGATGACTGCTGCAGTGTGTTACCACATTACTACGTGATTCAAACACGAAAAAACCCCAGGATCAGGCCAAGAAGTATGCGAAGAAGGCAAAATCATGAGCCAGATGCGGGCATATCCCAGACCTAACCCAGACCTAACCGGTGTTATCCTCTAAAATATTGATCGAAACCAGGTTTGATTGACTGCTTCAGTGTGTTACCACATTACTACGTGATTCAATCACGAAAAAAACCCAGGATCTGGCCAACAAGTATACGAAGAAGGCAAAATCATGAGCCAGATGCGGGCATAACCCAGACCTTACCCAGACATAACCGGAGTTATCCTCTAAAATATTGATCGAAACCAGGGTTAATTGACTGCTTCATTGTGTTACCACATTACTACGTGATTCAAACACGAAAAAAACCCAGGATCTGGCCATCAAGTATGCGTAGAGGGCAAAATCATGAGCCAGATGCGGGCATATCCCGGACCTAACCCAGACTTAACCGGTGGTATCCTCTGAAATATTGATCGAAACCAGGTTTAATTGACTGCCTCAGTGTGGTACAACATTACTACGTGATTCAAACACGAAAAAAACCCAGGATCTGGCCAACAAGTTTGCGAAAAAGGCGAAAGTATAAGCCAGAAGCGCGAATATCCCAGACCTAACCCAGACCTAACCGGTGTTATCCTCTAAAATATTGATCGATACCAGGTTTAATTGACTGCTTCAGTGTGTTACTACATTACTGCGTGATTCAAACACGAGAAAAACCCAGGATCTGGCCAACAAGTTTGCGAAAAAGGCGAAAGTATAAGCCAGATGCGCGAATATCCCAGACCTAACCCAGACCTAACCGGTGTTATCCTCTAAAATATTGATCGAAACCAGGTTTAATTGACTGCTTCAGTGTGTTACCACATTTCTGCGTGATTCAAACACGAGAAAAACCCAGGATCTGGCCAACAAGTTTGCGAAAAAGGCGAAAGTATAAGCCAGATGCGCGAATATCCCAGACCTAACCCAGACCTAACCGGTGTTATCCTCTAAAATATTGATCGAAACTAGATTTAATTGACTGCTTCAGTGTGTTACCACATTACTGCGTGATTCAAACACGAGAAAAACCCAGGATCTGGCCAACAAGTATACGAAGAAGGCAAAATCATGAGCCAGATGCGGGCATAACCCAGACCTAACCCAGACCTAACCGGTGTTATCCTCTAAAATATTGATCGAAACCAGGGTTAATTGACTGCTTCATTGTGTTACCACATTACTACGTGGTTCAAACACGAAAGAAACCCAGGATCTGGCCACCAAGTATGCGAAGAAGGCAAAATCATGAGCCAGATGCGGGCATATCCCGGACCTAACCCAGACTTAACCGGTGTTATCCTCTGAAATATTGATCGAAACCAGGTTTAATTGACTGCCTCAGTGTGGTACAACATTACTACGTGATTCAAACACGAAAAAAACCCAGGATCTGGCCAACAAGTTTGCGAAAAAGGCGAAAGTATAAGCCAGATGCGCGAATATCCCAGACCTAACCCAGACCTAACCGGTGTTATCCTCTAAAATATTGATCGAAACTAGGTTTAATTTACAGCTTCAGTGTGTTACCACATTACTGCGTGATTCAAACACGAGAAAAACCCAGGATCTGGCCAACAAGTTTGTGAAAAAGGCGAAAGTATAAGCCAGATGCGCGAATATCCCAGACCTAACCCAGACCTAACCGGTGTTATCCTCTAAAATATTGATCGAAACCAGGTTTAATTGACTGCTTCAGTGTGTTACCACATTACTGCGTGATTCAAACACGAAAAAAACCCAGGATCTGGCCAACAAGTTTGCGAAAAAGGCGAAAGTATAAGCCAGATGCGGGCATAACCCAGACCTAACCCAGACCTAACCGGTGTTATCCTCTAAAATATTGATCGAAACCAGGGTTAATTGACTGCTTCATTGTGTTACCACATTACTACGTGATTCAAACACGGAAAAAACCCAGGATCTGGCCAACAAGTTTGCGAAAAAGGCGAAAGTATAAGCCAGATGCGCGCATATCCCAGACCTAACCCAGACCTAACCGGTGTTATCCTCTAAAATATTGATCGAAACCAGGGTTAATTGACTGCTTCATTGTGTTACCACATTACTACGTGATTCAAACACGAAAAAAACCCAGGATCTGGCCAACAAGTTTGCAAAAAAGGCAAAATCATGAGTCAGATGCGCGCCTATCCCCGACCTAACCCAGACCTAACCGGTGTTATCCTCTAAAATATTGATCGAAACCAGGGTTAATTGACTGGTTCAGTGTGTTACTACATTACTACGTGATTCAAACACGAAAAAAACCCAGGATCTGGCCAACAAGTATGCGAAAAAGGCAAAATCATGAGCCAGATGCGGGCATAACCCAGACCTAACCGGTGTTATCCTCCAAAATATGGATCGAAACCAGGGTTAATTGACTGCTTCATTGTGTTACCACATTACTACGTGATTCAAACACGAAAAAAACCCAGGATCTGGCCAACAAGTATGCGAAGAAGGCAAAATCATGAGCCAGATGCGGGCATAACCCAGACCTAACCCAGACCTAACCGGTGTTATCCTCTAAAATACTGTCCGAATCCAGGTTTAATTGACTGCCTCAGTGTGGTACAACATTACTACGTGATTCAAACACGGAAAAAACCCAGGATCTGGCCAACAAGTTTGCGAAAAAGGCGAAAGTATAAGCCAGATGCGTGAATATCCCAGACCTAACCCAGACCTAACCGGTGTTATCCTCTAAAATATTGATCGAAACCAGGTTTAATTGACTGCTTCAGTGTGTTACCACATTACTGCGTGATTCAAACACGAAAAAAACCCAGGATCTGGCCAACAAGTTTGCAAAAAAGGCAAAATCATGAGTCAGATGCGCGCCTATCCCCGACCTAACCCAGACCTAACCGGTGTTATCCTGTAAAATATTGATCGAAACCAGGGTTAATTGACTGGTTCAGTGTGTTACTACATTACTACGTGATTCAAACACGAAAAAAACCCAGGATCTGGCCAACAAGTATGCGAAAAAGGCAAAATCATGAGCCAGATGCGGGCATAACCCAGACCTAACCGGTGTTATCCTCCAAAATATGGATCGAAACCAGGGTTAATTGACTGCTTCATTGTGTTACCACATTACTACGTGATTCAAACACGAAAAAAACCCAGGATCTGGCCAACAAGTATGCGAAGAAGGCAAAATCATGAGCCAGATGCGGGCATAACCCAGACCTAAACCAGACCTACCCGGTGTTATCCTCTAAAATACTGTCCGAATCCAGGTTTAATTGACTGCCTCAGTGTGGTACAACATTACTACGTGATTCAAACACGAAAAAAACCCAGGATCTGGCCAACAAGTTTGCAAAAAAGGCAAAATCATGAGCCAGATGCGGGCATAACCCAGACCTAACCCAGACCTAACCGGTGTTATCCTCTAAAATATTGATCGAAACCAGGTTTAATTGACTGCTTCAGTGTGTTACCACATTACTGCGTGATTCAAACACGAAAAAAATCCAGGATCTGGCCAACAAGTTTGCGAAAAAGGCGAAAGTATAAGCCAGATGCGGGCATAACCCAGACCTAACCCAGACCTAACCGGTGTTATCCTCTAAAATATTGATCGAAACCAGGGCTAATTGACTGCTTCATTGTGTTACCACATTACTACGTGATTCAAACACGAAAAAAACCCAGGATCTGGCCAACAAGTATGCGAAGAAGGCAAAATCATGAGCCAGATGCGGGCATAACCCAGACCTAACCCAGACCTAACCGGTGTTATCCTCTAAAATACTGTCCGAATCCAGGTTTAATTGACTGCCTCAGTGTGGTACAACATTACTACGTGATTCAAACACGGGAAAAACCCAGGATCTGGCCAACAAGTTTGCGAAAAAGGCGAAAGTATAAGCCAGATGCGCGCATATCCCAGACCTAACCCAGACCTAACCGGTGTTATCCTCTAAAATATTGATCGAAACCAGGTTTGATTAACTGCTTCAGTGTGTTACCACATTACTACGTGATTCAAACACGAAAAAACCCCAGGATCAGGCCAAGAAGTATGCGAAGAAGGCAAAATCATGAGCCAGATGCGGGCATATCCCAGACCTAACCCAGACCTAACCGGTGTTATCCTCTAAAATATTGATCGAAACCAGGTTTGATTAACTGCTTCAGTGTGTTACCACATTACTACGTGATTCAATCACGAAAAAAACCCAGGATCTGGCCAACAAGTATACGAAGAAGGCAAAATCATGAGCCAGATGCGGGCATAACCCAGACCTAACCCAGACATAACCGGTGTTATCCTCTAAAATATTGATCGAAACCAGGGTTAATTGACTGCTTCATTGTGTTACCACATTACTACGTGATTCAAACACGAAAAAAACCCAGGATCTGGCCATCAAGTATGCGAAGAGGGCAAAATCATGAGCCAGATGCGGGCATATCCCGGAACTAACCCAGACTTAACCGGTGGTATCCTCTGAA
This sequence comes from Colletes latitarsis, assembly GCF_051014445.1. NCBI lineage: Eukaryota > Metazoa > Arthropoda > Insecta > Hymenoptera > Colletidae > Colletes > Colletes latitarsis. The sequence continues at coordinate 1,722,473 of NW_027488380.1, read as the reverse complement.
ATATTGATCGAAACCAGGTTTAATTGACTGCATCAGTGTGGTACAACATTACTACGTGATTCAAACACGAAAAAAACCCAGGATCTGGCCAACAAGTTTGCGAAAAAGGCGAAAGTATAAGCCAGATGCGCGAATATCCCAGACCTAACCCAGACCTAACCGGTGTTATCCTCTAAAATATTGATCGAAACCAGGTTTAATTGACTGCTTCAGTGTGTTACCACATTACTGCGTGATTCAAACACGAGAAAAACCCAGGATCTGGCCAACAAGTTTGCGACAAAGGCGAAAGTATAAGCCAGATGCGCGAATATCCCAGACCTAACCCAGACCTAACCGGTGTTATCCTCTAAAATATTGATCGAAACTAGGTTTAATTGACTGCTTCAGTGTGTTACCACATTACTGCGTGATTCAAACACGAGAAAAACCCAGGATCTGCCCAACAAGTTTGCGAAAAAGGCGAAAGTATAAGCCAGATGCGCGAATATCCCAGACCTAACCCAGACCTAACCGGTGTTATCCTCTAAAATATTGATCGAAACCAGGTTTAATTGACTGCTTCAGTGTGTTACCACATTACTGCGTGATTCAAACACGAGAAAAACCCAGGATCTGGCCAACAAGTTTGCGAAAAAGGCGAAAGTATAAGCCAGATGCGCGAATATCCCAGACCTAACCCAGACCTAACCGGTGTTATCCTCTAAAATATTGATCGAAGCCAGGGTTAATTGACTGCTTCATTGTGTTACCACATTACTACGTGATTCAAACACGAAAAAAACCCAGGATCTGGCCATCAAGTATGCAAAGAAGGCTAAATCATGAGCCAGATGCGGGCATATCCCAGACCTAACCCAGACCTAACCGGTGTTATCCTCTAAAATATTGATCGAAACCAGGTTTGATTGACTGCTTCAGTGTGTTACCACATTACTACGTGATTCAATCACGAAAAAAATCCAGGATCTGGCCAACAAGTATGCGAAGAAGGCAAAATCATGAGCCAGATGCGGGCATATCCCGGACCTAACCCAGACCTAACCGATGTTATCCTCTAAAATATTGATCGAAACCAGGGTTAATTGACTGCCTCATTGTGTTACCACATTACTACGTGATTCAAACACGAAAAAAACCCAGGATCAGGCCAACAAGTATGCGAAGAAGGCAAAATCATGAGCCAGATGCGCGCCTATCCCAGACCTAACCGGTGTTATCCTCTAAAATATTGATCGAAACCAGGGTTAATTGACTGCTTCATTGTGTTACCACATTACTACGTGATTCAAACACGAAAAAAACCCAGGATCTGGCCACCAAGTATGCGAAGAAGGCAAAATCATGAGCCAGATGCGGGCATATCCCGGACCTAACCCAGACTTAACCGGTGTTATCCTCTAAAATATTGATCGAAACTAGGTTTAATTGACTGCTTCAGTGTGTTACCACATTACTGCGTGATTCAAACACGAGAAAAACCCAGGATCTGGCCAACAAGTTTGCGAAAAAGGCGAAAGTATAAGCCAGATGCGCGAATATCCCAGACCTAACCCAGACCTAACCGGTGTTATCCTCTAAAATATTGATCGAAACCAGGTTTAATTGACTGCTTCAGTGTGTTACCACATTACTGCGTGATTCAAACACGAAAAAAACCCAGGATCTGGCCAACAAGTTTGCGAAAAAGGCGAAAGTATAAGCCAGATGCGGGCATAACCCAGACCTAACCCAGACCTAACCGGTGTTATCCTCTAAAATATTGATCGAAACCAGGGTTAATTGACTGCTTCATTGTGTTACCACATTACTACGTGATTCAAACACGGAAAAAACCCAGGATCTGGCCAACAAGTTTGCGAAAAAGGCGAAAGTATAAGCCAGATGCGCGCATATCCCAGACCTAACCCAGACCTAACCGGTGTTATCCTCCAAAATATTGATCGAAACCAGGTTTAATTGACTGCCTCAGTGTGGTACAACATCACTACGTGATTCAAACACGAAAAAAACCCAGGATCTGGCCAACAAGTTTGCGAAAAAGGCGAAAGTATAAGCCAGAAGCGCGAATATCCCAGACCTAACCCAGACCTAACCGGTGTTATCCTCTAAAATATTGATCGAAACCAGGTTTAGTTGACTGCTGCAGTGTGTTACCACATTACTACGTGATTCAAACACGAAAAAACCCCAGGATCAGGCCAAGAAGTATGCGAAGAAGGCAAAATCATGAGCCAGATGCGGGCATATCCCAGACCTAACCCAGACCTAACCGGTGTTATCCTCTAAAATATTGATCGAAACCAGGTTTGATTGACTGCTTCAGTGTGTTACCACATTACTACGTGATTCAATCACGAAAAAAACCCAGGATCTGGCCAACAAGTATACGAAGAAGGCAAAATCATGAGCCAGATGCGGGCATAACCCAGACCTAACCCAGACATAACCGGTGTTATCCTCTAAAATATTGATCGAAACCAGGGTTAATTGACTGCTTCATTGTGTTACCACATTACTACGTGATTCAAACACGAAAAAAACCCAGGATCTGGCCATCAAGTATGCGAAGAGGGCAAAATCATGAGCCAGATGCGGGCATATCCCGGACCTAACCCAGACTTAACCGGTGGTATCCTCTGAAATATTGATCGAAACCAGGTTTAATTGACTGCCTCAGTGTGGTACAACATTACTACGTGATTCAAGCACGAAAAAAACGCAGGATCTGGCCAACAAGTTTGCGAAAAAGGCGAAAGTATAAGCCAGAAGCGCGAATATCCCAGACCTAACCCAGACCTAACCGGTGTTATCCTCTAAAATATTGATCGATACCAGGTTTAATTGACTGCTTCAGTGTGTTACTACATTACTGCGTGATTCAAACACGAGAAAAACCCAGGATCTGGCCAACAAGTTTGCGAAAAAGGCGAAAGTATAAGCCAGATGCGCGAATATCCCAGACCTAACCCAGACCTAACCGGTGTTATCCTCTAAAATATTGATCGAAACCAGGTTTAATTGACTGCTTCAGTGTGTTACCACATTTCTGCGTGATTCAAACACGAGAAAAACCCAGGATCTGGCCAACAAGTTTGCGAAAAAGGCGAAAGTATAAGCCAGATGCGCGAATATCCCAGACCTAACCCAGACCTAACCGGTGTTATCCTCTAAAATATTGATCGAAACTAGATTTAATTGACTGCTTCAGTGTGTTACCACATTACTGCGTGATTCAAACACGAGAAAAACCCAGGATCTGGCCAACAAGTATACGAAGAAGGCAAAATCATGAGACAGATGCGGGCATAACCCAGACCTAACCCAGACCTAACCGGTGTTATCCTCTAAAATATTGATCGAAACCAGGGTTAATTGACTGCTTCATTGTGTTACCACATTACTACGTGGTTCAAACTCGAAAAAAACCCAGGATCTGGCCACCAAGTATGCGAAGAAGGCAAAATCATGAGCCAGATGCGGGCATATCCCGGACCTAACCCAGACTTAACCGGTGTTATCCTCTGAAATATTGATCGAAACCAGGTTTAATTGACTGCCTCAGTGTGGTACAACATTACTACGTGATTCAAACACGAAAAAAACCCAGGATCTGGCCAACAAGTTTGCGAAAAAGGCGAAAGTATAAGCCAGATGCGCGAATATCCCAGACCTAACCCAGACCTAACCGGTGTTATCCTCTAAAATATTGATCGAAACTAGGTTTAATTTACTGCTTCAGTGTGTTACCACATTACTGCGTGATTCAAACACGAGAAAACCCCAGGATCTGGCCAACAAGTTTGTGAAAAAGGCGAAAGTATAAGCCAGATGCGCGAATATCCCAGACCTAACCCAGACCTAACCGGTGTTATCCTCTAAAATATTGATCGAAACCAGGTTTAATTGACTGCTTCAGTGTGTTACCACATTACTGCGTGATTCAAACACGAAAAAAACCCAGGATCTGGCCAACAAGTTTGCGAAAAAGGCGAAAGTATAAGCCAGATGCGGGCATAACCCAGACCTAACCCAGACCTAACCGGTGTTATCCTCTAAAATATTGATCGAAACCAGGGTTAATTGACTGCTTCATTGTGTTACCACATTACTACGTGATTCAAACACGGAAAAAACCCAGGATCTGGCCAACAAGTTTGCGAAAAAGGCGAAAGTATAAGCCAGATGCGCGCATATCCCAGACCTAACCCAGACCAAACCGGTGGTATCCTCTAAAATATTGATCGAAACCAGGGTTAATTGACTGCTTCATTGTGTTACCACATTACTACGTGATTCAAACACGAAAAAAACCCAGGATCTGGCCAACAAGTTTGCAAAAAAGGCAAAATCATGAGTCAGATGCGCGCCTATCCCCGACCTAACCCAGACCTAACCGGTGTTATCCTCTAAAATATTGATCGAAACCTGGGTTAATTGACTGGTTCAGTGTGTTACTACATTACTACGTGATTCAAACACGAAAAAAACCCAGGATCTGGCCAACAAGTATGCGAAAAAGGCAAAATCATGAGCCAGATGCGGGCATAACCCAGACCTAACCGGTGTTATCCTCCAAAATATGGATCGAAACCAGTGTTAATTGACTGCTTCATTGTGTTACCACATTACTACGTGATTCAAACACGAAAAAAACCCAGGATCTGGCCAACAAGTATGCGAAGAAGGCAAAATCATGAGCCAGATGCGGGCATAACCCAGACCTAAACCAGACCTAACCGGTGTTATCCTCTAAAATACTGTCTGAATCCAGGTTTAATTGACTGCCTCAGTGTGGTACAACATTACTACGTGATTCAAACACGAAAAAAACCCAGGATCTGGCCATCAAGTATGCGAAAAAGGCAAAATCATGAGCCAGATGCGGGCATAACCCAGACCTAACCGGTGTTATCCTCCAAAATATGGATCGAAACCAGGGTTAATTGACTGCTTCATTGTGTTACCACATTACTACGTGATTCAAACACGGAAAAAACCCAGGATCTGGCCAACAAGTTTGCGAAAAAGGCGAAAGTATAAGCCAGATGCGCGCATATCCCAGACCTAACCCAGACCTAACCGGTGGTATCCTCTAAAATATTGATCGAAACCAGGGTTAATTGACTGCTTCATTGTGTTACCACATTACTACGTGATTCAAACACGAAAAAAACCCAGGATCTGGCCAACAAGTTTGCAAAAAAGGCAAAATCATGAGTCAGATGCGCGCCTATCCCCGACCTAACCCAGACCTAACCGGTGTTATCCTCTAAAATATTGATCGAAACCTGGGTTAATTGACTGGTTCAGTGTGTTACTACATTACTACGTGATTCAAACACGAAAAAAACCCAGGATCTGGCCAACAAGTATGCGAAAAAGGCAAAATCATGAGCCAGATGCGGGCATAACCCAGACCTAACCGGTGTTATCCTCCAAAATATGGATCGAAACCAGGGTTAATTGACTGCTTCATTGTGTTACCACATTACTACGTGATTCAAACACGAAAAAAACCCAGGATCTGGCCAACAAGTATGCGAAGAAGGCAAAATCATGAGCCAGATGCGGGCATAACCCAGACCTAAACCAGACCTAACCGGTGTTATCCTCTAAAATACTGTCCGAATCCAGGTTTAATTGACTGCCTCAGTGTGGTACAACATTACTACGTGATTCAAACACGAAAAAAACCCAGGATCTGGCCAACAAGTTTGCAAAAAAGGCAAAATCATGAGCCAGATGCGGGCATAACCCAGACCTAACCCAGACCTAACCGGTGTTATCCTCTAAAATATTGATCGAAACCAGGTTTAATTGACTGCTTCAGTGTGTTACCACATTACTGCGTGATTCAAACACGAAAAAAACCCAGGATCTGGCCAACAAGTTTGCGAAAAAGGCGAAAGTATAAGCCAGATGCGGGCATAACCCAGACCTAACCCAGACCTAACCGGTGTTATCCTCTAAAATATTGATCGAAACCAGGGTTAATTGACTGCTTCATTGTGTTACCACATTACTACGTGATTCAAACACGAAAAAAACCCAGGATCTGGCCAACAAGTATGCGAAGAAGGCAAAATCATGAGCCAGATGCGGGCATAACCCAGACCTAACCCAGACCTAACCGGTGTTATCCTCCAAAATATTGATCGAAACCAGGTTTAATTGACTGCCTCAGTGTGGTACAACATTACTACGTGATTCAAACACGAAAAAAACCCAGGATCTGGCCAACAAGTTTGCAAAAAAGGCAAAATCATGAGCCAGATGCGGGCATAACCCAGACCTAACCCAGACCTAACCGGTGTTTCCCTCTAAAATATTGATCGAAACCAGGGTTAATTGACTGCTTCATTGTGTTACCACATTACTACGTGATTCAAACACGAAAAAAACCCAGGATCTGGCCAACAAGTTTGCAAAAAAGGCAAAATCATGAGTCAGATGCGCGCCTATCCCCGACCTAACCCAGACCTAACCGGTGTTATCCTCTAAAATATTGATCGAAACCAGGGTTAATTGACTAGTTCTGTGTGTTACTACATTACTACGTGATTCAAACACGAAAAAAACCCAGGATCTGGCCAACAAGTATGCGAAAAAGGCAAAATCATGAGCCAGATGCGGGCATAACCCAGACCTAACCGGTGTTATCCTCCAAAATATGGATCGAAACCAGGGTTAATTGACTGCTTCATTGTGTTACCACATTACTACGTGATTCAAACACGAAAAAAACCCAGGATCTGGCCAACAAGTATGCGAAGAAGGCAAAATCATGAGCCAGATGCGGGCATAACCCAGACCTAACCCAGACCTAACCGGTGTTATCCTCTAAAATATTGATCGAAACCAGGTTTAATTGACTGCTTCAGTGTGTTACCTCATTACTACGTGATTCAAACACGGAAAAAACCCGGGATCTGGCCAACAAGTTTGCGAAAAAGGCGAAAGTATAAGCCAGATGCGCGCATATCCCAGACCTAACCGGTGTTATCCTCTAAAATATTGATCGAAACCAGGTTTAATTGACTGGTTCAGTGTGTTACTACATTACTACGTGATTCAAACACGAAAAAAACCCAGGATCTGGCCAACAAGTATGCGAAAAAGGCAAAATCATGAGCCAGATGCGGGCATAACCCAGACCTAACCGGTGTTATCCTCCAAAATATGGATCGAAACCAGGGTTAATTGACTGCTTCATTGTGTTACCACATTACTACGTGATTCAAACACGAAAAAAACCCAGGATCTGGCCAACAAGTTTGCGAAAAAGGCGAAAGTATAAGCCAGAAGCGGGCATAACCCAGACCTAACCCAGACCTAACCGGTGTTATCCTCTAAAATATTGATCGAAACCAGGGTTAATTGACTGCTTCATTGTGTTACCACATTACTACGTGATTCAAACACGGAAAGAACCCAGGATCTGGCCAACAAGTTTGCGAAAAAGGCGAAAGTATAAGCCAGATGCGCGCATATCCCAGACCTAACCCAGACCTAACCGGTGTTATCCTCCAAAATATTGATCGAAACCAGGTTTAATTGACTGCCTCAGTGTGGTACAACATTACTACGTGATTCAAACACGAAAAAAACCCAGGATCTGGCCAACAAGTTTGCAAAAAAGGCAAAATCATGAGCCAGATGCGCGCATATACCAGACCTAACCCAGACCTAACCGGTGTTATCCTCTAAAATATTGATCGAAACCAGGTTTAATTGACTGGTTCAGTGTGTTACTACATTACTACGTGATTCAAACACGAAAAAAACCCAGGATCAGGCCAACAAGTATGCGAAGAAGGCAAAATCATGAGCCAGATGCGCGCCTATCCCAGACCTAACCCAGACCTAACCGGTGTTATCCTCTAAAATATTGATCGAAACCAGGGTTAATTGACTGCTTCATTGTGTTACCACATTACTACGTGATTCAATCACGAAAAAAACCCAGGATCAGGCCAACAAGTATGCGAAGAAGGCAAAATCATGAGCCAGATGCGCGCCTATCCCAGACCTAACCCAGACCTAACCGGTGTTATCCTCTAAAATATTGATCGAAACCAGGGTAAATTGACTGCTTCATTGTGTTACCACATTACTACGTGATTCAATCACGAAAAAAACCCAGGATCTGGCCAACAAGTATACGAAGAAGGCAAAATCATGAGCCAGATGCGGGCATAACCCAGACCTAACCCAGACCTAACCGGTGTTATCCTCTAAAATATTGATCGAAACCAGGGTTAATTGACTGCTTCATTGTGTTACCACATTACTACGTGATTCAAACACGAAAAAAACCCAGGATCTGGCCACCAAGTATGCGAAGAAGGCAAAATCATGAGCCAGATGCGGGCATATCCCGGACCTAACCCAGACTTAACCGGTGTTATCCTCTAAAATATTGATCGAAACTAGGTTTAATTGACTGCTTCAGTGTGTTACCACATTACTGCGTGATTCAAACACGAGAAAAACCCAGGATCTGGCCAACAAGTTTGCGAAAAAGGCGAAAGTATAAGCCAGATGCGCGAATATCCCAGATCTAACCCAGACCTAACCGGTGTTATCCTCTAAAATATTGATCGAAACCAGGTTTAATTGACTGCTTCAGTGTGTTACCACATTACTGCGTGATTCATACACGAAAAAAACCCAGGATCTGGCCAACAAGTTTGCGAAAAAGGCGAAAGTATAAGCCAGATGCGGGCATAACCCAGACCTAACCCAGACCTAACCGGTGTTATCCTCTAAAATATTGATCGAAACCAGGGTTAATTGACTGCTTCATTGTGTTACCACATTACTACGTGATTCAAACACGAAAAAAACCCAGGATCAGGCCAACAAGTATGCGAAGAAGGCAAAATCATGAGTCAGATGCGCGCCTATCCGCGACCTAACCCAGACCTAACCGGTGTTATCCTCTAAAATATTGATCGAAACCAGGGTTAATTGACTGCTTCATTGTGTTACCACATTACTACGTGATTCAATCACGAAAAAAACCCAGGATCTGGCCAACAAGTATACGAAGAAGGCAAAATCATGAGCCAGATGCGGGCATAACCCAGACCTAACCCAGACATAACCGGTGTTATCCTCTAAAATATTGATCGAAACCAGGGTTAATTGACTGCTTCATTGTGTTACCACATTACTACGTCATTCAAACACGAAAAGAACCCAGGATCTGGCCATCAAGTATGCGAAGAAGGCAAAATCATGAGCCAGATGCGGGCATATCCCGGACCTAACCCAGAGTTAACCGGTGGTATCCTCTGAAATATTGATCGAAACCAGGTTTAATTGACTGCATCAGTGTTGTACAACATTACTACGTGATTCAAACACGAAAAAAACCCGGGATCTGGCCAACAAGTTTGCGAAAAGGGCGATAGTATAAGCCAGATGCGCGAATATCCCAGACCTAACCCAGACCTAACCGGTGTTATCCTCTAAAATATTGATCGAAACCAGGTTTAATTGACTGCTTCAGTGTGTTACTACATTACTGCGTGATTCAAACTCGAGAAAAACCCAGGATCTTGCCAACAAGTTTGCGAAAAAGGCGAAAGTATAAGCCAGATGCGCGAATATCCCAGACCTAACCCAGACCTAACCGGTGTTATCGTCTAAAATACTGAGCGAAACGAGGTTTAATTGACTGCTTGAGTGTGTTACCACATTACTACGTGATTCAAACACGAAAAAAACCCAAGATCTGGCCAACAAGTTTGTGAAAAAGGCAAAATCATGAGCCAGATGCGGGCATAACCCAGACCTAACCGGTGTTATCCTCTAAAATATTGATCGAAACCAGGTTTAATTGACTGGTTCAGTGTGTTACTACATTACTACGTGATTCAATCACGAAAAAAACCCAGGATCAGGCCAACAAGTATGCGAAGAAGGCAAAATCATGAGCCAGATGCGCGCCTATCCCAGACCTAACCCAGACCTAACCGGTGTTATCCTCTAAAATATTGATCGAAACCAGGGTTAATTGACTGCTTCATTGTGTTACCACATTACTACGTGATTCAATCACGAAAAAAACCCAGGATCTGGCCAACAAGTATACGAAGAAGGCAAAATCATGAGCCAGATGCGGGCATAACCCAGACCTAACCCAGACATAACCGGTGTTATCCTCTAAAATATTGATCGAAACCAGGGTTAATTGACTGCTTCATTGTGTTACCACATTACTACGTGATTCAAACACGAAAAAAACCCAGGATCTGGCCACCAAGTATTCGAAGAAGGCAAAATCATGAGCCAGATGCGGGCATATCCCGGACCTAACCCAGACTTAACCGGTGTTATCCTCTAAAATATTGATCGAAACTAGGTTTAATTGACTGCTTCAGTGTGTTACCACATTACTGCGTGATTCAAACACGAGAAAAACCCAGGATCTGGCCAACAAGTTTGCGAAAAAGGCGAAAGTATAAGCCAGATGCGCGAATATCCCAGATCTAACCCAGACCTAACCGGTGTTATCCCCTAAAATATTGATCGAAACCAGGTTTAATTGACTGCTTCAGTGTGTTACCACATTACTGCGTGATTCAAACACGAAAAAAACCCAGGATCTGGCCAACAAGTTTGCGAAAAAGGCGAAAGTACAAGCCAGATGCGGGCATAACCCAGACCTAACCCAGACCTAACCGGTGTTATCCTCTAAAATACTGTCCGAATCCAGGTTTAATTGACTGCCTCAGTGTGGTACAACATTGCTACGTGATTCAAACACGGGAAAAACCCAGGATCTGGCCAACAAGTTTGCGAAAAAGGCGAAAGTATAAGCCAGATGCGCGCATATCCCAGACCTAACCCAGACCTAACCGGTGTTATCCTCTAAAATATTGATCGAAACCAGGTTTAGTTGACTGCTGCAGTGTGTTACCACATTACTACGTGATTCAAACACGAAAAAACCCCAGGATCAGGCCAAGAAGTATGCGAAGAAGGCAAAATCATGAGCCAGATGCGGGCATATCCCAGACCTAACCCAGACCTAACCGGTGTTATCCTCTAAAATATTGATCGAAACCAGGTTTGATTGACTGCTTCAGTGTGTTACCACATTACTACGTGATTCAATCACGAAAAAAACCCAGGATCTGGCCAACAAGTATACGAAGAAGGCAAAATCATGAGCCAGATGCGGGCATAACCCAGACCTAACCCAGACATAACCGGTGTTATCCTCTAAAATATTGATCGAAACCTGGGTTAATTGACTGCTTCATTGTGTTACCACATTACTACGTGATTCAAACACGAAAAAAACCCAGGATCTGGCCATCAAGTATGCGAAGAGGGCAAAATCATGAGCCAGATGCGGGCATATCCCGGACCTAACCCAGACTTAACCGGTGGTATCCTCTGAAATATTGATCGAAACCTGGTTTAATTGACTGCCTCAGTGTGGTACAACATTACTACGTGATTCAAACACGAAAAAAACCCAGGATCTGGCCAACAAGTTTGCGAAAAAGGCGAAAGTATAAGCCAGAAGCGCGAATATCCCAGACCTAACCCAGACCTAACCGGTGTTATCCTCTAAAATATTGATCGATACCAGGTTTAATTGACTGCTTCAGTGTGTTACTACATTACTGCGTGATTCAAACACGAGAAAAACCCAGGATCTGGCCAACAAGTTTGCGAAAAAGGCGAAAGTATAAGCCAGATGCGCGAATATCCCAGACCTAACCCAGACCTAACCGGTGTTATCCTCTAAAATATTGATCGAAACCAGATTTAATTGACTGCTTCAGTGTGTTACCACATTTCTGCGTGATTCAAACACGAGAAAAACCCAGGATCTGGCCAACAAGTTTGCGAAAAAGGCGAAAGTATAAGCCAGATGCGCGAATATCCCAGACCTAACCCAGACCTAACCGGTGTTATCCTCTAAAATATTGATCGAAACTAGATTTAATTGACTGCTTCAGTGTGTTACCACATTACTGCGTGATTCAAACACGAGAAAAACCCAGGATCTGGCCAACAAGTATACGAAGAAGGCAAAATCATGAGCCAGATGCGGGCATAACCCAGACCTAACCCAGACCTAACCGGTGTTATCCTCTAAAATATGGATCGAAACCAGGGTTAATTGACTGCCTCAGTGTGGTACAACATTACTACGTGATTCAAACACGGAAAAAACCCAGGATCTGGCCAACAAGTTTGCGAAAAAGGCGAAAGTATAAGCCAGATGCGCGAATATCCCAGACCTAACCCAGACCTAACCGGTGTCACCCTCTAAAATATTGATCGAAACCAGGGTTAATTGACTGGTTCAGTGTGTTACTACATTACTACGTGATTCAAACACGAAAAAAACCCAGGATCTGGCCAACAAGTATGCGAAAAAGGCAAAATCATGAGCCAGATGCGGGCATAACCCAGACCTAACCGGTGTTATCCTCCAAAATATGGATCGAAACCAGGGTTAATTGACTGCTTCATTGTGTTACCACATTACTACGTGATTCAAACACGAAAAAAACCCAGGATCTGGCCAACAAGTATGCGAAGAAGGCAAAATCATGAGCCAGATGCGGGCATAACCCAGACCTAAACCAGACCTAACCGGTGTTATCCTCTAAAATACTGTCCGAATCCAGGTTTAATTGACTGCCTCAGTGTGGTACAACATTACTACGTGATTCAAACACGAAAAAAACCCAGGATCTGGCCAACAAGTTTGCAAAAAAGGCAAAATCATGAGCCAGATGCGGGCATAACCCAGACCTAACCCAGACCTAACCGGTGTTATCCTCTAAAATATTGATCGAAACCAGGTTTAATTGACTGCTTCAGTGTGTTACCACATTACTGCGTGATTCAAACACGAAAAAAACCCAGGATCTGGCCAACAAGTTTGCGAAAAAGGCGAAAGTATAAGCCAGATGCGGGCATAACCCAGACCTAACCCAGACCTAACCGGTGTTATCCTCTAAAATATTGATCGAAACCAGGGTTAATTGACTGCTTCATTGTGTTACCACATTACTACGTGATTCAAACACGGAAAAAACACAGGATCTGGCCAACAAGCTTGCGAAAAAGGCGAAAGTATAAGCCAGATGCGCGCATATCCCAGACCTAACCCAGACCTAACCGGTGTTATCCTCCAAAATATTGATCGAAACCAGGTTTAATTGACTGCCTCAGTGTGGTACAACATTACTACGTGATTCAAACACGAAAAAAACCCAGGATCTGGCCAACAAGTTTGCAAAAAAGGCAAAATCATGAGCCAGATGCGGGCATAACCCAGACCTAACCCAGACCTAACCGGTGTTACCCTCTAAAATATTGATCGAAACCAGGGTTAATTGACTGCTTCATTGTGTTACCACATTACTACGTGATTCAAACACGAAAAAACCCCAGGATCTGGCCAACAAGTTTGCAAAAAAGGCAAAATCATGAGTCAGATGCGCGCCTATCCCCGACCTAACCCAGACCTAACCGGTGTTATCCTCTAAAATATTGATCGAAACCAGGGTTAATTGACTGGTTCTGTGTGTTACTACATTACTACGTGATTCAAACACGAAAAAAACCCAGGATCTGGCCAACAAGTATGCGAAAAAGGCAAAATCATGAGCCAGATGCGGGCATAACCCAGACCTAACCGGTGTTATCCTCCAAAATATGGATCGAAACCAGGGTTAATTGACTGCTTCATTGTGTTACCACATTACTACGTGATTCAAACACGAAAAAAACCCAGGATCTGGCCAACAAGTATGCGAATAAGGCAATATCATGAGCCAGATGCGGGCATAACCCAGACCTAACCCAGACCTAACCGGTGTTATCCTCTAAAATATTGATCGAAACCAGGTTTAATTGACTGCTTCAGTGTGTTACCTCATTACTACGTGATTCAAACACGGGAAAAACCCAGGATCTGGCCAACAAGTTTGCGAAAAAGGCGAAAGTATAAGCCAGATGCGCGCATATCCCAGACCTAACCCAGACCTAACCGGTGTTATCCTCTAAAATATTGATCGAAACCAGGTTTAGTTGACTGCTGCAGTGTGTTACCACATTACTACGTGATTCAAACACGAAAAAACCCCAGGATCAGGCCAAGAAGTATGCGAAGAAGGCAAAATCATGAGCCAGATGCGGGCATATCCCAGACCTAACCCAGACCTAACCGGTGTTATCCTCTAAAATATTGATCGAAACCAGGTTTGATTGACTGCTTCAGTGTGTTACCACATTACTACGTGATTCAATCACGAAAAAAACCCAGGATCTGGCCAACAAGTATACGAAGAAGGCAAAATCATGAGCCAGATGCGGGCATAACCCAGACCTAACCCAGACATAACCGGTGTTATCCTCTAAAATATTGATCGAAACCTGGGTTAATTGACTGCTTCATTGTGTTACCACATTACTACGTGATTCAAACACGAAAAAAACCCAGGATCTGGCCATCAAGTATGCGAAGAGGGCAAAATCATGAGCCAGATGCGGGCATATCCCGGACCTAACCCAGACTTAACCGGTGGTATCCTCTGAAATATTGATCGAAACCTGGTTTAATTGACTGCCTCAGTGTGGTACAACATTACTACGTGATTCAAACACGAAAAAAACCCAGGATCTGGCCAACAAGTTTGCGAAAAAGGCGAAAGTATAAGCCAGAAGCGCGAATATCCCAGACCTAACCCAGACCTAACCGGTGTTATCCTCTAAAATATTGATCGATACCAGGTTTAATTGACTGCTTCAGTGTGTTACTACATTACTGCGTGATTCAAACACGAGAAAAACCCAGGATCTGGCCAACAAGTTTGCGAAAAAGGCGAAAGTATAAGCCAGATGCGCGAATATCCCAGACCTAACCCAGACCTAACCGGTGTTATCCTCTAAAATATTGATCGAAACCAGGTTTAATTGACTGCTTCAGTGTGTTACCACATTTCTGCGTGATTCAAACACGAGAAAAACCCAGGATCTGGCCAACAAGTTTGCGAAAAAGGCGAAAGTATAAGCCAGATGCGCGAATATCCCAGACCTAACCCAGACCTAACCGGTGTTATCCTCTAAAATATTGATCGAAACTAGATTTAATTGACTGCTTCAGTGTGTTACCACATTACTGCGTGATTCAAACACGAGAAAAACCCAGGATCTGGCCAACAAGTATACGAAGAAGGCAAAATCATGAGCCAGATGCGGGCATAACCCAGACCTAACCCAGACCTAACCGGTGTTATCCTCTAAAATATGGATCGAAACCAGGGTTAATTGACTGCCTCAGTGTGGTACAACATTACTACGTGATTCAAACACGGAAAAAACCCAGGATCTGGCCAACAAGTTTGCGAAAAAGGCGAAAGTATAAGCCAGATGCGCGAATATCCCAGACCTAACCCAGACCTAACCGGTGTTATCCTCTAAAATATTGATCGAAACCAGGGTTAATTGACTGGTTCAGTGTGTTACTACATTACTACGTGATTCAAACACGAAAAAAACCCGGGATCTGGCCAACAAGTATGCGAAAAAGGCAAAATCATGAGCCAGATGCGGGCATAACCCAGACCTAACCGGTGTTATCCTCCAAAATATGGATCGAAACCAGGGTTAATTGACTGCTTCATTGTGTTACCACATTACTACGTGATTCAAACACGAAAAAAACCCAGGATCTGGCCAACAAGTATGCGAAGAAGGCAAAATCATGAGCCAGATGCGGGCATAACCCAGACCTAAACCAGACCTAACCGGTGTTATCCTCTAAAATACTGTCCGAATCCAGGTTTAATTGACTGCCTCAGTGTGGTACAACATTACTACGTGATTCAAACACGAAAAAAACCCAGGATCTGGCCAACAAGTTTGCAAAAAAGGCAAAATCATGAGCCAGATGCGGGCATAACCCAGACCTAACCCAGACCTAACCGGTGTTATCCTCTAAAATATTGATCGAAACCAGGTTTAATTGACTGCTTCAGTGTGTTACCACATTACTGCGTGATTCAAACACGAAAAAAACCCAGGATCTGGCCAACAAGTTTGCGAAAAAGGCGAAAGTATAAGCCAGATGCGGGCATAACCCAGACCTAACCCAGACCTAACCGGTGTTATCCTCTAAAATATTGATCGAAACCAGGGTTAATTGACTGCTTCATTGTGTTACCACATTACTACGTGATTCAAACACGGAAAAAACACAGGATCTGGCCAACAAGCTTGCGAAAAAGGCGAAAGTATAAGCCAGATGCGCGCATATCCCAGACCTAACCCAGACCTAACCGGTGTTATCCTCCAAAATATTGATCGAAACCAGGTTTAATTGACTGCCTCAGTGTGGTACAACATTACTACGTGATTCAAACACGAAAAAAACCCAGGATCTGGCCAACAAGTTTGCAAAAAAGGCAAAATCATGAGCCAGATGCGGGCATAACCCAGACCTAACCCAGACCTAACCGGTGTTACCCTCTAAAATATTGATCGAAACCAGGGTTAATTGACTGCTTCATTGTGTTACCACATTACTACGTGATTCAAACACGAAAAAACCCCAGGATCTGGCCAACAAGTTTGCAAAAAAGGCAAAATCATGAGTCAGATGCGCGCCTATCCCCGACCTAACCCAGACCTAACCGGTGTTATCCTCTAAAATATTGATCGAAACCAGGGTTAATTGACTGGTTCTGTGTGTTACTACATTACTACGTGATTCAAACACGAAAAAAACCCAGGATCTGGCCAACAAGTATGCGAAAAAGGCAAAATCATGAGCCAGATGCGGGCATAACCCAGACCTAACCGGTGTTATCCTCCAAAATATGGATCGAAACCAGGGTTAATTGACTGCTTCATTGTGTTACCACAATACTACGTGATTCAAACACGAAAAAAACCCAGGATCTGGCCAACAAGTATGCGAATAAGGCAATATCATGAGCCAGATGCGGGCATAACCCAGACCTAACCCAGACCTAACCGGTGTTATCCTCTAAAATATTGATCGAAACCAGGTTTAATTGACTGCTTCAGTGTGTTACCTCATTACTACGTGATTCAAACACGGTAAAAACCCGGGATCTGGCCAACAAGTTTGCGAAAAAGGCGAAAGTATAAGCCAGATGCGCGCATATCCCAGACCTAACCGGTGTTATCCTCTAAAATATTGATCGTAACCAGGTTTAATTGACTGGTTCAGTGTGTTACTACATTACTACGTGATTCAAACACGAAAAAAACCCAGGATCTGGCCAACAAGTATGCGAAAAAGGCAAAATCATGAGCCAGATGCGGGCATAACCCAGACGTAACCGGTGTTATCCTCCAAAATATGGATCGAAACCAGGGTTAATTGACTGCCTCAGTGTGGTACAACATTACTACGTGATTCAAACACGGAAAAAACCCAGGATCTGGCCAACAAGTTTGCGAAAAAGGCGAAAGTATAAGCCAGATGCCCGCATATCCCAGACCTAACCGGTGTTATCCTCTAAAATATTGATCGAAACCAGGTTTAATTGACTGCTTCATTGTGTTACCACATTACTACGTGATTCAAACACGGAAAAAACCCAGGATCTGGCCAACAAGTATGCGAAGAAGGCAAAATCATGAGCCAGATGCGGGCATAACCCAGACCTAACCCAGACCTAACCGGTGTTATCCTCTAAAATACTGTCCGAATCCAGGTTTAATTGACTGCCTCAGTGTGGTACAACATTACTACGTGATTCAAACACGGAAAAAACCCAGGATCTGGCCAACAAGTTTGCGAAAAAGGCGAAAGTATAAGCCAGATGCGCGCATATCCCATACCTAACCCAGACCTAACCGGTGTTATCCTCCAAAATATTGATCGAAACCAGGTTTAATTGACTGCCTCAGTGTGGTACAACATCACTACGTGATTCAAACACGAAAAAACCCAGGATCTGGCCAACAAGTTTGCAAAAAAGGCAAAATCATGAGCCAGATGCGCGCATATACCAGACCTAAGCCAGACCTAACCAGTGTTATCGTCTAAAATACTGAGCGAAACCAGGGTTAATTGACTGCTTCATTGTGTTACCACATTACTACGTGATTCAATCACGAAAAAAACCCAGGATCTGGCCAACAAGTATGCGAAGAAGGCAAAATCATGAGCCAGATGCGGGCATAACCCAGACCTAACCCAGACCTAACCGGTGTTATCCTCCAAAATATTGATCGAAAGCAGGGTTAATTGACTGCTTCAGTGTTTTACCACATTACTACGTGTTTCAAACACGAAAAAAACCCAGGATCTGGCCAACAAGTTTGCGAAAAAGGCGAAAGTATAAGCCAGATGTGCGCATATCCCAGACCTAACCCAGACCTAACCAGTGTTATCCTGTAAAATATTGATCGAAACCAGGTTTAATTGACTGCTTCAGTGTGTTACCACATTACTACGTGATTCAAACACGAAAAAACCCCAGGATCAGGCCAACAAGTATGCGAAGAAGGCAAAATCATGAGCCAGATGCGGGCATATCCCAGACCTAACCCAGACCTAACCGGTGTTATCCTCTAAAATATAGATCGAAACCAGGTTTGATTGACTGCTTCAGTGTGTTACCACATTACTACGTGATTCAATCACGAAAAAAATCCAGGATCTGGCCAACAAGTATGCGAAGAAGGCAAAATCATGAGCCAGATGCGGGCATATCCCCGACCTAACCCAGACCTAACCAGTGTTACCCTCTAAAATATTGATCGAAACCAGGGTTAATTGACTGCTTCATTGTGTTACCACATTACTACGTGATTCAATCACGAAAAAAACCCAGGATCTGGCCAACAAGTATGCGAAGAAGGCAAAATCATGAGCCAGATGCGGGCATAACCCAGACCTAACCCAGACCTAACCGGTGTTATCCTCCAAAATATTGATCGAAAGCAGGGTTAATTGACTGCTTCAGTGTTTTACCACATTACTACGTGTTTCAAACACGAAAAAAACCCAGGATCTGGCCAACAAGTATGCGAAGAAGGCAAAATCATGAGCCAGATGCGGGCATATCCCCGACCTAACCCAGACTTAACCGGTGTTATCCTCTGAAATATTGATCGAAACCATGTTTAATTGACTGCCTCAGTGTGGTACAACATTACTACGTGATTCAAACACGAAAAAAACCCAGGATCTGGCCAACAAGTTTGCGAAAATGCGTAAGTATAAGCCAGATGCGCGAATATCCCAGACCTAACCCAGACCTAACCGGTGTTATCCTCTAAAATATTGACCGAAACCAGGTTTAATTGACTGCTTCAGTGTGTTACCACATTACTGCGTGATTCAAACACGAAAAAAACCCAGGATCTGGCCAACAAGTATGCGAAGAAGGCAAAATCATGAGCCAGATGCGGACATAACCCAGACGAAACCCAGGCCTAACCGGTGTTATCCTCTTAAATATTGATCGAAACCAGGTTTAATTGACTGCCTCAGTGTGGTACAACATTACTACGTGATGCAAACACGAAAAAAACCCCGGATCTGGCCAACAAGTTTGCGAAAAAGGCAAAATCATGAGCCAGATGCGCGCATATCCCAGACCTAACCCAGACCTAACCGGTGTTATCCTCTGAAATACTGTCCGAATCCAGGTTTAATGGACTGTTTCTTTGTGGTACCACATTACTGCGTGATTCAAACACGAAAAAAACCCAGGATCTGGCCATCAAGTATGCGAAGAAGGCAAAATCATGAGCCAGATGCGGGCATAACCCAGACCTAACCCAGACCTAACCGGTGTTATCCTCCAAAATATTGATCGAAACCAGGGTTAATTGACTGCTTCAGTGTGTTACAACATTACTACGTGATTCAAACACGAAAAAAACCCAGGATCTGGCCAACAAGTTTGCGAGAAAGGCGAAAGTATGAGCCAGATGCGCGCATATCCCAGACCTAACCCAGACCTAACCGGTGTTATCCTCTAAAATATTGATCGAAACCAGGTTTAATTGACTGCTTCAGTGTGTTACCACATTACTACGTGATTCAAACACGAAAAAAACCCAGGATCTGGCCAACAAGTTTGCGAGAAAGGCGAAAGTATGAGCCAGATGCGCGCATATCCCAGACCTAACCCAGACCTAACCGGTGTTATCCTCCAAAATATTGATCGAAACCAGGGTTAATTGACTGCTTCAGTGTGTTACAACATTACTACGTGATTCAAACACGAAAAAAACCCAGGATCTGGCCAACAAGTTTGCGAAAAAGGCGAAAGTATAAACCAGATGCGCGCATATACCAGACCTAACCCAGACCTAACCGGTGTTATCCTCTAAAATATTGATCGAAACCAGGTTTAATTGACTCCTTCAGTGTGTTAGCACATTACTACGTGATTCAAACACGAAAAAAACCCAGGATCTGGCCAACAAGTTTGCGAGAAAGGCGAAAGTATGAGCCAGATGCGCGCATATCCCAGACCTAACCCAGACCTAACCGGTGCTATCCTCTAAAATATTGATCGAAACCAGGTTTAATTGACTGCCTCAGTGTGGTACCACATTACTACGTGATTCAAACACGGAAAAAACCCAGGATCTGAACAAGTATGCGAAGAAGGCAAAATCATGAGCCAGGTGCGGGCATAACCCAGACCTAACCCAGACCTAACCGGTGTTATCCTCTAAAATACTGTCCGAATCCAGGTTTAATGGACTGTTTCTTTGTGGTACCACATTACTGCGTGATTCAAACACGAAAAAAACCCAGGATCTGGCCATCAAGTATGCGAAGAAGGCAAAATCATGAGCCAGATGCGGGCATAACCCAGACCTAACCCAGACCTAACCGGTGTTATCCTCCAAAATATTGATCGAAACCAGGGTTAATTGACTGCTTCAGTGTGTTACAACATTACTACGTGATTCAAACACGAAAAAAACCCAGGATCTGGCCAACAAGTTTGCGAGAAAGGCGAAAGTATGAGCCAGATGCGCGCATATCCCAGACCTAACCCAGACCTAACCGGTGTTATCCTCCAAAATATTGATCGAAACCAGGGTTAGTTGACTGCTTCTGTGTGTTACAACATTACTACGTGATTCAAACCCGAAAAAACCCAGGATCTAGCCAACAAGTTTGCGAAAAAGGCGAAAGTATAAGCCAGATGAGCGCATATCCCAGACCTAACCCAGGCCTAACCGGTGCTATCCTCTAAAATATTGATCGAAACCAGGTTTAATTGACTGCCTCAGTGTGGTACCACATTACTACGTGATTCAAACACGGAAAAAACCCAGGATCTGAACAAGTATGCGAAGAAGGCAAAATCATGAGCCAGGTGCGGGCATAACCCAGACCTAACCCAGACCTAACCGGTGTTATCCTCTAAAATACTGTCCGAATCCAGGTTTAATGGACTGTTTCTTTGTGGTACCACATTACTGCGTGATTCAAACACGAAAAAAACCCAGGATCTGGCCATCAAGTATGCGAAGAAGGCAAAATCATGAGCCAGATGCGGGCATAACCCCGACGAAACCCAGGCCTAACCGGTGTTATCCTCTAAAATATTGATCGAAACCAGGTGTAATTGACTGCTTCAGTGTGTTACCACATTACTACGTGATTCAAACACGAAAAAAACCCAGGATCTGGCCAACAAGTATGCGAAAAAGGCGAAAGTATAAGCCAGATGCGGGCACAGCCCAGACCTAACCCAGACCTAACCGGTGTTATCCTCTAAAATATTGATCGAAACCAGGTTTAATTGACTGCTTCAGTGTGTTACCACATTACTACGTGATTCAAACACGAAAAAAACCCAGGATCTGGCCAACAAGTATGCGAAGAAGGCAAAATCATGAGCCAGATGCGGGCATAACCCAGACCTAACCCAGACCTAACCGGTGTTATTCTCTGAAATATTGGTCGAAACCAGGTTTAATTGACTGCCTCAGTGTGGTACCACATAACTACGTGAGTCAAACACGGAAAAATACCAGGATCTGGCCAACAAGTTTGCGAAAAAGGCAAAATCATGAGCCAGATGCGCGCATATCCCAGACCTAACCCAGACCTAACCGGTGTTATCCTCTGAAATACTGTCCGAATCCAGGTTTAATGGATTGTTTCTGTGTCGTACCACATTACCACGATATTCAAACCCGAAAAAACCCAGGATCTAGCCAACAAGTTTGCGAAAAAGGCGAAAGTATAAGCCAGATGCGGGCACAGCCCAGACCTAACCCAGACCTAACCGGTGTTATCCTCTAAAATATTGATCGAAACCAGGTTTGATTGACTGCTTCAGTGTGTTACCACATTACTACGTGATTCAAACACGAAAAAAACCCAGGATCTGGCCAACAAGTATGCGAAGAAGGCAAAATCATGAGCCAGATGCGGGCATAACCCAGACCTAACCCAGACCTAACCGGTGTTATCCTCTAAAATATTGATCGAAACCAGGTTTAATTCACTGCTTCAGTGTGTAACCACATTCCTACGTGATTCAAACACGAAAAAAACCCAGGATCTGGCCAACAAGTTTGCGAAAAAGGAGAAAGTATAAGCCAGATGCGCGCATATCCCAGACCTAACCCAGACCTAACCGGTGTTATCCTCTAAAATACTATCCGAATCCAGGTTTAATGGATTGTTTCTGTGTCGTACCACATTAACACGTGATTCAAACCCGAAAAAAACCCAGGATCTAGCCAACAAGTTTGCGAAAAAGGCGAAAGTATAAGCCAGATGCGGGCATAACCCAGCCCTAACCCAGACCTAACCGGCGTTATCCTCTAATATATTGATCGAAACCACGTTTAATTGACTGCCTCAGTGTGCTACAACACTACTACATGATTCAAACACGGAAAAAACCCAGGATCTGGCCAACAAGTTTGCGAAAAAGGCGAAAGTATAAGCCAGATGCGCGCATATCCCAGACCTAACCCAGACCTAACCGGTGTTATCCTCTAAAATATTGATCGAAACCAGGTTTGATTGACTGCTTCAGTGTGGTACCACATTACTGCGTTATTCAAACCCGAAAAAAACCCAGGATCTAGCCAACAAGTTTGCGAAAAAGGCGAAAGTATAAGCCAGATGCGCGCATATCCCAGACCTAACCCAGACCTAACCGGTGTTATCCTCTAAAATACTGTCCGAATCCAGGTTTAATGGACAGTTTCTGTGTGGTACCACATTACTGCGTGATTCAAACGCGAAAAAAACCCAGGATCTGGCCATCAAGTATGCGAAGAAGGCAAAATCATGAGCCAGATGCGGGCATATCCCGAACCTAACCCAGACTTAACCGGTGTTATCCTCTAAAATATTGATCAAAACCAGGGTTAATTGACTGCTTCAGTGTGTTACGACATTACTACGTGATTCAAACACGAAAAAAACCCAGGATCTGGCCATCAAGTATGCGAAGAAGGCAAAATCATGAGCCAGATGCGGGCATGTCCCGGACCTAACCCAGACATAACCGGTGTTATCCTCTAAAATATTGATCGAAACCAGGGTTAATTGACTGCTTCAGTGTGTTACCACATTACTGCGTTATTCAAACCCGAAAAAAACACAGGATCTAGCCAACAAGTTTGCGAAAAAGGCGGAAGTATGAGCCAGATGCGCGCATATCCCAGACCTAACCCAGACCTAACCGGTGCTATCCTCTAAAATATTGATCGAAACCAGGTTTAATTGACTGCCTCAGTGTGGTACCACATTACTACGTGATTCAAACACGGAAAAAACCCAGGATCTGAACAAGTATGCGAAGAAGGCAAAATCATGAGCCAGGTGCGGGCATAACCCAGACCTAACCCAGACCTAACCGGTGTTATCCTCTAAAATACTGTCCGAATCCAGGTTTAATGGACTGTTTCTTTGTGGTACCACATTACTGCGTGATTCAAACACGAAAAAAACCCAGGATCTGGCCATCAAGTATGCGAAGAAGGCAAAATCATGAGCCAGATGCGGGCATAACCCAGACCTAACCCAGACCTAACCGGTGTTATCCTCCAAAATATTGATCGAAACCAGGGTTAATTGACTGCTTCAGTGTGTTACAACATTACTACGTGATTCAAACACGAAAAAAACCCAGGATCTGGCCAACAAGTTTGCGAGAAAGGCGAAAGTATGAGCCAGATGCGCGCATATCCCAGACCTAACCCAGACCTAACCGGTGTTATCCTCCAAAATATTGATCGAAACCAGGGTTAGTTGACTGCTTCTGTGTGTTACAACATTACTACGTGATTCAAACCCGAAAAAACCCAGGATCTAGCCAACAAGTTTGCGAAAAAGGCGAAAGTATAAGCCAGATGAGCGCATATCCCAGACCTAACCCAGGCCTAACCGGTGCTATCCTCTAAAATATTGATCGAAACCAGGTTTAATTGACTGCCTCAGTGTGGTACCACATTACTACGTGATTCAAACACGGAAAAAACCCAGGATCTGAACAAGTATGCGAAGAAGGCAAAATCATGAGCCAGGTGCGGGCATAACCCAGACCTAACCCAGACCTAACCGGTGTTATCCTCTAAAATACTGTCCGAATCCAGGTTTAATGGACTGTTTCTTTGTGGTACCACATTACTGCGTGATTCAAACACGAAAAAAACCCAGGATCTGGCCATCAAGTATGCGAAGAAGGCAAAATCATGAGCCAGATGCGGGCATAACCCCGACGAAACCCAGGCCTAACCGGTGTTATCCTCTAAAATATTGATCGAAACCAGGTGTAATTGACTGCTTCAGTGTGTTACCACATTACTACGTGATTCAAACACGAAAAAAACCCAGGATCTGGCCAACAAGTATGCGAAAAAGGCGAAAGTATAAGCCAGATGCGGGCACAGCCCAGACCTAACCCAGACCTAACCGGTGTTATCCTCTAAAATATTGATCGAAACCAGGTTTAATTGACTGCTTCAGTGTGTTACCACATTACTACGTGATTCAAACACGAAAAAAACCCAGGATCTGGCCAACAAGTATGCGAAGAAGGCAAAATCATGAGCCAGATGCGGGCATAACCCAGACCTAACCCAGACCTAACCGGTGTTATTCTCTGAAATATTGGTCGAAACCAGGTTTAATTGACTGCCTCAGTGTGGTACCACATAACTACGTGAGTCAAACACGGAAAAATACCAGGATCTGGCCAACAAGTTTGCGAAAAAGGCAAAATCATGAGCCAGATGCGCGCATATCCCAGACCTAACCCAGACCTAACCGGTGTTATCCTCTGAAATACTGTCCGAATCCAGGTTTAATGGATTGTTTCTGTGTCGTACCACATTACCACGATATTCAAACCCGAAAAAACCCAGGATCTAGCCAACAAGTTTGCGAAAAAGGCGAAAGTATAAGCCAGATGCGGGCACAGCCCAGACCTAACCCAGACCTAACCGGTGTTATCCTCTAAAATATTGATCGAAACCAGGTTTGATTGACTGCTTCAGTGTGTTACCACATTACTACGTGATTCAAACACGAAAAAAACCCAGGATCTGGCCAACAAGTATGCGAAGAAGGCAAAATCATGAGCCAGATGCGGGCATAACCCAGACCTAACCCAGACCTAACCGGTGTTATCCTCTAAAATATTGATCGAAACCAGGTTTAATTCACTGCTTCAGTGTGTAACCACATTCCTACGTGATTCAAACACGAAAAAAACCCAGGATCTGGCCAACAAGTTTGCGAAAAAGGAGAAAGTATAAGCCAGATGCGCGCATATCCCAGACCTAACCCAGACCTAACCGGTGTTATCCTCTAAAATACTATCCGAATCCAGGTTTAATGGATTGTTTCTGTGTCGTACCACATTAACACGTGATTCAAACCCGAAAAAAACCCAGGATCTAGCCAACAAGTTTGCGAAAAAGGCGAAAGTATAAGCCAGATGCGGGCATAACCCAGCCCTAACCCAGACCTAACCGGCGTTATCCTCTAATATATTGATCGAAACCACGTTTAATTGACTGCCTCAGTGTGCTACAACACTACTACATGATTCAAACACGGAAAAAACCCAGGATCTGGCCAACAAGTTTGCGAAAAAGGCGAAAGTATAAGCCAGATGCGCGCATATCCCAGACCTAACCCAGACCTAACCGGTGTTATCCTCTAAAATATTGATCGAAACCAGGTTTGATTGACTGCTTCAGTGTGGTACCACATTACTGCGTTATTCAAACCCGAAAAAAACCCAGGATCTAGCCAACAAGTTTGCGAAAAAGGCGAAAGTATAAGCCAGATGCGCGCATATCCCAGACCTAACCCAGACCTAACCGGTGTTATCCTCTAAAATACTGTCCGAATCCAGGTTTAATGGACAGTTTCTGTGTGGTACCACATTACTGCGTGATTCAAACGCGAAAAAAACCCAGGATCTGGCCATCAAGTATGCGAAGAAGGCAAAATCATGAGCCAGATGCGGGCATATCCCGAACCTAACCCAGACTTAACCGGTGTTATCCTCTAAAATATTGATCAAAACCAGGGTTAATTGACTGCTTCAGTGTGTTACGACATTACTACGTGATTCAAACACGAAAAAAACCCAGGATCTGGCCATCAAGTATGCGAAGAAGGCAAAATCATGAGCCAGATGCGGGCATGTCCCGGACCTAACCCAGACATAACCGGTGTTATCCTCTAAAATATTGATCGAAACCAGGGTTAATTGACTGCTTCAGTGTGTTACCACATTACTGCGTTATTCAAACCCGAAAAAAACACAGGATCTAGCCAACAAGTTTGCGAAAAAGGCGGAAGTATAAGCCAGATGCGCGCATATCCCAGACCTAACCCAGACCTAACCGGTGTTATCCTCTAAAATACTGACCGAATCCAGGTTTAATGGACAGTTTCTGTGTGGTACCACATTACTGCGTGATTCAAACGCGAAAAAAACCCAGGATCTGAAAATCAAGTATGCGAAGAAGGCAACATCATGAGCCAGATGCGGGCATATCCCGGACCTAACCCAGACTTAACCGGTGTTATCCTCTAAAATATTAATCAAAACCAGGGTTAATTGACTGCTTCAGTGTGTTACCACATAACTACGTGATTCAAACACGAAAAAAACCCAGGATCTGGCCAACAAGTATGCGAAGAAGGCAAAATCATGAGCCAGGTGCGGACATAACCCAGACGAAACCCAGGCCTAACCGATGTTATCCTCTAAAATACTGTCCGAATCCCGGTTTAATGGACTGTCTCTGTGTGGTACCACATTACTGCGTGATTCAAACACGAAAAAAACCCAGGATCTGGCCAACAAGTTTGCGAAAAAGGCGAAAGTATAAACCAGATGCGCGCATATACCAGACCTAACCCAGACCTAACCGGTGTTATCCTCTAAAATATTGATCGAAACCAGGTTTAATTGACTCCCTCAGTGTGTTAGCACATTACTACGTGATTCAAACACGAAAAAAACCCAGGATCTGGCCAACAAGTTTGCGAGAAAGGCGAAAGTATGAGCCAGATGCGCGCATATCCCAGACCTAACCCAGACCTAACCGGTGCTATCCTCTAAAATATTGATCGAAACCAGGTTTAATTGACTGTCTCAGTGTGGTACCACATTACTACGTGATTCAAACACGGAAAAAACCCAGGATCTGAACAAGTATGCGAAGAAGGCAAAATCATGAGCCAGGTGCGGGCATAACCCAGACCTAACCCAGACCTAACCGGTGTTATCCTCTAAAATACTGTCCGAATCCAGGTTTAATGGACTGTTTCTTTGTGGTACCACATTACTGCGTGATTCAAACACGAAAAAAACCCAGGATCTGGCCATCAAGTATGCGAAGAAGGCAAAATCATGAGCCAGATGCGGGCATAACCCAGACCTAACCCAGACCTAACCGGTGTTATCCTCCAAAATATTGATCGAAACCAGGGTTAATTGACTGCTTCAGTGTGTTACAACATTACTACGTGATTCAAACACGAAAAAAACCCAGGATCTGGCCAACAAGTTTGCGAGAAAGGCGAAAGTATGAGCCAGATGCGCGCATATCCCAGACCTAACCCAGACCTAACCGGTGTTATCCTCCAAAATATTGATCGAAACCAGGGTTAGTTGACTGCTTCAGTGTGTTACAACATTACTACGTGATTCAAACCCGAAAAAACCCAGGATCTAGCCAACAAGTTTGCGAAAAAGGCGAAAGTATAAGCCAGATGAGCGCATATCCCAGACCTAACCCAGGCCTAACCGGTGCTATCCTCTAAAATATTGATCGAAACCAGGTTTAATTGACTGCCTCAGTGTGGTACCACATTACTACGTGATTCAAACACGGAAAAAACCCAGGATCTGAACAAGTATGCGAAGAAGGCAAAATCATGAGCCAGGTGCGGGCATAACCCAGACCTAACCCAGACCTAACCGGTGTTATCCTCTAAAATACTGTCCGAATCCAGGTTTAATGGACTGTTTCTTTGTGGTACCACATTACTGCGTGATTCAAACACGAAAAAAACCCAGGATCTGGCCATCAAGTATGCGAAGAAGGCAAAACCATGAGCCAGATGCGGGCATAACCCCGACGAAACCCAGGCCTAACCGGTGTTATCCTCTAAAATATTGATCGAAACCAGGTTTAATTGACTGCTTCAGTGTGTTACCACATTACTACGTGATTCAAACACGAAAAAAACCCAGGATCTGGCCAACAAGTATGCGAAAAAGGCGAAAGTATAAGCCAGATGCGGGCACAGCCCAGACCTAACCCAGACCTAACCGGTGTTATCCTCTAAAATATTGATCGAAACCAGGTTTAATTGACTGCTTCAGTGTGTTACCACATTACTACGTGATTCAAACACGAAAAAAACCCAGGATCTGGCCAACAAGTTTGCGAAAAAGGCAAAATCATGAGCCAGATGCGCGCATATCCCAGACCTAACCCAGACCTAACCGGTGTTATCCTCTGAAATACTGTCCGAATCCAGGTTTAATGGATTGTTTCTGTGTCGTACCACATTACCACGATATTCAAACCCGAAAAAACCCAGGATCTAGCCAACAAGTTTGCGAAAAAGGCGAAAGTATAAGCCAGATGCGGGCACAGCCCAGACCTAACCCAGACCTAACCGGTGTTATCCTCTAAAATATTGATCGAAACCAGGTTTGATTGACTGCTTCAGTGTGTTACCACATTACTACGTGATTCAAACACGAAAAAAACCCAGGATCTGGCCAACAAGTATGCGAAGAAGGCAAAATCATGAGCCAGATGCGGGCATAACCCAGACCTAACCCAGACCTAACCGGTGTTATCCTCTAAAATATTGATCGAAACCAGGTTTAATTCACTGCTTCAGTGTGTAACCACATTCCTACGTGATTCAAACACGAAAAAAACCCAGGATCTGGCCAACAAGTTTGCGAAAAAGGAGAAAGTATAAGCCAGATGCGCGCATATCCCAGACCTAACCCAGACCTAACCGGTGTTATCCTCTAAAATACTATCCGAATCCAGGTTTAATGGATTGTTTCTGTGTCGTACCACATTAACACGTGATTCAAACCCGAAAAAAACCCAGGATCTAGCCAACAAGTTTGCGAAAAAGGCGAAAGTATTAGCCAGATGCGGGCATAACCCAGCCCTAACCCAGACCTAACCGGCGTTATCCTCTAATATATTGATCGAAACCACGTTTAATTGACTGCCTCAGTGTGCTACAACACTACTACATGATTCAAACACGGAAAAAACCCAGGATCTGGCCAACAAGTTTGCGAAAAAGGCGAAAGTATAAGCCAGATGCGCGCATATCCCAGACCTAACCCAGACCTAACCGGTGTTATCCTCTAAAATATTGATCGAAACCAGGTTTGATTGACTGCTTCAGTGTGGTACCACATTACTGCGTTATTCAAACCCGAAAAAAACCCAGGATCTAGCCAACAAGTTTGCGAAAAAGGCGAAAGTATAAGCCAGATGCGCGCATATCCCAGACCTAACCCAGACCTAACCGGTGTTATCCTCTAAAATACTGTCCGAATCCAGGTTTAATGGACTGTCTCTGTGTGGTACCACATTACTGCGTGATTCAAACACGAAAAAAACCCAGGATCTGGCCAACAAGTATGCGAAGAAGGCAAAATCATGAGCCAGATGCGGGCATATCCCGAACCTAACCCAGACTTAACCGGTGTTATCCTCTAAAATATTGATCAAAACCAGGGTTAATTGACTGCTTCAGTGTGTTACGACATTACTACGTGATTCAAACACGAAAAAAACCCAGGATCTGGCCATCAAGTATGCGAAGAAGGCAAAATCATGAGCCAGATGCGGGCATGTCCCGGACCTAACCCAGACATAACCGGTGTTATCCTCTAAAATATTGATCGAAACCAGGGTTAATTGACTGCTTCAGTGTGTTACCACATTACTGCGTTATTCAAACCCGAAAAAAACACAGGATCTAGCCAACAAGTTTGCGAAAAAGGCGGAAGTATAAGCCAGATGCGCGCATATCCCAGACCTAACCCAGACCTAACCGGTGTTATCCTCTAAAATACTGACCGAATCCAGGTTTAATGGACAGTTTCTGTGTGGTACCACATTACTGCGTGATTCAAACGCGAAAAAAACCCAGGATCTGGCCATCAAGTATGCGAAGAAGGCAAAATCATGAGCCAGATGCGGGCATATCCCGGACCTAACCCAGACTTAACCGGTGTTATCCTCTAAAATATTAATCAAAACCAGGGTTAATTGACTGCTTCAGTGTGTTACCACATAACTACGTGATTCAAACACGAAAAAAACCCAGGATCTGGCCAACAAGTATGCGAAGAAGGCAAAATCATGAGCCAGGTGCGGACATAACCCAGACGAAACCCAGGCCTAACCGATGTTATCCTCTAAAATACTGTCCGAATCCCGGTTTAATGGACTGTCTCTGTGTGGTACCACATTACTGCGTGATTCAAACACGAAAAAAACCCAGGATCTGGCCAACAAGTATGCGAAGAAGGCAAAATCATGAGCCAGGTGCGGACATAACCCAGACGAAACCCAGGCCTAACCGATGTTATCCTCTAAAATACTGTCCGAATCCCGGTTTAATGGACTGTCTCTGTGTGGTACCACATTACTGCGTGATTCAAACACGAAAAAAACCCAGGATCTGGCCAACAAGTTTGCGAAAAAGGCGAAAGTATAAACCAGATGCGCGCATATACCAGACCTAACCCAGATCTAACCGGTGCTATCCTCTAAAATATTGATCGAAACCAGGTTTAATTGACTGTCTCAGTGTGGTACCACATTACTACGTGATTCAAACACGGAAAAAACCCAGGATCTGAACAAGTATGCGAAGAAGGCAAAATCATGAGCCAGGTGCGGGCATAACCCAGACCTAACCCAGACCTAACCGGTGTTATCCTCTAAAATACTGTCCGAATCCAGGTTTAATGGACTGTTTCTTTGTGGTACCACATTACTGCGTGATTCAAACACGAAAAAAACCCAGGATCTGGCCATCAAGTATGCGAAGAAGGCAAAATCATGAGCCAGATGCGGGCATAACCCAGACCTAACCCAGACCTAACCGGTGTTATCCTCCAAAATATTGATCGAAACCAGGGTTAATTGACTGCTTCAGTGTGTTACAACATTACTACGTGATTCAAACACGAAAAAAACCCAGGATCTGGCCAACAAGTTTGCGAGAAAGGCGAAAGTATGAGCCAGATGCGCGCATATCCCAGACCTAACCCAGACCTAACCGGTGTTATCCTCCAAAATATTGATCGAAACCAGGGTTAGTTGACTGCTTCAGTGTGTTACAACATTACTACGTGATTCAAACCCGAAAAAACCCAGGATCTAGCCAACAAGTTTGCGAAAAATGCGAAAGTATAAGCCAGATGAGCGCATATCCCAGACCTAACCCAGGCCTAACCGGTGCTATCCTCTAAAATATTGATCGAAACCAGGTTTAATTGACTGCCTCAGTGTGGTACCACATTACTACATGATTCAAACACGGAAAAAACCCAGGATCTGAACAAGTATGCGAAGAAGGCAAAATCATGAGCCAGGTGCGGGCATAACCCAGACCTAACCCAGACCTAACCGGTGTTATCCTCTAAAATACTGTCCGAATCCAGGTTTAATGGACTGTTTCTTTGTGGTACCACATTACTGCGTGATTCAAACACGAAAAAAACCCAGGATCTGGCCATCAAGTATGCGAAGAAGGCAAAATCATGAGCCAGATGCGGGCATAACCCAGACCTAACCCAGACCTAACCGGTGTTATCCTCCAAAATATTGATCGAAACCAGGGTTAATTGACTGCTTCAGTGTGTTACAACATTACTACGTGATTCAAACACGAAAAAAACCCAGGATCTGGCCAACAAGTTTGCGAGAAAGGCGAAAGTATGAGCCAGATGCGCGCATATCCCAGACCTAACCCAGACCTAACCGTTGTTATCCTCCAAAATATTGATCGAAACCAGGGTTAGTTGACTGCTTCAGTGTGTTACAACATTACTACGTGATTCAAACCCGAAAAAACCCAGGATCTAGCCAACAAGTTTGCGAAAAAGGCGAAAGTATAAGCCAGATGAGCGCATATCCCAGACCTAACCCAGGCCTAACCGGTGTTATCCTCTAAAATACTGTCCAAATCCAGGTTTAATGGACTGTTTCTTTGTGGTACCACATTACTGCGTGATTCAAACACGAAAAAAACCCAGGATCTGGCCATCAAGTATGCGAAGAAGGCAAAATCATGAGCCAGATGCGGGCATAACCCAGACCTAACCCAGACCTAACCGGTGTTATCCTCCAAAATATTGATCGAAACCAGGGTTAATTGACTGCTTCAGTGTGTTACAACATTACTACGTGATTCAAACACGAAAAAAACCCAGGATCTGGCCATCAAGTATGCGAAGAAGGCAAAATCATGTGCCAGATGCGGGCATATCCTGGACCTAACCCAGACTTAACCGGTGTTATCCTCTAAAATATTGATCGAAACCAGGGTTAATTGACTGCTTCAGTGTGTTACCACATTACTACGTGATTCAATCACGAAAAAAACACAGGATCTGGCCAACAAGTATGCGAAGAAGGCAAAATCATGAGCCAGATGCGGGCATAACCCAGACCTAACCGAGACCTAACCGGTGTTATCCTCTAAAATATTGATCGAAACCAGGGTTAATTGACTGCTTCATTGTGTTACCACATTACTACGTGATTCAAACACGAAAAAAACCCAGGATCTGGCCATCAAGTATGCGAAGAAGACAAAATCATGAGCCAGATGCGGGCATATCCCGGACCTAACCCAGACTTAACCGGTGTTATCCTCTGAAATATTGATCGAAACCAGGTTTAATTGACTGCCTCAGTGTGGTACAACATTACTACGTGATTCAAACACGAAAAAAACCCAGGATCTGGCCAACAAGTTTGCGAAAAGGCGAAAGTATAAGCCAGATCCGGACATAACCCCGACGAAACCCAGGCCTAACCGGTGTTATCCTCTAAAATATTGATCGAAACCAGGTTTAATTGACTGCTTCAGTGTGTTACGACATTACTGCGTGATTCAAACACGAAAAAAACCCAGGATCTGGCCAACAAGTATGCGAAGAAGGCAAAATCATGAGCCAGATGCGGACATAACCCTGACGAAACCCAGGCCTAACCGGTGTTATCCTCTAAAATATTGATCGAAACCAGGTTTAATTGACTGCGTCAGTGTGGTACAACATTACTACGTGATTCAAACACGAAAAAAACACAGGATCTGGCCAACAAGTTTGCGAAAATGGCAAAATCATGAGCCAGATGCGCGCATATACCAGACCTAACCCAGACCTAACCGGTGTTATCCTCTAAAATACTGTCCGAATCCAGGTTTAATGGATTGTTTCTGCGTCGTACCACATTACCACGTGCTTCAAACCCGAAAGAACCCAGGATCTAGCCAACAAGTTTGCGAAAAAGGCGAAAGTATAAGCCAGATGCGGCCATAACCCAGACCTAACCCAGACCTAACCGGTGTTATCCTCTATAATATTGATCGAAACCAGGTTTAATTGACTGCTTCAGTGTGTTACCACATTACTACGTGATTCAAACACGAAAAAAACCCAGGATCTGGCCAACAAGTTTGCGAAAGTGCGAAAGTATAAGCCAGATGCGCGAATATCCCAGACCTAACCCAGACCTAACCGGTGTTATCCTCTAAAATATTGATCGAAACCAGGTTTAATTGACTGCTTCAGTGTGTTACCACATTACTGCGTGATTCAAACACGAAAAAAACCCAGGATCTGGCCAACAAGTTTGCGAAAAAGGCGAAAGTATAAGCCAGATGCGGGCATAACCCAGACCTAACCCAGACCTAACCGGTGTTATCCTCTAAAATATTGATCGAAACCAGGGTTAATTGACTGCTTCAGTGTGTTACAACATTACTACGTGATTCAAACCCGAAAAAACCCAGGATCTAGCCAACAAGTTTGCGAAAAAGGCGAAAGTATAAGCCAGATGAGCGCATATCCCAGACCTAACCCAGGCCTAACCGGTGTTATCCTCTAAAATACTGTCCAAATCCAGGTTTAATGGACTGTTTCTTTGTGGTACCACATTACTGCGTGATTCAAACACGAAAAAAACCCAGGATCTGGCCATCAAGTATGCGAAGAAGGCAAAATCATGAGCCAGATGCGGGCATAACCCAGACCTAACCCAGACCTAACCGGTGTTATCCTCCAAAATATTGATCGAAACCAGGGTTAATTGACTGCTTCAGTGTGTTACAACATTACTACGTGATTCAAACACGAAAAAAACCCAGGATCTGGCCATCAAGTATGCGAAGAAGGCAAAATCATGTGCCAGATGCGGGCATATCCTGGACCTAACCCAGACTTAACCGGTGTTATCCTCTAAAATATTGATCGAAACCAGGGTTAATTGACTGCTTCAGTGTGTTACCACATTACTACGTGATTCAATCACGAAAAAAACCCAGGATCTGGCCAACAAGTATGCGAAGAAGGCAAAATCATGAGCCAGATGCGGGCATAACCCAGACCTAACCGAGACCTAACCGGTGTTATCCTCTAAAATATTGATCGAAACCAGGGTTAATTGACTGCTTCATTGTGTTACCACATTACTACGTGATTCAAACACGAAAAAAACCCAGGATCTGGCCATCAAGTATGCGAAGAAGACAAAATCATGAGCCAGATGCGGGCATATCCCGGACCTAACCCAGACTTAACCGGTGTTATCCTCTGAAATATTGATCGAAACCAGGTTTAGTTGACTGCCTCAGTGTGGTACAACATTACTACGTGATTCAAACACGAAAAAAACCCAGGATCTGGCCAACAAGTTTGCGAAAAGGCGAAAGTATAAGCCAGATCCGGACATAACCCCGACGAAACCCAGGCCTAACCGGTGTTATCCTCTAAAATATTGATCGAAACCAGGTTTAATTGACTGCTTCTGTGTGTTACCACATTACTGCGTGATTCAAACACGAAAAAAACCCAGGATCTGGCCAACAAGTATGCGAAGAAGGCAAAATCATGAGCCAGATGCGGACATAACCCTGACGAAACCCAGGCCTAACCGGTGTTATCCTCTAAAATATTGATCGAAACCAGGTTTAATTGACTGCGTCAGTGTGGTACAACATTACTACGTGATTCAAACACGAAAAAAACACAGGATCTGGCCAACAAGTTTGCGAAAATGGCAAAATCATGAGCCAGATGCGCGCATATACCAGACCTAACCCAGACCTAACCGGTGTTATCCTCTAAAATACTGTCCGAATCCAGGTTTAATGGATTGTTTCTGTGTCGTACCACATTACCACGTGATTCAAACCCGAAGGAACCCAGGATCTAGCCAACAAGTTTGCGAAAAAGGCGAAAGTATAAGCCAGATGCGGCCATAACCCAGACCTAACCCAGACCTAACCGGTGTTATCCTCTATAATATTGATCGAAACCAGGTTTAATTGACTGCTTCAGTGTGTTACCACATTACTACGTGATTCAGACACGAAAAAAACCCAGGATCTGGCCAACAAGTATGCGAAGAATGCAAAATCATGAGCCAGGTGCGGACATAACCCAGACGAAACCCAGGCCTAACCGGTGTTATCCTCTAAAATATTGATCGAAACCAGGTTTAATTGACTGCTTCAGTGTGTTACCACATTACTACGTGATTCAAACACGAAAAAAACCCAGGATCTGGCCAACAAGTATGCGAAAAAGGCGAAAGTATAAGCCAGATGAGCGCATATCCCAGACCTAACCCAGGCCTAACCGGTGTTATCCTCTAAAATACTGTCCAAATCCAGGTTCAATGGACTGTTTCTTTGTGGTACCACATTACTGCGTGATTCAAACACGAAAAAACCCAGGATCTGGCCATCAAGTATGCGAAGAAGGCAAAATCATGAGCCAGATGCGGGCATAACCCAGACCTAACCCAGACCTAACCGGTGTTATCCTCCAAAATATTGATCGAAACCAGGGTTAATTGACTGCTTCAGTGTGTTACAACATTACTACGTGATTCAAACACGAAAAAAACCCAGGATCTGGCCATCAAGTATGCGAAGAAGGCAAAATCATGTGCCAGATGCGGGCATATCCTGGACCTAACCCAGACTTAACCGGTGTTATCCTCTAAAATATTGATCGAAACCAGGGTTAATTGACTGCTTCAGTGTGTTACCACATTACTACGTGATTCAATCACGAAAAAAACCCAGGATCTGGCCAACAAGTATGCGAAGAAGGCAAAATCATGAGCCAGATGCGGGCATAACCCAGACCTAACCGAGACATAACCGGTGTTATCCTCTAAAATATTGATCGAAACCAGGGTTAATTGACTGCTTCATTGTGTTACCACATTACTACGTGATTCAAACACGAAAAAAACCCAGGATCTGGCCATCAAGTATGCGAAGAAGACAAAATCATGAGCCAGATGCGGGCATATCCCGGACCTAACCCAGACTTAACCGGTGTTATCCTCTGAAATATTGATCGAAACCAGGTTTAGTTGACTGCCTCAGTGTGGTACAACACTACTACGTGATTCAAACACGAAAAAAACCCAGGATCTGGCCAACAAGTTTGCGAAAAGGCGAAAGTATAAGCCAGATCCGGACATAACCCTGACGAAACCCAGGCCTAACCGGTGTTATCCTCTAAAATATTGATCGAAACCAGGTTTAATTGACTGCTTCAGTGTGTTACCACATTACTGCGTGATTCAAACACGAAAAAAACCCAGGATCTGGCCAACAAGTATGCGAAGAAGGCAAAATCATGAGCCAGATGCGGACATAACCCTGACGAAACCCAGGCCTAACCGGTGTTATCCTCTAAAATATTGATCGAAACCAGGTTTAATTGACTGCCTCAGTGTGGTACCACATTACTACGTGATTCAAACACGGAAAAAAACCAGGATCTAGCCAACAAGTTTGCGAAAAATGCGAAAGTATAAGCCAGATGCGCGCATATCCCAGACCTAACCCAGACCTAACCGGTGTTATCCTCTAAAATACTGACCGAATCCAGGTTTTTGGACTGTTTCTGTGTGGTACCACATTACTGCGTGATTCAATCACGAAAAAAACCCAGGATCTGGCCATCAAGTATGCGAAGAAGGCAAAATCATGAGCCAGATGCGGGCATAACCCAGACCTAACCCAGACCTAACCGGTGTTATCCTCCAAAATATTGATCGAAACCAGGGTTAATTGACTGCCTCAGTGTGGTACCACATTACTACGTGATTCAAACACGGAAAAAACCCAGGATCTGAACAAGTATGCGAAGAAGGCAAAATCATGTGCCAGATGCGGGCATAACCCAGACCTAACCCAGACCTAACCGGTGTTATCCTCTAAAATACTGTCCGAATCCAGGTTTAATGGACTGTTTCTTTGTGGTACCACATTACTGCGTGATTCAAACACGAAAAAAACCCAGGATCTGGCCATCAAGTATGCGAAGAAGGCAAAATCATGAGCCAGATGCGGGCATAACCCAGACCTAACCCAGACATAACCGGTGTTATCCTCCAAAATATTGATCGAAACCAGGGTTAATTGACTGCTTCAGTGTGTTACAACATTACTACGTGATTCAAACACGAAAAAAACCCAGGATCTGGCCAACAAGTTTGCGAGAAAGGCGAAAGTATGAGCCAGATGCGCGCATATCCCAGACCTAACCCAGACCTAACCGGTGTTATCCTCCAAAATATTGATCGAAACCAGGGTTAATTGACTGCTTCAGTGTGTTACAACATTACTACGTGATTCAAACCCGAAAAAACCCAGGATCTAGCCAACAAGTTTGCGAAAAAGGCGAAAGTATAAGCCAGATGAGCGCATATCCCAGACCTAACCCAGGCCTAACCGGTGTTATCCTCTAAAATACTGTCCAAATCCAGGTTTAATGGACTGTTTCTTTGTGGTACCACATTACTGCGTGATTCAAACACGAAAAAAACCCAGGATCTGGCCATCAAGTATGCGAAGAAGGCAAAATCATGAGCCAGATGCGGGCATAACCCAGACCTAACCCAGACCTAACCGGTGTTATCCTCCAAAATATTGATCGAAACCAGGGTTAATTGACTGCTTCAGTGTGTTACAACATTACTACGTGATTCAAACACGAAAAAAACCCAGGATCTGGCCATCAAGTATGCGAAGAAGGCAAAATCATGTGCCAGATGCGGGCATATCCTGGACCTAACCCAGACTTAACCGGTGTTATCCTCTAAAATATTGATCGAAACCAGGGTTAATTGACTGCTTCAGTGTGTTACCACATTACTACGTGATTCAATCACGAAAAAAACCCAGGATCTGGCCAACAAGTATGCGAAGAAGGCAAAATCATGAGCCAGATGCGGGCATAACCCAGACCTAACCGAGACCTAACCGGTGTTATCCTCTAAAATATTGATCGAAACCAGGGTTAATTGACT
This sequence comes from Colletes latitarsis, assembly GCF_051014445.1. Taxonomy (NCBI): domain Eukaryota; kingdom Metazoa; phylum Arthropoda; class Insecta; order Hymenoptera; family Colletidae; genus Colletes; species Colletes latitarsis. The sequence continues at coordinate 1,683,362 of NW_027488380.1, read as the reverse complement.
GCTTCATTGTGTTACCACATTACTACGTGATTCAAACACGAAAAAAACCCAGGATCTGGCCATCAAGTATGCGAAGAAGACAAAATCATGAGCCAGATGCGGGCATATCCCGGACCTAACCCAGACTTAACCGGTGTTATCCTCTGAAATATTGATCGAAACCAGGTTTAATTGACTGCCTCAGTGTGGTACAACATTACTACGTGATCCAAACACGAAAAAAACCCAGGATCTGGCCAACAAGTTTGCGAAAAGGCGAAAGTATAAGCCAGATCCGGACATAACCCCGACGAAACCCAGGCCTAACCGGTGTTATCCTCTAAAATATTGATCGAAACCAGGTTTAATTGACTGCTTCAGTGTGTTACCACATTACTGCGTGATTCAAACACGAAAAAAACCCAGGATCTGGCCAACAAGTATGCGAAGAAGGCAAAATCATGAGCCAGATGCGGACATAACCCTGACGAAACCCAGGCCTAACCGGTGTTATCCTCTAAAATATTGATCGAAACCAGGTTTAATTGACTGCTTCAGTGTGTTACCACATTACTGCGTGATTCAAACACGAAAAAAACCCAGGATCTGGCCAACAAGTATGCGAAGAAAGCAAAATCATGAGCCAGATGCGGACATAACCCAGACGAAACCCAGGCCTAACCGGTGTTATCTTCGAAAATATTGATCGAAACCAGGTTTAATTGACTGCCTCAGTGTGGTACAACATTACTACGTGATTCAAACACGAAAAAAACCCAGGACCTGGCCAACAAGTTTGCGAAAAATGCAAAATCATGAGCCAGATGCGCGCATATCCCAGACCTAACCCAGACCAAACCGGTGTTATCCTCTGAAATACTGTCCGAATCCAGGTTTAATGGATTGTTTCTGTGTCGTACCACATTACCACGTTATTCAAACCCGAAAAAACCCATGATCTAGCCAACAAGTTTGCGAAAAAGGCGAAAGTATAAGCCAGATGCGGGCATAACCCAGACCTAACCCAGACCTAACCGGTGTTATCCTCCAAAATATTGATCGAAACCAGGGTTAATTGACTGCTTCAGTGTTTTACCACATTACTACGTGTTTCAAAGACGAAAAAAACCCAGGATCTGGCCAACAAGTATGCGAAGAAGGCAAAATCATGAGCCAGATGCGGACATAACCCAGACGAAACCCAGGCCTAACAGGTGTTATCTTCTAAAATATTGATCGAAACCAGGTTTAATTGACTGCCTCAGTGTGGTACAACATTACTACGTGATTCAAACACGAAAAAAACCCAGGATCTGGCCAACAAGTTTGCGAAAAAGGCAAAATCATGAGCCAGATGCGCGCATATCCCAGACCTAACCCAGACCTAACCGGTGTTATCCTCTGAAATACTGTCCGAATCCAGGTTTAATGGATTGTTTCTGTGTCGTTCCACATTACCACGTTATTCAAACCCGAAAAAACCCATGATATAGCCAACAAGTTTGCGAAAAAGGCGAAAGTATAAGCCAGATGCGGGCATAACCCAGACCTAACCCAGACCTAACCGGTGTTATCCTCCAAAATATTGATCGAAACCAGGGTTAATTGGCTGCTTCAGTGTTTTACCACATTACTACGTGTTTCAAAGACGAAAAAAACCCAGGATCTGGCCAACAAGTATGCGAAGAAGGCAAAATCATGAGCCAGATGCGGGCATAACCCAGACCTAACCCAGACCTAACCGGTGTTATCCTCTAAAATACTGAGCGAAACGAGATTTAATTGACTGCTTCAGTGTGTTACCACATTACTACGTGATTCAAACACGAAAAAAACCCAGGATCTGGCCGACAAGTTTGCGAAGAAGACAAAATCATGAGCCAGATGCGGGCATATTCCGGACCTAACCCAGACCTAACCGGTGTTATCCTCTGAAATATTGGTCGAAACCTGTTTTAATTGACTGCCTCAGTGTGGTACCACATTACTACGTGATTCAAACACGGAAAAAAACCAGGATCTGGCCAACAAGTTGGCGAAAAAGGCGAAAGTATAAGCCAGATGCGCGCATATCCCAGACTCAACCCAGACCTAACCGGTGTTATCCTCTAAAATATTGATCGAAATCAGGTTTAATTGACTGCTTCAGTGTGTTACCACATTCCTACGTGATTCAAACACGAAAAAAACCCAGGATCTGGCCAACAAGTATGCGAAGAAGGCAAAATCATGAGCCAGATGCGGGTATAACCCAGACCTAAGCCAGACCTAACCGGTGATATCCTCTAAAATACTGAGCGAAACGAGGTTTAATTGACTGCTTCAGTGTGTTACCACATTACTACGTGATTCAAACACGAAAAAAACCCAGGATCTGGCCGACAAGTTTGCGAAGAAGGCAAAATCATGAGCCAGATGCGGGCATATTCCGGACCTAACCCAGACCTAACCGGTGTTATCCTCTGAAACATTGGTCGAAACCAGGTTTAATTGACTGCCTCAGTGTGGTACCACATTACTACGTGATTCAAACACGGAAAAAAACCAGGATCTGGCCAACAAGTTGGCGACAAAGGCGAAAGTATAAGCCAGATGCGCGCATATCCCAGACCTAACCCAGACCTAACCGGTGTTATCCTCTAAAATATTGATCGAAACCAGGTTTAATTGACTGCTTCAGTGTGTTACCACATTACTGCGTGATTCAAACACGAAAAAAACCCAGGATCCGGCCAACAAGTATGCGAAGAAGGCAAAATCATGAGCCAGATGCGGGTATAACCCAGACCTAAGCCAGACCTAACCGGTGTTATCGTCTAAAATACTGAGCGAAACGAGGTTTAATTGACTGCTTCAGTGTGTTACCACATTACTACGTGATTCAAACACGAAAAAAACCCAAGATCTGGCCAAGAAGTTTGCGAAAAAGGCAAAATCATGAGCCAGATGCGGGCATAACCCAGACCTCACCGGTGTTATCCTCCAAAATATGGATCGAAACCAGGGTTAATTGACTGCTTCATTGTGTTACCACATTACTACGTGATTCAAACACGGAAAAAACCCAGGATCTGGCCAACAAGTTTGCGAAAAAGGCGAAAGTATAAGCCAGTTGCGCGCATATCCCAGACCTAACCCAGACCTAACCGGTGTTATCCTCTAAAATATTGATCGAGACCAGATTTAATTGACTGCTTCAGTGTGTTACCACATTACTGCGTGATTCAAACACGAGAAAAACCCAGGATCTGGCCAACAAGTATGCGAAGAAGGTAAAATCATGAGCCAGATGCGGGCATAACCCAGACCTAACCCAGACCTAACCGGTGTTATCCTCTAAAATACTGTCCGAATCCAGGTTTAATGGATTGTTTCTGTGTCGTACCACATTGCCACGTGATTCAAACCCAAAAAAACCCAGGATCTAGCCAACAAGTTTGCGAAAAAGGCGAAAGTATAAGCCAGATGCGCGCATATCCCAGACCTAACCCAGGCCTAACCGGTGTTATCCTCTAAAATACTGTCCAAATCCAGGTTTAATGGACTGTTTCTGTGTGGTACCACATTACTGCGTGATTCAAACACGAAAAAAACCCAAGATCTGGCCATCAAGTATGCGAAGAAGGCAAAATCATGAGCCTGATGCGGGCATAACCCAGACCTAACCCAGACCTAACCGGTGTTATCCTCCAAAATATTGATCGAAACCAGGGTTAATTGACTGCTTCAGTGTGTTACCACATTACTACGTGATTCAAACACGAAAAAAACCCAGGATCTGGCCATCAAGTATGCGAAGAAGGCAAAACCATGAGCCAGATGCGGGCATATCCTGGACCTAACCCAGACTTAACCGGTGTTATCCTCTAAAATATTGATCGAAACCAGGGTTAATTGACTGCTTCATTGTGTTGCCACATTACTACGTGATTCAAACACGAAAAAAACCCAGGATCTGGCCATCAAGTATGCGAAGAAGGCAAAATCATGAGCCAGATGCGGGCATAACCCAGACCTAACCCAGACCTAACCGGTGTTATCCTCTAAAATATTGATCGAAACCAGGTTTAATTGACTGCTTCAGTGTGTTACCGCATTACTGCGTGATTCAAACAGGAAAAAAACCCAGGATCTGGGCAACAAGTATGCGAAGAATGCAAAATCATGATCCAGATGCGGACATAACCCAGACGAAACCCAGACCTAACCGGTGTTATCCTCTGAAATATTGATCGAAACCAGGTTTAATTGACTGCCTCAGTGTGGTACCACATTACTACGTGATTCAAACACGGAAAAACCCCAGGATCTGGCCAACAAGTTTGCGAAAAAGGCGAAAGTATAAGCCAGATGCGCGCATATCCCAGACCTAACCCAGACCTTACCGGTGTTATCCTCTAAAATATTGATCGAGACCAGGTTTAATTGACTGCTTCAGTGTGTTACCACATTACTGCGTGATTCAAACACGAAAAAAACCCAGGATCTGGCCAACAAGTATGCGAAGAAGGCAAAATCATGAGCCAGATGCGGGCATAACCCAGACCTAACCGGTGTTATCCTCCAAAATATGGATCGAAACCAGGGTTAATTGTCTGCTTCATTGTGTTACCACATTACTACGTGATTCATACACGAAAAAAACCCAGGATCTGGCCAACAAGTATGCGAAGAAGGCAAAATCATGAGCCAGATGCGGGCATAACCCAGACCTAACCCAGACCTAACCGGTGTTATCCTCTAAAATATTGATCGAATCCAGGTTTAATTGACTGCTTCAGTGTGTTACCACATTACTACGTGATTCAAACACGAAAAAAACCCAGGATCTGGCCGACAAGTTTGCGAAGAAGACAAAATCATGAGCCAGATGCGGGCATATGCCGGACCTAACCCAGACCTAACCGGTGTTATCCTCTGAAATATTGATCGAAACCAGGTTTAATTGACTGCCTCAGTGTGGTACCACATTACTACGTGATTCAAACACGGAAAAAACCCAGGATCTGGCCAACAAGTTTGCGAAAAAGGCGAAAGTATAAGCCAGATGCCCGCATATCCCAGACCTAACCCAGACCTAACCGGTGTTATCCTCTAAAATATTGATCGAAACAAGGTTTAATTGACTGCTTCAGTGTGTTACCACATTACTGCGTGATTCAAACTCGAAAAAAACCCAGGATCTGGCCAACAAGTATGCGAAGAAGGCAAAATCATGAGCCAGGTGCGGACATAACCCAGACGAAACCCAGGCCTAACCGGTGTTATCCTCTAAAATACTGTCCGAATCCAGGTTTAATGGACTGTTTCTGTGTGGTACCACATTACTGCGTGATTCAAACACGAAAAAAACCCAGGATCTGGCCAACAAGTTTGCGAAAAAGGCGAAAGTATAAGCCAGATGCGGGCATATCCCGGACCTAACCCAGACCTAACCAGTGTTACCCTCTAAAATATTGATCGAAACCAGGGTTAATTCACTGCTTCATTGTGTTACCACATTACTACGTGATTCAAACACGAAAAAAACCCAGGATCTGGCCATCAAGTATGCGAAGAAGGCAAAATCATGAGCCAGATGCGCGCATATCCCAGACCTAACCCAGACCTAACCGGTGTTATCCTCTAAAATATTGATCGAAACCTGGGTTAATTGACTGCTTCATTGTGTTACCACATTACTACGTGATTCAATCACGAAAAAAACCCAGGATCTGGCGATCAAGTATGCGAAGAAGGCAAAATCATTAGCCAGATGCGCGCATATCCCAGACCTAACCCAGACCTAACCGGTGTTATCCTCCAAAATATTCATCGAAACCAGGTTTAATTGACTGCCTCAGTGTGGTACAACATTACTACGTGATTCAAACACGAAAAAAACCCAGGATCTGGCCAACAAGTTTGCGAAAAAGGCAAAATCATGAGCCAGATGCGCGCATATCCCAGACCTAACCCAGACCTAACCTGTGTTATCCCCTAAAATACTGTCCGAATCCAGGTTTAATGGATTGTTTCTGTGTCGTACCACATTACCACCTGATGCAACCCGAAAAAACACAGGATCTAGCCAACAAGTTTGCGAAAAAGGTGAAAGTATAAGCCAGATGCGGGCATAACCCAGACCTAACCCAGACCTAACCGGTGTTATCCTCTAAAATATTGATCGAAACCAGGTTTAATTCACTGCTTCAGTGTGTTACCACATTCCTACGTGATTCAAACACGAAAAAAACCCAGGATCTGGCCAACAAGTATGCGAAGAAGGCAAAATCATGAGCCAGATGCGGGCATATCCCGGACCTAACCCAGACCTAACCGGTGTTATCCTCTAAAATATTGATCGAATCCAGGTTTAATTGACTGCTCCAGTGTGTTACCACATTCCTACGTGATTCAAACACGAAAAAAACCCAGGATCTGGCCAACAAGTATGGGAAGAAGGCAAAATCATGAGCCAGATGCGGACATATCCCGGACCTAACCCAGACCTAACCGGTGTTATCCTCTGAAATATTGATCGAAACCAGGTTTGATTGACTGCTTCAGTGTGTTACCGCATTACTGCGTGATTCAAACACGAAAAAAACCCAGGATCTGGCCAACAAGTATGCGTAGAAGGCAAAATCATGAGCCGGATGCGGGCATAACCCAGACCTAACCCAGACCTAACCGGTGTTATCCTCTGAAATATTGATCGAAACCAGGTTTGATTGACTGCTTCAGTGTGTTACCGCATTACTGCGTGATTCAAACACGAAAAAAACCCAGGATCTGGCCAACAAGTATGCGTAGAAAGCAAAATCATGAGCCGGATGCGGGCATAACCCAGACCTAACCCAGACCTAACCGGTGTTATCCTCTAAAATATTGATCGAATCCAGGTTTAATTGACTGCTTCAGTGTGGTACCACATTACTACGTGATTCAAACACGGAAAAAACCCAGGATCTGGCCAACAAGTTTGCGAAAAAGGCGAAAGTATAAGCCAGATGCGCGCATATACCAGACCTAACCCAGACCTAACCGGTGTTGTCCTCTAAAATATTGATCGAATCCAGGTTTAATTGACTGCTTCAGTGTGGTACCACATTAGTACGTGATTCAAACACGGAAAAAACCCAGGATCTGGCCAACAAGTTTGCGAAAAAGGCGAAAGTATAAGCCAGATGCGCGCATATACCAGACCTAACCCAGACCTAACCGGTGTTGTCCTCTAAAATATTGATCGAAACCAGGTTTAATTGACTGCTTCAGTGTGTTACCACATTACTACGTGATTCAAACACGAAAAAAACCCAGGATCTGGCCATCAAGTATGCGAAGAAGGCAAAATCATGAGCCAGATGCGCGCATATCCCAGACCTAACCCAGACCTAACCGGTTTTATCCTCCAAAATATTGATCGAAACCAGGGTTAATTGACTGCTTCATTGTGTTACCACATTACTACGTGATTCAATCACGAAATAAACCCAGGATCTGGCCATCAAGTATGCGAAGAAGGCAAAATCATTAGCCAGATGCGCGCATATCCCAGTACTAAACCAGACCTAACCGGTGTTATCCTCTAAAATATTGATCGAATCCAGGTTTAATGGATTGTTTCTGTGTCGTACCACATTACCACCTGATGCAACCCGAAAAAACACAGGATCTAGCCAACAAGTTTGCGAAAAAGGCGAAAGTATAAGCCAGATGCGGACATAACCCAGACGAAATCCTGGCCTAACCGGTGTTATCCTCTAAAATATTGATCGAATCCAGGTTTAATTGACTGCTTCAGTGTGTTACCACATTACTACGTGATTCAAGCACGAAAAAAACCCAGGATCTGGCCAACAAGTATGCGTAGAAGGCAAAATCATGAGCCAGATGCGGGCATAACCCAGACCTAACCCAGACCTAACCGGTGTTATCCTCTAAAATATTGATCGAATCCAGGTTTAATTGACTGCTTCAGTGTGTTACCACATTACTACGTGATTCAAACACGAAAAAAACCCAGGATCTGGCCGACAAGTTTGCGAAGAAGACAAAATCATGAGCCAGATGCGGGCATATTCCGGACCTAACCCAGACCTAACCGGTGTTATCCTCTGAAATATTGGTCGAAACCTGTTTTAATTGACTGCCTCAGTGTGGTACCACATTACTACGTGATTCAAACACGGAAAAAAACCAGGATCTGGCCAACAAGTTGGCGAAAAAGGCGAAAGTATAAGCCAGATGCGCGCATATCCCAGACTCAACCCAGACCTAACCGGTGTTATCCTCTAAAATATTGATCGAAACCAGGTTTAATTGACTGCTTCAGTGTGTTACCACATTCCTACGTGATTCAAACACGAAAAAAACCCAGGATCTGGCCAACAAGTATGCGAAGAAGGCAAAATCATGAGCCAGATGCGGGTATAACCCAGACCTAAGCCAGACCTAACCGGTGATATCCTCTAAAATACTGAGCGAAACGAGGTTTAATTGACTGCTTCAGTGTGTTACCACATTACTACGTGATTCAAACACGAAAAAAACCCAGGATCTGGCCGACAAGTTTGCGAAGAAGGCAAAATCATGAGCCAGATGCGGGCATATTCCGGACCTAACCCAGACCTAACCGGTGTTATCCTCTGAAACATTGGTCGAAACCAGGTTTAATTGACTGCCTCAGTGTGGTACCACATTACTACGTGATTCAAACACGGAAAAAAACCAGGATCTGGCCAACAAGTTGGCGACAAAGGCGAAAGTATAAGCCAGATGCGCGCATATCCCAGACCTAACCCAGACCTAACCGGTGTTATCCTCTAAAATATTGATCGAAACCAGGTTTAATTGACTGCTTCAGTGTGTTACCACATTACTGCGTGATTCAAACACGAAAAAAACCCAGGATCCGGCCAACAAGTATGCGAAGAAGGCAAAATCATGAGCCAGATGCGGGTATAACCCAGACCTAAGCCAGACCTAACCGGTGTTATCGTCTAAAATACTGAGCGAAACGAGGTTTAATTGACTGCTTCAGTGTGTTACCACATTACTACGTGATTCAAACACGAAAAAAACCCAAGATCTGGCCAAGAAGTTTGCGAAAAAGGCAAAATCATGAGCCAGATGCGGGCATAACCCAGACCTCACCGGTGTTATCCTCCAAAATATGGATCGAAACCAGGGTTAATTGACTGCTTCATTGTGTTACCACATTACTACGTGATTCAAACACGGAAAAAACCCAGGATCTGGCCAACAAGTTTGCGAAAAAGGCGAAAGTATAAGCCAGTTGCGCGCATATCCCAGACCTAACCCAGACCTAACCGGTGTTATCCTCTAAAATATTGATCGAGACCAGATTTAATTGACTGCTTCAGTGTGTTACCACATTACTGCGTGATTCAAACACGAGAAAAACCCAGGATCTGGCCAACAAGTATGCGAAGAAGGCAAAATCATGAGCCAGATGCGGGCATAACCCAGACCTAACCCAGACCTAACCGGTGTTATCCTCTAAAATACTGTCCGAATCCAGGTTTAATGGATTGTTTCTGTGTCGTACCACATTGCCACGTGATTCAAACCCAAAAAAACCCAGGATCTAGCCAACAAGTTTGCGAAAAAGGCGAAAGTATAAGCCAGATGCGCGCATATCCCAGACCTAACCCAGGCCTAACCGGTGTTATCCTCTAAAATACTGTCCAAATCCAGGTTTAATGGACTGTTTCTGTGTGGTACCACATTACTGCGTGATTCAAACACGAAAAAAACCCAAGATCTGGCCATCAAGTATGCGAAGAAGGCAAAATCATGAGCCTGATGCGGGCATAACCCAGACCTAACCCAGACCTAACCGGTGTTATCCTCCAAAATATTGATCGAAACCAGGGTTAATTGACTGCTTCAGTGTGTTACCACATTACTACGTGATTCAAACACGAAAAAAACCCAGGATCTGGCCATCAAGTATGCGAAGAAGGCAAAACCATGAGCCAGATGCGGGCATATCCTGGACCTAACCCAGACTTAACCGGTGTTATCCTCTAAAATATTGATCGAAACCAGGGTTAATTGACTGCTTCATTGTGTTGCCACATTACTACGTGATTCAAACACGAAAAAAACCCAGGATCTGGCCATCAAGTATGCGAAGAAGGCAAAATCATGAGCCAGATGCGGGCATAACCCAGACCTAACCCAGACCTAACCGGTGTTATCCTCTAAAATATTGATCGAAACCAGGTTTAATTGACTGCTTCAGTGTGTTACCGCATTACTGCGTGATTCAAACAGGAAAAAAACCCAGGATCTGGGCAACAAGTATGCGAAGAATGCAAAATCATGATCCAGATGCGGACATAACCCAGACGAAACCCAGACCTAACCGGTGTTATCCTCTGAAATATTGATCGAAACCAGGTTTAATTGACTGCCTCAGTGTGGTACCACATTACTACGTGATTCAAACACGGAAAAACCCCAGGATCTGGCCAACAAGTTTGCGAAAAAGGCGAAAGTATAAGCCAGATGCGCGCATATCCCAGACCTAACCCAGACCTTACCGGTGTTATCCTCTAAAATATTGATCGAGACCAGGTTTAATTGACTGCTGCAGTGTGTTACCACATTACTGCGTGATTCAAACACGAAAAAAACCCAGGATCTGGCCAACAAGTATGCGAAGAAGGCAAAATCATGAGCCAGATGCGGGCATAACCCAGACCTAACCGGTGTTATCCTCCAAAATATGGATCGAAACCAGGGTTAATTGTCTGCTTCATTGTGTTACCACATTACTACGTGATTCATACACGAAAAAAACCCAGGATCTGGCCAACAAGTATGCGAAGAAGGCAAAATCATGAGCCAGATGCGGGCATATTCCGGACCTAACCCAGACCTAACCGGTGTTATCCTCTGAAATATTGATCGAAACCAGGTTTAATTGACTGCCTCAGTGTGGTACCACATTACTACGTGATTCAAACACGGAAAAAACCCAGGATCTGGCCAACAAGTTTGCGAAAAAGGCGAAATTATAAGCCAGATGCCCGCATATCCCAGACCTAACCCAGACCTAACCGGTGTTATCCTCTAAAATATTGATCGAAACAAGGTTTAATTGACTGCTTCAGTGTGTTACCACATTACTGCGTGATTCAAACTCGAAAAAAAACCAGGATCTGGCCAACAAGTATGCGAAGAAGGCAAAATCATGAGCCAGGTGCGGACATAACCCAGACGAAACCCAGGCCTAACCGGTGTTATCCTCTAAAATACTGTCCGAATCCAGGTTTAATGGACTGTTTCTGTGTGGTACCACATTACTGCGTGATTCAAACACGAAAAAAACCCAGGATCTGGCCAACAAGTTTGCGAAAAAGGCGAAAGTATAAGCCAGATGCGGGCATATCCCGGACCTAACCCAGACCTAACCAGTGTTACCCTCTAAAATATTGATCGAAACCAGGGTTAATTCACTGCTTCATTGTGTTACCACATTACTACGTGATTCAAACACGAAAAAAACCCAGGATCTGGCCATCAAGTATGCGAAGAAGGCAAAATCATGAGCCAGATGCGCGCATATCCCAGACCTAACCCAGACCTAACCGGTGTTATCCTCTAAAATATTGATCGAAACCTGGGTTAATTGACTGCTTCATTGTGTTACCACATTACTACGTGATTCAATCACGAAAAAAACCCAGGATCTGGCGATCAAGTATGCGAAGAAGGCAAAATCATTAGCCAGATGCGCGCATATCCCAGACCTAACCCAGACCTAACCGGTGTTATCCTCCAAAATATTCATCGAAACCAGGTTTAATTGACTGCCTCAGTGTGGTACAACATTACTACGTGATTCAAACACGAAAAAAACCCAGGATCTGGCCAACAAGTTTGCGAAAAAGGCAAAATCATGAGCCAGATGCGCGCATATCCCAGACCTAACCCAGACCTAACCTGTGTTATCCCCTAAAATACTGTCCGAATCCAGGTTTAATGGATTGTTTCTGTGTCGTACCACATTACCACCTGATTCAACCCGAAAAAACACAGGATCTAGCCAACAAGTTTGCGAAAAAGGTGAAAGTATAAGCCAGATGCGGGCATAACCCAGACCTAACCCAGACCTAACCGGTGTTATCCTCTAAAATATTGATCGAAACCAGGTTTAATTCACTGCTTCAGTGTGTTACCACATTCCTACGTGATCCAAACACGAAAAAAACCCAGGATCTGGCCAACAAGTATGCGAAGAAGGTAAAATCACGAGCCAGATGCGGGTATAACCCAGACCTAAGCCAGACCTAACCGGTGTTATCCTCTAAAATACTGAGCGAAACGAGGTTTAATTGACTGCTTCAATGTGTTACCACATTACTACGTGATTCAAACACGAAAAAAACCCAGGATCTGGCCGACAAGTATACGAAGAAGGCAAAATCATGAGCCAGATGCGGGGATATTCCGGAACTAACCCAGACCTAACCGGTGTTATCCTCTGTAATATTGATCGAAACCAGGTTTAATTGAGTGCCTCAGTGTGGTACCACATTACTACGTGATTCAAACACGGAAAAAACCCAGGATCTGGCCAACAAGTTTGCGAAAAAGGCGAAAGTATAAGCCAGATGCGCGCATATCCCAGACCTAACCCAGACCTAACCGGTGCTATTCTCTAAAATATTGATCGAAACCAGGTTTAATTGACTGCCTCAGTGTGGTACCACATTACTACGTGATTCAAACACGGAAAAAACCCAGGATCTGGCCAACAAGTATACGAAGAAGGCAAAATCATGAGCCAGATGCGGGCATAACCCAGACCTATCCCAGACCTAACCGGTGTTATCCTCTAAAATAATGTCCGAATCCAGGTTTAATGGATTGTTTCTGTGTCGTACCACATTACCACGTGATTCAATCCCGAAAAAACCCAGGATCTAGCCAACAAGTTTGCGAAAAAGGCGAAAGTATAAGCCAGATGCGCGCATATCCCAGACCTAACCCAGACCTAACCGGTGTTATCCTCTAAAATATTGATCGAAACCAGGTTTGATTTACTGCTTCAGTGTGTTACCACATTGCTACGTGATTCAAACACGAAAAAAACCCAGGATCTGGCCAACAAGTATGCGTAGAAGGCAAAATCATGAGCCAGATGCGGGCATATCCCAGACCTAACCCAGACCTAACCTGTGTTATCCTCTAAAATACTGTCCGAATCCAGGTTTAATGGATTGTTTCTGTGTCGTACCACATTACCACGTGATTCAATCCCGAAAAAACCCAGGATCTAGCCAACAAGTTTGCGAAAAAGGCGAAAGTATAAGCCAGATGCGCGCATATCCCAGACCTAACCCAGACCTAACCGGTGTTATCCTCTAAAATATTGATCGAAACCAGGTTTGATTTACTGCTTCAGTGTGTTACCACATTGCTACGTGATTCAAACACGGAAAAAACCCAGGATCTGGCCAACAAGTTTGCGAAAAAGGCGAAAGTATAAGCCAGATGCGCGCATATCCCAGACCTAACCCAGACCTAACCGGTGTTATCCTCTAAAATATTGATCGAAACCAGGTTTGATTTACTGCTTCAGTGTGTTACCACATTAGTACGTGATTCAAACACGAAAAAAACCCAGGATCTGGCCATCAAGTATGCGAAGAAGGCAAAATCATGAGCCAGATGCGGGCATATCCCAGACCTAACCCAGACCTAACCTGTGTTATCCTCTAAAATACTGTCCGAATCCAGGTTTAATGGATTGTTTCTGTGTCGTACCACATTACCACCTGATTCAAACCCGAAAAAACACAGGATCTAGCCAACAAGTTTGCGAAAAAGGTGAAAGTATAAGCCAGATGCGGGCATAACCCAGACCTAACCCAGACCTAACCGGTGTTATCCTCTAAAATATTGATCGAAACCAGGTTTAATTCACTGCTTCAGTGTGTTACCACATTCCTACGTGATTCAAACACGAAAAAAACCCAGGATCTGGCCAACAAGTATGCGAAGAAGGCAAAATCATGAGCCAGATGCGGGCATATCCCGGACCTAACCCAGACCTAACCGGTGTTATCCTCTAAAATATTGATCGAATCCAGGTTTAATTGACTGCTCCAGTGTGTTACCACATTCCTACGTGATTCAAACACGAAAAAAACCCAGGATCTGGCCAACCAGTATGCGAAGAAGGCAAAATCATGAGCCAGATGCGGGCATATCCCGGACCTAACCCAGACCTAACCGGTGTTATCCTCTGAAATATTGATCGAAACCAGGTTTGATTGACTGCTTCAGTGTGTTACCGCATTACTGCGTGATTCAAACACGAAAAAAACCCAGGATCTGGCCAACAAGTATGCGTAGAAGGCAAAATCATGAGCCGGATGCGGGCATAACCCAGACCTAACCCAGACCTAACCGGTGTTATCCTCTGAAATATTGATCGAAACCAGGTTTGATTGACTGCTTCAGTGTGTTACCGCATTACTGCGTGATTCAAACACGAAAAAAACCCAGGATCTGGCCAACAACTATGCGTAGAAGGCAAAATCATGAGCCGGATGCGGGCATAACCCAGACCTAACCCAGACCTAACCGGTGTTATCCTCTAAAATATTGATCGAATCCAGGTTTAATTGACTGCTTCAGTGTGGTACCACATTACTACGTGATTCAAACACGGAAAAAACCCAGGATCTGGCCAACAAGTTTGCGAAAAAGGCGAAAGTATAAGCCAGATGCGCGCATATACCAGACCTAACCCAGACCTAACCGGTGTTGTCCTCTAAAATATTGATCGAATCCAGGTTTAATTGACTGCTTCAGTGTGGTACCACATTAGTACGTGATTCAAACACGGAAAAAACCCAGGATCTGGCCAACAAGTTTGCGAAAAAGGCGAAAGTATAAGCCAGATGCGCGCATATACCAGACCTAACCCAGACCTAACCGGTGTTGTCCTCTAAAATATTGATCGAAACCAGGTTTAATTGACTGCTTCAGTGTGTTACCACATTACTACGTCATTCAAACACGAAAAAAACCCAGGATCTGGCCATCAAGTATGCGAAGAAGGCAAAATCATGAGCCAGATGCGCGCATATCCCAGACCTAACCCAGACCTAACCGGTTTTATCCTCTAAAATATTGATCGAAACCAGGGTTAATTGACTGCTTCATTGTGTTACCACATTACTACGTGATTCAATCACGAAATAAACCCAGGATCTGGCCATCAAGTATGCGAAGAAGGCAAAATCATTAGCCAGATGCGCGCATATCCCAGTACTAAACCAGACCTAACCGGTGTTATCCTCCAAAATATTCATCGAAACCAGGTTTAATTGACTGCCTCAGTGTGGTACAACATTACTACGTGATTCAAACACGAAAAAAACCCAGGATCTGGCCAACAAGTTTGCGAAAAAGGCAAAATCATGAGCCAGATGCGCGCATATCCCAGACCTAACACAGACCTAACCGGTGTTATCCTCTAAAATACTGTCCGAATCCAGGTTTAATGGATTGTTTCTGTGTCGTACCACATTACCACCTGATACAAACCCGAAAAAACCCAGGATCTAGCCAACAAGTTTGCGAAAAAGGCGAAAGTATAAGCCAGATGCGGGCATAACCCAGACCTAACCCAGACCTAACCGGTGTTATCCTCTAAAATATTGATCGAAACCAGGTTTAATTGACTGCTTCAGTGTGTTACCGCATTACTGCGTGATTCAAACACGAAAAAAACCCAGGATCTGGCCAACAAGTATGCGAACAATGCAAAATCATGAGCCAGGTGCGGACATAACCCAGACGAAATCCAGGCCTAACCGGTGTTATCCTCTAAAATATTGATCGAATCCAGGTTTAATTGACTGCTTCAGTGTGTTACCACATTACTACGTGATTCAAGCACGAAAAAAACCCAGGATCTGGCCAACAAGTATGCGTAGAAGGCAAAATCATGAGCCAGATGCGGGCATAACCCAGACCTAACCCAGACCTAACCGGTGTTATCCTCTAAAATATTGATCGAATCCAGGTTTAATTGACTGCTTCAGTGTGTTACCACATTACTACGTGATTCAAGCACGAAAGAAACCCAGGATCTGGCCAACGAGTATGCGAAGAAGGCAAAATCATGAGCCAGATGCGCGAATATCCCAGACCTAACCCAGACCTAACCGGTGTTATCCTCTGAAATATTGATCGAAACCAGGTTTGATTGACTGCTTCAGTGTGTTACCGCATTACTGCGTGATTCAAACACGAAAAAAACCCAGGATCTGGCCAACAAGTATGCGTAGAAGGCAAAATCATGAGCCAGATGCGGGCATATCCCAGACCTAACCCAGACCTAACCTGTGTTATCCTCTAAAATACTGTCCGAATCCAGGTTTAATGGATTGTTTCTGTGTCGTACCACATTACCACCTGATTCAAACCCGAAAAAACACAGGATCTAGCCAACAAGTTTGCGAAAAAGGTGAAAGTATAAGCCAGATGCGGGCATAACCCAGACCTAACCCAGACCTAACCGGTGTTATCCTCTAAAATATTGATCGAAACCAGGTTTAATTCACTGCTTCAGTGTGTTACCACATTCCTACGTGATTCAAACACGAAAAAAACCCAGGATCTGGCCAACAAGTATGCGAAGAAGGCAAAATCATGAGCCAGATGCGGGCATATCCCGGACCTAACCCAGACCTAACCGGTGTTATCCTCTAAAATATTGATCGAATCCAGGTTTAATTGACTGCTCCAGTGTGTTACCACATTCCTACGTGATTCAAACACGAAAAAAACCCAGGATCTGGCCAACCAGTATGCGAAGAAGGCAAAATCATGAGCCAGATGCGGGCATATCCCGGACCTAACCCAGACCTAACCGGTGTTATCCTCTGAAATATTGATCGAAACCAGGTTTGATTGACTGCTTCAGTGTGTTACCGCATTACTGCGTGATTCAAACACGAAAAAAACCCAGGATCTGGCCAACAAGTATGCGTAGAAGGCAAAATCATGAGCCGGATGCGGGCATAACCCAGACCTAACCCAGACCTAACCGGTGTTATCCTCTGAAATATTGATCGAAACCAGGTTTGATTGACTGCTTCAGTGTGTTACCGCATTACTGCGTGATTCAAACACGAAAAAAACCCAGGATCTGGCCAACAACTATGCGTAGAAGGCAAAATCATGAGCCGGATGCGGGCATAACCCAGACCTAACCCAGACCTAACCGGTGTTATCCTCTAAAATATTGATCGAATCCAGGTTTAATTGACTGCTTCAGTGTGGTACCACATTACTACGTGATTCAAACACGGAAAAAACCCAGGATCTGGCCAACAAGTTTGCGAAAAAGGCGAAAGTATAAGCCAGATGCGCGCATATACCAGACCTAACCCAGACCTAACCGGTGTTGTCCTCTAAAATATTGATCGAATCCAGGTTTAATTGACTGCTTCAGTGTGGTACCACATTAGTACGTGATTCAAACACGGAAAAAACCCAGGATCTGGCCAACAAGTTTGCGAAAAAGGCGAAAGTATAAGCCAGATGCGCGCATATACCAGACCTAACCCAGACCTAACCGGTGTTGTCCTCTAAAATATTGATCGAAACCAGGTTTAATTGACTGCTTCAGTGTGTTACCACATTACTACGTCATTCAAACACGAAAAAAACCCAGGATCTGGCCATCAAGTATGCGAAGAAGGCAAAATCATGAGCCAGATGCGCGCATATCCCAGACCTAACCCAGACCTAACCGGTTTTATCCTCTAAAATATTGATCGAAACCAGGGTTAATTGACTGCTTCATTGTGTTACCACATTACTACGTGATTCAATCACGAAATAAACCCAGGATCTGGCCATCAAGTATGCGAAGAAGGCAAAATCATTAGCCAGATGCGCGCATATCCCAGTACTAAACCAGACCTAACCGGTGTTATCCTCCAAAATATTCATCGAAACCAGGTTTAATTGACTGCCTCAGTGTGGTACAACATTACTACGTGATTCAAACACGAAAAAAACCCAGGATCTGGCCAACAAGTTTGCGAAAAAGGCAAAATCATGAGCCAGATGCGCGCATATCCCAGACCTAACACAGACCTAACCGGTGTTATCCTCTAAAATACTGTCCGAATCCAGGTTTAATGGATTGTTTCTGTGTCGTACCACATTACCACCTGATACAAACCCGAAAAAACCCAGGATCTAGCCAACAAGTTTGCGAAAAAGGCGAAAGTATAAGCCAGATGCGGGCATAACCCAGACCTAACCCAGACCTAACCGGTGTTATCCTCTAAAATATTGATCGAAACCAGGTTTAATTGACTGCTTCAGTGTGTTACCGCATTACTGCGTGATTCAAACACGAAAAAAACCCAGGATCTGGCCAACAAGTATGCGAACAATGCAAAATCATGAGCCAGGTGCGGACATAACCCAGACGAAATCCAGGCCTAACCGGTGTTATCCTCTAAAATATTGATCGAATCCAGGTTTAATTGACTGCTTCAGTGTGTTACCACATTACTACGTGATTCAAGCACGAAAAAAACCCAGGATCTGGCCAACAAGTATGCGTAGAAGGCAAAATCATGAGCCAGATGCGGGCATAACCCAGACCTAACCCAGACCTAACCGGTGTTATCCTCTAAAATATTGATCGAATCCAGGTTTAATTGACTGCTTCAGTGTGTTACCACATTACTACGTGATTCAAGCACGAAAAAAACCCAGGATCTGGCCAACGAGTATGCGAAGAAGGCAAAATCATGAGCCAGATGCGCGAATATCCCAGACCTAACCCAGACCTAACCGGTGTTATCCTCTGAAATATTGATCGAAACCAGGTTTGATTGACTGCTTCAGTGTGTTACCGCATTACTGCGTGATTCAAACACGAAAAAAACCCAGGATCTGGCCAACAAGTATGCGTAGAAGGCAAAATCATGAGCCGGATGCGGGCATAACCCAGACCTAACCCAGACCTAACCGGTGTTATCCTCTGAAATATTGATCGAAACCAGGTTTGATTGACTGCTTCAGTGTGTTACCGCATTACTGCGTGATTCAAACACGAAAAAAACCCAGGATCTGGCCAACAAGTATGCGAAGAAGGCAAAATCATGAGCCAGATGCGGGCATATCCCGGACCTAACCCAGACCTAACCGGTGTTATCCTCTGAAATATTGATCGAAACCAGGTTTAATTGACTGCTTCAGTGTGTTACCACATTCCTACGTGATTCAAACACGAAAAAAACCCAGGATCTGGCCAACAAGTATGCGAACAAGGTAAAATCACGAGGCAGATGCGGGTATAACCCAGACCTAAGCCAGACCTAACCGGTGTTATCCTCTAAAATACTGAGCGAAACGAGGTTTAATTGACTGCTTCATTGTGTTACCACATTACTACGTGATTCAAACACGAAAAAAACCCAGGATCTGGCCGACAAGTATGCGAAGAAGGCAAAATCATGAGCCAGATGCGGGGATATTCCGGAACTAACCCAGACCTAACCGGTGTTATCCTCTGTAATATTGATCGAAACCAGGTTTAATTGACTGCCTCAGTGTGGTACCACATTACTACGTGATTCAAACACGGAAAAAACCCAGGATCTGGCCAACAAGTTTGCGAAAAAGGCGAAAGTATAAGCCAGATGCGCGCATATCCCAGACCTAACCCAGACCTAACCGGTGCTATTCTCTAAAATATTGATCGAAACCAGGTTTAATTGACTGCCTCAGTGTGGTACCACATTACTACGTGATTCAAATACGGAAAAAACCCAGGATCTGGCCAACAAGTATACGAAGAAGGCAAAATCATGAGCCAGATGCGGGCATAACCCAGACCTATCCCAGACCTAACCGGTGTTATCCTCTAAAATAATGTCCGAATCCAGGTTTAATGGATTGTTTCTGTGTCGTACCACATTACCACGTGATTCAATCCCGAAAAAACCCAGGATCTAGCCAACAAGTTTGCGAAAAAGGCGAAAGTATAAGCCAGATGCGCGCATATCCCAGACCTAACCCAGACCTAACCGGTGTTATCCTCTAAAATATTGATCGAAACCAGGTTTGATTTACTGCTTCAGTGTGTTACCACATTACTACGTGATTCAAACACGGAAAAAACCCAGGATCTGGCCAACAAGTTTGCGAAAAAGGCGAAAGTATAAGCCAGATGCGGGCATATCCCGGACCTAACCCAGACCTAACCGGTGTTATCCTCTAAAATATTGATCGAAACCAGGGTTAATTGATTGCTTCATTGTGTTACCACATTACTACGTGATTCAAACACGAAAAAAACCCAGGATCTGGCCATCAAGTATGCGAAGAAGGCAAAATCATGAGCCAGATGCGCGCATATCCCAGACCTTTTTTTTTTTTTTTTTTTTTTAACGTGGTGAAATCCTCATGGACACCCCGGCTCCCTGGGGGGGAGGCCGGGGTAGTGCCGGACTCTTACCGGCTAAAACACCACGGTGACCGCCTGCGCCCTTTATCTGGGGAGAGTCACGGGAACCAAACTAGCGATACTACCGTGGCTCTCCCCGTTGGCGCAACACCCTACTACGGGCCCTTCCCGGGGGAGGAGAAGCGATCCTCCTCCCAATGGGGGGCAAACTAAACTGATTGCCCCCCGGCGACGCCGCGCGGTCACACGCGACGTCGCCCCCACTCGCGCCGTTGCTACTAGCCGCGACCGGGCCCCCACCCGATCGCGACCACGGCTGCGGGGCCGGCTAACACTGCCGCCCCCGCTAGACGGGGCCCCTACCACGGGCCCCCGGTCCGGTGATGGGCTGGGTGCGAGGGGGAATGAGGGGATAAAGTCCCTCACGTCGCACCACAAACACCATCACCGACCCCTTCGCGCTCCCCCTGCCACGGGGAGCGGTGGAGGGTCTTACGGTCGGCGTCGCCGCCTGCCCCCCACCTCCTCTCGCGCCCTTTCGGCGTCCTCCTTCGCGGCCATGACCTCTTCACAAAACAAGGCCATGGCCGCCCACGCCTCCTTACTGCCGACCATCGCACGAATGACGGCCGGCAGCGAGAGGTCCGCTCCAATCGCTCTAATAAGGACACCGCGCTGCGCTGCCCACGCCGGGCAAAACTGCAGCGTGTGCTGCGCGGTGTCCTCCCTTCCCCTGCAATGATGGCACGCAGCCGTCGCCTCCCGCCCTATCCGATGCAGGTACCGACCGAAGCAACCGTGTCCGGTCAGTACCTGTGTCAGGCGGTAGGTGGGCGTACCCCAGCTACGGCCCACCCAGGCATAAAACTCTGGGCGGACCGCCGCGGCGACGCGATCATCCCGCTGGTCTGGCTTGGATAACCAGACCAGCCACCGACTATAGACGCGTCGCCACGCCTGGCTTCGGGCCCTGGCGGCCTCCTCGCCGTGCGGGTCCACACCCCGCTGGCGAAGGTCGCAGAGGTTTTGATAGACCTCTGCGTCCATTTTCGCCAGCAGGTGAAACGGTGCGGAACCCGCCAGCAAGGTGGCGGCTGTGTAGGAGATCGTGCGATAACCCCGCACGACTCTGATGGCGACCAACCTCTGTAACCGACGGAGTACAAATGCACCCCGCCGATTGGCCATCAGACCGCCGGCCCATATAGGCGCGCCATAAAGCGCCATGGACCGGACGACTCCCAAATACAGCCGCCGTGCCGCCATGTTGGGTCCCCCGAGATTGGGCATTATGCGACCTAACGCGGCCGCTGCCCTTTCAATACGGGGACCCAACCCTTCCAAATGATGCCCGAACCGCCAGTAGCTGTCGAGGGTGAGGCCCAGGTACTTCATCCGGCGCCCCACCCCGACTTGGGCTCCACCCACCCGTAGAGACGCCTGGCGCGGCACCCCTCGACCACTGACGTTACACAGCCAGATGGCCTCGGTCTTTTGGGGTGCCACGCGCAACCCCAGACGCTCTACCTCGGCGACGACTCGTGCCGTCCCTTCCTCCGCGAGGGCCACGGCCCTCCACCACGTATCCCCGCCGGCTATCACCAGGGTGTCGTCGGCATAACAAACCAACGACACGCCGACGGGGAGGTCAGCCCGCAGCACCGCGTCATACGCCAAGTTCCACAGGAGCGGCCCGAGGACCGACCCCTGTGGAACGCCGCGGTGCACCGCTCTCTGCTCCATCCCGTTCCGACCCGGATATTGGACTACCCTGCCCCGCAGATAGTCCCCGATCAGTCGACACAGATAGGCGGGCACCCGGTGGTACTGGAGTGCCCGACCTATCGCCCCCCAGGAGACGGTGTTAAAGGCGTTGGCTATGTCCAACGAGACTGCCAACGCCACACCCCCCCGGGAGACTGCCGATTCCGCCAGGGTCCGCACGGTCGCTATGGCGTCGACAGTGGAGCGGCCCCGGCGAAAGCCGAACTGTCGGTCGGCCAGATCAGGGCCGACGCGGGACAGATGCCCCTCGAGACGGGATACAATGACCCGCTCGAGGAGTTTCCCAGCCTCGTCCAACAGACAAATGGGTCGGAACGCGGATGGAGAATCCGCGGGCTTCCCTGGCTTGTGGAGGAGGACCAACCTCGCCACCTTCCATATGGGGGGGAACTGACCTGTCTGGAGGCACGCGTCGAAGACGCGTATCAACCCGCCACCCAAAACGCCCACCGCTACTGCCCAGGCCTGGCCGGGTATGCCGTCCGGTCCTGGCGCCGTCTTCTTGGCAGCCATTCTCCGGACGGCCCTAGCTAGCTCCTCCTCGGAGACCCCCAGTTCGTCGGACCACCAAGGCGGGTGATCCGGCTGTGGCTCGGGGGGATGCAGGAACGCCTCTCCCCCAGCGGGGAAGAGGACGCGCATAGTTTCCCCGAGCAGCTGGGGGTCGAGGCTCTCTGTGATCGGGGGCGCCCATGATCGCATCTTCCCTACGACCATATGATAAGGGCGCCCCCATGGATTTGCATCCAGAGACCCGAGGAGCTCCGTCCATGCTTGGGCTTTCGCGGTCGCGATGGCCCGGCGGAGGGTTCTTCGCGCCAGGGAAAATTCCCCGCGCAACCCCACCACCTCTGCCTCCGTCGCCCCGCGCCGTCTCCTGGCGCGGGTGTACCGGCGTCGGGCGACAACGCACCGAGTGCGTAAATCCTCGATCTCGCCCGACCACCAGTACACGGACCCCCCTCGGCTCGGGGCGGTGGCCCGGGGCATGACTGCGTCACACAACGACGTCATAGTCTCCCGGAACCAACGCGCCCCGGCAGATGGATTGCCGAGGGTCCGGCGTGGCATCTCCTGCCATGCCACAACGGAGGCTGCCATCGCAAGGGCGTCCGGGTCCAGCCTCTTGGCGGACCAGCGTGGCGCCGGGTGTGCATCCCTGTCCGGTTGGCGGGGTCCATTTAAGCCGGGGGTCGCGGATACGGAAAACGTAATGTAGAGGTGGTCGCTTAACGTGGCCACCTCTTCCGCGACCCTCCAGTCGGACACACGGCGTGCTATGGCGGGGCTCCCCAACGATATGTCGACGATCGACTCGCCCCGCGCGTGCACGCACGTGCTCACGGCCCCTTGATTCAAAACTACGAGGCCGTGACCCGCCGCCCATTCGAGCATCGCGTCGCCCTTCACGGTCGTCCTGGGGCAGCCCCAGGCTGCAGCGTGGGCATTAAAATCGCCCAGGACGAGTACCCCACTGGCGAGATGTGGGGAGATGCATCTCCCCACCTCGTCGAGGTACGCCTCAAATTCGCTGAGGCCCATAGCGGGCGACGCGTAACACCCGGCAACCACGAGTTCCCCCCACTTCACCGCCACAAAACCGTGGCCCCTCCCCACTACGGGGCACGGCAACGTGCCGCGCCCGTACTGCCAGGTGATCGCCGAGACCCCGTTAAGGTCCCCCACCCAAGCGGGGTGTTTGGGGACACGGTAGGGCTCGGCGATCACGGCCATCCCGATGTTCCACTGCCGGAGGGTTTGGAGCATGAGATCCTGAGCCCCCCGGCAGTGGTTCAAATTTACCTGGAGGAGGCGTTGAGACATTATCGGGTCTCACCCGCGGCCTCCTCCAGGCCTCCCCTTCCAGTGCTTATGGACGCCTCTGTGCGCCCCGGATCTTTGCCGCCGTACGAGGCCATCACCCCCCGACTAAGGGGCTCTGACCCGCACGGCGGCTGGGATGTCGATTGGAGTGGGGACTCTGCAGGGCCACCCCCGGACAAAATGCATTCCGACATCGTGGAGGTGGTGGGCGCCGAGTCGCAAGGCGCCACATCCACCTCCATCATCTCCGTCACTGTCTGCGGGGCGGTCACTCCCGCCACCACCACCCCTCCCGTCACAACAGAGGCTGGGGCGGGTATAGCACCCGACACCACAGCTGGGGACGGCTGGGTACAAGCCGCCCCTTGGACCTCCATCGCGACGGGCACCGGCGCCGGCTCAACACCAGCCGGCACCGTGGGTGGGGTCACACTCGACCCTTTCGCCTTCTTCCCCTTGCGTTTGGGGGGACGGCACGCCGCCCCACCCATGCGGTGATCCGCTGGCCGCCCCAAGCCCACACAAAGGGGGCATTTAGGGGCGGCCGTGCACTCTCGTGCGGTGTGGGAGGCCCCTCCGCAGCGGTAACAGAGGCCGCTGCGATCGACAGTGCTGGTGCACCGCTGCCGGACATGTCCGAACTCCAGGCAACGGTGGCACTGCAGCGGCCTCGCTGCGAGTACTGCCAGCCGGGCCTCGAAGAAGCCGACCATTAATCGGCCGGACTTCGCGAGCTTGGTTGCGGCGCGAAGGGGACAGCGGGCCCAGGCAGTAAACAT
The DNA here is from genome assembly GCF_051014445.1 of Colletes latitarsis. Taxonomy (NCBI): domain Eukaryota; kingdom Metazoa; phylum Arthropoda; class Insecta; order Hymenoptera; family Colletidae; genus Colletes; species Colletes latitarsis. The sequence continues at coordinate 1,658,525 of NW_027488380.1, read as the reverse complement.
GCCCGAGCTGTCCCGGCGGAGGTCACCAACGTTTACCTCCGCAGCGCCGCAACCCCCGGCTGTGGCAAGGGCCTCCCTGACAGCCGCATATCCCAGACCTAACCCAGACCTAACCGGTTTTATCCTCTAAAATATTGATCGAAACCAGGGTTAATTGACTGCTTCATTGTGTTACCACATTACTACGTGATTCAATCACGAAATAAACCCAGGATCTGGCCATCAAGTATGCGAAGAAGGCAAAATCATTAGCCAGATGCGCGCATATCACAGTACTAAACCAGACCTAACCGGTGTTATCCTCCAAAATATTCATCGAAACCAGGTTTAATTGACTGCCTCAGTGTGGTACAACATTACTACGTGATTCAAACACGAAAAAAACCCAGGATCTGGCCAACAAGTTTGCGAAAAAGGCAAAATCATGAGCCAGATGCGCGCATATCCCAGACCTAACACAGACCTAACCGGTGTTATCCTCTAAAATACTGTCCGAATCCAGGTTTAATGGATTGTTTCTGTGTCGTACCACATTACCACCTGATTCAAACCCGAAAAAACCCAGGATCTAGCCAACAAGTTTGCGAAAAAGGCGAAAGTATAAGCCAGATGCGGGCATAACCCAGACCTAACCCAGACCTAACCGGTGTTATCCTCTAAAATATTGATCGAAACCAGGTTTAATTGACTGCTTCAGTGTGTTACCGCATTACTGCGTGATTCAAACACGAAAAAAACCCAGGATCTGGCCAACAAGTATGCGAAGAAGGCAAAATCATGAGCCAGATGCGGGCATAGCCCAGACCTAACCCAGACCTAACCGGTGTTATCCTCTAAAATATTGATCGAAACCAGGGTTAATTGACTGCTTCATTGTGTTACCACATTACTACGTGATTCAAACACGAAAAAAACCCAGGATCTGGCCATCAAGTATGCGAAGAAGGCAAAATCATGAGCGAGATGCGGGCATATCCCAGACCTAACCCAGACCTAACCGGTGTTATACTCCAAAATATTCATCGAAACCAGGTTTAATTGACTGCCTCAGTGTGGTACAACATTACTACGTGATTCAAACACGAAAAAAACCCAGGATCTGGCCAACAAGTATGCGAAGAAGGCAAAATCATTAGCCAGATGCGCGCATATCCCAGACCTAACCCAGACCTAACCGGTGTTATCCTCCAAAATATTCATCGAAACCAGGTTTAATTGACTGCCTCAGAGTGGTACAACATTACTACGTGATTCAAACACGAAAAAAACCCAGGATCTGGCCAACAAGTTTGCGAAAAAGGCAAAATCATGAGCCAGATGCGCGCATATCCCAGACCTAACACAGACCTAACCGGTGTTATCCTCTAAAATACTGTCCGAATCCAGGTTTAATGGATTGTTTCTGTGTCGTACCACATTACCACCTGATTCAAACCCGAAAAAACCCAGGATCTAGCCAACAAGTTTGCGAAAAAGGCGAAAGTATAAGCCAGATGCGGGCATAACCCAGACCTAACCCAGACCTAACCGGTGTTTCCTCTAAAATATTGATCGAAACCAGGTTTAATTGACTGCTTCAGTGTGTTACCGCATTACTGCGTGATTCAAACACGAAAAAAACCCAGGATCTGGCCAACAAGTATGCGAACAAGGCAAAATCATGAGCCAGGTGCGGACATAACCCAGACGAAATCCTGGCCTAACCGGTGTTATCCTCTAAAATATTGATCGAATCCAGGTTTAATTGACTGCTTCAGTGTGTTACCACATTACTACGTGATTCAAGCACGAAAAAAACCCAGGATCTGGCCAACAAGTATGCGTAGAAGGCAAAATCATGAGCCAGATGCGGGCATAACCCAGACCTAACCCAGACCTAACCGGTGTTATCCTCTAAAATATTGATCGAATCCAGGTTTAATTGACTGCTTCAGTGTGTTACCACATTACTACGTGATTCAAGCACGAAAAAAACCCAGGATCTGGCCAACGAGTATGCGAAGAAGGCAAAATCATGAGCCAGATGCGGGTATAACCCAGACCTTACCCAGACCTAACCGGTGTTATCCTCTAAAATATTGATCGAATCCAGGTTTAATTGACTGCTTCAGTGTGTTACCACATTACTACGTGATTCAAGCACGAAGAAAACCCAGGATCTGGCCAACGAGTATGCGAAGAAGGCAAAATCATGAGCCAGATGCGGGTATAACCCAGACCTTACCCAGACCTAACCGGTGTTATCCTCTAAAATATTGATCGAAACCAGGTTTAATTGACTGCTTCATTGTGTTACCACATTACTACGTGATTCAAACACGAAAAAAACCCAGGATCTGGCCAACAAGTATGCGAAGAAGGCAAAATCATGAGCCAGATGCGGGCATATCCCGGACCTAACCCAGACCTAACCGGTGTTATCCTCTGAAATATTGATCGAAACCAGGTTTAATTGACTGCTTCAGTGTGTTACCACATTCCAACGCGATTCAAACACGAAAAAAACCCAGGATCTGGCCAACAAGTTTGCGAAAAAGGCGAAAGTATAAGCCAGATGCGCGCATATCCCAGACCTAACCCAGACCTAACCGGTGCTATTCTCTAAAATATTGATCGAAACCAGGTTTAATTGACTGCCTCAGTGTGGTACCACATTACTACGTGATTCAAACACGGAAAAAACCCAGGATCTGGCCAACAAGTATACGAAGAAGGCAAAATCATGAGCCAGATGCGGGCATAACCCAGACCTATCCCAGACCTAACCGGTGTTATCCTCTAAAATAATGTCCGAATCCAGGTTTAATGGATTGTTTCTGTCGTACCACATTACCACGTGATTCAATCCCGAAAAAACCCAGGATCTAGCCAACAAGTTTGCGAAAAAGGCGAAAGTATAAGCCAGATGCGCGCATATCCCAGACCTAACCCAGACCTAACCGGTGTTATCCTCTAAAATATTGATCGAAACCAGGTTTGATTTACTGCTTCAGTGTGTTACCACATTACTACGTGATTCAAACACGGAAAAAACCCAGGATCTGGCCAACAAGTTTGCGAAAAAGGCGAAAGTATAAGCCAGATGCGGGCATATCCCGGACCTAACCCAGACCTAACCGGTGTTATCCTCTAAAATATTGATCGAAACCAGGGTTAATTGATTGCTTCATTGTGTTACCACATTACTACGTGATTCAAACACGAAAAAAACCCAGGATCTGGCCATCAAGTATGCGAAGAAGGCAAAATCATGAGCCAGATGCGCGCATATCCCAGACCTAACCCAGACCTAACCGGTTTTATCCTCTAAAATATTGATCGAAACCAGGGTTAATTGACTGCTTCATTGTGTTACCACATTACTACGTGATTCAATCACGAAATAAACCCAGGATCTGGCCATCAAGTATGCGAAGAAGGCAAAATCATTAGCCAGATGCGCGCATATCACAGTACTAAACCAGACCTAACCGGTGTTATCCTCCAAAATATTCATCGAAACCAGGTTTAATTGACTGCCTCAGTGTGGTACAACATTACTACGTGATTCAAACACGAAAAAAACCCAGGATCTGGCCAACAAGTTTGCGAAAAAGGCAAAATCATGAGCCAGATGCGCGCATATCCCAGACCTAACACAGACCTAACCGGTGTTATCCTCTAAAATACTGTCCGAATCCAGGTTTAATGGATTGTTTCTGTGTCGTACCACATTACCACCTGATTCAAACCCGAAAAAACCCAGGATCTAGCCAACAAGTTTGCGAAAAAGGCGAAAGTATAAGCCAGATGCGCGCATATCCCAGACCTAACCCAGACCTAACCGGTGCTATTCTCTAAAATATTGATCGAAACCAGGTTTAATTGACTGCCTCAGTGTGGTACCACATTACTACGTGATTCAAACACGGAAAAAACCCAGGATCTGGCCAACAAGTATACGAAGAAGGCAAAATCATGAGCCAGATGCGGGCATAACCCAGACCTATCCCAGACCTAACCGGTGTTATCCTCTAAAATAATGTCCGAATCCAGGTTTAATGGATTGTTTCTGTCGTACCACATTACCACGTGATTCAATCCCGAAAAAACCCAGGATCTAGCCAACAAGTTTGCGAAAACGGCGAAAGTATAAGCCAGATGCGCGCATATCCCAGACCTAACCCAGACCTAACCGGTGTTATCCTCTAAAATATTCATCGAAACCAGGTTTGATTTACTGCTTCAGTGTGTTACCACATTACTACGTGATTCAAACACGGAAAAAACCCAGGATCTGGCCAACAAGTTTGCGAAAAAGGCGAAAGTATAAGCCAGATGCGGGCATATCCCGGACCTAACCCAGACCTAACCGGTGTTATCCTCTAAAATATTGATCGAAACCAGGGTTAATTGATTGCTTCATTGTGTTACCACATTACTACGTGATTCAAACACGAAAAAAACCCAGGATCTGGCCATCAAGTATGCGAAGAAGGCAAAATCATGAGCCAGATGCGCGCATATCCCAGACCTAACCCAGACCTAACCGGTTTTATCCTCTAAAATATTGATCGAAACCAGGGTTAATTGACTGCTTCATTGTGTTACCACATTACTACGTGATTCAATCACGAAATAAACCCAGGATCTGGCCATCAAGTATGCGAAGAAGGCAAAATCATTAGCCAGATGCGCGCATATCACAGTACTAAACCAGACCTAACCGGTGTTATCCTCCAAAATATTCATCGAAACCAGGTTTAATTGACTGCCTCAGTGTGGTACAACATTACTACGTGATTCAAACACGAAAAAAACCCAGGATCTGGCCAACAAGTTTGCGAAAAAGGCAAAATCATGAGCCAGATGCGCGCATATCCCAGACCTAACACAGACCTAACCGGTGTTATCCTCTAAAATACTGTCCGAATCCAGGTTTAATGGATTGTTTCTGTGTCGTACCACATTACCACCTGATTCAAACCCGAAAAAACCCAGGATCTAGCCAACAAGTTTGCGAAAAAGGCGAAAGTATAAGCCAGATGCGGGCATAACCCAGACCTAACCCAGACCTAACCGGTGTTATCCTCTAAAATATTGCTCGAAACCAGGTTTAATTGACTGCTTCAGTGTGTTACCGCATTACTGCGTGATTCAAACACGAAAAAAACCCAGGATCTGGCCAACAAGTATGCGAACAAGGCAAAATCATGAGCCAGGTGCGGACATAACCCAGACGAAATCCTGGCCTAACCGGTGTTATCCTCTAAAATATTGATCGAAACCAGGGTTAATTGATTGCTTCATTGTGTTACCACATTACTACGTGATTCAAACACGAAAAAAACCCAGGATCTGGCCATCAAGTATGCGAAGAAGGCAAAATCATGAGCCAGATGCGCGCATATCCCAGACCTAACCCAGACCTAACCGGTTTTATCCTCTAAAATATTGATCGAATCCAGGTTTAATTGACTGCTTCAGTGTGTTACCACATTCCTACGTGATTCAAACACGAAAAAAACCCAGGATCTGGCCAACAAGTATGCGAAGAAGGCAAAATCCTGAGCCAGATGCGGGCATAACCCAGACCTAACCCAGACCTAACCGGTGTTATCCTCCAAAATATTGATCGAAACCAGGGTTAATTGACTGCTTCATTGTGTTACCACATTACTACGTGATTCAAACACGAAAAAAACCCAGGATCTGGCCAACAAGTATGCGAAGAAGGCAAAATCATGAGCCAGATGCGGGCATATCCCGGACCTAACCCAGACCTAACCGGTGTTGTCCTCTGAAATATTGATCGAAACCAGGTTTAATTGACTGCTTCAGTGTGTTACCACATTCCTACGTGATTCAAACACGAAAAAAACCCAGGATATGGCCAACAAGTTTGCGAAGAAGGCAAAATCACGAGCCAGATGCGGGTATAACCCAGACCTAAGCCAGACCTAACCGGTGTTATCCTCTAAAATACTGAGCGAAACGAGGTTTAATTGACTGCTTCATTGTGTGACCACATTACTACGTGATTCAAACACGAAAAAAAGCCAGGATCTGGCCGACAAGTATGCGAAGAAGGCAAAATCATGAGCCAGATGCGGGGATATTCCGGAACTAACCCAGACCTAACCGGTGTTATCCTCTGTAATATTGATCGAAACCAGGTTTAATTGACTGCCTCAGTGTGGTACCACATTACTACGTGATTCAAACACGGAAAAAACCCAGGATCTGGCCAACAAGTTTGCGAAAAAGGCGAAAGTATAAGCCAGATGCGCGCATATACCAGACCTAACCCACACCTAACCGGTGTTGTCCTCTAAAATATTGATCGAAACCAGGTTTAATTGACTGCTTCAGTGTGTTACCACATTACTACGTGATTCAAACACGAAAAAAACCCAGGATCTGGCCAACAAGTTTGCGAAAAAGGCGAAAGTATAAGCCAGATGCGCGCATATCCCAGACCTAACCCAGACCTAACCGGTGCTATTCTCTAAAATATTGATCGAAACCAGGTTTAATTGACTGCCTCAGTGTGGTACCACATTACTACGTGATTCAAACACGGAAAAAACCCAGGATCTGGCCAGCAAGTATACGAAGAAGGCAAAATCATGAGCCAGATGCGGGCATAACCCAGACCTATCCCAGACCTAACCGGTGTTATCCTCTAAAATAATGTCCGAATCCAGGTTTAATGGATTGTTTCTGTGTCGTACCACATTACCACGTGATTCAATCCCGAAAAAACCCAGGATCTAGCCAACAAGTTTGCGAAAAAGGCGAAAGTATAAGCCAGATGCGCGCATATCCCAGACCTAACCCAGACCTAACCGGTGTTATCCTCTAAAATATTGATCGAAACCAGGTTTGATTTACTGCTTCAGTGTGTTACCACATTACTACGTGATTCAAACACGGAAAAAACCCAGGATCTGGCCAACAAGTTTGCGAAAAAGGCGAAAGTATAAGCCAGATGCGGGCATATCCCGGACCTAACCCAGACCTAACCGGTGTTATCCTCTAAAATATTGATCGAAACCAGGGTTAATTGATTGCTTCATTGTGTTACCACATTACTACGTGATTCAAACACGAAAAAAACCCAGGATCTGGCCATCAAGTATGCGAAGAAGGCAAAATCATGAGCCAGATGCGCGCATATCCCAGACCTAACCCAGACCTAACCGGTTTTATCCTCTAAAATATTGATCGAAACCAGGGTTAATTGACTGCTTCATTGTGTTACCACATTACTACGTGATTCAATCACGAAATAAACCCAGGATCTGGCCATCAAGTATGCGAAGAAGGCAAAATCATTAGCCAGATGCGCGCATATCCCAGTACTAAACCAGACCTAACCGGTGTTATCCTCCAATATATTCATCGAAACCAGGTTTAATTGACTGCCTCAGTGTGGTACAACATTACTACGTGATTCAAACACGAAAAAAACCCAGGATCTGGCCAACAAGTTTGCGAAAAAGGCAAAATCATGAGCCAGATGCGCGCATATCCCAGACCTAACACAGACCTAACCGGTGTTATCCTCTAAAATACTGTCCGAATCCAGGTTTAATGGATTGTTTCTGTGTCGTACCACATTACCACCTGATTCAAACCCGAAAAAACCCAGGATCTAGCCAACAAGTTTGCGAAAAAGGCGAAAGTATAAGCCAGATGCGGGCATAACCCAGACTAACCCAGACCTAACCGGTGTTATCCTCTAAAATATTGATCGAAACCAGGTTTAATTGACTGCTTCAGTGTGTTACCGCATTACTGCGTGATTCAAACACGAAAAAAACCCAGGATCTGGCCAACAAGTATGCGAACAAGGCAAAATCATGAGCCAGGTGCGGACATAACCCAGACGAAATCCTGGCCTAACCGGTGTTATCCTCTAAAATACTGAGCGAAACGAGGTTTAATTGACTGCTTCATTGTGTGACCACATTACTACGTGATTCAAACACGAAAAAAAGCCAGGATCTGGCCGACAAGTATGCGAAGAAGGCAAAATCATGAGCCAGATGCGGGGATATTCCGGAACTAACCCAGACCTAACCGGTGTTATCCTCTGTAATATTGATCGAAACCAGGATTAATTGACTGCCTCAGTGTGGTACCACATTACTACGTGATTCAAACACGGAAAAAACCCAGGATCTGGCCAACAAGTTTGCGAAAAAGGCGAAAGTATAAGCCAGATGCGCGCATATACCAGACCTAACCCAGACCTAACCGGTGTTGTCCTCTAAAATATTGATCGAAACCAGGTTTAATTGACTGCTTCAGTGTGTTACCACATTACTACGTGATTCAAACACGAAAAAAACCCAGGATCTGGCCAACAAGTTTGCGAAAAAGGCGAAAGTATAAGCCAGATGCGCGCATATCCCAGACCTAACCCAGACCTAACCGGTGCTATTCTCTAAAATATTGATCGAAACCAGGTTTAATTGACTGCCTCAGTGTGGTACCACATTACTACGTGATTCAAACACGGAAAAAACCCAGGATCTGGCCAACAAGTATACGAAGAAGGCAAAATCATGAGCCAGATGCGGGCATAACCCAGACCTATCCCAGACCTAACCGGTGTTATCCTCTAAAATAATGTCCGAATCCAGGTTTAATGGATTGTTTCTGTCGTACCACATTACCACGTGATTCAATCCCGAAAAAACCCAGGATCTAGCCAACAAGTTTGCGAAAAAGGCGAAAGTATAAGCCAGATGCGCGCATATCCCAGACCTAACCCAGACCTAACCGGTGTTATCCTCTAAAATATTCATCGAAACCAGGTTTGATTTACTGCTTCAGTGTGTTACCACATTACTACGTGATTCAAACACGGAAAAAACCCAGGATCTGGCCAACAAGTTTGCGAAAAAGGCGAAAGTATAAGCCAGATGCGGGCATATCCCGGACCTAACCCAGACCTAACCGGTGTTATCCTCTAAAATATTGATCGAAACCAGGGTTAATTGATTGCTTCATTGTGTTACCACATTACTACGTGATTCAAACACGAAAAAAACCCAGGATCTGGCCAACAAGTATGCGAACAAGGCAAAATCATGAGCCAGGTGCGGCCATAACCCAGACGAAATCCTGGCCTAACCGGTGTTATCCTCTAAAATATTGATCGAATCCAGGTTTAATTGACTGCTTCAGTGTGTTACCACATTACTACGTGATTCAAGCACGAAAAAAACCCAGGATCTGGCCAACAAGTATGCGTAGAAGGCAAAATCATGAGCCAGATGCGGGCATAACCCAGACCTAACCCAGACCTAACCGGTGTTATCCTCTAAAATATTGATCGAAACCAGGTTTAATTGACTGCTTCAGTGTGTTACCACATTACTACGTGATTCAAGCACGAAAAAAACCCAGGATCTGGCCAACGAGTATGCGAAGAAGGCAAAATCATGAGCCAGATGCGCGCATATCCCAGACCTAACACAGACCTAACCGGTGTTATCCTCTAAAATACTGTCCGAATCCAGGTTTAATGGATTGTTTCTGTGTCGTACCACATTACCACCTGATTCAAACCCGAAAAAACCCAGGATCTAGCCAACAAGTTTGCGAAAAAGGCGAAAGTATAAGCCAGATGCGGGCATAACCCAGACCTAACCCAGACCTAACCGGTGTTATCCTCTAAAATATTGCTCGAAACCAGGTTTAATTGACTGCTTCAGTGTGTTACCGCATTACTGCGTGATTCAAACACGAAAAAAACCCGGGATCTGGCCAACAAGTATGCGAACAAGGCAAAATCATGAGCCAGGTGCGGACATAACCCAGACGAAATCCTGGCCTAACCGGTGTTATCCTCTAAAATATTGATCGAAACCAGGGTTAATTGATTGCTTCATTGTGTTACCACATTACTACGTGATTCAAACACGAAAAAAACCCAGGATCTGGCCATCAAGTATACGAAGAAGGCAAAATCATGAGCCAGATGCGCGCATATCCCAGACCTAACCCAGACCTAACCGGTTTTATCCTCTAAAATATTGATCGAAACCAGGGTTAATTGACTGCTTCATTGTGTTACCACATTACTACGTGATTCAATCACGAAATAAACCCAGGATCTGGCCATCAAGTATGCGAAGAAGGCAAAATCATTAGCCAGATGCGCGCATATCCCAGACCTAACCCAGACCTAACCGGTGTTATCCTCCAAAATATTCATCGAAACCAGGTTTAATTGACTGCCTCAGTGTGGTACAACATTACTACGTGATTCAAACACGAAAAAAACCCAGGATCTGGCCAACAAGTTTGCGAAAAAGGTAAAATCATGAGCCAGATGCGCGCATATCCCAGACCTAACACAGACCTAACCGGTGTTATCCTCTAAAATACTGTCCGAATCCAGGTTTAATGGATTGTTTCTGTGTCGTACCACATTACCACCTGATTCAAACCCGAAACAACCCAGGATCTAGCCAACAAGTTTGCGAAAAAGGCGAAAGTATAAGCCAGATGCGGGCATAACCCAGACCTAACCCAGACCTAACCGGTGTTATCCTCTAAAATATTGATCGAAACCAGGTTTAATTGACTGCTTCAGTGTGTTACCGCATTACTGCGTGATTCAAACACGAAAAAAACCCAGGATCTGGCCAACAAGTATGCGAACAAGGCAAAATCATGAGCCAGGTGCGGACATAACCCAGACGAAATCCTGGCCTAACCGGTGTTATCCTCTAAAATATTGATCGAATCCAGGTTTAATTGACTGCTTCAGTGTGTTACCACATTACTACGTGATTCAAGCACGAAAAAAACCCAGGATCTGGCCAACAAGTATGCGTAGAAGGCAAAATCATGAGCCAGATGCGGGCATAACCCAGACCTAACCCAGACCTAACCGGTGTTATCCTCTAAAATATTGATCGAATCCAGGTTTAATTGACTGCTTCAGTGTGTTACCACATTACTACGTGATTCAAGCACGAAAAAAACCCAGGATCTGGCCAACGAGTATGCGAAGAAGGCAAAATCATGAGCCAGATGCGGGTATAACCCAGACCTTACCCAGACCTAACCGGTGTTATCCTCTAAAATATTGATCGAAACCAGGTTTAATTGACTGCTTCAGTGTGTTACCACATTCCTACGTGATTCAAACACGGAAAAAACCCAGGATCTGGCCAACAAGTATGCGAAGAAGGCAAAATCCTGAGCCAGATGCGGGCATAACCCAGACCTAACCCAGACCTAACCGGTGTTATCCTCTAAAATAATGTCCGAATCCAGGTTTAATGGATTGTTTCTGTGTCGTACCACATTACCACGTGATTCAATCCCGAAAAAACCCAGGATCTAGCCAACAAGTTTGCGAAAAAGGCGAAAGTATAAGCCAGATGCGCGCATATCCCAGACCTAACCCAGACCTAACCGGTGTTATCCTCTAAAATATTGATCGAAACCAGGTTTGATTTACTGCTTCAGTGTGTTACCACATTACTACGTGATTCAAACACGGAAAAAACCCAGGATCTGGCCAACAAGTTTGCGAAAAAGGCGAAAGTATAAGCCAGATGCGGGCATATCCCGGACCTAACCCAGACCTAACCGGTGTTATCCTCTAAAATATTGATCGAAACCAGGGTTAATTGATTGCTTCATTGTGTTACCACATTACTACGTGATTCAAACACGAAAAAAACCCAGGATCTGGCCATCAAGTATGCGAAGAAGGCAAAATCATGAGCCAGATGCGCGCATATCCCAGACCTAACCCAGACCTAACCGGTTTTATCCTCTAAAATATTGATCGAAACCAGGGTTAATTGACTGCTTCATTGTGTTACCACATTACTACGTGATTCAATCACGAAATAAACCCAGGATCTGGCCATCAAGTATGCGAAGAAGGCAAAATCATTAGCCAGATGCGCGCATATCCCAGTACTAAACCAGACCTAACCGGTGTTATCCTCCAATATATTCATCGAAACCAGGTTTAATTGACTGCCTCAGTGTGGTACAACATTACTACGTGATTCAAACACGAAAAAAACCCAGGATCTGGCCAACAAGTTTGCGAAAAAGGCAAAATCATGAGCCAGATGCGCGCATATCCCAGACCTAACACAGACCTAACCGGTGTTATCCTCTAAAATACTGTCCGAATCCAGGTTTAATGGATTGTTTCTGTGTCGTACCACATTACCACCTGATTCAAACCCGAAAAAACCCAGGATCTAGCCAACAAGTTTGCGAAAAAGGCGAAAGTATAAGCCAGATGCGGGCATAACCCAGACTAACCCAGACCTAACCGGTGTTATCCTCTAAAATATTGATCGAAACCAGGTTTAATTGACTGCTTCAGTGTGTTACCGCATTACTGCGTGATTCAAACACGAAAAAAACCCAGGATCTGGCCAACAAGTATGCGAACAAGGCAAAATCATGAGCCAGGTGCGGACATAACCCAGACGAAATCCTGGCCTAACCGGTGTTATCCTCTAAAATATTGATCGAAACCAGGGTTAATTGATTGCTTCATTGTGTTACCACATTACTACGTGATTCAAACACGAAAAAAACCCAGGATCTGGCCATCAAGTATGCGAAGAAGGCAAAATCATGAGCCAGATGCGCGCATATCCCAGACCTAACCCAGACCTAACCGGTTTTATCCTCTAAAATATTGATCGAAACCAGGGTTAATTGACTGCTTCATTGTGTTACCACATTACTACGTGATTCAATCACGAAATAAACCCAGGATCTGGCCATCAATTATGCGAAGAAGGCAAAATCATTAGCCAGATGCGCGCATATCCCAGACCTAACCCAGACCTAACCGGTGTTATCCTCCAAAATATTCATCGAAACCAGGTTTAATTGACTGCCTCAGTGTGGTACAACATTACTACGTGATTCAAACACGAAAAAAACCCAGGATCTGGCCAACAAGTTTGCGAAAAAGGTAAAATCATGAGCCAGATGCGCGCATATCCCAGACCTAACACAGACCTAACCGGTGTTATCCTCCAAAATATTGATCGAAACCAGGGTTAATTGACTGCTTCATTGTGTTACCACATTACTACGTGATTCAAACACGAAAAAAACCCAGGATCTGGCCAACAAGTATGCGAAGAAGGCAAAATCATGAGCCAGATGCGGGCATATCCCGGACCTAACCCAGACCTAACCGGTGTTGTCCTCTGAAATATTGATCGAAACCAGGTTTAATTGACTGCTTCAGTGTGTTACCACATTCCTACGTGATTCAAACACGAAAAAAAGCCAGGATCTGGCCGACAAGTATGCGAAGAAGGCAAAATCATGAGCCAGATGCGGGGATATTCCGGAACTAACCCAGACCTAACCGGTGTTATCCTCTGTAATATTGATCGAAACCAGGTTTAATTGACTGCCTCAGTGTGGTACCACATTACTACGTGATTCAAACACGGAAAAAACCCAGGATCTGGCCAACAAGTTTGCGAAAAAGGCGAAAGTATAAGCCAGATGCGCGCATATACCAGACCTAACCCAGACCTAACCGGTGTTGTCCTCTAAAATATTGATCGAAACCAGGTTTAATTGACTGCTTCAGTGTGTTACCACATTACTACGTGATTCAAACACGAAAAAAACCCAGGATCTGGCCAACAAGTTTGCGAAAAAGGCGAAAGTATAAGCCAGATGCGCGCATATCCCAGACCTAACCCAGACCTAACCGGTGCTATTCTCTAAAATATTGATCGAAACCAGGTTTAATTGACTGCCTCAGTGTGGTACCACATTACTACGTGATTCAAACACGGAAAAAACCCAGGATCTGGCCAACAAGTATACGAAGAAGGCAAAATCATGAGCCAGATGCGGGCATAACCCAGACCTATCCCAGACCTAACCGGTGTTATCCTCTAAAATAATGTCCGAATCCAGGTTTAATGGATTGTTTCTGTGTCGTACCACATTACCACGTGATTCAATCCCGAAAAAACCCAGGATCTAGCCAACAAGTTTGCGAAAAAGGCGAAAGTATAAGCCAGATGCGCGCATGTCCCAGACCTAACCCAGACCTAACCGGTGTTATCCTCTAAAATATTGATCGAAACCAGGTTTGATTTACTGCTTCAGTGTGTTACCACATTACTACGTGATTCAAACACGGAAAAAACCCAGGATCTGGCCAACAAGTTTGCGAAAAAGGCGAAAGTATAAGCCAGATGCGGGCATATCCCGGACCTAACCCAGACCTAACCGGTGTTATCCTCTAAAATATTGATCGAAACCAGGGTTAATTGATTGCTTCATTGTGTTACCACATTACTACGTGATTCAAACACGAAAAAAACCCAGGATCTGGCCATCAAGTATGCGAAGAAGGCAAAATCATGAGCCAGATGCGCGCATATCCCAGACCTAACCCAGACCTAACCGGTTTTATCCTCTAAAATATTGATCGAAACCAGGGTTAATTGACTGCTTCATTGTGTTACCACATTACTACGTGATTCAATCACGAAATAAACCCAGGATCTGGCCATCAAGTATGCGAAGAAGGCAAAATCATTAGCCAGATGCGCGCATATCCCAGTACTAAACCAGATCTAACCGGTGTTATCCTCCAATATATTCATCGAAACCAGGTTTAATTGAGTGCCTCAGTGTGGTACAACATTACTACGTGATTCAAACACGAAAAAAACCCAGGATCTGGCCAACAAGTTTGCGAAAAAGGCAAAATCATGAGCCAGATGCGCGCATATCCCAGACCTAACACAGACCTAACCGGTGTTATCCTCTAAAATACTGTCCGAATCCAGGTTTAATGGATTGTTTCTGTGTCGTACCACATTACCACCTGATTCAAACCCGAAAAAACCCAGGATCTAGCCAACAAGTTTGCGAAAAAGGCGAAAGTATAAGCCAGATGCGGGCATAACCCAGACTAACCCAGACCTAACCGGTGTTATCCTCTAAAATATTGATCGAAACCAGGTTTAATTGACTGCTTCAGTGTGTTACCGCATTACTGCGTGATTCAAACACGAAAAAAACCCAGGATCTGGCCAACAAGTATGCGAACAAGGCAAAATCATGAGCCAGGTGCGGACATAACCCAGACGAAATCCTGGCCTAACCGGTGTTATCCTCTAAAATATTGATCGAAACCAGGGTTAATTGATTGCTTCATTGTGTTACCACATTACTACGTGATTCAAACACGAAAAAAACCCAGGATCTGGCCATCAAGTATGCGAAGAAGGCAAAATCATGAGCCAGATGCGCGCATATCCCAGACCTAACCCAGACCTAACCGGTTTTATCCTCTAAAATATTGATCGAAACCAGGGTTAATTGACTGCTTCATTGTGTTACCACATTACTACGTGATTCAATCACGAAATAAACCCAGGATCTGGCCATCAATTATGCGAAGAAGGCAAAATCATTAGCCAGATGCGCGCATATCCCAGACCTAACCCAGACCTAACCGGTGTTATCCTCCAAAATATTCATCGAAACCAGGTTTAATTGACTGCCTCAGTGTGGTACAACATTACTACGTGATTCAAACACGAAAAAAACCCAGGATCTGGCCAACAAGTTTGCGAAAAAGGTAAAATCATGAGCCAGATGCGCGCATATCCCAGACCTAACACAGACCTAACCGGTGTTATCCTCCAAAATATTCATCGAAACCAGGTTTAATTGACTGCCTCAGTGTGGTACAACATTACTACGTGATTCAAACACGAGAAAAACCCAGGATCTGGCCAACAAGTTTGCGAAAAAGGTAAAATCATGAGCCAGATGCGCGCATATCCCAGACCTAACACAGACCTAACCGGTGTTATCCTCTAAAATACTGTCCGAATCCAGGTTTAATGGATTGTTTCTGTGTCGTACCACATTACCACCTGATTCAAACCCGAAAAAACCCAGGATCTAGCCAACAAGTTTGCGAAAAAGGCGAAAGTATAAGCCAGATGCGGGCATAACCCAGACCTAACCCAGACCTAACCGGTGTTATCCTCTAAAATATTGATCGAAACCAGGTTTAATTGACTGCTTCAGTGTGCTACCGCATTACTGCGTGATTCAAACACGAAAAAAACCCAGGATCTGGCCAACAAGTATGCGAACAAGGCAAAATCATGAGCCAGGTGCGGACATAACCCAGACGAAATCCTGGCCTAACCGGTGTTATCCTCTAAAATATTGATCGAATCCAGGTTTAATTGACTGCTTCAGTGTGTTACCACATTACTACGTGATTCAAGCACGAAAAAAACCCAGGATCTGGCCAACGAGTATGCGAAGAAGGCAAAATCATGAGCCAGATGCGGGTATAACCCAGACCTTACCCAGACCTAACCGGTGTTAACCTCTAAAATATTGATCGAAACCAGGTTTAATTGACTGCTTCAGTGTGTTACCACATTCCTACGTGATTCAAGCACGAAAAAAACCCAGGATCTGGCCAACGAGTATGCGAAGAAGGCAAAATCATGAGCCAGATGCGGGTATAACCCAGACCTTACCCAGACCTAACCGGTGTTAACCTCTAAAATATTGATCGAAACCAGGTTTAATTGACTGCTTCAGTGTGTTACCACATTCCTACGTGATTCAAACACGAAAAAAACCCAGGATCTGGCCATCAAGTATACGAAGAAGGCAAAATCATGAGCCAGATGCGCGCATATCCCAGACCTAACCCAGACCTAACCGGTTTTATCCTCTAAAATATTGATCGAAACCAGGGTTAATTGACTGCTTCATTGTGTTACCACATTACTACGTGATTCAATCACGAAATAAACCCAGGATCTGGCCATCAAGTATGCGAAGAAGGCAAAATCATTAGCCAGATGCGCGCATATCCCAGACCTAACCCAGACCTAACCGGTGTTATCCTCCAAAATATTCATCGAAACCAGGTTTAATTGACTGCCTCAGTGTGGTACAACATTACTACGTGATTCAAACACGAAAAAAACCCAGGATCTGGCCAACAAGTTTGCGAAAAAGGTAAAATCATGAGCCAGATGCGCGCATATCCCAGACCTAACACAGACCTAACCGGTGTTATCCTCTAAAATACTGTCCGAATCCAGGTTTAATGGATTGTTTCTGTGTCGTACCACATTACCACCTGATTCAAACCCGAAACAACCCAGGATCTAGCCAACAAGTTTGCGAAAAAGGCGAAAGTATAAGCCAGATGCGGGCATAACCCAGACCTAACCCAGACCTAACCGGTGTTATCCTCTAAAATATTGATCGAAACCAGGTTTAATTGACTGCTTCAGTGTGTTACCGCATTACTGCGTGATTCAAACACGAAAAAAACCCAGGATCTGGCCAACAAGTATGCGAACAAGGCAAAATCATGAGCCAGGTGCGGACATAACCCAGACGAAATCCTGGCCTAACCGGTGTTATCCTCTAAAATATTGATCGAATCCAGGTTTAATTGACTGCTTCAGTGTGTTACCACATTACTACGTGATTCAAGCACGAAAAAAACCCAGGATCTGGCCAACAAGTATGCGTAGAAGGCAAAATCATGAGCCAGATGCGGGCATAACCCAGACCTAACCCAGACCTAACCGGTGTTATCCTCTAAAATATTGATCGAATCCAGGTTTAATTGACTGCTTCAGTGTGTTACCACATTACTACGTGATTCAAGCACGAAAAAAACCCAGGATCTGGCCAACGAGTATGCGAAGAAGGCAAAATCATGAGCCAGATGCGGGTATAACCCAGACCTTACCCAGACCTAACCGGTGTTATCCTCTAAAATATTGATCGAAACCAGGTTTAATTGACTGCTTCAGTGTGTTACCACATTCCTACGTGATTCAAACACGGAAAAAACCCAGGATCTGGCCAACAAGTATGCGAAGAAGGCAAAATCCTGAGCCAGATGCGGGCATAACCCAGACCTAACCCAGACCTAACCGGTGTTATCCTCTAAAATAATGTCCGAATCCAGGTTTAATGGATTGTTTCTGTGTCGTACCACATTACCACGTGATTCAATCCCGAAAAAACCCAGGATCTAGCCAACAAGTTTGCGAAAAAGGCGAAAGTATAAGCCAGATGCGCGCATATCCCAGACCTAACCCAGACCTAACCGGTGTTATCCTCTAAAATATTGATCGAAACCAGGTTTGATTTACTGCTTCAGTGTGTTACCACATTACTACGTGATTCAAACACGGAAAAAACCCAGGATCTGGCCAACAAGTTTGCGAAAAAGGCGAAAGTATAAGCCAGATGCGGGCATATCCCGGACCTAACCCAGACCTAACCGGTGTTATCCTCTAAAATATTGATCGAAACCAGGGTTAATTGATTGCTTCATTGTGTTACCACATTACTACGTGATTCAAACACGAAAAAAACCCAGGATCTGGCCATCAAGTATGCGAAGAAGGCAAAATCATGAGCCAGATGCGCGCATATCCCAGACCTAACCCAGACCTAACCGGTTTTATCCTCTAAAATATTGATCGAAACCAGGGTTAATTGACTGCTTCATTGTGTTACCACATTACTACGTGATTCAATCACGAAATAAACCCAGGATCTGGCCATCAAGTATGCGAAGAAGGCAAAATCATTAGCCAGATGCGCGCATATCCCAGTACTAAACCAGACCTAACCGGTGTTATCCTCCAATATATTCATCGAAACCAGGTTTAATTGACTGCCTCAGTGTGGTACAACATTACTACGTGATTCAAACACGAAAAAAACCCAGGATCTGGCCAACAAGTTTGCGAAAAAGGCAAAATCATGAGCCAGATGCGCGCATATCCCAGACCTAACACAGACCTAACCGGTGTTATCCTCTAAAATACTGTCCGAATCCAGGTTTAATGGATTGTTTCTGTGTCGTACCACATTACCACCTGATTCAAACCCGAAAAAACCCAGGATCTAGCCAACAAGTTTGCGAAAAAGGCGAAAGTATAAGCCAGATGCGGGCATAACCCAGACTAACCCAGACCTAACCGGTGTTATCCTCTAAAATATTGATCGAAACCAGGTTTAATTGACTGCTTCAGTGTGTTACCGCATTACTGCGTGATTCAAACACGAAAAAAACCCAGGATCTGGCCAACAAGTATGCGAACAAGGCAAAATCATGAGCCAGGTGCGGACATAACCCAGACGAAATCCTGGCCTAACCGGTGTTATCCTCTAAAATATTGATCGAAACCAGGGTTAATTGATTGCTTCATTGTGTTACCACATTACTACGTGATTCAAACACGAAAAAAACCCAGGATCTGGCCATCAAGTATGCGAAGAAGGCAAAATCATGAGCCAGATGCGCGCATATCCCAGACCTAACCCAGACCTAACCGGTTTTATCCTCTAAAATATTGATCGAAACCAGGGTTAATTGACTGCTTCATTGTGTTACCACATTACTACGTGATTCAATCACGAAATAAACCCAGGATCTGGCCATCAATTATGCGAAGAAGGCAAAATCATTAGCCAGATGCGCGCATATCCCAGACCTAACCCAGACCTAACCGGTGTTATCCTCCAAAATATTCATCGAAACCAGGTTTAATTGACTGCCTCAGTGTGGTACAACATTACTACGTGATTCAAACACGAAAAAAACCCAGGATCTGGCCAACAAGTTTGCGAAAAAGGTAAAATCATGAGCCAGATGCGCGCATATCCCAGACCTAACACAGACCTAACCGGTGTTATCCTCCAAAATATTGATCGAAACCAGGGTTAATTGACTGCTTCATTGTGTTACCACATTACTACGTGATTCAAACACGAAAAAAACCCAGGATCTGGCCAACAAGTATGCGAAGAAGGCAAAATCATGAGCCAGATGCGGGCATATCCCGGACCTAACCCAGACCTAACCGGTGTTGTCCTCTGAAATATTGATCGAAACCAGGTTTAATTGACTGCTTCAGTGTGTTACCACATTCCTACGTGATTCAAACACGAAAAAAAGCCAGGATCTGGCCGACAAGTATGCGAAGAAGGCAAAATCATGAGCCAGATGCGGGGATATTCCGGAACTAACCCAGACCTAACCGGTGTTATCCTCTGTAATATTGATCGAAACCAGGTTTAATTGACTGCCTCAGTGTGGTACCACATTACTACGTGATTCAAACACGGAAAAAACCCAGGATCTGGCCAACAAGTTTGCGAAAAAGGCGAAAGTATAAGCCAGATGCGCGCATATACCAGACCTAACCCAGACCTAACCGGTGTTGTCCTCTAAAATATTGATCGAAACCAGGTTTAATTGACTGCTTCAGTGTGTTACCACATTACTACGTGATTCAAACACGAAAAAAACCCAGGATCTGGCCAACAAGTTTGCGAAAAAGGCGAAAGTATAAGCCAGATGCGCGCATATCCCAGACCTAACCCAGACCTAACCGGTGCTATTCTCTAAAATATTGATCGAAACCAGGTTTAATTGACTGCCTCAGTGTGGTACCACATTACTACGTGATTCAAACACGGAAAAAACCCAGGATCTGGCCAACAAGTATACGAAGAAGGCAAAATCATGAGCCAGATGCGGGCATAACCCAGACCTATCCCAGACCTAACCGGTGTTATCCTCTAAAATAATGTCCGAATCCAGGTTTAATGGATTGTTTCTGTGTCGTACCACATTACCACGTGATTCAATCCCGAAAAAACCCAGGATCTAGCCAACAAGTTTGCGAAAAAGGCGAAAGTATAAGCCAGATGCGCGCATGTCCCAGACCTAACCCAGACCTAACCGGTGTTATCCTCTAAAATATTGATCGAAACCAGGTTTGATTTACTGCTTCAGTGTGTTACCACATTACTACGTGATTCAAACACGGAAAAAACCCAGGATCTGGCCAACAAGTTTGCGAAAAAGGCGAAAGTATAAGCCAGATGCGGGCATATCCCGGACCTAACCCAGACCTAACCGGTGTTATCCTCTAAAATATTGATCGAAACCAGGGTTAATTGATTGCTTCATTGTGTTACCACATTACTACGTGATTCAAACACGAAAAAAACCCAGGATCTGGCCATCAAGTATGCGAAGAAGGCAAAATCATGAGCCAGATGCGCGCATATCCCAGACCTAACCCAGACCTAACCGGTTTTATCCTCTAAAATATTGATCGAAACCAGGGTTAATTGACTGCTTCATTGTGTTACCACATTACTACGTGATTCAATCACGAAATAAACCCAGGATCTGGCCATCAAGTATGCGAAGAAGGCAAAATCATTAGCCAGATGCGCGCATATCCCAGTACTAAACCAGATCTAACCGGTGTTATCCTCCAATATATTCATCGAAACCAGGTTTAATTGAGTGCCTCAGTGTGGTACAACATTACTACGTGATTCAAACACGAAAAAAACCCAGGATCTGGCCAACAAGTTTGCGAAAAAGGCAAAATCATGAGCCAGATGCGCGCATATCCCAGACCTAACACAGACCTAACCGGTGTTATCCTCTAAAATACTGTCCGAATCCAGGTTTAATGGATTGTTTCTGTGTCGTACCACATTACCACCTGATTCAAACCCGAAAAAACCCAGGATCTAGCCAACAAGTTTGCGAAAAAGGCGAAAGTATAAGCCAGATGCGGGCATAACCCAGACTAACCCAGACCTAACCGGTGTTATCCTCTAAAATATTGATCGAAACCAGGTTTAATTGACTGCTTCAGTGTGTTACCGCATTACTGCGTGATTCAAACACGAAAAAAACCCAGGATCTGGCCAACAAGTATGCGAACAAGGCAAAATCATGAGCCAGGTGCGGACATAACCCAGACGAAATCCTGGCCTAACCGGTGTTATCCTCTAAAATATTGATCGAAACCAGGGTTAATTGATTGCTTCATTGTGTTACCACATTACTACGTGATTCAAACACGAAAAAAACCCAGGATCTGGCCATCAAGTATGCGAAGAAGGCAAAATCATGAGCCAGATGCGCGCATATCCCAGACCTAACCCAGACCTAACCGGTTTTATCCTCTAAAATATTGATCGAAACCAGGGTTAATTGACTGCTTCATTGTGTTACCACATTACTACGTGATTCAATCACGAAATAAACCCAGGATCTGGCCATCAATTATGCGAAGAAGGCAAAATCATTAGCCAGATGCGCGCATATCCCAGACCTAACCCAGACCTAACCGGTGTTATCCTCCAAAATATTCATCGAAACCAGGTTTAATTGACTGCCTCAGTGTGGTACAACATTACTACGTGATTCAAACACGAAAAAAACCCAGGATCTGGCCAACAAGTTTGCGAAAAAGGTAAAATCATGAGCCAGATGCGCGCATATCCCAGACCTAACACAGACCTAACCGGTGTTATCCTCCAAAATATTCATCGAAACCAGGTTTAATTGACTGCCTCAGTGTGGTACAACATTACTACGTGATTCAAACACGAGAAAAACCCAGGATCTGGCCAACAAGTTTGCGAAAAAGGTAAAATCATGAGCCAGATGCGCGCATATCCCAGACCTAACACAGACCTAACCGGTGTTATCCTCTAAAATACTGTCCGAATCCAGGTTTAATGGATTGTTTCTGTGTCGTACCACATTACCACCTGATTCAAACCCGAAAAAACCCAGGATCTAGCCAACAAGTTTGCGAAAAAGGCGAAAGTATAAGCCAGATGCGGGCATAACCCAGACCTAACCCAGACCTAACCGGTGTTATCCTCTAAAATATTGATCGAAACCAGGTTTAATTGACTGCTTCAGTGTGCTACCGCATTACTGCGTGATTCAAACACGAAAAAAACCCAGGATCTGGCCAACAAGTATGCGAACAAGGCAAAATCATGAGCCAGGTGCGGACATAACCCAGACGAAATCCTGGCCTAACCGGTGTTATCCTCTAAAATATTGATCGAATCCAGGTTTAATTGACTGCTTCAGTGTGTTACCACATTACTACGTGATTCAAGCACGAAAAAAACCCAGGATCTGGCCAACGAGTATGCGAAGAAGGCAAAATCATGAGCCAGATGCGGGTATAACCCAGACCTTACCCAGACCTAACCGGTGTTAACCTCTAAAATATTGATCGAAACCAGGTTTAATTGACTGCTTCAGTGTGTTACCACATTCCTACGTGATTCAAGCACGAAAAAAACCCAGGATCTGGCCAACGAGTATGCGAAGAAGGCAAAATCATGAGCCAGATGCGGGTATAACCCAGACCTTACCCAGACCTAACCGGTGTTAACCTCTAAAATATTGATCGAAACCAGGTTTAATTGACTGCTTCAGTGTGTTACCACATTCCTACGTGATTCAAACACGAAAAAAACCCAGGATCTGGCCAACAAGTATGCGAAGAAGGCAAAATCATGAGCCAGATGCGGAAATAACCCAGACCTAAGCCAGACCTAACCGGTGTTATCCTCTAAAATACTGAGCGAAACGAGGTTTAATTGACTGCTTCATTGTGTGACCACATTACTACGTGATTCAAACACGAAAAAAAGCCAGGATCTGGCCGACAAGTATGCGAAGAAGGCAAAATCATGAGCCAGATGCGGGGATATTCCGGAACTAACCCAGACCTAACCGGTGTTATCCTCTGTAATATTGATCGAAACCAGGTTTAATTGACTGCCTCAGTGTGGTACCACATTACTACGTGATTCAAACACGGAAAAAACCCAGGATCTGGCCAACAAGTTTGCGAAAAAGGCGAAAGTATAAGCCAGATGCGCGCATATACCAAACCTAACCCAGACCTAACCGGTGTTGTCCTCTAAAATATTGATCGAAACCAGGTTTAATTGACTGCTTCAGTGTGTTACCACATTACTACGTGATTCAAACACGAAAAAAACCCAGGATCTGGCCAACAAGTTTGCGAAAAAGGCGAAAGTATAAGCCAGATGCGCGCATATCCCAGACCTAACCCAGACCTAACCGGTGCTATTCTCTAAAATATTGATCGAAACCAGGTTTAATTGACTGCCTCAGTGTGGTACCACATTACTACGTGATTCAAACACGGAAAAAACCCAGGATCTGGCCAACAAGTATACGAAGAAGGCAAAATCATGAGCCAGATGCGGGCATAACCCAGACCTATCCCAGACCTAACCGGTGTTATCCTCTAAAATAATGTCCGAATCCAGGTTTAATGGATTGTTTCTGTGTCGTACCACATTACCACGTGATTCAATCCCGAAAAAACCCAGGATCTAGCCAACAAGTTTGCGAAAAAGGCGAAAGTATAAGCCAGATGCGCGCATATCCCAGACCTAACCCAGACCTAACCGGTGTTATCCTCTAAAATATTGATCGAAACCAGGTTTGATTTACTGCTTCAGTGTGTTACCACATTACTACGTGATTCAAACACGAAAAAAACCCAGGATCTGGCCATCAAGTATGCGAAGAAGGCAAAATCATGAGCCAGATGCGCGCATATCCCAGACCTAACCCAGACCTAACCGGTTTTATCCTCTAAAATATTGATCGAAACCAGGGTTAATTGACTGCTTCATTGTGTTACCACATTACTACGTGATTCAATCACGAAATAAACCCAGGATCTGGCCATCAAGTATGCGAAGAAGGCAAAATCATTAGCCAGATGCGCGCATATCCCAGTACTAAACCAGACCTAACCGGTGTTATCCTCCAATATATTCATCGAAACCAGGTTTAATTGACTGCCTCAGTGTGGTACAACATTACTACGTGATTCAAACACGAAAAAAACCCAGGATCTGGCCAACAAGTTTGCGAAAAAGGCAAAATCATGAGCCAGATGCGCGCATATCCCAGACCTAACACAGACCTAACCGGTGTTATCCTCTAAAATACTGTCCGAATCCAGGTTTAATGGATTGTTTCTGTGTCGTACCACATTACCACCTGATTCAAACCCGAAAAAACCCAGGATCTAGCCAACAAGTTTGCGAAAAAGGCGAAAGTATAAGCCAGATGCGGGCATAACCCAGACTAACCCAGACCTAACCGGTGTTATCCTCTAAAATATTGATCGAAACCAGGTTTAATTGACTGCTTCAGTGTGTTACCGCATTACTGCGTGATTCAAACACGAAAAAAACCCAGGATCTGGCCAACAAGTATGCGAACAAGGCAAAATCATGAGCCAGGTGCGGACATAACCCAGACGAAATCCTGGCCTAACCGGTGTTATCCTCTAAAATATTGATCGAAACCAGGGTTAATTGATTGCTTCATTGTGTTACCACATTACTACGTGATTCAAACACGAAAAAAACCCAGGATCTGGCCATCAAGTATGCGAAGAAGGCAAAATCATGAGCCAGATGCGCGCATATCCCAGACCTAACCCAGACCTAACCGGTTTTATCCTCTAAAATATTGATCGAACCCAGGGTTAATTGACTGCTTCATTGTGTTACCACATTACTACGTGATTCAATCACGAAATAAACCCAGGATCTGGCCATCAAGTATGCGAAGAAGGCAAAATCATTAGCCAGATGCGCGCATATCCCAGACCTAACCCAGACCTAACCGGTGTTATCCTCCAAAATATTCATCGAAACCAGGTTTAATTGACTGCCTCAGTGTGGTACAACATTACTACGTGATTCAAACACGAAAAAAACCCAGGATCTGACCAACAAGTTTGCGAAAAAGGCAAAATCATGAGCCAGATGCGCGCATATCCCAGACCTAACACAGACCTAACCGGTGTTATCCTCTAAAATACTGCCCGACTCCAGGTTTAATGGATTGTTTCTGTGTCGTACCACATTACCACCTGATTCAAACCCGAAAAAACCCAGGATCTAGCCAACATGTTTGCGAAAAAGGCGAAAGTATAAGCCAGATGCGGGCATAACCCAGACCTAACCCAGACCTAACCGGTGTTATCCTCTAAAATATTGATCGAAACCAGGTTTAATTGACTGCTTCAGTGTGTTACCGCATTACTGCGTGATTCAAACACGAAAAAAACCCAGGATCTGGCCAACAAGTATGCGAAGAAGGCAAAATCATGAGCCAGGTGCGGACATAACCCAAACGAAATCCTGGCCTAACCGGTGTTATCCTCTAAAATATTGATCGAATCCAGGTTTAATTGACTGCTTCAGTGTGTTACCACATTACTACGTGATTCAAGCACGAAAAAAACCCAGGATCTGGCCAACAAGTATGCGTAGAAGGCAAAATCATGAGCCAGATGCGGGCATAACCCAGACCTAACCCAGACCTAACCGGTGTTATCCTCTAAAATATTGATCGAATCCAGGTTTAATTGACTGCTTCAGTGTGTTACCACATTACTACGTGATTCAAGCACGAAAAAAACCCAGGATCTGGCCAACGAGTATGCGAAGAAGGCAAAATCATGAGCCAGATGCGGGTATAACCCAGACCTTACCCAGACCTAACCGGTGTTATCCTCTAAAATATTGATCGAAACCAGGTTTAATTGACTGCTTCAGTGTGTTACCACATTCCTACGTGATTCAAACACGAAAAAAACCCAGGATCTGGCCAACAAGTATGCGAAGAAGGCAAAATCATGAGCCAGATGCGGGCATAACCCAGACCTAACCCAGACCTAACCGGTGTTATCCTCCAAAATATTGATCGAAACCAGGGTTAATTGACTGCTTCATTGTGTTACCACATTACTACGTGATTCAAACACGAAAAAAACCCAGGATCTGGTCAACAAGTATGCGAAGAAGGCAAAATCATGAGCCAGATGCGGGCATATCCCGGACCTAACCCAGACCTAACCGGTGTTATCCTCTGAAATATTGATCGAAACCAGGTTTAATTGACTGCTTCAGTGTGCTACCACATTCCTACGTGATTCAAACACGAAAAAAACCCAGGATCGGGCCAACAAGTATGCGAAGAAGGCAAAATCACGAGCCAGATGCGGGTATAACCCAGACCTAAGCCAGACCTAACCGGTGTTATCCTCTAAAATACTGAGCGAAACGAGGTTTAATTGACTGCTTCATTGTGTTACCACATTACTACGTGATTCAAACACGAAAAAAACCCAGGATCTGGCCGACCAGTATGCGAAGAAGGCAAAATCATGAGCCAGATGCGGGGATATTCCGGAACTAACCCAGACCTAACCGGTGTTATCCTCTGTAATATTGATCGAAACCAGGTTTAATTGACTGCCTCAGTGTGGTACCACATTACTACGTGATTCAAACACGGAAAAAACCCAGGATCTGGCCAACAAGTTTGCGAAAAAGGCGAAAGTATAAGCCAGATGCGCGCATATACCAGACCTAACCCAGACCTAACCGGTGTTGTCCTCTAAAATATTGATCGTAACCAGGTTTAATTGACTGCTTCAGTGTGTTACCACATTACTACGTGATTCAAACACGAAAAAAACCCAGGATCTGGCCAACAAGTTTGCGAAAAAGGCGAAAGTATAAGCCAGATGCGCGCATATCCCAGACCTAACCCAGACCTAACCGGTGCTATTCTCTAAAATATTGATCGAAACCAGGTTTAATTGACTGCCTCAGTGTGGTACCACATTACTACGTGATTCAAACACGGAAAAACCCCAGGATCTGGCCAACAAGTATACGAAGAAGGCAAAATCATGAGCCAGATGCGGGCATAACCCAGACCTATCCCAGACCTAACCGGTGTTATCCTCTAAAATAATGTCCGAATCCAGGTTTAATGGATTGTTTCTGTGTCGTACCACATTACCACGTGATTCAATCCCGAAAAAACCCAGGATCTAGCCAACAAGTTTGCGAGAAAGGCGAAAGTATAAGCCAGATGCGCGCATATCCCAGACCTAACCCAGACCTAACCGGTGTTATCCTCTAAAATATTGATCGAAACCAGGTTTGTTTTACTGCTTCAGTGTGTTACCACATTACTACGTGATTCAAACACGGAAAAAACCCAGGATCTGGCCAACAAGTTTGCGAAAAAGGCGAAAGTATAAGCCAGATGCGGGCATATCCCGGACCTAACCCAGACCTAACCGGTGTTATCCTCTAAAATATTGATCGAAACCAGGGTTAATTGATTGCTTCATTGTGTTACCACATTACTACGTGATTCAAACACGAAAAAAACCCAGGATCTGGCCATCAAGTATGCGAAGAAGGCAAAATCATGAGCCAGATGCGCGCATATCCCAGACCTAACCCAGACCTAACCGGTGTTATCCTCTAAAATATTGATCGAAACCAGGGTTAATTGACTGCTTCATTGTGTTACCACATTACTACGTGATTCAATCACGAAATAAACCCAGGATCTGGCCATCAAGTATGCGAAGAAGGCAAAATCATTAGCCAGATGCGCGCATATCCCAGTACTAAACCAGACCTAACCGGTGTTATCCTCCAATATATTCATCGAAACCAGGTTTAATTGACTGCCTCAGTGTGGTACAACATTACTACGTGATTCAAACACGAAAAAAACCCAGGATCTGGCCAACAAGTTTGCGAAAAAGGCAAAATCATGAGCCAGATGCGCGCATATCCCAGACCTAACACAGACCTAACCGGTGTTATCCTCTAAAATACTGTCCGAATCCAGGTTTAATGGATTGTTTCTGTGTCGTACCACATTACCACCTGATTCAAACCCGAAAAAACCCAGGATCTAGCCAACAAGTTTGCGAAAAAGGCGAAAGTATAAGCCAGATGCGGGCATAACCCAGACTAACCCAGACCTAACCGGTGTTATCCTCTAAAATATTGATCGAAACCAGGTTTAATTGACTGCTTCAGTGTGTTACCGCATTACTGCGTGATTCAAACACGAAAAAAACCCAGGATCTGGCCAACAAGTATGCGAACAAGGCAAAATCATGAGCCAGGTGCGGACATAACCCAGACGAAATCCTGGCCTAACCGGTGTTATCCTCTAAAATATTGATCGAAACCAGGGTTAATTGATTGCTTCATTGTGTTACCACATTACTACGTGATTCAAACACGAAAAAAACCCAGGATCTGGCCATCAAGTATGCGAAGAAGGCAAAATCAGGAGCCAGATGCGCGCATATCCCAGACCTAACCCAGACCTAACCGGTTTTATCCTCTAAAATATTGATCGAAACCAGGGTTAATTGACTGCTTCATTGTGTTACCACATTACTACGTGATTCAATCACGAAATAAACCCAGGATCTGGCCATCAAGTATGCGAAGAAGGCAAAATCATTAGCCAGATGCGCGCATATCCCAGACCTAACCCAGACCTAACCGGTGTTATCCTCCAAAATATTCATCGAATCCAGGTTTAATTGACTGCCTCAGTGTGGTACAACATTACTACGTGATTCAAACACGAAAAAAACCCAGGATCTGGCCAACAAGTTTGCGAAAAAGGTAAAATCATGAGCCAGATGCGCGCATATCCCAGACCTAACACAGACCTAACCGGTGTTATCCTCCAAAATATTCATCGAAACCAGGTTTAATTGACTGCCTCAGTGTGGTACAACATTACTACGTGATTCAAACACGAAAAAAACCCAGGATCTGGCCAACAAGTTTGCGAAAAAGGTAAAATCATGAGCCAGATGCGCGCATATCCCAGACCTAACACAGACCTAACCGGTGTTATCCTCTAAAATACTGTCCGAATCCAGGTTTAATGGATTGTTTCTGTGTCGTACCACATTACCACCTGATTCAAACCCGAAAAAACCCAGGATCTAGCCAACAAGTTTGCGAAAAAGGCGAAAGTATAAGCCAGATGCGGGCATAACCCAGACCTAACCCAGACCTAACCGGTGTTATCCTCTAAAATATTGATCGAAACCAGGTTTAATTGACTGCTTCAGTGTGTTACCGCATTACTGCGTGATTCAAACACGAAAAAAACCCAGGATCTGGCCAACAAGTATGCGAACATGGCAAAATCATGAGCCAGGTGCGGACATAACCCAGACGAAATCCTGGCCTAACCGGTGTTATCCTCTAAAATATTGATCGAATCCAGGTTTAATTGACTGCTTCAGTGTGTTACCACATTACTACGTGATTCAAGCACGAAAAAAACCCAGGATCTGGCCAACAAGTATGCGTAGAAGGCAAAATCATGAGCCAGATGCGGGCATAACCCAGACCTAACCCAGACCTAACCGGTGTTATCCTCTAAAATATTGATCGAATCCAGGTTTAATTGACTGCTTCAGTGTGTTACCACATTACTACGTGATTCAAGCACGAAAAAAACCCAGGATCTGGCCAACGAGTATGCGAAGAAGGCAAAATCATGAGCCAGATGCGGGTATAACCCAGACCTTACCCAGACCTAACCGGTGTTATCCTCTAAAATATTGATCGAAACCAGGTTTAATTGACTGCTTCAGTGTGTTACCACATTCCTACGTGATTGAAACACGAAAAAAACCCAGGATCTGGCCAACAAGTATGCGAAGAAGGCAAAATCCTGAGCCAGATGCGGGCATAACCCAGACCTAACCCAGACCTAACCGGTGTTATCCTCCAAAATATTGATCGAAACCAGGGTTAATTGACTGCTTCATTGTGTTACCACATTACTACGTGATTCAAACACGAAAAAAACCCAGGATCTGGCCAACAAGTATGCGAAGAAGGCAAAATCATGAGCCAGATGCGGGCATATCCCGGACCTAACCCAGACCTAACCGGTGTTGTCCTCTGAAATATTGATCGAAACCAGGTTTAATTGACTGCTTCAGTGTGTTACCACATTCCTACGTGATTCAAACCCGATAAAAACCCAGGATCTGGCCAACAAGTATGCGAAGAAGGCAAAATCACGAGCCAGATGCGGGTATAACCCAGACCTAAGCCAGACCTAACCGGTGTTATCCTCTAAAATACTGAGCGAAACGAGGTTTAATTGACTGCTTCATTGTGTGACCACATTACTACGTGATTCAAACACGAAAAAAAGCCAGGATCTGGCCGACAAGTATGCGAAGAAGGCAAAATCATGAGCCAGATGCGGGGATATTCCGGAACTAACCCAGACCTAACCGGTGTTATCCTCTGTAATATTGATCGAAACCAGGTTTAATTGACTGCCTCAGTGTGGTACCACATTACTACGTGATTCAAACACGGAAAAAACCCAGGATCTGGCCAACAAGTTTGCGAAAAAGGCGAAAGTATAAGCCAGATGCGCGCATATACCAGACCTAACCCAGACCTAACCGGTGTTGTCCTCTAAAATATTGATCGAAACCAGGTTTAATTGACTGCTTCAGTGTGTTACCACATTACTACGTGATTCAAACACGGAAAAAACCCAGGATCTGGCCAACAAGTATACGAAGAAGGCAAAATCATGAGCCAGATGCGGGCATAACCCAGACCTATCCCAGACCTAACCGGTGTTATCCTCTAAAATAATGTCCGAATCCAGGTTTAATGGATTGTTTCTGTGTCGTACCACATTACCACGTGATTCAATCCCGAAAAAACCCAGGATCTAGCCAACAAGTTTGCGAAAAAGGCGAAAGTATAAGCCAGATGCGCGCATATCCCAGACCTAACCCAGACCTAACCGGTGTTATCCTCTGAAATATTGATCGAAACCAGGTTTGATTTACTGCTTCAGTGTGTTACCACATTACTACGTGATTCAAACACGAAAAAAACCCAGGATCTGGCCATCAAGTATGCGAAGAAGGCAAAATCATGAGCCAGATGCGCGCATATCCCAGACCTAACCCAGACCTAACCGGTTTTATCCTCTAAAATATTGATCGAAACCAGGGTTAATTGACTGCTTCATTGTGTTACCACATTACTACGTGATTCAATCACGAAATAAACCCAGGATCTGGCCATCAAGTATGCGAAGAAGGCAAAATCATTAGCCAGGTGCGCGCATATCCCAGTACTAAACCAGACCTAACCGGTGTTATCCTCCAATATATTCATCGAAACCAGGTTTAATTGACTGCCTCAGTGTGGTACAACATTACTACGTGATTCAAACACGAAAAAAACCCAGGATCTGGCCAACAAGTTTGCGAAAAAGGCAAAATCATGAGCCAGATGCGCGCATATCCCAGACCTAACACAGACCTAACCGGTGTTATCCTCTAAAATACTGTCCGAATCCAGGTTTAATGGATTGTTTCTGTGTCGTACCACATTACCACCTGATTCAAACCCGAAAAAACCCAGGATCTAGCCAACAAGTTTGCGAAAAAGGCGAAAGTATAAGCCAGATGCGGGCATAACCCAGACTAACCCAGACCTAACCGGTGTTATTCTCTAAAATATTGATCGAAACCAGGTTTAATTGACTGCTTCAGTGTGTTACCGCATTACTGCGTGATTCAAACACGAAAAAAACCCAGGATCTGGCCAACAAGTATGCGAACAAGGCAAAATCATGAGCCAGGTGCGGACATAACCCAGACGAAATCCTGGCCTAACCGGTGTTATCCTCTAAAATATTGATCGAAACCAGGGTTAATTGATTGCTTCATTGTGTTACCACATTACTACGTGATTCAAACACGAAAAAAACCCAGGATCTGGCCATCAAGTATGCGAAGAAGGCAAAATCATGAGCCAGATGCGCGCATATCCCAGACCTAACCCAGACCTAACCGGTTTTATCCTCTAAAATATTGATCGAACCCAGGGTTAATTGACTGCTTCATTGTGTTACCACATTACTACGTGATTCAATCACGAAATAAACCCAGGATCTGGCCATCAAGTATGCGAAGAAGGCAAAATCATTAGCCAGATGCGCGCATATCCCAGACCTAACCCAGACCTAACCGGTGTTATCCTCCAAAATATTCATCGAAACCAGGTTTAATTGACTGCCTCAGTGTGGTACAACATTACTACGTGATTCAAACACGAAAAAAACCCAGGATCTGACCAACAAGTTTGCGAAAAAGGCAAAATCATGAGCCAGATGCGCGCATATCCCAGACCTAACACAGACCTAACCGGTGTTATCCTCTAAAATACTGCCCGACTCCAGGTTTAATGGATTGTTTCTGTGTCGTACCACATTACCACCTGATTCAAACCCGAAAAAACCCAGGATCTAGCCAACATGTTTGCGAAAAAGGCGAAAGTATAAGCCAGATGCGGGCATAACCCAGACCTAACCCAGACCTAACCGGTGTTATCCTCTAAAATATTGATCGAAACCAGGTTTAATTGACTGCTTCAGTGTGTTACCGCATTACTGCGTGATTCAAACACGAAAAAAACCCAGGATCTGGCCAACAAGTATGCGAAGAAGGCAAAATCATGAGCCAGGTGCGGACATAACCCAAACGAAATCCTGGCCTAACCGGTGTTATCCTCTAAAATATTGATCGAATCCAGGTTTAATTGACTGCTTCAGTGTGTTACCACATTACTACGTGATTCAAGCACGAAAAAAACCCAGGATCTGGCCAACAAGTATGCGTAGAAGGCAAAATCATGAGCCAGATGCGGGCATAACCCAGACCTAACCCAGACCTAACCGGTGTTATCCTCTAAAATATTGATCGAATCCAGGTTTAATTGACTGCTTCAGTGTGTTACCACATTCCTACGTGATTCAAACACGAAAAAAACCCAGGATCGGGCCAACAAGTATGCGAAGAAGGCAAAATCACGAGCCAGATGCGGGTATAACCCAGACCTAAGCCAGACCTAACCGGTGTTATCCTCTAAAATACTGAGCGAAACGAGGTTTAATTGACTGCTTCATTGTGTTACCACATTACTACGTGATTCAAACACGAAAAAAACCCAGGATCTGGCCGACCAGTATGCGAAGAAGGCAAAATCATGAGCCAGATGCGGGGATATTCCGGAACTAACCCAGACCTAACCGGTGTTATCCTCTGTAATATTGATCGAAACCAGGTTTAATTGGCTGCCTCAGTGTGGTACCACATTACTACGTGATTCAAACACGGAAAAAACCCAGGATCTGGCCAACAAGTTTGCGAAAAAGGCGAAAGTATAAGCCAGATGCGCGCATATACCAGACCTAACCCAGACCTAACCGGTGTTGTCCTCTAAAATATTGATCGTAACCAGGTTTAATTGACTGCTTCAGTGTGTTACCACATTACTACGTGATTCAAACACGAAAAAAACCCAGGATCTGGCCAACAAGTTTGCGAAAAAGGCGAAAGTATAAGCCAGATGCGCGCATATCCCAGACCTAACCCAGACCTAACCGGTGCTATTCTCTAAAATATTGATCGAAACCAGGTTTAATTGACTGCCTCAGTGTGGTACCACATTACTACGTGATTCAAACACGGAAAAACCCCAGGATCTGGCCAACAAGTATACGAAGAAGGCAAAATCATGAGCCAGATGCGGGCATAACCCAGACCTATCCCAGACCTAACCGGTGTTATCCTCTAAAATAATGTCCGAATCCAGGTTTAATGGATTGTTTCTGTGTCGTACCACATTACCACGTGATTCAATCCCGAAAAAACCCAGGATCTAGCCAACAAGTTTGCGAGAAAGGCGAAAGTATAAGCCAGATGCGCGCATATCCCAGACCTAACCCAGACCTAACCGGTGTTATCCTCTAAAATATTGATCGAAACCAGGTTTGTTTTACTGCTTCAGTGTGTTACCACATTACTACGTGATTCAAACACGGAAAAAACCCAGGATCTGGCCAACAAGTTTGCGAAAAAGGCGAAAGTATAAGCCAGATGCGGGCATATCCCGGACCTAACCCAGACCTAAACGGTGTTATCCTCTAAAATATTGATCGAAACCAGGGTTAATTGATTGCTTCATTGTGTTACCACATTACTACGTGATTCAAACACGAAAAAAACCCAGGATCTGGCCATCAAGTATGCGAAGAAGGCAAAATCATGAGCCAGATGCGCGCATATCCCAGACCTAACCCAGACCTAACCGGTGTTATCCTCTAAAATATTGATCGAAACCAGGGTTAATTGACTGCTTCATTGTGTTACCACATTACTACGTGATTCAATCACGAAATAAACCCAGGATCTGGCCATCAAGTATGCGAAGAAGGCAAAATCATTAGCCAGATGCGCGCATATCCCAGTACTAAACCAGACCTAACCGGTGTTATCCTCCAATATATTCATCGAAACCAGGTTTAATTGACTGCCTCAGTGTGTTACCGCATTACTGCGTGATTCAAACACGAAAAAAACCCAGGATCTGGCCAACAAGTATGCGAACAAGGCAAAATCATGAGCCAGGTGCGGACATAACCCAGACGAAATCCTGGCCTAACCGGTGTTATCCTCTAAAATATTGATCGAAACCAGGGTTAATTGATTGCTTCATTGTGTTACCACATTACTACGTGATTCAAACACGAAAAAAACCCAGGATCTGGCCATCAAGTATGCGAAGAAGGCAAAATCAGGAGCCAGATGCGCGCATATCCCAGACCTAACCCAGACCTAACCGGTTTTATCCTCTAAAATATTGATCGAAACCAGGGTTAATTGACTGCTTCATTGTGTTACCACATTACTACGTGATTCAATCACGAAATAAACCCAGGATCTGGCCATCAAGTATGCGAAGAAGGCAAAATCATTAGCCAGATGCGCGCATATCCCAGACCTAACCCAGACCTAACCGGTGTTATCCTCCAAAATATTCATCGAATCCAGGTTTAATTGACTGCCTCAGTGTGGTACAACATTACTACGTGATTCAAACACGAAAAAAACCCAGGATCTGGCCAACAAGTTTGCGAAAAAGGTAAAATCATGAGCCAGATGCGCGCATATCCCAGACCTAACACAGACCTAACCGGTGTTATCCTCCAAAATATTCATCGAAACCAGGTTTAATTGACTGCCTCAGTGTGGTACAACATTACTACGTGATTCAAACACGAAAAAAACCCAGGATCTGGCCAACAAGTTTGCGAAAAAGGTAAAATCATGAGCCAGATGCGCGCATATCCCAGACCTAACACAGACCTAACCGGTGTTATCCTCTAAAATACTGTCCGAATCCAGGTTTAATGGATTGTTTCTGTGTCGTACCACATTACCACCTGATTCAAACCCGAAAAAACCCAGGATCTAGCCAACAAGTTTGCGAAAAAGGCGAAAGTATAAGCCAGATGCGGGCATAACCCAGACCTAACCCAGACCTAACCGGTGTTATCCTCTAAAATATTGATCGAAACCAGGTTTAATTGACTGCTTCAGTGTGTTACCGCATTACTGCGTGATTCAAACACGAAAAAAACCCAGGATCTGGCCAACAAGTATGCGAACATGGCAAAATCATGAGCCAGGTGCGGACATAACCCAGACGAAATCCTGGCCTAACCGGTGTTATCCTCTAAAATATTGATCGAATCCAGGTTTAATTGACTGCTTCAGTGTGTTACCACATTACTACGTGATTCAAGCACGAAAAAAACCCAGGATCTGGCCAACAAGTATGCGTAGAAGGCAAAATCATGAGCCAGATGCGGGCATAACCCAGACCTAACCCAGACCTAACCGGTGTTATCCTCTAAAATATTGATCGAATCCAGGTTTAATTGACTGCTTCAGTGTGTTACCACATTACTACGTGATTCAAGCACGAAAAAAACCCAGGATCTGGCCAACGAGTATGCGAAGAAGGCAAAATCATGAGCCAGATGCGGGTATAACCCAGACCTTACCCAGACCTAACCGGTGTTATCCTCTAAAATATTGATCGAAACCAGGTTTAATTGACTGCTTCAGTGTGTTACCACATTCCTACGTGATTGAAACACGAAAAAAACCCAGGATCTGGCCAACAAGTATGCGAAGAAGGCAAAATCCTGAGCCAGATGCGGGCATAACCCAGACCTAACCCAGACCTAACCGGTGTTATCCTCCAAAATATTGATCGAAACCAGGGTTAATTGACTGCTTCATTGTGTTACCACATTACTACGTGATTCAAACACGAAAAAAACCCAGGATCTGGCCAACAAGTATGCGAAGAAGGCAAAATCATGAGCCAGATGCGGGCATATCCCGGACCTAACCCAGACCTAACCGGTGTTGTCCTCTGAAATATTGATCGAAACCAGGTTTAATTGACTGCTTCAGTGTGTTACCACATTCCTACGTGATTCAAACCCGATAAAAACCCAGGATCTGGCCAACAAGTATGCGAAGAAGGCAAAATCACGAGCCAGATGCGGGTATAACCCAGACCTAAGCCAGACCTAACCGGTGTTATCCTCTAAAATACTGAGCGAAACGAGGTTTAATTGACTGCTTCATTGTGTGACCACATTACTACGTGATTCAAACACGAAAAAAAGCCAGGATCTGGCCGACAAGTATGCGAAGAAGGCAAAATCATGAGCCAGATGCGGGGATATTCCGGAACTAACCCAGACCTAACCGGTGTTATCCTCTGTAATATTGATCGAAACCAGGTTTAATTGACTGCCTCAGTGTGGTACCACATTACTACGTGATTCAAACACGGAAAAAACCCAGGATCTGGCCAACAAGTTTGCGAAAAAGGCGAAAGTATAAGCCAGATGCGCGCATATACCAGACCTAACCCAGACCTAACCGGTGTTGTCCTCTAAAATATTGATCGAAACCAGGTTTAATTGACTGCTTCAGTGTGTTACCACATTACTACGTGATTCAAACACGGAAAAAACCCAGGATCTGGCCAACAAGTATACGAAGAAGGCAAAATCATGAGCCAGATGCGGGCATAACCCAGACCTATCCCAGACCTAACCGGTGTTATCCTCTAAAATAATGTCCGAATCCAGGTTTAATGGATTGTTTCTGTGTCGTACCACATTACCACGTGATTCAATCCCGAAAAAACCCAGGATCTAGCCAACAAGTTTGCGAAAAAGGCGAAAGTATAAGCCAGATGCGCGCATATCCCAGACCTAACCCAGACCTAACCGGTGTTATCCTCTGAAATATTGATCGAAACCAGGTTTGATTTACTGCTTCAGTGTGTTACCACATTACTACGTGATTCAAACACGAAAAAAACCCAGGATCTGGCCATCAAGTATGCGAAGAAGGCAAAATCATGAGCCAGATGCGCGCATATCCCAGACCTAACCCAGACCTAACCGGTTTTATCCTCTAAAATATTGATCGAAACCAGGGTTAATTGACTGCTTCATTGTGTTACCACATTACTACGTGATTCAATCACGAAATAAACCCAGGATCTGGCCATCAAGTATGCGAAGAAGGCAAAATCATTAGCCAGGTGCGCGCATATCCCAGTACTAAACCAGACCTAACCGGTGTTATCCTCCAATATATTCATCGAAACCAGGTTTAATTGACTGCCTCAGTGTGGTACAACATTACTACGTGATTCAAACACGAAAAAAACCCAGGATCTGGCCAACAAGTTTGCGAAAAAGGCAAAATCATGAGCCAGATGCGCGCATATCCCAGACCTAACACAGACCTAACCGGTGTTATCCTCTAAAATACTGTCCGAATCCAGGTTTAATGGATTGTTTCTGTGTCGTACCACATTACCACCTGATTCAAACCCGAAAAAACCCAGGATCTAGCCAACAAGTTTGCGAAAAAGGCGAAAGTATAAGCCAGATGCGGGCATAACCCAGACTAACCCAGACCTAACCGGTGTTATTCTCTAAAATATTGATCGAAACCAGGTTTAATTGACTGCTTCAGTGTGTTACCGCATTACTGCGTGATTCAAACACGAAAAAAACCCAGGATCTGGCCAACAAGTATGCGAACAAGGCAAAATCATGAGCCAGGTGCGGACATAACCCAGACGAAATCCTGGCCTAACCGGTGTTATCCTCTAAAATATTGATCGAAACCAGGGTTAATTGATTGCTTCATTGTGTTACCACATTACTACGTGATTCAAACACGAAAAAAACCCAGGATCTGGCCATCAAGTATGCGAAGAAGGCAAAATCATGAGCCAGATGCGCGCATATCCCAGACCTAACCCAGACCTAACCGGTTTTATCCTCTAAAATATTGATCGAACCCAGGGTTAATTGACTGCTTCATTGTGTTACCACATTACTACGTGATTCAATCACGAAATAAACCCAGGATCTGGCCATCAAGTATGCGAAGAAGGCAAAATCATTAGCCAGATGCGCGCATATCCCAGACCTAACCCAGACCTAACCGGTGTTATCCTCCAAAATATTCATCGAAACCAGGTTTAATTGACTGCCTCAGTGTGGTACAACATTACTACGTGATTCAAACACGAAAAAAACCCAGGATCTGACCAACAAGTTTGCGAAAAAGGCAAAATCATGAGCCAGATGCGCGCATATCCCAGACCTAACACAGACCTAACCGGTGTTATCCTCTAAAATACTGCCCGACTCCAGGTTTAATGGATTGTTTCTGTGTCGTACCACATTACCACCTGATTCAAACCCGAAAAAACCCAGGATCTAGCCAACATGTTTGCGAAAAAGGCGAAAGTATAAGCCAGATGCGGGCATAACCCAGACCTAACCCAGACCTAACCGGTGTTATCCTCTAAAATATTGATCGAAACCAGGTTTAATTGACTGCTTCAGTGTGTTACCGCATTACTGCGTGATTCAAACACGAAAAAAACCCAGGATCTGGCCAACAAGTATGCGAAGAAGGCAAAATCATGAGCCAGGTGCGGACATAACCCAAACGAAATCCTGGCCTAACCGGTGTTATCCTCTAAAATATTGATCGAATCCAGGTTTAATTGACTGCTTCAGTGTGTTACCACATTACTACGTGATTCAAGCACGAAAAAAACCCAGGATCTGGCCAACAAGTATGCGTAGAAGGCAAAATCATGAGCCAGATGCGGGCATAACCCAGACCTAACCCAGACCTAACCGGTGTTATCCTCTAAAATATTGATCGAATCCAGGTTTAATTGACTGCTTCAGTGTGTTACCACATTCCTACGTGATTCAAACACGAAAAAAACCCAGGATCGGGCCAACAAGTATGCGAAGAAGGCAAAATCACGAGCCAGATGCGGGTATAACCCAGACCTAAGCCAGACCTAACCGGTGTTATCCTCTAAAATACTGAGCGAAACGAGGTTTAATTGACTGCTTCATTGTGTTACCACATTACTACGTGATTCAAACACGAAAAAAACCCAGGATCTGGCCGACCAGTATGCGAAGAAGGCAAAATCATGAGCCAGATGCGGGGATATTCCGGAACTAACCCAGACCTAACCGGTGTTATCCTCTGTAATATTGATCGAAACCAGGTTTAATTGGCTGCCTCAGTGTGGTACCACATTACTACGTGATTCAAACACGGAAAAAACCCAGGATCTGGCCAACAAGTTTGCGAAAAAGGCGAAAGTATAAGCCAGATGCGCGCATATACCAGACCTAACCCAGACCTAACCGGTGTTGTCCTCTAAAATATTGATCGTAACCAGGTTTAATTGACTGCTTCAGTGTGTTACCACATTACTACGTGATTCAAACACGAAAAAAACCCAGGATCTGGCCAACAAGTTTGCGAAAAAGGCGAAAGTATAAGCCAGATGCGCGCATATCCCAGACCTAACCCAGACCTAACCGGTGCTATTCTCTAAAATATTGATCGAAACCAGGTTTAATTGACTGCCTCAGTGTGGTACCACATTACTACGTGATTCAAACACGGAAAAACCCCAGGATCTGGCCAACAAGTATACGAAGAAGGCAAAATCATGAGCCAGATGCGGGCATAACCCAGACCTATCCCAGACCTAACCGGTGTTATCCTCTAAAATAATGTCCGAATCCAGGTTTAATGGATTGTTTCTGTGTCGTACCACATTACCACGTGATTCAATCCCGAAAAAACCCAGGATCTAGCCAACAAGTTTGCGAGAAAGGCGAAAGTATAAGCCAGATGCGCGCATATCCCAGACCTAACCCAGACCTAACCGGTGTTATCCTCTAAAATATTGATCGAAACCAGGTTTGTTTTACTGCTTCAGTGTGTTACCACATTACTACGTGATTCAAACACGGAAAAAACCCAGGATCTGGCCAACAAGTTTGCGAAAAAGGCGAAAGTATAAGCCAGATGCGGGCATATCCCGGACCTAACCCAGACCTAAACGGTGTTATCCTCTAAAATATTGATCGAAACCAGGGTTAATTGATTGCTTCATTGTGTTACCACATTACTACGTGATTCAAACACGAAAAAAACCCAGGATCTGGCCATCAAGTATGCGAAGAAGGCAAAATCATGAGCCAGATGCGCGCATATCCCAGACCTAACCCAGACCTAACCGGTGTTATCCTCTAAAATATTGATCGAAACCAGGGTTAATTGACTGCTTCATTGTGTTACCACATTACTACGTGATTCAATCACGAAATAAACCCAGGATCTGGCCATCAAGTATGCGAAGAAGGCAAAATCATTAGCCAGATGCGCGCATATCCCAGTACTAAACCAGACCTAACCGGTGTTATCCTCCAATATATTCATCGAAACCAGGTTTAATTGACTGCCTCAGTGTGGTACAACATTACTACGTGATTCAAACACGAAAAAAACCCAGGATCTGGCCAACAAGTTTGCGAAAAAGGCAAAATCATGAGCCAGATGCGCGCATATCCCAGACCTAACACAGACCTAACCGGTGTTATCCTCTAAAATACTGTCCGAATCCAGGTTTAATGGATTGTTTCTGTGTCGTACCACATTACCACCTGATTCAAACCCGAAAAAACCCAGGATCTAGCCAAC
The DNA here is from genome assembly GCF_051014445.1 of Colletes latitarsis. Lineage (NCBI taxonomy): Eukaryota > Metazoa > Arthropoda > Insecta > Hymenoptera > Colletidae > Colletes > Colletes latitarsis. The sequence continues at coordinate 1,616,760 of NW_027488380.1, read as the reverse complement.
AAGTTTGCGAAAAAGGCGAAAGTATAAGCCAGATGCGGGCATAACCCAGACTAACCCAGACCTAACCGGTGTTATCCTCTAAAATATTGATCGAAACCAGGTTTAATTGACTGCTTCAGTGTGTTACCGCATTACTGCGTGATTCAAACACGAAAAAAACCCAGGATCTGGCCAACAAGTATGCGAACAAGGCAAAATCATGAGCCAGGTGCGGACATAACCCAGACGAAATCCTGGCCTAACCGGTGTTATCCTCTAAAATATTGATCGAAACCAGGGTTAATTGATTGCTTCATTGTGTTACCACATTACTACGTGATTCAAACACGAAAAAAACCCAGGATCTGGCCATCAAGTATGCGAAGAAGGCAAAATCAGGAGCCAGATGCGCGCATATCCCAGACCTAACCCAGACCTAACCGGTTTTATCCTCTAAAATATTGATCGAAACCAGGGTTAATTGACTGCTTCATTGTGTTACCACATTACTACGTGATTCAATCACGAAATAAACCCAGGATCTGGCCATCAAGTATGCGAAGAAGGCAAAATCATTAGCCAGATGCGCGCATATCCCAGACCTAACCCAGACCTAACCGGTGTTATCCTCCAAAATATTCATCGAATCCAGGTTTAATTGACTGCCTCAGTGTGGTACAACATTACTACGTGATTCAAACACGAAAAAAACCCAGGATCTGGCCAACAAGTTTGCGAAAAAGGTAAAATCATGAGCCAGATGCGCGCATATCCCAGACCTAACACAGACCTAACCGGTGTTATCCTCCAAAATATTCATCGAAACCAGGTTTAATTGACTGCCTCAGTGTGGTACAACATTACTACGTGATTCAAACACGAAAAAAACCCAGGATCTGGCCAACAAGTTTGCGAAAAAGGTAAAATCATGAGCCAGATGCGCGCATATCCCAGACCTAACACAGACCTAACCGGTGTTATCCTCTAAAATACTGTCCGAATCCAGGTTTAATGGATTGTTTCTGTGTCGTACCACATTACCACCTGATTCAAACCCGAAAAAACCCAGGATCTAGCCAACAAGTTTGCGAAAAAGGCGAAAGTATAAGCCAGATGCGGGCATAACCCAGACCTAACCCAGACCTAACCGGTGTTATCCTCTAAAATATTGATCGAAACCAGGTTTAATTGACTGCTTCAGTGTGTTACCGCATTACTGCGTGATTCAAACACGAAAAAAACCCAGGATCTGGCCAACAAGTATGCGAACATGGCAAAATCATGAGCCAGGTGCGGACATAACCCAGACGAAATCCTGGCCTAACCGGTGTTATCCTCTAAAATATTGATCGAATCCAGGTTTAATTGACTGCTTCAGTGTGTTACCACATTACTACGTGATTCAAGCACGAAAAAAACCCAGGATCTGGCCAACGAGTATGCGAAGAAGGCAAAATCATGAGCCAGATGCGGGTATAACCCAGACCTTACCCAGACCTAACCGGTGTTATCCTCTAAAATATTGATCGAAACCAGGTTTAATTGACTGCTTCAGTGTGTTACCACATTCCTACGTGATTGAAACACGAAAAAAACCCAGGATCTGGCCAACAAGTATGCGAAGAAGGCAAAATCCTGAGCCAGATGCGGGCATAACCCAGACCTAACCCAGACCTAACCGGTGTTATCCTCCAAAATATTGATCGAAACCAGGGTTAATTGACTGCTTCATTGTGTTACCACATTACTACGTGATTCAAACACGAAAAAAACCCAGGATCTGGCCAACAAGTATGCGAAGAAGGCAAAATCATGAGCCAGATGCGGGCATATCCCGGACCTAACCCAGACCTAACCGGTGTTGTCCTCTGAAATATTGATCGAAACCAGGTTTAATTGACTGCTTCAGTGTGTTACCACATTCCTACGTGATTCAAACCCGATAAAAACCCAGGATCTGGCCAACAAGTATGCGAAGAAGGCAAAATCACGAGCCAGATGCGGGTATAACCCAGACCTAAGCCAGACCTAACCGGTGTTATCCTCTAAAATACTGAGCGAAACGAGGTTTAATTGACTGCTTCATTGTGTGACCACATTACTACGTGATTCAAACACGAAAAAAAGCCAGGATCTGGCCGACAAGTATGCGAAGAAGGCAAAATCATGAGCCAGATGCGGGGATATTCCGGAACTAACCCAGACCTAACCGGTGTTATCCTCTGTAATATTGATCGAAACCAGGTTTAATTGACTGCCTCAGTGTGGTACCACATTACTACGTGATTCAAACACGGAAAAAACCCAGGATCTGGCCAACAAGTTTGCGAAAAAGGCGAAAGTATAAGCCAGATGCGCGCATATACCAGACCTAACCCAGACCTAACCGGTGTTGTCCTCTAAAATATTGATCGAAACCAGGTTTAATTGACTGCTTCAGTGTGTTACCACATTACTACGTGATTCAAACACGGAAAAAACCCAGGATCTGGCCAACAAGTATACGAAGAAGGCAAAATCATGAGCCAGATGCGGGCATAACCCAGACCTATCCCAGACCTAACCGGTGTTATCCTCTAAAATAATGTCCGAATCCAGGTTTAATGGATTGTTTCTGTGTCGTACCACATTACCACGTGATTCAATCCCGAAAAAACCCAGGATCTAGCCAACAAGTTTGCGAAAAAGGCGAAAGTATAAGCCAGATGCGCGCATATCCCAGACCTAACCCAGACCTAACCGGTGTTATCCTCTGAAATATTGATCGAAACCAGGTTTGATTTACTGCTTCAGTGTGTTAACACATTACTACGTGATTCAAACACGGAAAAAACCCAGGATCTGGCCAACAAGTTTGCGAAAAAGGCGAAAGTATAAGCCAGATGCGGGCATATCCCGGACCTAACCCAGACCTAACCGGTGTTATCCTCTAAAATATTGATCGAAACCAGGGTTAATTGATTGCTTCATTGTGTTACCACATTACTACGTGATTCAAACACGAAAAAAACCCAGGATCTGGCCATCAAGTATGCGAAGAAGGCAAAATCATGAGCCAGATGCGCGCATATCCCAGACCTAACCCAGACCTAACCGGTTTTATCCTCTAAAATATTGATCGAAACCAGGGTTAATTGACTGCTTCATTGTGTTACCACATTACTACGTGATTCAATCACGAAATAAACCCAGGATCTGGCCATCAAGTATGCGAAGAAGGCAAAATCATTAGCCAGATGCGCGCATATCCCAGTACTAAACCAGACCTAACCGGTGTTATCCTCCAATATATTCATCGAAACCAGGTTTAATTGACTGCCTCAGTGTGGTACAACATTACTACGTGATTCAAACACGAAAAAAACCCAGGATCTGGCCAACAAGTTTGCGAAAAAGGCAAAATCATGAGCCAGATGCGCGCATATCCCAGACCTAACACAGACCTAACCGGTGTTATCCTCTAAAATACTGTCCGAATCCAGGTTTAATGGATTGTTTCTGTGTCGTACCACATTACCACCTGATTCAAACCCGAAAAAACCCAGGATCTAGCCAACAAGTTTGCGAAAAAGGCGAAAGTATAAGCCAGATGCGGGCATAACCCAGACTAACCCAGACCTAACCGGTGTTATCCTCTAAAATATTGATCGAAACCAGGGTTAATTGACTGCTTCATTGTGTGACCACATTACTACGTGATTCAAACCCGAAAAAACCCAGGATCTAGCCAACAAGTTTGCGAAAAAGGCGAAAGTATAAGCCAGATGCGGGCATAACCCAGACTAACCCAGACCTAACCGGTGTTATCCTCTAAAATATTGATCGAAACCAGGTTTAATTGACTGCTTCAGTGTGTTACCGCATTACTGCGTGATTCAAACACGAAAAAAACCCAGGATCTGGCCAACAAGTATGCGAACAAGGCAAAATCATGAGCCAGGTGCGGACATAACCCAGACGAAATCCTGGCCTAACCGGTGTTATCCTCTAAAATATTGATCGAAACCAGGGTTAATTGATTGCTTCATTGTGTTACCACATTACTACGTGATTCAAACACGAAAAAAACCCAGGATCTGGCCATCAAGTATGCGAAGAAGGCAAAATCAGGAGCCAGATGCGCGCATATCCCAGACCTAACCCAGACCTAACCGGTTTTATCCTCTAAAATATTGATCGAAACCAGGGTTAATTGACTGCTTCATTGTGTTACCACATTACTACGTGATTCAATCACGAAATAAACCCAGGATCTGGCCATCAAGTATGCGAAGAAGGCAAAATCATTAGCCAGATGCGCGCATATCCCAGACCTAACCCAGACCTAACCGGTGTTATCCTCCAAAATATTCATCGAATCCAGGTTTAATTGACTGCCTCAGTGTGGTACAACATTACTACGTGATTCAAACACGAAAAAAACCCAGGATCTGGCCAACAAGTTTGCGAAAAAGGTAAAATCATGAGCCAGATGCGCGCATATCCCAGACCTAACACAGACCTAACCGGTGTTATCCTCCAAAATATTCATCGAAACCAGGTTTAATTGACTGCCTCAGTGTGGTACAACATTACTACGTGATTCAAACACGAAAAAAACCCAGGATCTGGCCAACAAGTTTGCGAAAAAGGTAAAATCATGAGCCAGATGCGCGCATATCCCAGACCTAACACAGACCTAACCGGTGTTATCCTCTAAAATACTGTCCGAATCCAGGTTTAATGGATTGTTTCTGTGTCGTACCACATTACCACCTGATTCAAACCCGAAAAAACCCAGGATCTAGCCAACAAGTTTGCGAAAAAGGCGAAAGTATAAGCCAGATGCGGGCATAACCCAGACCTAACCCAGACCTAACCGGTGTTATCCTCTAAAATATTGATCGAAACCAGGTTTAATTGACTGCTTCAGTGTGTTACCGCATTACTGCGTGATTCAAACACGAAAAAAACCCAGGATCTGGCCAACAAGTATGCGAACATGGCAAAATCATGAGCCAGGTGCGGACATAACCCAGACGAAATCCTGGCCTAACCGGTGTTATCCTCTAAAATATTGATCGAATCCAGGTTTAATTGACTGCTTCAGTGTGTTACCACATTACTACGTGATTCAAGCACGAAAAAAACCCAGGATCTGGCCAACAAGTATGCGTAGAAGGCAAAATCATGAGCCAGATGCGGGCATAACCCAGACCTAACCCAGACCTAACCGGTGTTATCCTCTAAAATATTGATCGAATCCAGGTTTAATTGACTGCTTCAGTGTGTTACCACATTACTACGTGATTCAAGCACGAAAAAAACCCAGGATCTGGCCAACGAGTATGCGAAGAAGGCAAAATCATGAGCCAGATGCGGGTATAACCCAGACCTTACCCAGACCTAACCGGTGTTATCCTCTAAAATATTGATCGAAACCAGGTTTAATTGACTGCTTCAGTGTGTTACCACATTCCTACGTGATTGAAACACGAAAAAAACCCAGGATCTGGCCAACAAGTATGCGAAGAAGGCAAAATCCTGAGCCAGATGCGGGCATAACCCAGACCTAACCCAGACCTAACCGGTGTTATCCTCCAAAATATTGATCGAAACCAGGGTTAATTGACTGCTTCATTGTGTTACCACATTACTACGTGATTCAAACACGAAAAAAACCCAGGATCTGGCCAACAAGTATGCGAAGAAGGCAAAATCATGAGCCAGATGCGGGCATATCCCGGACCTAACCCAGACCTAACCGGTGTTGTCCTCTGAAATATTGATCGAAACCAGGTTTAATTGACTGCTTCAGTGTGTTACCACATTCCTACGTGATTCAAACCCGATAAAAACCCAGGATCTGGCCAACAAGTATGCGAAGAAGGCAAAATCACGAGCCAGATGCGGGTATAACCCAGACCTAAGCCAGACCTAACCGGTGTTATCCTCTAAAATACTGAGCGAAACGAGGTTTAATTGACTGCTTCATTGTGTGACCACATTACTACGTGATTCAAACACGAAAAAAAGCCAGGATCTGGCCGACAAGTATGCGAAGAAGGCAAAATCATGAGCCAGATGCGGGGATATTCCGGAACTAACCCAGACCTAACCGGTGTTATCCTCTGTAATATTGATCGAAACCAGGTTTAATTGACTGCCTCAGTGTGGTACCACATTACTACGTGATTCAAACACGGAAAAAACCCAGGATCTGGCCAACAAGTTTGCGAAAAAGGCGAAAGTATAAGCCAGATGCGCGCATATACCAGACCTAACCCAGACCTAACCGGTGTTGTCCTCTAAAATATTGATCGAAACCAGGTTTAATTGACTGCTTCAGTGTGTTACCACATTACTACGTGATTCAAACACGGAAAAAACCCAGGATCTGGCCAACAAGTATACGAAGAAGGCAAAATCATGAGCCAGATGCGGGCATAACCCAGACCTATCCCAGACCTAACCGGTGTTATCCTCTAAAATAATGTCCGAATCCAGGTTTAATGGATTGTTTCTGTGTCGTACCACATTACCACGTGATTCAATCCCGAAAAAACCCAGGATCTAGCCAACAAGTTTGCGAAAAAGGCGAAAGTATAAGCCAGATGCGCGCATATCCCAGACCTAACCCAGACCTAACCGGTGTTATCCTCTGAAATATTGATCGAAACCAGGTTTGATTTACTGCTTCAGTGTGTTAACACATTACTACGTGATTCAAACACGGAAAAAACCCAGGATCTGGCCAACAAGTTTGCGAAAAAGGCGAAAGTATAAGCCAGATGCGGGCATATCCCGGACCTAACCCAGACCTAACCGGTGTTATCCTCTAAAATATTGATCGAAACCAGGGTTAATTGATTGCTTCATTGTGTTACCACATTACTACGTGATTCAAACACGAAAAAAACCCAGGATCTGGCCATCAAGTATGCGAAGAAGGCAAAATCATGAGCCAGATGCGCGCATATCCCAGACCTAACCCAGACCTAACCGGTTTTATCCTCTAAAATATTGATCGAAACCAGGGTTAATTGACTGCTTCATTGTGTTACCACATTACTACGTGATTCAATCACGAAATAAACCCAGGATCTGGCCATCAAGTATGCGAAGAAGGCAAAATCATTAGCCAGATGCGCGCATATCCCAGTACTAAACCAGACCTAACCGGTGTTATCCTCCAATATATTCATCGAAACCAGGTTTAATTGACTGCCTCAGTGTGGTACAACATTACTACGTGATTCAAACACGAAAAAAACCCAGGATCTGGCCAACAAGTTTGCGAAAAAGGCAAAATCATGAGCCAGATGCGCGCATATCCCAGACCTAACACAGACCTAACCGGTGTTATCCTCTAAAATACTGTCCGAATCCAGGTTTAATGGATTGTTTCTGTGTCGTACCACATTACCACCTGATTCAAACCCGAAAAAACCCAGGATCTAGCCAACAAGTTTGCGAAAAAGGCGAAAGTATAAGCCAGATGCGGGCATAACCCAGACTAACCCAGACCTAACCGGTGTTATCCTCTAAAATATTGATCGAAACCAGGGTTAATTGACTGCTTCATTGTGTGACCACATTACTACGTGATTCAATCACGAAATAAACCCAGGATCTGGCCATCAAGTATGCGAAGAAGGCAAAATCATTAGCCAGATGCGCGCATATCCCAGACCTAACCCAGACCTAACCGGTGTTATCCTCCAAAATATTCATCGAAACCAGGTTTAATTGACTGCCTCAGTGTGGTACAACATTACTACGTGATTCAAAGACGAAAAAAACCCAGGATCTGACCAACAAGTTTGCGAAAAAGGCAAAATCATGAGCCAGATGCGCGCATATCCCAGACCTAACACAGACCTAACCGGTGTTATCCTCTAAAATACTGCCCGACTCCAGGTTTAATGGATTGTTTCTGTGTCGTACCACATTACCACCTGATTCAAACCCGAAAAAACCCAGGATCTAGCCAACAAGTTTGCGAAAAAGGCGAAAGTATAAGCCAGATGCGGGCATAACCCAGACCTAACCCAGACCTAACCGGTGCTATCCTCTAAAATATTGATCGAAACCAGGTTTAATTGACTGCTTCAGTGTGTTACCGCATTACTGCGTGATTCAAACACGAAAAAAACCCAGGATCTGGCCAACAAGTATGCGAACAAGGCAAAATCATGAGCCAGGTGCGGACATAACCCAGACGAAATCCTGGCCTAACCGGTGTTATCCTCTAAAATATTGATCGAATCCAGGTTTAATTGACTGCTTCAGTGTGTTACCACATTACTACGTGATTCAAGCACGAAAAAAACCCAGGATCTGGCCAACAAGTATGCGTAGAAGGCAAAATCATGAGCCAGATGCGGGCATAACCCAGACCTAACGCAGACCTAACCGGTGTTATCCTCTAAAATATTGATCGAATCCAGGTTTAATTGACTGCTTCAGTGTGTTACCACATTACTACGTGATTCAAGCACGAAAAAAACCCAGGATCTGGCCAACGAGTATGCGAAGAAGGCAAAATCATGAGCCAGATGCGGGTATAACCCAGACCTTACCCAGACCTAACCGGTGTTATCCTCTAAAATATTGATCGAAACCAGGTTTAATTGACTGCTTCAGTGTGTTACCACATTCCTACGTGATTCAAACACGAAAAAAACCCAGGATCTGGCCAACAAGTATGCGAAGAAGGCAAAATCCTGAGCCAGATGCGGGCATAACCCAGACCTAACCCAGACCTAACCGGTGTTGTCCTCTGAAATATTGATCGAAACCAGGTTTAATTGACTGCTTCAGTGTGTTACCACATTCCTACGTGATTCAAACACGATAAAAACCCAGGATCTGGCCAACAAGTATGCGAAGAAGGCAAAATCATGAGCCAGATGCGGGTATAACCCAGACCTAAGCCAGACCTAACCGGTGTTATCCTCTAAAATACTGAGCGAAACGAGGTTTAATTGACTGCTTCATTGTGTGACCACATTACTACGTGATTCAAACACGAAAAAAAGCCAGGATCTGGCCGACAAGTATGCGAAGAAGGCAAAATCATGAGCCAGATGCGGGGATATTCCGGAACTAACCCAGACCTAACCGGTGTTATCCTCTGTAATATTGATCGAAACCAGGTTTAATTGACTGCCTCAGTGTGGTACCACATTACTACGTGATTCAAACACGGAAAAAACCCAGGATCTGGCCAACAAGTTTGCGAAAAAGGCGAAAGTATAAGCCAGATGCGCGCATATACCAGACCTAACCCAGACCTAACCGGTGTTGTCCTCTAAAATATTGATCGAAACCAGGTTTAATTGACTGCTTCAGTGTGTTACCACATTACTACGTGATTCAAACACGGAAAAAAGCCAGGATCTGGCCGACAAGTATGCGAAGAAGGCAAAATCATGAGCCAGATGCGGGGATATTCCGGAACTAACCCAGACCTAACCGGTGTTATCCTCTGTAATATTGATCGAAACCAGGTTTAATTGACTGCCTCAGTGTGGTACCACATTACTACGTGATTCAAACACGGAAAAAACCCAGGATCTGGCCAACAAGTTTGCGAAAAAGGCGAAAGTATAAGCCAGATGCGCGCATATCCCAGACCTAACCCAGACCTAACCGGTGCTATTCTCTAAAATATTGATCGAAACCAGGTTTAATTGACTGCCTCAGTGTGGTACCACATTACTACGTGATTCAAACACGGAAAAAACCCAGGATCTGGCCAACAAGTATACGAAGAAGGCAAAATCATGAGCCAGATGCGGGCATAACCCAGACCTATCCCAGACCTAACCGGTGTTATCCTCTAAAATAATGTCCGAATCCAGGTTTAATGGATTGTTTCTGTGTCGTACCACATTACCACGTGATTCAATCCCGAAAAAACCCAGGATCTAGCCAACAAGTTTGCGAAAAAGGCGAAAGTATAAGCCAGATGCGCGCATATCCCAGACCTAACCCAGACCTAACCGGTGTTATCCTCTAAAATATTGATCGAAACCAGGTTTGATTTACTGCTTCAGTGTGTTACCACATTACTACGTGATTCAAACACGGAAAAAACCCAGGATCTGGCCAACAAGTTTGCGAAAAAGGCGAAAGTATAAGCCAGATGCGGGCATATCCCGGACCTAACCCAGACCTAACCGGTGTTATCCTCTAAAATATTGATCGAAACCAGGGTTAATTGATTGCTTCATTGTGTTACCACATTACTACGTGATTCAAACACGAAAAAAACCCAGGATCTGGCCATCAAGTATGCGAAGAAGGCAAAATCATGAGCCAGATGCGCGCATATCCCAGACCTAACCCAGACCTAACCGGTTTTATCCTCTAAAATATTGATCGAAACCAGGGTTAATTGACTGCTTCATTGTGTTACCACATTACTACGTGATTCAATCACGAAATAAACCCAGGATCTGGCCATCAAGTATGCGAAGAAGGCAAAATCATTAGCCAGATGCGCGCATATCCCAGTACTAAACCAGACCTAACCGGTGTTATCCTCCAATATATTCATCGAAACCAGGTTTAATTGACTGCCTCAGTGTGGTACAACATTACTACGTGATTCAAACACGAAAAAAACCCAGGATCTGGCCAACAAGTTTGCGAAAAAGGCAAAATCATGAGCCAGATGCGCGCATATCCCAGACCTAACACAGACCTAACCGGTGTTATCCTCTAAAATACTGTCCGAATCCAGGTTTAATGGATTGTTTCTGTGTCGTACCACATTACCACCTGATTCAAACCCGAAAAAACCCAGGATCTAGCCAACAAGTTTGCGAAAAAGGCGAAAGTATAAGCCAGATGCGGGCATAACCCAGACTAACCCAGACCTAACCGGTGTTATCCTCTAAAATATTGATCGAAACCAGGTTTAATTGACTGCTTCAGTGTGTTACCGCATTACTGCGTGATTCAAACACGAAAAAAACCCAGGATCTGGCCAACAAGTATGCGAACAAGGCAAAATCATGAGCCAGGTGCGGACATAACCCAGACGAAATCCTGGCCTAACCGGTGTTATCCTCTAAAATATTGATCGAAACCAGGGTTAATTGATTGCTTCATTGTGTTACCACATTACTACGTGATTCAAACACGAAAAAAACCCAGGATCTGGCCATCAAGTATGCGAAGAAGGCAAAATCATGAGCCAGATGCGCGCATATCCCAGACCTAACCCAGACCTAACCGGTTTTATCCTCTAAAATATTGATCGAAACCAGGGTTAATTGACTGCTTCATTGTGTTACCACATTACTACGTGATTCAATCACGAAATAAACCCAGGATCTGGCCATCAAGTATGCGAAGAAGGCAAAATCATTAGCCAGATGCGCGCATATCCCAGACCTAACCCAGACCTAACCGGTGTTATCCTCCAAAATATTCATCGAAACCAGGTTTAATTGACTGCCTCAGTGTGGTACAACATTACTACGTGATTCAAAGACGAAAAAAACCCAGGATCTGACCAACAAGTTTGCGAAAAAGGCAAAATCATGAGCCAGATGCGCGCATATCCCAGACCTAACACAGACCTAACCGGTGTTATCCTCTAAAATACTGCCCGACTCCAGGTTTAATGGATTGTTTCTGTGTCGTACCACATTACCACCTGATTCAAACCCGAAAAAACCCAGGATCTAGCCAACAAGTTTGCGAAAAAGGCGAAAGTATAAGCCAGATGCGGGCATAACCCAGACCTAACCCAGACCTAACCGGTGTTATCCTCTAAAATATTGATCGAAACCAGGTTTAATTGACTGCTTCAGTGTGCTACCGCATTACTGCGTGATTCAAACACGAAAAAAACCCAGGCTCTGGCCAACAAGTATGCGAAGAAGGCAAAATCATGAGCCAGGTGCGGACATAACCCAGACGAAATCCTGGCCTAACCGGTGTTATCCTCTAAAATATTGATCGAATCCAGGTTTAATTGACTGCTTCAGTGTGTTACCACATTACTACGTGATTCAAGCACGAAAAAAACCCAGGATCTGGCCAACAAGTATGCGTAGAAGGCAAAATCATGAGCCAGATGCGGGCATAACCCAGACCTAACCGGTGTTATCCTCTAAAATATTGATCGAATCCAGGTTTAATTGACTGCTTCAGTGTGTTACCACATTACTACGTGATTCAAGCACGAAAAAAACCCAGGATCTGGCCAACGAGTATGCGAAGAAGGCAAAATCATGAGCCAGATGCGGGTATAACCCAGACCTTACCCAGACCTAACCGGTGTTATCCTCTAAAATATTGATCGAAACCAGGTTTAATTGACTGCTTCAGTGTGTTACCACATTCCTACGTGATTCAAACACGAAAAAAACCCAGGATTTGGCCAACAAGTATGCGAAGAAGGCAAAATCATGAGCCAGATGCGGGCATAACCCAGACCTAACCGGTGTTATCCTCCAAAATATTGATCGAAACCAGGGTTAATTGACTGCTTCATTGTGTTACCACATTACTACGTGATTCAAACACGAAAAAAACCCAGGATCTGGTCAACAAGTATGCGAAGAAGGCAAAATCATGAGCCAGATGCGGGCATATCCCGGACCCAACCCAGACCTAACCGGTGTTATCCTCTGAAATATTGATCGAAACCAGGTTTAATTGACTGCTTCAGTGTGCTACCACATTCCTACGTGATTCAAACACGAAAAAAACCCAGGATCGGGCCAACAAGTATGCGAAGAAGGCAAAATCACGAGCCAGATGCGGGTATAACCCAGACCTAAGCCAGACCTAACCGGTGTTATCCTCTAAAATACTGAGCGAAACGAGGTTTAATTGACTGCTTCATTGTGTTACCACATTACTACGTGATTCAAACACGGAAAAAACCCAGGATCTGGCCAACAAGTTTGCGAAAAAGGCGAAAGTATAAGCCAGATGCGCGCATATACCAGACCTAACCCAGACCTAACCGGTGTTGTCCTCTAAAATATTGATCGTAACCAGGTTTAATTGACTGCTTCAGTGTGTTACCACATTACTACGTGATTCAAACACGAAAAAAACCCAGGATCTGGCCAACAAGTTTGCGAAAAAGGCGAAAGTATAAGCCAGATGCGCGCATATCCCAGACCTAACCCAGACCTAACCGGTGCTATTCTCTAAAATATTGATCGAAACCAGGTTTAATTGACTGCCTCAGTGTGGTACCACATTACTACGTGATTCAAACACGGAAAAACCCCAGGATCTGGCCAACAAGTATACGAAGAAGGCAAAATCATGAGCCAGATGCGGGCATAACCCAGACCTATCCCAGACCTAACCGGTGTTATCCTCTAAAATAATGTCCGAATCCAGGTTTAATGGATTGTTTCTGTGTCGTACCACGTTACCACGTGATTCAATCCCGAAAAAACCCAGGATCTAGCCAACAAGTTTGCGAGAAAGGCGAAAGTATAAGCCAGATGCGCGCATATCCCAGACCTAACCCAGACCTAACCGGTGTTATCCTCTAAAATATTGATCGAAACCAGGTTTGATTTACTGCTTCAGTGTGTTACCACATTACTACGTGATTCAAACACGGAAAAAACCCAGGATCTGGCCAACAAGTTTGCGAAAAAGGCGAAAGTATAAGCCAGATGCGGGCATATCCCGGACCTAACCCAGACCTAACCGGTGTTATCCTCTAAAATATTGATCGAAACCAGGGTTAATTGACTGCTTCATTGTGTTACCACATTACTACGTGATTCAAACACGAAAAAAACCCAGGAGCTGGCCATCAAGTATGCGAAGAAGGCAAAATCATGAGCCAGATGCGCGCATATCCCAGACCTAACCCAGACCTAACCGGTTTTATCCTCTAAAATATTGATCGAAACCAGGGTTAATTGACTGCTTCATTGTGTTACCACATTACTACGTGATTCAATCACGAAATAAACCCAGGATCTGGCCATCAAGTATGCGAAGAAGGCAAAATCATTAGCCAGATGCGCGCATATCCCAGTACTAAACCAGACCTAACCGGTGTTATCCTCCAAAATATTCATCGAAACCAGGTTTAAGTGTGGTACAACATTACGAAACCAGGCCTCAGTGTGGTACAACATTACTACGTGATTCAAACACGAAAAAAACCCAGGATCTGGCCAACAAGTTTGCGAAAAAGGCAAAATCATGAGCCAGATGCGCGCATATCCCAGACCTAACACAGACCCAACCGGTGTTATCCTCTAAAATACTGTCCGAATCCAGGTTTAATGGATTGTTTCTGTGTCGTACCACATTACCACCTGATTCAAACCCGAAAAAACCCAGGATCTAGCCAACAAGTTTGCGAAAAAGGCGAAAGTATAAGCCAGATGCGGGCATAACCCAGACCTAACCCAGACCTAACCGGTGTTATCCTCTAAAATATGGATCGAAACCAGGTTTAATTGACTGCTTCAGTGTGTTACCGCATTACTGCGTGTTTCAAGCACGAAAAAAACCCAGGATCTGGCCAACAAGTATGCGAACAAGGCAAAATCATGAGCCAGGTGCGGACATAACCCAGACGAAATCCTGGCCTAACCGGTGTTATCCTCTAAAATATTGATCGAAACCAGGGTTAATTGATTGCTTCATTGTGTTACCACATTACTACGTGATTCAAACACGAAAAAAACCCAGGATCTGGCCATCAAGTATGCGAAGAAGGCAAAATCATGAGCCAGATGCGCGCATATCCCAGACCTAACCCAGACCTAACCGGTTTTATCCTCTAAAATATTGATCGAAACCAGGGTTAATTGACTGCTTCATTGTGTTACCACATTACTACGTGATTCAATCACGAAATAAACCCAGGATCTGGCCATCAAGTATGCGAAGAAGGCAAAATCATTAGCCAGATGCGCGCATATCCCAGACCTAACCCAGACCTAACCGGTGTTATCCTCCAAAATATTCATCGAAACCAGGTTTAATTGACTGCCTCAGTGTGGTACAACATTACTACGTGATTCAAACACGAAAAAAACCCAGGATCTGGCCAACAAGTTTGCGAAAAAGGCAAAATCATGAGCCAGATGCGCGCATATCCCAGACCTAACACAGACCTAACCGGTGTTATCCTCTAAAATACTGTCCGAATCCAGGTTTAATGGATTGTTTCTGTGTCGTACCACATTACCACCTGATTCAAACCCGAAAAAACCCAGGATCTAGCCAACAAGTTTGCGAAAAAGGCGAAAGTATAAGCCAGATGCGGGCATAACCCAGACCTAACCCAGACCTAACCGGTGTTATCCTCTAAAATATGGATCGAAACCAGGTTTAATTGACTGCTTCAGTGTGTTACCGCATTACTGCGTGTTTCAAACACGAAAAAAACCCAGGATCTGGCCAACAAGTATGCGAACAAGGCAAAATCATGAGCCAGGTGCGGACATAACCCAGACGAAATCCTGGCCTAACCGGTGTTATCCTCTAAAATATTGATCGAAACCAGGGTTAATTGATTGCTTCATTGTGTTACCACATTACTACGTGATTCAAACACGAAAAAAACCCAGGATCTGGCCATCAAGTATGCGAAGAAGGCAAAATCATGAGCCAGATGCGCGCATATCCCAGACCTAACCCAGACCTAACCGGTTTTATCCTCTAAAATATTGATCGAAACCAGGGTTAATTGACTGCTTCATTGTGTTACCACATTACTACGTGATTCAATCACGAAATAAACCCAGGATCTGGCCATCAAGTATGCGAAGAAGGCAAAATCATTAGCCAGATGCGCGCATATCCCAGACCTAACCCAGACCTAACCGGTGTTATCCTCCAAAATATTCATCGAAACCAGGTTTAATTGACTGCCTCAGTGTGGTACAACATTACTACGTGATTCAAACACGAAAAAAACCCAGGATCTGGCCAACAAGTTTGCGAAAAAGGCAAAATCATGAGCCAGATGCGCGCATATCCCAGACCTAACACAGACCTAACCGGTGTTATCCTCTAAAATACTGTCCGAATCCAGGTTTAATGGATTGTTTCTGTGTCGTACCACATTACCACCTGATTCAAACCCGAAAAAACCCAGGATCTAGCCAACAAGTTTGCGAAAAAGGCGAAAGTATAAGCCAGATGCGGGCATAACCCAGACCTAACCCAGACCTAACCGGTGTTATCCTCTAAAATATTGATCGAAACCAGGTTTAATTGACTGCTTCAGTGTGTTACCGCATTACTGCGTGATTCAAACACGAAAAAAACCCAGGATCTGGCCAACAAGTATGCGAACAAGGCGAAATCATGAGCCAGGTGCGGACATAACCCAGACGAAATCCTGGCCTAACCGGTGTTATCCTCTAAAATATTGATCGAAACCAGGGTTAATTGATTGCTTCATTGTGTTACCACATTACTACGTGATTCAAACACGAAAAAAACCCAGGATCTGGCCATCAAGTATGCGAAGAAGGCAAAATCATGAGCCAGATGCGCGCATATCCCAGACCTAACCCAGACCTAACCGGTTTTATCCTCTAAAATATTGATCGAAACCAGGGTTAATTGACTGCTTCATTGTGCCACCACATTACTACGTGATTCAATCACGAAATAAACCCAGGATCTGGCCATCAAGTATGCGAAGAAGGCAAAATCATTAGCCAGATGCGCGCATATCCCAGACCTAACCCAGACCTAACCGGTGTTATCCTCCAAAATATTCATCGAAACCAGGTTTAATTGACTGCCTCAGTGTGGTACAACATTACTACGTGATTCAAAGACGAAAAAAACCCAGGATCTGACCAACAAGTTTGCGAAAAAGGCAAAATCATGAGCCAGATGCGCGCATATCCCAGACCTAACACAGACCTAACCGGTGTTATCCTCTAAAATATTGATCGAAACCAGGTTTAATTGACTGCTTCAGTGTGTTACCACATTCCTACGTGATTCAAACACGAAAAAAACCCAGGATTTGGCCAACAAGTATGCGAAGAAGGCAAAATCATGAGCCAGATGCGGGCATAACCCAGACCTAACCCAGACCTAACCGGTGTTATCCTCCAAAATATTGATCGAAACCAGGGTTAATTGACTGCTTCATTGTGTTACCACATTACTACGTGATTCAAACACGAAAAAAACCCAGGATCTGGTCAACAAGTATGCGAAGAAGGCAAAATCATGAGCCAGATGCGGGCATATCCCGGACCCAACCCAGACCTAACCGGTGTTATCCTCTGAAATATTGATCGAAACCAGGTTTAATTGACTGCTTCAGTGTGCTACCACATTCCTACGTGATTCAAACACGAAAAAAACACAGGATCGGGCCAACAAGTATGCGAAGAAGGCAAAATCACGAGCCAGATGCGGGTATAACCCAGACCTAAGCCAGACCTAACCGGTGTTATCCTCTAAAATACTGAGCGAAACGAGGTTTAATTGACTGCTTCATTGTGTTACCACATTACTACGTGATTCAAACACGAAAAAAACCCAGGATCTGGCCGACAAGTATGCGAAGAAGGCAAAATCATGAGCCAGATGCGGGGATATTCCGGAACTAACCCAGACCTAACCGGTGTTATCCTCTGTAATATTGATCGAAACCAGGTTTAATTGACTGCCTCAGTGTGGTACCACATTACTACGTGATTCAAACACGGAAAAAACCCAGGATCTGGCCAACAAGTTTGCGAAAAAGGCGAAAGTATAAGCCAGATGCGCGCATATACCAGACCTAACCCAGACCTAACCGGTGTTGTCCTCTAAAATATTGATCGTAACCAGGTTTAATTGACTGCTTCAGTGTGTTACCACATTACTACGTGATTCAAACACGAAAAAAACCCAGGATCTGGCCAACAAGTTTGCGAAAAAGGCGAAAGTATAAGCCAGATGCGCGCATATCCCAGACCTAACCCAGACCTAACCGGTGCTATTCTCTAAAATATTGATCGAAACCAGGTTTAATTGACTGCCTCAGTGTGGTACCACATTACTACGTGATTCAAACACGGAAAAACCCCAGGATCTGGCCAACAAGTATACGAAGAAGGCAAAATCATGAGCCAGATGCGGGCATAACCCAGACCTATCCCAGACCTAACCGGTGTTATCCTCTAAAATAATGTCCGAATCCAGGTTTAATGGATTGTTTCTGTGTCGTACCACATTACCACGTGATTCAATCCCGAAAAAACCCAGGATCTAGCCAACAAGTTTGCGAGAAAGGCGAAAGTATAAGCCAGATGCGCGCATATCCCAGACCTAACCCAGATCTAACCGGTGTTATCCTCTAAAATATTGATCGAAACCAGGTTTGATTTACTGCTTCAGTGTGTTACCACATTACTACGTGATTCAAACACGGAAAAAACCCAGGATCTGGCCAACAAGTTTGCGAAAAAGGCGAAAGTATAAGCCAGATGCGGGCATATCCCGGACCTAACCCAGACCTAACCGGTGTTATCCTCTAAAATATTGATCGAAACCAGGGTTAATTGACTGCTTCATTGTGTTACCACATTACTACGTGATTCAAACACGAAAAAAACCCAGGAGCTGGCCATCAAGTATGCGAAGAAGGCAAAATCATGAGCCAGATGCGCGCATATCCCAGACCTAACCCAGACCTAACCGGTTTTATCCTCTAAAATATTGATCGAAACCTGGGTTAATTGACTGCTTCATTGTGTTACCACATTACTACGTGATTCAATCACGAAATAAACCCAGGATCTGGCCATCAAGTATGCGAAGAAGGCAAAATCATTAGCCAGATGCGCGCATATCCCAGACCTAACCCAGACCTAACCGGTGTTATCCTCCAAAATATTCATCGAAACCAGGTTTAATTGACTGCCTCAGTGTGGTACAACATTACCACCTGATTCAAACCCGAAAAAACCCAGGATCTAGCCAACAAGTTTGCGAAAAAGGCGAAAGTATAAGCCAGATGCGCGCATATCCCAGACCTAACCCAGACCTAACCGGTGTTATCCTCCAAAATATTCATCGAAACCAGGTTTAATTGACTGCCTCAGTGTGGTACAACATTACTACGTGATTCAAACACGAAAAAAACCCAGGATCTGGCCAACAAGTTTGCGAAAAAGGCAAAATCATGAGCCAGATGCGCGCATATCCCAGACCTAACACAGACCTAACCGGTGTTATCCTCTAAAATACTGTCCGAATCCAGGTTTAATGGATTGTTTCTGTGTCGTACCACATTACCACCTGATTCAAACCCGAAAAAACCCTTGATCTAGCCAACAAGTTTGCGAAAAAGGCGAAAGTATAAGCCAGATGCGGGCATAACCCAGACCTAACCCAGACCTAACCGGTGTTATCCTCTAAAATATGGATCGAAACCAGGTTTAATTGACTGCTTCAGTGTGTTACCGCATTACTGCGTGTTTCAAACACGAAAAAAACCCAGGATCTGGCCAACAAGTATGCGAACAAGGCAAAATCATGAGCCAGGTGCGGACATAACCCAGACGAAATCCTGGCCTAACCGGTGTTATCCTCTAAAATATTGATCGAAACCAGGGTTAATTGATTGCTTCATTGTGTTACCACATTACTACGTGATTCAAACACGAAAAAAACTCAGGATCTGGCCATCAAGTATGCGAAGAAGGCAAAATCATGAGCCAGATGCGCGCATATCCCAGACCTAACCCAGACCTAACCGGTTTTATCCTCTAAAATATTGATCGAAACCAGGGTTAATTGACTGCTTCATTGTGTTACCACATTACTACGTGATTCAATCACGAAATAAACCCAGGATCTGGCCATCAAGTATGCGAAGAAGGCAAAATCATTAGCCAGATGCGCGCATATCCCAGACCTAACCCAGACCTAACCGGTGTTATCCTCCAAAATATTCATCGAAACCAGGTTTAATTGACTGCCTCAGTGTGGTACAACATTACTACGTGATTCAAACACGAAAAAAACCCAGGATCTGACCAACAAGTTTGCGAAAAAGGCAAAATCATGAGCCAGATGCGCGCATATCCCAGACCTAACACAGACCTAACCGGTGTTATCCTCTAAAATACTGTCCGAATCCAGGTTTAATGGATTGTTTCTGTGTCGTACCACATTACCACCTGATTCAAACCCGAAAAAACCCAGGATCTAGCCAACAAGTTTGCGAAAAAGGCGAAAGTATAAGCCAGATGCGGGCATAACCCAGACCTAACCCAGACCTAACCGGTGTTATCCTCTAAAATATTGATCGAAACCAGGTTTAATTGACTGCTTCAGTGTGTTACCGCATTACTGCGTGATTCAAACACGAAAAAAACCCAGGATCTGGCCAACAAGTATGCGAACAAGGCGAAATCATGAGCCAGGTGCGGACATAACCCAGACGAAATCCTGGCCTAACCGGTGTTATCCTCTAAAATATTGATCGAAACCAGGGTTAATTGATTGCTTCATTGTGTTACCACATTACTACGTGATTCAAACACGAAAAAAACCCAGGATCTGGCCATCAAGTATGCGAAGAAGGCAAAATCATGAGCCAGATGCGCGCATATCCCAGACCTAACCCAGACCTAACCGGTTTTATCCTCTAAAATATTGATCGAAACCAGGGTTAATTGACTGCTTCATTGTGTTACCACATTACTACGTGATTCAATCACGAAATAAACCCAGGATCTGGCCATCAAGTATGCGAAGAAGGCAAAATCATTAGCCAGATGCGCGCATATCCCAGACCTAACCCAGACCTAACCGGTGTTATCCTCCAAAATATTCATCGAAACCAGGTTTAATTGACTGCCTCAGTGTGGTACAACATTACTACGTGATTCAAAGACGAAAAAAACCCAGGATCTGACCAACAAGTTTGCGAAAAAGGCAAAATCATGAGCCAGATGCGCGCATATCCCAGACCTAACACAGACCTAACCGGTGTTATCCTCTAAAATACTGCCCGACTCCAGGTTTAATGGATTGTTTCTGTGTCGTACCACATTACCACCTGATTCAAACCCGAAAAAACCCAGGATCTAGCCAACAAGTTTGCGAAAAAGGCGAAAGTATAAGCCAGATGCGGGCATAACCCAGACTAACCCAGACCTAACCGGTGTTATCCTCTAAAATATTGATCGAAACCAGGTTTAATTGACTGCTTCAGTGTGTTACCGCATTACTGCGTGATTCAAACACGAAAAAAACCCAGGATCTGGCCAACAAGTATGCGAACAAGGCAAAATCATGAGCCAGGTGCGGACATAACCCAGACGAAATCCTGGCCTAACCGGTGTTATCCTCTAAAATATTGATCGAAACCAGGGTTAATTGATTGCTTCATTGTGTTACCACATTACTACGTGACTCAAAAACGAAAAAAACCCAGGATTTGGCCAACAAGTATGCGAAGAAGGCAAAATCATGAGCCAGATGCGGGCATAACCCAGACCTAACCCAGACCTAACCGGTGTTATCCTCCAAAATATTGATCGAAACCAGGTTTAATTGACTGCTTCAGTGTGTTACCACATTACTACGTGATTCAAGCACGAAAAAAACCCAGGATCTGGCCAACGAGTATGCGAAGAAGGCAAAATCATGAGCCAGATGCGGGTATAACCCAGACCTTACCCAGACCTAACCGGTGTTATCCTCTAAAATATTGATCGAAACCAGGTTTAATTGACTGCTTCAGTGTGTTACCACATTCCTACGTGATTCAAACACGAAAAAAACCCAGGATTTGGCCAACAAGTATGCGAAGAAGGCAAAATCATGAGCCAGATGCAGGCATAACCCAGACCTAACCCAGACCTAACCGGTGTTATCCTCCAAAATATTGATCGAAACCAGGGTTAATTGACTGCTTCATTGTGTTACCACATTACTACGTGATTCAAACACGAAAAAAACCCAGGATCTGGTCAACAAGTATGCGAAGAAGGCAAAATCATGAGCCAGATGCGGGCATATCCCGGACCCAACCCAGACCTAACCGGTGTTATCCTCTGAAATATTGATCGAAACCAGGTTTAATTGACTGCTTCAGTGTGCTACCACATTCCTACGTGATTCAAACACGAAAAAAACCCAGGATCGGGCCAACAAGTATGCGAAGAAGGCAAAATCACGAGCCAGATGCGGGTATAACCCAGACCTAAGCCAGACCTAACCGGTGTTATCCTCTAAAATACTGAGCGAAACGAGGTTTAATTGACTGCTTCATTGTGTTACCACATTACTACGTGATTCAAACACGAAAAAAACCCAGGATCTGGCCGACAAGTATGCGAAGAAGGCAAAATCATGAGCCAGATGCGGGGATATTCCGGAACTAACCCAGACCTAACCGGTGTTATCCTCTGTAATATTGATCGAAACCAGGTTTAATTGACTGCCTCAGTGTGGTACCACATTACTACGTGATTCAAACACGGAAAAAAGCCAGGATCTGGCCAACAAGTTTGCGAAAAAGGCGAAAGTATAAGCCAGATGCGCGCATATACCAGACCTAACCCAGACCTAACCGGTGTTGTCCTCTAAAATATTGATCGTAACCAGGTTTAATTGACTGCTTCAGTGTGTTACCACATTACTACGTGATTCAAACACGAAAAAAACCCAGGATCTGGCCAACAAGTTTGCGAAAAAGGCGAAAGTATAAGCCAGATGCGCGCATATCCCAGACCTAACCCAGACCTAACCGGTGCTATTCTCTAAAATATTGATCGAAACCAGGTTTAATTGACTGCCTCAGTGTGGTACCACATTACTACGTGATTCAAACACGGAAAAACCCCAGGATCTGGCCAACAAGTATACGAAGAAGGCAAAATCATGAGCCAGATGCGGGCATAACCCAGACCTATCCCAGACCTAACCGGTGTTATCCTCTAAAATAATGTCCGAATCCAGGTTTAATGGATTGTTTCTGTGTCGTACCACATTACCACGTGATTCAATCCCGAAAAAACCCAGGATCTAGCCAACAAGTTTGCGAGAAAGGCGAAAGTATAAGCCAGATGCGCGCATATCCCAGACCTAACCCAGACCTAACCGGTGTTATCCTCTAAAATATTGATCGAAACCAGGTTTGATTTACTGCTTCAGTGTGTTACCACATTACTACGTGATTCAAACACGGAAAAAACCCAGGATCTGGCCAACAAGTTTGCGAAAAAGGCGAAAGTATAAGCCAGATGCGGGCATATCCCGGACCTAACCCAGACCTAACCGGTGTTATCCTCTAAAATATTGATCGAAACCAGGGTTAATTGACTGCTTCATTGTGTTACCACATTACTACGTGATTCAAACACGAAAAAAACCCAGGAGCTGGCCATCAAGTATGCGAAGAAGGCAAAATCATGAGCCAGATGCGCGCATATCCCAGACCTAACCCAGACCTAACCGGTTTTATCCTCTAAAATATTGATCGAAACCAGGGTTAATTGACTGCTTCATTGTGTTACCACATTACTACGTGATTCAATCACGAAATAAACCCAGGATCTGGCCATCAAGTATGCGAAGAAGGCAAAATCATTAGCCAGATGCGCGCATATCCCAGACCTAACCCAGACCTAACCGGTGTTATCCTCCAAAATATTCATCGAAACCAGGTTTAATTGACTGCCTCAGTGTGGTACAACATTACCACCTGATTCAAACCCGAAAAAACCCAGGATCTAGCCAACAAGTTTGCGAAAAAGGCGAAAGTATAAGCCAGATGCGGGCATAACCCAGACCTAACCCAGACCTAACCGGTGTTATCCTCTAAAATATTGATCGAAACCAGGTTTAATTGACTGCTTCAGTGTGTTACCGCATTACTGCGTGATTCAAACACGAAAAAAACCCAGGATCTGGCCAACAAGTATGCGAACAAGGCGAAATCATGAGCCAGGTGCGGACATAACCCAGACGAAATCCTGGCCTAACCGGTGTTATCCTCTAAAATATTGATCGAATCCAGGTTTAATTGACTGCTTCAGTGTGTTACCACATTACTACGTGATTCAAGCACGAAAAAAACCCAGGATCTGGCCATCAAGTATGCGAAGAAGGCAAAATCATTAGCCAGATGCGCGCATATCCCAGACCTAACCCAGACCTAACCGGTGTTATCCTCTAAAATACTGTCCGAATCCAGGTTTAATGGATTGTTTCTGTGTCGTACCACATTACCACCTGATTCAAACCCGAAAAAACCCAGGATCTAGCCAACAAGTTTGCGAAAAAGGCGAAAGTATAAGCCAGATGCGGGCATAACCCAGACCTAACCCAGACCTAACCGGTGTTATCCTCTAAAATATTGATCGAAACCTGGTTTAATTGACTGCTTCAGTGTGTTACCGCATTACTGCGTGATTCAAACACGAAAAAAACCCAGGATCTGGCCATCAAGTATGCGAAGAAGGCAAAATCATGAGCCAGATGCGCGCATATCCCAGACCTAACCCAGACCTAACCGGTTTTATCCTCTAAAATATTGATCGAAACCAGGGTTAATTGACTGCTTCATTGTGTTACCACATTACTACGTGATTCAATCACGAAAAAAACCCAGGATCTGGCCATCAAGTATGCGAAGAAGGCAAAATCATTAGCCAGATGCGCGCATATCCCAGACCTAACCCAGACCTAACCGGTTTTATCCTCTAAAATATTGATCGAAACCAGGGTTAATTGACTGCTTCATTGTGTTACCACATTACTACGTGATTCAAACACGAAAAAAACCCAGGATCTGGCCAACAAGTTTGCGAAAAAGGCAAAATCATGAGCCAGATGCGCGCATATCCCAGACCTAACACAGACCTAACCGGTGTTATCCTCTAAAATACTGTCCGAATCCAGGTTTAATGGATTGTTTCTGTGTCGTACCACATTACCACCTGATTCAAACCCGAAAAAACCCAGGATCTAGCCAACAAGTTTGCGAAAAAGGCGAAAGTATAAGCCAGATGCGGGCATAACCCAGACCTAACCCAGACCTAACCGGTGTTATCCTCTAAAATATTGATCGAAACCAGGTTTAATTGACTGCTTCAGTGTGTTACCGCATTACTGCGTGATTCAAACACGAAAAAAACCCAGGATCTGGCCAACAAGTATGCGAACAAGGCGAAATCATGAGCCAGGTGCGGACATAACCCAGACGAAATCCTGGCCTAACCGGTGTTATCCTCTAAAATATTGATCGAATCCAGGTTTAATTGACTGCTTCAGTGTGTTACCACATTACTACGTGATTCAAGCACGAAAAAAACCCAGGATCTGGCCAACAAGTATGCGTAGAAGGCAAAATCATGAGCCAGATGCGGGCATAACCCAGACCTAACCCAGACCTAACCGTTGTTATCCTCTAAAATATTGATCGAATCCAGGTTTAATTGACTGCTTCAGTGTGTTACCACATTACTACGTGATTCAAGCACGAAAAAAACCCAGGATCTGGCCAACGAGTATGCGAAGAAGGCAAAATCATGAGCCAGATGCGGGTATAACCCAGACCTTACCCAGACCTAACCGGTGTTATCCTCTAAAATATTGATCGAAACCAGGTTTAATTGACTGCTTCAGTGTGTTACCACATTCCTACGTGATTCAAACACGAAAAATACCCAGGATCTGGCCAACAAGTATGCGAAGAAGGCAAAATCATGAGCCAGATGCGGGCATAACCCAGACCTAACCCAGACCTAACCGGTGTTATCCTCCAAAATATTGATCGAAACCAGGGTTAATTGACTGCTTCATTGTGTTACCACATTACTACGTGATTCAAACACGAAAAAAACCCAGGATCTGGCCAACAAGTATGCGAAGAAGGCAAAATCATGAGCCAGATGCGGGCATATCCCGGACCTAACCCAGACCTAACCGGTGTTATCCTCTGAAATATTGATCGAAACCAGGTTTAATTGACTGCTTCAGTGTGCTTCCACATTCCTACGTGATTCAAACACGAAAAAAACCCAGGATCGGGCCAACAAGTATGCGAAGAAGGCAAAATCACGAGCCAGATGCGGGTATAACCCAGACCTAAGCCAGACCTAACCGGTGTTATCCTCTAAAATACTGAGCGAAACGAGGTTTAATTGACTGCTTCATTGTGTTACCACATTACTACGTGATTCAAACACGAAAAAAACCCAGGATCTGGCCGACAAGTATGCGAAGAAGGCAAAATCATGAGCCAGATGCTGGGATATTCCGGAACTAACCCAGACCTAACCGGTGTTATCCTCTGTAATATTGATCGAAACCAGGTTTAATTGACTGCCTCAGTGTGGTACCACATTACTACGTGATTCAAACACGGAAAAAACCCAGGATCTGGCCAACAAGTTTGCGAAAAAGGCGAAAGTATAAGCCAGATGCGGGCATATCCCGGACCTAACCCAGACCTAACCAGTGTTACCCTCTAAAATATTGATCGAAGCCAGGGTTAATTGACCGCTTCATTGTGTTACCACATTACTACGTGATTCAAACACGAAAAAAACCCAGGATCTGGCCAACAAGTATGCGAAGAAGGCAAAATCATGAGCCAGATGCGCGCATATCCCAGACCTAACCCAGACCTAACCGGTGTTATCCTCTAAAATATTGATCGAAACCTGGGTTAATTGACTGCTTCATTGTGTTACCACATTACTACGTGATTCAATCACGAAAAAAACCCAGGATCTGGCTATCAAGTATGCGAAGAAGGCAAAATCATTAGCCAGATGCGCGCATATCCCAGACCTAACCCAGACCTAACCGGTGTTATCCTCCAAAATATTCATCGAAACCAGGTTTAATTGACTGCTTCAGTGTGTTACCGCATTACTGCGTGATTCAAACACGAAAAAAACCCAGGATCTGGCCAACAAGTATGCGAACAAGGCAAAATCATGAGCCAGGTGCGGACATAACCCAGACGAAATCCTGGCCTAACCGGTGTTATCCTCTAAAATATTGATCGAAACCAGGTTTGATTGACTGCTTCAGTGTGTTACCACATTCCTACGTGATTCAAACACGAAAAAAACCCAGGATCTGGCCAACAAGTATGCGAAGAAGGCAAAATCATGAGCCAGATGCGGGCATAACCCAGACCTAACCCAGACCTAACCGGTGTTATCCCCTAAAATATTGATCGAAACCAGGTTTAATTGACTGCTTCAGTGTGTTACCGCATTACTGCGTGATTCAAACACGAAAAAAACCCAGGATCTGGCCAACAAGTATGCGAACAAGGCAAAATCATGAGCCAGGTGCGGACATAACCCAGACGAAATCCTGGCCTAACCGGTGTTATCCTCTAAAATATTGATCGAAACCAGGTTTGTTTGACTGCTTCAGTGTGTTACCACATTCCTACGTGATTCAAACACGAAAAAAACCCAGGATCTGGCCAACAAGTATGCGAAGAAGGCAAAATCATGAGCCAGATGCGGGCATAACCCAGACCTAACCCAGACCTAACCGGTGTTATCCTCCAAAATATTGAGCGAAACCAGGGTTAATTGACTGCTTCATTGTGTTACCACATTACTACGTGATTCAAACACGAAAAAAACCCAGGATCTGACCAACAAGTATGCGAAGAAGGCAAAATCATGAGCCAGATGCGGGCATATCCCGGACCTAACCCAGACCTAACCGGTGTTATCCTCTGAAATATTGATCGAAACCAGGTTTAATTGACTGCTTCAGTGTGTTACCACATTCCTACGTGATTCAAACACGAAAAAAACCCAGGATCTGGCCAACTAGTATGCGAAGAAGGCAAAATCATGAGCCAGATGCGGGCATAACCCAGACCTAACCCAGACCTAACCGGTGTTATCCTCCAAAATATTGAGCGAAACCAGGGTTAATTGACTGCTTCATTGTGTTACCACATTACTACGTGATTCAAACACGAAAAAAACCCAGGATCTGGCCGACAAGTATGCGAAGAAGGCAAAATCATGAGCCAGATGCGGGGATATTCCGGAACTAACCCAGACCTAATCGGTGTTATCCTCTGAAATATTGATCGAAACCAGGTTTAATTGACTGCCTCAGTGTGGTACCACATTACTACGTGATTCAAACACGGAAAAAACCCAGGATCTGGCCAACAAGTTTGCGAAAAAGGCGAAAGTATAAGCCAGATGCGCGCATATCCCAGACCTAACCCAGACCTAACCGGTGTTATCCTCTAAAATATTGATCGAAACCAGGTTTAATTGACTGCTTCAGTGTGTTACCACATTACTGCGTGATTCAAACACGAAAAAAACCCAGGATCTGGCCAACAAGTATGGGAAGAAGGCAAAATCATGAGCCAGATGCGGGCATATCCCGGACCTAACCCAGGCCTAACCGGTGTTATCCTCTAAAATACTGTCCGAATCCAGGTTTAATGGACTGTTTCTGTGTGTTACCACATTACTACGTGATTCAAACACGAAAAAATCCCAGGATCTGGCCGACAAGTATGCGAAGAAGGCAAAATCATGAGCCAGATGCGGGCATATCTGGACCTAACCCAGACCTAACCGGTGTTATCCTCTAAAATATTGATCGAAACCAGGTTTAATTGACTGCTTCAGTGTGGTACCGCATTACTGCGTTATTCAAACCCGAAAAAAACCCAGGATCTAGCCAACAAGTTTGCGAAAAAGGCGAAAGTATAAGCCAGATGCGCGCATATCCCAGACCTAACCCAGACCTAACCGGTGTTATCCTCTAAAATACTGTCCGAATCCAGGTTTAATGGATTGTTTCTGTGTCGTACCACATTAACACGTGATTCAAACCCGAAAAAAACCCAGGATCTAGCCAACAAGTTTGCGAAAATGGCGAAAGTATAAGCCAGGTGCGGGCATAACCCAGACCTAACCGGTGTTATCCTCTAAAATATTGATCGAAACCAGGTTTAATTGACTGCTTCAGTGTGTTACCACATTACTACGTGATTCAAACACGAAAAAAAACCAGGATCCGGCCAACAAGTATGCGAAGAAGGCAAAATCATGAGCCAGATGCGGGCATATCCCAGACCTAGCCCAGACCTAACCGGTGTTATCCTCTAAAATATTGATCGAAACCAGGTTTGATTCACTGCTTCAGTGTGGTACCACATTACTGCGTTATTCAAACCCGAAAAAAACCCAGGACCTAGCCAACAAGTTTGCGAAAAAGGCGAAAGTATAAGCCAGATGCGCGCATATCCCAGACCTAACCCAGACCTAACCGGAGTTATCCTCTAAAATACTGTCCGAATCCAGGTTTAATGGACTGTTTCTGTGTGGTACCACATTACTGCGTGATTCAAACACGAAAAAAACCCAGGATCTGGCCATCAAGTATGCGAAGAAGGCAAAATCATGAGCCAGATGCGGGCATATCCCGGACCTAACCCAGACTTAACCGGTGTTATCCTCTAAAATATTGATAAAAACCAGGGTTAATTGACTGCTTCAGTGTGTTACCACGTTACTGCGTGATTCAAACACGAAAAAAACCAAGGATCTGGCCATCAAGTATGCGAAGAAGGCAAAATCATGAGCCAGATGCGGGCATATCCCGGACCTAACCCAGACTTAACCGGTGTTATCCTCTAAAATATTGATCGAAACCAGGGTTAATTGACTGCTTCAGTGTGTTACCACATTACTACGTGATTCAATCACGAAAAAAACCCAGGATCTGGCCATCAAGTATGCGAAGAAGGCAAAATCATGAGCCAGATGCTGGGATATTCCGGAACTAACCCAGACCTAACCGGTGTTATCCTCTGTAATATTGATCGAAACCAGGTTTAATTGACTGCCTCAGTGTGGTACCACATTACTACGTGATTCAAACACGGAAAAAACCCAGGATCTGGCCAACAAGTTTGCGAAAAAGGCGAAAGTATAAGCCAGATGCGGGCATATCCCGGACCTAACCCAGACCTAACCAGTGTTACCCTCTAAAATATTGATCGAAGCCAGGGTTAATTGACCGCTTCATTGTGTTACCACATTACTACGTGATTCAAACACGAAAAAAACCCAGGATCTGGCCAACAAGTATGCGAAGAAGGCAAAATCATGAGCCAGATGCGCGCATATCCCAGACCTAACCCAGACCTAACCGGTGTTATCCTCTAAAATATTGATCGAAACCTGGGTTAATTGACTGCTTCATTGTGTTACCACATTACTACGTGATTCAATCACGAAAAAAACCCAGGATCTGGCTATCAAGTATGCGAAGAAGGCAAAATCATTAGCCAGATGCGCGCATATCCCAGACCTAACCCAGACCTAACCGGTGTTATCCTCCAAAATATTCATCGAAACCAGGTTTAATTGACTGCTTCAGTGTGTTACCGCATTACTGCGTGATTCAAACACGAAAAAAACCCAGGATCTGGCCAACAAGTATGCGAACAAGGCAAAATCATGAGCCAGGTGCGGACATAACCCAGACGAAATCCTGGCCTAACCGGTGTTATCCTCTAAAATATTGATCGAAACCAGGTTTGATTGACTGCTTCAGTGTGTTACCACATTCCTACGTGATTCAAACACGAAAAAAACCCAGGATCTGGCCAACAAGTATGCGAAGAAGGCAAAATCATGAGCCAGATGCGGGCATAACCCAGACCTAACCCAGACCTAACCGGTGTTATCCCCTAAAATATTGATCGAAACCAGGTTTAATTGACTGCTTCAGTGTGTTACCGCATTACTGCGTGATTCAAACACGAAAAAAACCCAGGATCTGGCCAACAAGTATGCGAACAAGGCAAAATCATGAGCCAGGTGCGGACATAACCCAGACGAAATCCTGGCGTAACCGGTGTTATCCTCTAAAATATTGATCGAAACCAGGTTTGTTTGACTGCTTCAGTGTGTTACCACATTCCTACGTGATTCAAACACGAAAAAAACCCAGGATCTGGCCAACAAGTATGCGAAGAAGGCAAAATCATGAGCCAGATGCGGGCATAACCCAGACCTAACCCAGACCTAACCGGTGTTATCCTCCAAAATATTGAGCGAAACCAGGGTTAATTGACTGCTTCATTGTGTTACCACATTACTACGTGATTCAAACACGAAAAAAACCCAGGATCTGACCAACAAGTATGCGAAGAAGGCAAAATCATGAGCCAGATGCGGGCATATCCCGGACCTAACCCAGACCTAACCGGTGTTATCCTCTGAAATATTGATCGAAACCAGGTTTAATTGACTGCTTCAGTGTGTTACCACATTCCTACGTGATTCAAACACGAAAAAAACCCAGGATCTGGCCAACAAGTATGCGAAGAAGGCAAAATCATGAGCCAGATGCGGGCATAACCCAGACCTAACCCAGACCTAACCGGTGTTATCCTCCAAAATATTGAGCGAAACCAGGGTTAATTGACTGCTTCATTGTGTTACCACATTACTACGTGATTCAAACACGAAAAAAACCCAGGATCTGGCCGACAAGTATGCGAAGAAGGCAAAATCATGAGCCAGATGCGGGGATATTCCGGAACTAACCCAGACCTAATCGGTGTTATCCTCTGAAATATTGATCGAAACCAGGTTTAATTGACTGCCTCAGTGTGGTACCACATTACTACGTGATTCAAACACGGAAAAAACCCAGGATCTGGCCAACAAGTTTGCGAAAAAGGCGAAAGTATAAGCCAGATGCGCGCATATCCCAGACCTAACCCAGACCTAACCGGTGTTATCCTCTAAAATATTGATCGAAACCAGGTTTAATCGACTGCTTCAGTGTGTTACCACATTACTGCGTGATTCAAACACGAAAAAAACCCAGGATCTGGCCAACAAGTATGGGAAGAAGGCAAAATCATGAGCCAGATGCGGGCATATCCCGGACCTAACCCAGGCCTAACCGGTGTTATCCTCTAAAATACTGTCCGAATCCAGGTTTAATGAACTGTTTCTGTGTGTTACCACATTACTACGTGATTCAAACACGGAAAAAACCCAGGATCTGGCCAACAAGTTTGCGAAAAAGGCGAAAGTATAAGCCAGATGCGCGCATATCCCAGACCTAACCCAGACCTAACCGGTGTTATCCTCTAAAATATTGATCGAAACCAGGTTTAATCGACTGCTTCAGTGTGTTACCACATTACTGCGTGATTCAAACACGAAAAAAACCCAGGATCTGGCCGACAAGTATGCGAAGAAGGCAAAATCATGAGCCAGATGCGGGCATATCCGGACCTAACCCAGACCTAACCGGTGTTATCCTCTAAAATATTGATCGAAACCAGGTTTAATTGACTGCTTCAGTGTGGTACCGCATTACTGCGTTATTCAAACCCGAAAAAAACCCAGGATCTAGCCAACAAGTTTGCGAAAAAGGCGAAAGTATAAGCCAGATGCGCGCATATCCCAGACCTAACCCAGACCTAACCGGTGTTATCCTCTAAAATACTGTCCGAATCCAGGTTTAATGGATTGTTTCTGTGTCGTACCACATTAACACGTGATTCAAACCCGAAAAAAACCCAGGATCTAGCCAACAAGTTTGCGAAAATGGCGAAAGTATAAGCCAGGTGCGGGCATAACCCAGACCTAACCGGTGTTATCCTCTAAAATATTGATCGAAACCAGGTTTAATTGACTGCCTCAGTGTGCTACAACTTTACTACGTGATTCAAACACGGAAAAAACCCAGGATC
This sequence comes from Colletes latitarsis, assembly GCF_051014445.1. Taxonomy (NCBI): domain Eukaryota; kingdom Metazoa; phylum Arthropoda; class Insecta; order Hymenoptera; family Colletidae; genus Colletes; species Colletes latitarsis. The sequence continues at coordinate 1,584,080 of NW_027488380.1, read as the reverse complement.
TGGCCAACAAGTTTGCGAAAAAGGCGAAACTATAAGCCAGATGCGCGCATATCCCAGACCTAACCCAGACCTAACCGGTGTTATCCTCTAAAATATTGATCGAAACCAGGTTTGATTCACTGCTTCAGTGTGGTACCACATTACTGCGTTATTCAAACCCGAAAAAAACCCAGGACCTAGCCAACAAGTTTGCGAAAAAGGCGAAAGTATAAGCCAGATGCGCGCATATCCCAGACCTAACCCAGACCTAACCGGAGTTATCCTCTAAAATACTGTCCGAATCCAGGTTTAATGGACTGTTTCTGTGTGGTACCACATTACTGCGTGATTCAAACACGAAAAAAACCCAGGATCTGGCCATCAAGTATGCGAAGAAGGCAAAATCATGAGCCAGATGCGGGCATATCCCGGACCTAACCCAGACTTAACCGGTGTTATCCTCTAAAATATTGATCAAAACCAGGGTTAATTGACTGCTTCAGTGTGTTACCACGTTACTGCGTGATTCAAACACGAAAAAAACCCAGGATCTGGCCATCAAGTATGCGAAGAAGGCAAAATCATGAGCCAGATGCGGGCATATCCCGGACCTAACCCAGACTTAACCGGTGTTATCCTCTAAAATATTGATCGAAACCAGGGTTAATTGACTGCTTCAGTGTGTTACCACATTACTACGTGATTCAATCACGAAAAAAACCCAGGATCTGGCCATCAAGTATGCGAAGAAGGCAAAATCATGAGCCAGATGCGGGCATATCCCGGACCTAACCCAGACTTAACCGGTGTTATCCTCTAAAATATTGATCAAAACCAGGGTTAATTGACTGCTTCAGTGTGTTACCACGTTACTGCGTGATTCAAACACGAAAAAAACCCAGGATCTGGCCATCAAGTATGCGAAGAAGGCAAAATCATGAGCCAGATGCGGGCATATCCCGGACCTAACCCAGACTTAACCGGTGTTATCCTCTAAAATATTGATCGAAACCAGGGTTAATTGACTGCTTCAGTGTGTTACCACATTACTACGTGATTCAATCACGAAAAAAACCCAGGATCTGGCCATCAAGTATGCGAAGAAGGCAAAATCATGAGCCAGATGCGGGCATAACCCAGACCTAACCGGTGTTATCCTCTAAAATATTGATCGGTACCAGGGTTAATTGACTGCTTCATTGTGTTACCACATTACTACGTGATTCAATCACGAAAAAAACCCAGGATCTGGCCAACAAGTATGCGAAGAAGGCAAAATCATGAGCCAGATGCGGGCATAACCCAGACCTAACCCAGACCTAGCCTGTGTTATCCTCTAAAATATTGATCGAAACCAGGGTTAATTGACTGCTTCATTGTGTTACCACATTACTACGTGATTCAAACACGAAAAAAACCCAGGATCTGGCCATCAAGTATGCGAAGAGGGCAAAATCATGAGCCAGATGCGGGCATATCCCGGAGCTAACCCAGACTTAACCGGTGTTATCCTCTGAAATATTGATCGAAACCAGGTTTAATTGACTGCTTCAGTGTGTTACCACATTACTACGTGATTCAAACACGAAAAAAAACCAGGATCCGGCCAACAAGTATGCGAAGAAGGCAAAATCATGAGCCAGATGCGGGCATATCCCAGACCTAGCCCAGACCTAACCGGTGTTATCCTCTAAAATATTGATCGAAACCAGGTTTAATTGACTGCTTCAGTGTGTTACCACATTACTGCGTGATTCAAACACGACAAAAACCCAGGATCTGGCCAACAAGTATGCGAAGAAGGCAAAATCATGAGCCAGGTGCGGACATAACCCAGACGAAACCCAGGCCTAACCGGTGTTATCCTCTAAAATATTGATCGAAACCAGGGTTAATTGACTGCTTCAGTGTGTTACCACATTACTACGTGATTCAAACACGAAAAAAACCCAGGATCTGGCCATCAAGTATGGGAAGAAGGCAAAATCATGAGCCAGATGCGGGCATATCCCGGACCTAACCCAGGCCTAACTGGTGTTATCGTCTAAAATACTGTCCGAATCCAGGTTTAATGGACTGTTTCTGTGTGGTACCACATTACTGCGTGATTCAAGCACGAAAAAACCCAGGATCCGGCCATCAAGTATGCGAAGAAGGCAAAATCATGACCCAGATGCGGGCATATCCCGGACCTAACCCAGACTTAACCGGTGTTATCCTCTAAAATATTGATCGAAACCAGGGTTAATTGACTGCTTCAGTGTGTTACCACATTACTACGTGATTCAAACACGAAAAAAACCCAGGATCTGGCCATCAAGTATGGGAAGAAGGCAAAATCATGAGCCAGATGCGGGCATATCCCGGACCTAACCCAGGCCTAACCGGTGTTATCCTCTAAAATACTGTCCGAATCCTGGTTTAATGGACTGTTTCTGTGTGTTACCACATTACTACGTGATTCAAACACGAAAAAAACCCAGGATCTGGCCGACAAGTATGCGAAGAAGGCAAAATCATGAGCCAGATGCGGGCATATTCCGGACCTAACCCAGACCTAACCGGTGTTATCCTCTGAAATATTGATCGAAACCAGGTTTAATTGACTGCCTCAGTGTGGTACCACATTACTACGTGATTCAAACACGGAGAAATCCCAGGATCTGGCCAACAAGTTTGCGAAAAAGGCGAAAGTATAAGCCAGATGCGCGCATATCCCAGACCTAACCCAGACCTAACCGGTGTTATCCTCTAAAATATTGATCGAAACCAGGTTTAATTGACTGCTTCAGTGTGGTACCGCATTACTGCGTTATTCAAACCCGAAAAAAACCCAGGATCTAGCCAACAAGTTTGCGAAAAAGGCGAAACTATAAGCCAGATGCGCGCATATCCCAGACCTAACCCAGACCTAACCGGTGTTATCCTCTAAAATACTGTCCGAATCCAGGTTTAATGGATTGTTTCTGTGTCGTACCACATTAACACGTGATTCAAACCCGAAAAAAACCCAGGATCTAGCCAACAAGTTTGCGAAAAAGGCGAAAGTATAAGCCAGGTGTGGGCATAACCCAGACCTAACCGGTGTTATCCTCTAAAATATTGATCGAAACCAGGTTTAATTGACTGCCTCAGTGTGCTACAACTTTACTACGTGATTCAAACACGGAAAAAACCCAGGATCTGGCCAACAAGTTTGCGAAAAAGGCGAAAGTTTAAGCCAGATGCGCGCATATCCCAGACCTAACCCAGACCTAACCGGTGTTATCCTCTAAAATATTGATCGAAACCAGGTTTGATTCACTGCTTCAGTGTGGTACCACATTACTGCGTTATTCAAACCCGAAAAAAACCCAGGATCTAGCCAACAAGTTTGCGAAAAAGGCGAAAGTATAAGCCAGATGCGCGCATATCCCAGACCTAACCCAGACCTAACCGGTGCTATTCTCTAAAATATTGATCGAAACCAGGTTTAATTGACTGCCTCAGTGTGGTACCACATTACTACGTGATTCAAACACGGAAAAAACCCAGGATCTGGCCAACAAGTATACGAAGAAGGCAAAATCATGAGCCAGATGCGGGCATAACCCAGACCTATCCCAGACCTAACCGGTGTTATCCTCTAAAATAATGTCCGAATCCAGGTTTAATGGATTGTTTCTGTGTCGTACCACATTACCACGTGATTCAATCCCGAAAAAACCCAGGATCTAGCCAACAAGTTTGCGAAAAAGGCGAAAGTATAAGCCAGATGCGCGCATATCCCAGACCTAACCCAGACCTAACCGGTGTTATCCTCTACAATATTGATCGAAACCAGGTTTGATTCACTGCTTCAGTGTGGTACCACATTACTGCGTTATTCAAACCCGAAAAAAACCCAGGATCTAGCCAACAAGTTTGCGAAAAAGGCGAAAGTATAAGCCAGATGCGCGCATATCCCAGACCTAACCGGTGTTATCCTCTAAAATATTGATCGAAACCAGGTTTAATTGACTGCCTCAGTGTGCTACAACTTTACTACGTGATTCAAACACGGAAAAAACCCAGGATCTGGCCAACAAGTTTGCGAAAAAGGCGAAAGTTTAAGCCAGATGCGCGCATATCCTAGACCTAACCCAGACCTAACCGGTGTTATCCTCTAAAATATTGATCGAAACCAGGTTTGATTCACTGCTTCAGTGTGGTACCACATTACTGCGTTATTCAAACCCGAAAAAAACCCAGGATCTAGCCAACAAGTTTGCGAAAAAGGCGAAAGTATAAGCCAGATGCGCGCATATCCCAGACCTAACCGGTGTTATCCTCTAAAATATTGATCGAAACCAGGTTTAATTGACTGCCTCAGTGTGCTACAACTTTACTACGTGATTCAAACACGGAAAAAACCCAGGATCTGGCCAACAAGTTTGCGAAAAAGGCGAAAGTTTAAGCCAGATGCGCGCATATCCCAGACCTAACCCAGACCTAACCGGTGTTATCCTCTAAAATATTGATCGAAACCAGGTTTGATTCACTGCTTCAGTGTGCTACAACTTTACTACGTGATTCAATCACGAAAAAAACCCAGGATCTGGCCATCAAGTATGCGAAGAAGGCAAAATCATGAGCCAGATGCGGGCATATCCCGGACCTAACCCAGACTTAACCGGTGTTATCCTCTAAAATATTGATCGAAACCAGGGTTAATTGACTGCTTCAGTGTGTTACCACATTACTACGTGATTCAATCACGAAAAAAACCCAGGATCTGGCCATCAAGTATGCGAAGAAGGCAAAATCATGAGCCAGATGCGGGCATAACCCAGACCTAACCGGTGTTATCCTCTGAAATATTGATCGAAACCAGGTTTAATTGACTGCCTCAGTGTGGTACCACATTACTACGTGATTCAAACCCGAAAAAAGCCCAGGATCTAGCCAACAAGTTTGCGAAAAAGGCGAAAGTATAAGCCAGATGCGCGCATATCTCAGACCTGACCCAGACCTAACCGGTGTTATCCTCTAAAATATTACATTTACAGTCATTTTTGGTCATTACACATACCCCCGAAATCCTACGCACTTTCGAGGAAAAAATTCCTTACCGAAAATCTAATCTGGTGCCTATATTTTTCGATGAAAAAAAAAGACTTCAAATCGTTCTGTGAAAAATTATTTTCAGTTGCGAGGTTCGGTGACAATCATTTTTTATGTATAGACATACCCCCGAAATGTTGCGCATTTTCGAGTAAAAAATTCAGTACGAGCGGAACTTTAAACATTAATAACTTTTTAACAGTGCCTCCATGAACTAATTGGTATTCTTGATTTTCGTCTTATTTTGACCTCTAGAATCCCCCATTAAAATTTTTCCCATGGATGGCCGAACACCGTGTATGTAGGGAACCGTGCAGTTGAAAATTATTAAATCGCGCACGAATTTTTGGCCGAACAGCGAATCGTTCGCTGCCCGTGAGCTTGCACGAGCGAAGACGGTTACCGCCGAAAAAGCCGTCAACACGCGGCGAGCGTACGGCCGAACAGCTGATGGGTGAATAACCCAGAAAGCGAGAAAAGACAGCACGGAAGAGAGAAAGATTGAAGAAAAGTACGTAGTAGGTGTGACTGTGTTTAACGAAATAAATACGAGTGTGCCGATTAACGAACAAACACGGTTCCTGATAATCCCATACATACATACGTACAGTGTTGTTCCAAGTGGAGTTTGAAAAAGATGGTAATAAAAATGTTGCATAGTCATAACCACCTGGTTCAGTTACTACATTCACCCTGTAAAAACAACACAATAATATTATTTATTATTTTCTTTTCACGTTCTTAACTTTATTTTTATTTTTAGTTTGAGTTTTACATTTCTCCTTCTCTTCGTCTTGCTTTTCTTTCTCCTTTTCCTTTTCATTTTTCTGTTTTTCTTTTTTTTTTCAATAGCTTTTCTTCTTTTAATTTCTCGGCTTGTTTTTTTCTTTTCTAATCGTTCTTCTTTCATTCTTTGTTTTTCTTTTTCCTGGTTATCAATTGCTTCTATTTTTTCAAGCTGAGTCTATTTCCATGTCTTTGATGTAACTTTGATTGCACACACCTTTCTATATTTCTTTTCTTTTCTTTTCTTTTCTTTGTTGTTTTTTCAATTTTTTGATAATGTTGATAATGTTTATCCAGAATAGATTCTGAAGAATCTTTGTCTTTACGAGAAAATAAGTAAAGTAACGTTGTAGAATTAATGTAGTTTGATTTCAGTACCATCGGAAACAAAACAATTCCCATTAGAAAAAAGTAAAAGCATCATTGTCATGAAATATTAAAGTTAATTAATGATCAGTATATCATATATTAGTTTCTTCTAGCGAAACGTTGTTAAATTAGTCTTCTACACTGGTATTGGTTTTACTGTTACTATGAACTGCACTGCGTTGAACATCAGCAGTGCTTTCTCTCTGCGAGTTGTGTCTTGTGTTGTGTCTTAGTTGTGTCCCGATTGTATTTTAATATTTTCTATATAGAAAAGAAAATTGTTCCCCTCTCAGATCATCTGGAATATGCTCTTGAATGCTATGTAAAACTACCTATATTGCTGTCATTGATGTCAGTTTCATCTGGCGACATGAATTCTAATTTATTTTCTTCTTTCTGAAATACGTTTTGTCTAGTAAATTGTATTTGAGTTAAACGGTCATAGGCCACCACAAGCTTTAAAAGCATTTCCTTCTTCATGGAATTTATATATGGTATGATATATATATTGGTGCCAAATTCACCTTCGTAATGGGTTTAGTCTACCTACGTACTTTGTCTATGTTCCTGTACTACCTTTCGCCATGCAACTTTTAATCGTCTAAATATTCCTACATCGCATGGCTGGAAAATACGAGTTGCATTAGGTAATATACAAAAAAGTAAAATGAGTTTACTCAAAACAAAAATTATGTAAATTGAAATTTATGCAGGACCTGCGACCATCTAATAATACCAGTATAGGAAAGGTGACTCCATTCTCAACCATTTATGGGCTACACACAATATATGTATTAGTGTGCGGGGATTGAAATGAATTCGGTCAAGGTGTAATTTCATTAATATTGATTTAATATATACAGGGTGTTTGGCCACCCCTGGGAAAAATTTTAATGGGAGATTCTAGAAGCCAAAATAAGACGAAAATTAAGAATATCAATTTTTCGACTGAGGTTTCGTTAAAAAGTAGTTATTAATAACATTAAATAAAAAAATTTCAAATCGTTCTGAAAAAATTATTTTTGGTCGCGGAGGTCAGTTAGAATCGTACCCCCGAAATCCTACTCAGTTTCGACAAAAAAAATTCAAGTAAAAAAGAATTTCGAATCGTCTTGGAAGAATTAGTTTTCGTTGCAGGTGTCAGTAACAAGCATTTTTTTTTTTTGGTCGACAGCCGGATCGAACGATTTTAATGTTTCAAACAGCAACACAACGCATATTTTAATGGAGAATATGTAGAGATGTTGAAAAAGTTGTTCCTTGACCCCGTAAAGTGAGAAAAATCCCATATAACTGGTCAAATTTTCAAACAGCCCCCGCAACTCCTACTGATATAGTGAATAGTGAATATATTCCAATGAAACGTTTTTTTTTCGCGAGTAGAGCTCATGGGTACCTACACAAAGAGTATTATTAAACAACTATTTTACAAACTGAATAAAAATCAGAAAGGAATTTTTAAGAAAAATCGACAGGCAGTGCCTAAATTTTTCGACGAAAGAAAAAGAAAATTTCAAATCGTTCTGAAAAAATTACTTTCGGTTTCGGGGCTCAATTACAATTATTTTCGGTGAATAGACATACCACATACGAAATCCTGCGCATTTTCGAGAAAAAAATTCGAAAGTAAGAGCGGAACTTTAAACGTCAATAACTTGTTTAGTATCGTATTACTCCATCAACAAATTGGTATTCTTGATTTTCGTTCTACTTTAACCTCTAGAATCTCCCATTACAATTTCTCCCGGGGGATTCTAGAGACCAAAGTAAGACGAAAATCAAGAATACCAATTTGTTTAAATATGTTAAAAAACTATTTAAAATCGCGTTAGTCTGAAAACATTAAATTCTCGGCTGCGATTCCCGTATCCGTTTGTGTACGTGACACTGCGGAAGGTTAAGCGTTCGTCAGGTTCGTTGAACGTTCGGACGATTTAAAACCGCGGCCGTTTACGTGTTTTTGTACGCCGACCTCACGCGAAGATTCGCTTCGCACCGGTTTAAACGGTATCGTGACGTCAGCATCGAGAGAGAGAACCGTATAATATATTGAAAAGAGATCGACAGCTGAATTCGGCAGCGCCGCGTCGCGACGACAAGGCGCGACCGAGTCTTCGTCTGTCGATCCGCGACGATATTCGTAATTATTCACGAGCCGACTGCCAACGGGAGCGGATCCCAGAAGATCTCGCTCCTCAAGTACGGACTCGCACATAATATTCGGACTTGTATAAAAAAGAATTCTCTCCGTTGCTGCGGTTAGAGTTTCCCAGAACAATCTACCTGCGACAAAAGGGAGGTCGTAATACACGCAGCGCGTGGCGCGACCGCCTTCGCTAGGAAGGATTGTACGTTGCAGTCGTTGCCGCGACCGCGACGTAAGGGACTCAGGGTGCACCCACCCAGAATCCCTTTAAAGCTATACAGCTTTGGAGCCTCCCAAAGGTCATACCGTTGAATCGGTACCGCCTCGTGGAGTGATCTTCGTGCAAAGGTCGCCAAAAAACCCTCTCCAAAAACCCGTCGGTGTACGAGTCGACCGTACACCCTACGGAGGAGTTCGGGTTCAAGGTCGCCTCACCTTCCGTCACGCCGCCTACCAAATACGGTCCCCGTGCAACACGGTCGCCGGGTAGGCTTTATAGTGCGGTTGGACCCGCGAGGGATTTTTTGCAAAGGACACTTTACTGTCACGGTCCCCGGTAGAAGCGGTCGCCGTGCAGTAATTTTACAGTGTCGCAGGAAATCTCCTCGCACGACGTTCCTACGTCACCCGCACGGAGAGCGTGCTCACGGGATCCACCCATTTGGAGCTTTACGACCTCCATTTGGTGACCCGTCCGTGGCTAAGTCGCCCCCGACAGATACGAGTGAATTCTCTTCTGTTCAGGGCAAAAGTATCGCTGATAATTTCAATAAATAATTATCAGCGTACAAGTACAAATTTACAGTCCACTGATTCACGTTAAACGACAGCTGATTCCCCCCTCCCAGCGCACCGCTAGCCGCTAGGAGAGCGAGGCGAACAGCTGACGAGCGTGTTTACGATACGTGTACGCACGTATTTAATCTGAACAAACCTTTGTTACAGCAACCAAGGTCCATCCCAACCGGGGCAACACCGGTGAATCTCCACCCCCGGCTGGATTATAAACAAATTCTCTCTTTTTTTGTAATTTATATTTTTTATTTTTTTTTCATTTTTTTTGTTAAAATTAAATAAAAGGCTTGTCGCAAAGCGACAAGCGAAAATTACAAAATAAAAAACTTATCAATCACTCTCCCTAGTATTTCCCTCGTCCGGACCCCGGTTAGAACCCTTAGTTTTCTAACAAACGGTCCTTCGAGCCGGATTGAGGTTGAAAGAACAGGAAAGAGTTGCAGTACGTTCACGTAAGTCGCTGCTTACGGGACCACTTAATTTCGAGTAGATTGTAAAATCCTCGAATTAGAGATCACCATGTCTGTCGCCAAGGATGAAGGTCGAAGCGAGTTCGAAGGCGATCTCGACGACCTGATCACCCGGTTCGACATGATGTCAAGGTCGATCTCTTACTTAAAGAAACGTGGCCGAGCTCAGTTCACTGAGGAGCTCCTCAGGACAAAGCTCGCCACCGTATCCGAACAATACAAGGAAGCTATTGAGCAGTACTTGTCGATTCGGAGAAAATATGCCCCTGCGAAACGCAACACGTGCGACTTCCTCGCAAAAGGTGGCGTAGAGAATAAGGAGACGGAATATATGGAATTCCAGGCGTACGTTACCACGGAGCTGACCAGACTGGCCGCTGAATCAAAAGCGGCACCCACGTCGGTCAGCCCCCATGACGTCGCTATCGAACTTCCAAAACAACGGCTCCCCAAGTTCGGAGGTGACCCACGTAAATGGAGACATTTCGCGGATCTGTTCACCTCCGGCATAATAAATAATCCGAGGCTTGCAGATGTGCATCGATTGCAATATCTGAACGCCTGTCTGGAGGATAAGGCGTTGGCAGCGATCGCGCACCTCGAAGTTACCGATGAGAATTTCGAAGTGGCGTGGAAAACCCTGAAAGAACAATTCGGGTTACCACGTATCGTGACCGCCAAATTGCTTAATCAACTGACCAAACTGAAAACGATCAAAAGAGATGATCTCGATAGCCTAAATCAGGTCGTCGTCGTTTTCAAACAGGCCCTTGCGGCATTCGAAAAACAGGGCACGATTTTACAGCAGCGAAATTGGCTGCTAGCCCATACTATTCGAAGCCATTTAGAAGGGCCTCTGAAAGCTGAGTGGGAAAGGTCGCAGCGTCTCACCCCGGACTATCCCTCGCATGTCGAGCTGATAGAGTTCCTGGAGGGGCATGCAAGGGCTCTAACTATGTTAGATGAAGGTCCGAGCAAGCCTGCGACCGAACACCCACCGAAACATAAAGTACGGAGTCACAACTCCGTTCTAGAAAGTCCAGCTGAGAAAACTGTGACTTGCGGATTTTGTGGCCTTGAGCACAGAATGACCAAATGTGGTGCATTCAGAAACTTGACGCCGAACCGCCGCTATCAGTTTATAAAAGATAGCCAGCGGTGCATTCTCTGCTTGTCACCTCAGCATGGAAACGCGCGTTGTCCATCGGAGGAGGGGTGCCCGAAGTGCAAGGGCAGACATCATGCTCTGCTGCATTTTGAGACCTTTCGGAGCGAAACCGAAAGTCGCAAACCTGCGACAACGGTTCCGTCGGACAAACGCCCGAAAAAGCGGTATACGGCTCCACCGAGCCGGCCGCAACCTGCCGAACGAGCAGCTCGTACCACGACGTCACAGGCTACGACGTCACAACCCGGTACGTCACACTGTACCGCGCTCGGTGCAGACGTACCGAAGGCTGTGCTGTTAGCCACGGCGAGCGTGCGTGTGTACGGAGAGAACGGTGCGTCGCGAATCGCGCGCGCACTGATCGATCAGGGTTCCGACTCGTCTTTCATCTCCGCGAATTTGACAAATGACCTCAAATTCTCGCGGAGGAAATCCCCAGCCACAGTGACGGGCTTGGGGGGCAGCCGAACCCAACAAATTAAATACAGCGTGCAGATGCATTTGGGAACGGTACAAGATACCGCGCCGATAGTCAAGACGAGAGCGTACATCGTACACAAAATTACGAGCTACGCCTCGCCCTTGGCCGGTGCACTCAAATGCGACGCACTTTTTTTTTTTTTTTTTTTTTTTTTTTTGTCGTGGGGAAAATCTTCGAAAGACTCCCTCCCACCTCCTTGGGGAGAGGTGGGAGGGGTGTGTGGGATTCCCCGCGCCCGTACAACGACAGGCGCGGGACCTACCCACTAAAAACCCCACGGTGACCCTTCGGCACGCTTTGGGAGGATACCGGGAATCGCTCGGAGCATTCTTCCGGTATCCTCCCCGTGCCCGCGCTTTCGCGCCCATCCCCCGGGGGGACAATCGGTCCCCCCAGTAGACACACTGCCTCATAGCGGCGGGACGGGGCCACTCCATCCCGCCGCTATCCGTCCCGGGGCCGCGTTTAGTGGCGGCTGCGAGCCCCAACTCGCAACCGCCCGCGACCCCGTTTCCACCCCTCGGCGGCCGGGCGTTCATGGCCGCTCCAGACCGCCGAGGGTGCCTCCCCTTGCGTCGGACCGGTAGGGGGAGGCACTCCTACCCCCAACCGGTCCGACCCGGCGCCGCCTGGCGGGAGGAGGGTCCCCTCAGGACCCCCCTCCCAGCCTAGGTCATCCGCCACGCCGAGGCGGCCGCCCGCGACGCCTCGCGACCGGGCGACGACCTCGGGCCACCGCACGAGCGCGAGCTTCAGCGCGCCGCTGAAGCTCGCGCTCCCTCCCCGCGGCCTCCTTCTGCAACATTACGTTCTCGCAGAAGGAGGCCACGGCCCTCCACTTCTCCTCGCTACCGAGCATGGCGCGCACCACGCCCGGCAGCGAGACATCCCGCCCGACGACGCCGACCAGGACACGGCGCTCCCCCTCCCACGCGGGGCATACCTCCAGGGTATGATCCGCCGTGTCCTGCTCAGCGTCGCAGTGGCAGCAACGCGCCGTCGGCTCCTTCCCTATCCGGCACAGGTATCTTCCGAAGCTGCCATGCCCGGAAAACACCTGTGCCAGCCGGTAGGTGAGGCTGCCATGGCCTCTGTCCAGCCACTCCTTCAGGAGTGGCCGAACAGCCCCGACAGTCCGGTGCCCCGCGGTTGGCAGAGCCAGCCGCTCCTGCCACGCGAGCAACACGGACTGCCGGGCCTGGCGCTTCAAATCGCCCCAAGCAGGTTCCTGCCCGCCCGGGACCGCCCCCACCCCCGCGCGACGGTCGACGCGGTGCCGGTACATCACCGCGTGCGACCGCGCGAGCAGGTCCATGGGCGGCATCCCCGCTAGAACCGTCGCCGCCTCATGTGACATGGTCCGATACCCGCGGACGACCCTGAGCGCCATGCGCCTCTGCACCCGACGCAGCATAGTCATGCTGCGCCGGGAGGCAGCCAGGTCGTCCGCCCAGACGGGGGCCCCGTATAGGGCCACCGACTGGACCATTGCTACATAGAGGCGACGAACTAGGCCCGCCGGGCCCCCCAGGTTGGGCAGGATCCGGCCCAGAGCCGCAACCATCCTTTCCAACCGGGGGACCAGGCAGCGGAAATGCTTCTCGAAACGCCAGTGGCTATCGAGGATCAGCCCTAGATACCTGATCTGGGGCTTCACCTCGATGTCAGCCCCACCCACCCGAATCAGAGGGGGTGGCGGATCCTGCCGAGGTGAATGAAACGCAATCACCTCGGTCTTATGGACCGCCACCGTCATCCCCATCCCCCTGATCCGGTCGACGACGCGTTGCGACCCCTCCTCCGCGCGACGCATGGCCCTCCCCCAGTGCGCCCCGACGGCCAGCACCAGTGTGTCATCCGCATAACACACCGTGCTGACGCCGTCGGGGAGCCCTCGCTGCAACTTGGCCGCAGAGGGCGGCCGAGTTGCCGAGTATAGAGGAGGAGGTCGCCCGGCTCGGGGGGATGGTCGCGAACGTATGTGACGCAGCGATGCCCCGGGTCGGGCGGGCTTCACCTCGCCGGGCGGTGTACTGGTGGTCGGCCGTGATAGCGGAAATGCGAGACGCGAGTGTCCACGCCTGACGCCAGTACTCCCGCGCGCGCCGTCGTCTACGGAGAGACGATAGCGTGGCGCGAGCGAGGGCAGATGACCTGTATGAGGCATACCGCATGTCGCGGATGGCTCTGCAGGTCGCCATCAACCGGGCCAAGACCTTGGGTATGGAAGGAGCTCCTCGAGACCCTTGATGACGACCCTTGGGGGCGCCCTTATAAGGTGGTGCTGAACAAGCTCCGCCCGTGGGCGCCCCCCGTCCCCGAGGGTCTTGACTCCCGGCTGCTGGAGGACGTGGTCAATACTCTCTTCCCAATTGGGGTGATGGGACCGCCTCTCCCGGCAGAGGCGACGGCCCCGTTGGTGTGGGTGGCCGAGTCAGGGATCACGCAGGGGGAGCTGGCCGCGGCCATCAGACGGCTCGGGGCGCGTAACACGGCCCCGGGTCCGGATGGTGTGCCCGGCCGGGTTTGGGTCTTAACCCACGGCGTCCTTGGGGCCGGCCTCAGGCGGTTGTTTAACCGATGCCTGAGGGACGGGCGATTCCCCCCCAGTTGGAAGGTAGCGAGGATGGTCCTCCTCCGGAAGGAGGGACGGCCCGCGGAGTCTCCATCCGCATATCGGCCCATCTGTCTACTCGACAAGGTGTGCAAGCTCTTCGAGCGAGTGATTTTTTTTTTTTTTTTTTTTTTTTTTTTGTCGTGGGGAAAATCTTCGAAAGACTCCCTCCCACCTCCTTGGGGAGAGGTGGGAGGGGTGTGTGGGATTCCTCGCGTCCGTACAACGACAGGCGCGGGACCTACCCACTAAAAACCCCACGGTGACCCTTCGGCACGCTTTGGGAGGATACCGGGAATCGCTCGAAGCATTCTTCCGGTATCCTCCCCGTGCCCGCGCTTTCGCGCCGATCCCTCGGGGGGACAATCGGTCCCCCCAGTAGACACACTGCCTCATAGCGGCGGGACGGGGCCGCTCCATCCCGCCGCTATCCGTCCCGGGGCCGTGTTTAGTGGCGGCTGCGAGCCCCAACTCGCAACCGCCCGCGACCCCGTTTCCACCCCTCGGCGGCCGGGCGTTCATGGCCGCACCAGACCGCCGAGGGTGCCTCCCCTTGCATCGGACCGGTAGGGGGAGGCACTCCTACCCCCAACCGGTCCGACCCGGCGCCGCCTGGCGGGAGGAGGGTCCCCTCAGGACCCCCCTCCCAGCCTAGGTCATCCGCCACGCCGAGGCGGCCGCCCGCGACGCCTCGCGACCGGGCGACGACCTCGGGCCACCGCACGAGCGCGAGCTTCAGCGCGCCGCTGAAGCTCGCGCTCCCTCCCCGCGGCCTCCTTCTGCAACATTACGTTCTCGCAGAAGGAGGCCACGGCCCTCCACTTCTCCTCGCTGCCGAGCATGGCGCGCACCACGTCCGGCAGCGAGACATCCCGCCCGACGACGCCGACCAGGACACGGCGCTCCCCCTCCCACGCGGGGCATACCTCCAGGGTATGATCCGCCGTGTCCTGCTCAGCGTCGCAGTGGCAGCAACGCGCCGTCGGCTCCTTCCCTATCCGGCACAGGTATCTTCCGAAGCTGCCATGCCCGGAAAATACCTGTGCCATCCGGTAGGTGAGGCTGCCATGGCCTCTGTCCAGCCACTCCTTCAGGAGTGGCCGAACCGCCCCGACAGTCCGGTGCCCCGCGGTTGGCAGAGCCAGCCGCTCCTGCCACGCGAGCAACACGGACTGCCGGGCCTGGCGCTTCAAATCGCCCCAAGCAGGTTCCTGCCCGCCCGGGACCGCCCCCACCCCCGCGCGACGGTCGACGCGGTGCCGGTACATCACCGCGTGCGACCGCGCGAGCAGGTCCATGGGCGGCATCCCCGCTAGAACCGTCGCCGCCTCATGTGACATGGTCCGATACCCGCGGACGACCCTGAGCGCCATGCGCCTCTGCACCCGACGCAGCATGGTCATGCTGCGCCGGGAGGCAGCCAGGTCGTCCGCCCAGACGGGGGCCCCGTATAGGGCCACTGACTGGACCATTGCCACATAGAGGCGACGAACTCGGCCCGTCGGGCCCCCCAGGTTGGGCAGGATCCGGCCCAGAGCCGCAACCATCCTTTCCAACCGGGGACCAGGCAGCGGAAATGCTCCTCGAAACGCCAGTGGCTATCGAGGATCAGCCCTAGATACCTGATCTGGGGCTTCACCTCGATGTCAGCTCCACCCACCCGGATCAGAGGGGGTGGCGGATCCTGCCGAGGTGAATGAAACGCAATCACCTCGGTCTTATGGACCGCCACCGTCATCCCCATCCCCCTGATCCGGTCGACGACGCGTTGCGACCCCTCCTCCGCGCGACGCATGGCCCTCCCCCAGTGCGCCCCGACGGCCAGCACCAGTGTGTCATCCGCATAACACACCGTGCTGACGCCGTCGGGGAGGCCGGCCCGCAACACCGAGTCGTACGCGATGTTCCACAGGAGTGGCCCGAGGACCGACCCCTGCGGAACACCGCAGTACACCTCCCTCCGCATATCACCATCCCGGCCCGGATACTCGATCCACCTGCCGCGGAGATAATCCCCGACGACCACCCTGAGACAAGGGGGGACCCGATGATATTCGAGTCCCCTCCTTATCTCTTCCCAGGGGAGGGTGTTAAAGGCATTGGCAATATCCAAGGACATTGCCAATGCCACCCCTCCCCGGGAGACGGCCGCCTCCGAGAGGGCCCTCACACGACCTATCGCGTCGATAGTCGATCGGCCCCCCCGGAAACCGAACTGGCAGTCTGCCAGACCGGGATCACCCCGCGACAGGTGCTCGACGAGGCGGGCAGCAATCACACGCTCGAAGAGCTTGCCCACCTCGTCGAGGAGACAAATGGGCCGGTATGCGGAGGGAGACTCCGCGGGCCGACCCTCCTTCCGGAGGAGGACCATCCTCGCCACCTTCCAACTGGGGGGGAATCGCCCGTCCCTCAGGCAGCGGTCGAACAACCGCCTGAGGTCGGCCCCAAGGACGCCCTGGGTCAAGACCCAAACCCGGCCGGGCACACCATCCGGACCCGGGGCCGTGTTACGAACCCCGAGCCGTCTGATGGCCGCTGCCAGCTCCTCCTGCGTGACCCCCAGCTCGGCCGTCCACTCCACTGGGACAGCCGCCGCCGCCGCCGGAGGACGCGGTCCCCTCTACCCAATTGGGAAGAGTGTATTGACCACGTCCTCCAGCAGCCGGGGGTCAAGACACTCGGTGACGGGGGGCGCCCACGGGCGGAGCTTATTCAGCACCACCTTATATGGGCGCCCCCATGGATCGTCATCAAGGGTCTGGAGGAGCTCCTTCCATGCCTGGGTCTTGGCCCGTTTGATAGCGACCTGCAGAGCAACCCGCGCCACGCGGTATGCTCCATACAGGTCATCAGCTGCCCTCGCTCGCGCCACGCCGTCGCCTGTACGTTGACGACGGCGCGCGCGGGTGTACTGGCGTCGGGCGCGGACAGTCGCGACTCGCAACTCCGCGATCGCGTCCGACCACCAGTACACCGCCCGGCGAGGAGAAGCCCGCCCGACCCGAGGCATCGCCGCGTCGCAAATACCCGCGACCAATGCTCCGAGCCGGGCGACCTCCTCCTCTATGCTCGGCAACTCGGCCGCTCCCTGCGGCCAAGTTGCAGCGAGGGTAGCTGCCATCAGGGCGTCCTTGTCCAGGCGTCGAAGCGCCCAGCGGCGTGGTGGGGCGCCACGCAGGCGGCCGTGTCGGGATGCACTCGCGGCGGCAGAGACCTCCATCCGGATGTACCGGTGATCGGAGAGTGTCTCTGCCCCCGCGACCACGTGCCAACCCGACACCATGCGCACGGCGTTGGGGGTCGCGAATCCAACATCCACGATGGACCCCCCATATCGCCGCACGCATGTGTGCTCCGACCCCCGGTTCAATACCCGGAGGTCGAGCCCCGCCGCCCAATCGCCCAGGATCCCGCCGCGAACGGAGGTCCTGGGGGATCCCCAAGCCACCGACTTGGCATTAAAATCCCCCAGGACCAGCACCGGCCGGGCCGCGTAGCGCTGCACGCATGCCGCGACCTCGGCCCAGTACAGCTCGAACGCAGCGTGACCGCTACGGGGCGAAATGTAGCACCCCACCACAGCGACTCCCCCCCAGTCCACGGCGACGAATCCCCGACCGCGCTCCAACAAGGAGAACGGTGGGGACCCGTCGCCCCCTCCCCATACCGTCGCCACCAAGCCGTCCGCGTCGCCCACCCAATGAGGGAGATCAGGGACGCGGTACGGCTCGGCGGCGACCGCCAGGCCAACCCCCCACTCCGCGAGGACTTGGGACATTAAGTCCTGTGCCGCGCGGCAGTGGTTGAGGTTGGCCTGGAGGAGGAGGCGGGGCGGCATTAATTAATGGCCGCGCCAGCCTCCTCCCAGCCGTCCGTCCCCGTAGCACCGTCCACCTCCATGGAGGACGATGCCACCGCCCTCGGCACCGGAGCCGGTGCAGCCCGCCTCTTCCTCTCCTTCCGGGAGGGGTGGGAGCACTTCTTGCTCCCCACCCTGTGATCGGCTGGCCTCCCCATGTCCGCACACAGCGGGCAGTGGGGGGCCGCCGAGTACTGGCTCGCACGGTGCTCTTTGGCACCGCAGCGGTAACACTGACCGCTGCGGCCCACCGGCGAGGTGCACCACTGCCTCACGTGCCCCAATTCGAGGCAGCGGTGACACTGGAGCGGGCGCGGCGCGAGGATGTCCACCCGCGCCGAAACCCACCCCACCAACACCCTCCCGGATTCCGCCACCTTACGGGCGGCGGAGAGGGGGCACCGGGCCCACACCGACCCGAGGCCGGAGGGCGACCTGCGGATCTCTCCGATCCGCAGGTCCTCCACAGGACAGTCCCCCGCCCTCGCAAGGGCACGGGACACATCCTGTGCGCTGACCGAGTCGTCCAGCCCACAAACGCGCATCTCCGTGCGCTTCGTGGGCCGAGCAACCCGGACACCTCGCTCGCCCAGCTGCTCCCGGAGCCTCTGGGCGAGACGATCCGCCTTCGCGCCGCCTTCTGCACCGGGGATCTCCAGCAAGAGACCCCCGGTCACGGCCCTCTTCGCCCTCACGGAGGCGATGCCCAGCTCTTCCAGGGAGATATTCTCCCTGGCGAGCCGCATCGCCTCCGCGAGGGTCAGGTCGCCCCCCTGCGCAACGGTCAGCGTCACCGCTGCCGTTTTTGGGGGACGACCTGGTCGTGCCTTCCCGACCTTCGCGGCCTTTACCTTGGCCGCCGGCGGCGGAGGCGGAGGCTGCGGTTGCGAGGCCTTCCTCGCCGCCCGCTTCGCCTTCCGCCCCACCACCTCACTCCACGCCACCCCCCCTTGGGAGGGTGCTGTGGAGGACGCGACCACCGCGACCACGGGTACACCACCCCCCTTGGGGGTCGCGACCCGGGGCCCTGGTGCCGCAACGCTGGGCGGAGCCTTCACTCCGCCCTTCTTTGCCTTCCCCGACTGTACCGGAACAGGTCGGGGAGGCACCGCCTTCCTGCTGACCGCTCTTCCGGCGAGGAGCTCCTCCCGGAAGGCGGCCAGCTTGCCATCAATCATGTCCCCAATCCTCCTCAGAAGATCGTCTTCTGAGGAGGACGGGGACTTCTTCACGGGCGGAGTGCGGGTGGAGGGGCCCGCGGTGCCCCGCACCACTGCCGCCGCACTCCGTTTATTTACCTCCGCCGAGGGACGCGGCGGTGGAGGAGGAGGGAGGATGGGAGGGAGGGCCGCGCTGTTCCACAGCGCCTCTGCCCTCCTCCTCCCCTGTCGCTCCTCCTCCAACAGGAGCTGCAGACGGGCGTTCCGCCCTCTGAGCTCCCGCGCCGCCTCCCTCATTTCCTCCGCCGCGGCCTTCAGGGCCTCCGCGCCACCGCTTTCCTGCCCCTTAAAGGCGCAGGCAGCGGCGACTTTCTCCACCCGCCTCAGGGACGAGGAGATCCTCTCCGATATCTCCTCGGTCACCTCGTCCCTGAGGCAACTCAGCCTCACCGACGGGCTCATCGCCCCGCCCACCTCGACGACGGCCTGCCCCGCCCTCTTCCTCTTAGAGCCTCTGAGGCTCCTGGTGGAGGAGAAGGACGAGACTGACGCAGTCTCGTCGTCCTCCTCCACCTTCCACGAAGCCGGGCCAGGCGCTGGAGGCGGCGCGAGCGCCGTCACTCCAGTCCCAACACCGCCTTCGTCCACCCCCTCTGACTTACCCCGTCCCATCCCCGTTTTAATATTGAACTCCATAATATTCCCACGAGCAGGTCGGAAGAAAAGGTCCGCCCGGGCAGAGCCGCCTTACCCGGGTAAGCCTATATACTCCGGGGGTTCGGCAGGTTCCCCGGAGGTGGTCGCTTGGGATTGGGCCTTCTCCCCCAACCATGCATCCCATCGCCGCGCACCATAGCTTAGGATTGGAGGGCGATTTTATAGAGTCGCCATACTCGTGGCCCAGGCGGTTAAGCCAAGACCCCCGTTCCTCCTGCCGTCACGTACCATTCACAAAACCAATAGGGAATTGTGAATGGGTCGTTGTGACGACCAACAGGAGGCTTACGGTGTGTGTATGACTCGGGTACCCCGGGTTCGTTAAGCCCGTACCGCAGCTGAAAGGCTGGCAGCCCCTGAAGGATCGAGCGAGTGATTGCTGCCCGCCTCGTCGAGCACCTGTCGCGGGGTACTCCGGTCCAGGCCGACTGCCTGTACGGTTTCCGGGGGGGGGGGGGGGCCGGTCAACGTTCGACGCGATCAGTCGGGTCAGGGCCCTCTCGGAGTCGGCTGTCTCCCGGGGAGGGGTGGCGTTTGCGGGGGCTCGAATATCATCGGGTCCCCCCGTATCTCAGGGCAGTCGTCGGGGATTATCTCCGCGGCAGGTGGATCGAGTATCCGGGCCGGGATGGTGATATGCGGAGAGAGGTGTACTGCAGGGTTCCGCAGGGGTCGGTCCTCGGGCCACTCCTGTGGAACATCGCGTACGATAAGGTGTTGCGGGCCTACCTCCCTGACGGCGTCAGCGCCGGTGTGTTATGCAGATGGCACACTGGTGCTGGCCGTCGGGGCGCACTGGGGGAGGGCCAAGCGCCTCGCCGAGGAGGGGGCGCAACGCGTCGTCGACCGGATGAGGGGGATGGGGATCCATCCCATGGGGGAAGGTGGCGGTCCATAAGACCGAGGTGATAGCGTTCCATTCACCTCGGCAGGATCCACCACCCCCTCTGATCCTGGTGGGTGGGGCTGATATCGAGGTCAAGTCCCGGATGAGGTATCTGGGGCTGATCCTCGATAGCCACTGGCGCTTCGAGAAGCATTTCCGCTGCCTGGTTCCCCCGTTGGAGAGGATGGTCTCGGCTTTAGGCCGGATCCTCCCCAACCTGGGGGGCCCGGCGGGACGAGTTCGTCGCCTCTATGTGGTTCAGTCGGTGGCCCTATACGGGGCCCACGTCTGGGCGGACGACCTGGCGGCCTCTCGGCGCAGCATGACGATGCTGCGTCGGATGCAGAGGCGGATGGCGCTGAGGGTCGTCCGCGGCCACCGGACCGTGTCGCATGATGTGGCGACGGTTCTTGCGGGGATGCCGCCCATGGATCTCCTCGCGTGGTCGCACGCGATGATGTATCGTGATCGTGTCAACCGTCGCGCGGGAGTGGGGGCGGTCTCGGGAGAGCAGGAACCTGCTTGGGGCGATTTGAGCGCCAGGCCCGGCAGTTCGTGGTGCTCGCGTGGCAGGAGCGGTTGGCCCTGCCAACCGCGGGTCACCGGACTGTCGGGGCTGTTTCGGCCACTCCTGAGTGAGTGGCTGGACAGAGGCCATGGAAGCCTCACTTACCGGCTGGCACAGGTATTTTCCGGGCATGGCAGCTTCAGAAGATAGCTGTGCCGGATAGGGTAGGAGCCGACGACGCGTTGCTGCCATTGTGACGCCGAGCAGGATACGGCTGAACATACCCTCGAGGTGTGCCCTGCGTGGGAGGGGGAGCGCCGTGTCCTGGTCAGCGTCATCGAGTGGGATGTCTCGCTGCCGGGCATGGTGCACGCCATGCTCGGCAGCGACGGGAAGTGGAGGGCCGTGACCTCCTCCTGCGAGAGCGTAATGTTACAGAAGGAGGCTGCCGGCATTGAATGCGAGCTTCAGCGGCGTGGTGAGGCTCGCACACGTGTGGTGGTGGGAGGGCGTCGTCCAGGCGCCGGCCATCGTGGGCGACCCCCGCGGCGTGGCGGATGACCCTGGCTGGGAGGGGGTTCCTGAGGGGAGCCTCCTCCAGGCACGAGGCGCAGAGCCGGACCGGATTGTGGTGGAAGTGTCACCCCAATTCCGGTCCGACAAATCGGGAGGCACTCTCGGTGGCATGGTGTGGCCATGAGCCACCAGCCGCCGTGGGGTACAAATGGAGTTGCTTGCAGTTGAGATTTGGGGCTCGCAGCCGCCACTAACCGAGGCCCCTAGACGGATGGCGGCGGGAAGGAGTGCTCTCTCCATGCCGCCATGAGACAATGTGACTGCCGGGAGGAACCTTTTGCCCCTCCGTGGATGGAGGCACAGCGCTGGCACGGGGAGGACACCGGAAGTATGCATCGAGCGATTCCCGGTATCCTCCCAAATCATGCGGAAGGGTCACCGTGGGGTTTTTAGTGGGTAGGTCACGCGCCCGTCATTCCATGGGCGCGGGAATCCCACACAACTCTCCTGACTCACCCCAATGAGGTGGGAGGGAGTCTTGCGAAGATATTCCTTACGAAAAAAAGGCTAGTAAGGAAGCAGTATGCTAGTACGAAACAAATAAGCTAGTAAGCATGCAGCAGTGTTTAAATATCGCGTTAATTGACGGATTTGAGAACCGTTTAGAGAAATATTCAAGTTAACGTGAATTATAACTGAGAACCATAAATTCCTCGTACGGTATTGTTTTTCGTGTACGCGACATTCCAGAGACTCTCTGATGCGTAGTTCGGTATACGGGACGATACAGGTTAGAAAAACCATACGCGAGTGTTGGTTCCTCTCAGTCACGTGATCGACCCAATATATTTACTTGGGATCGATCGTCGAAGATCCATAAACAGAGAGGGTAGAGGAATATTGAAATTAAGAAGAGATAGACATTGAAGAGCAGGGATAGCGCCGCGAGGTGGTGATTACCCCTCTCGTGGCCGCGACTGCGGATGTCTGTTCGCTTCTTAGCTTCGAGACTCGAAAGCGAGTTCTCGCAGCGAGCAGATCGAAAAACGATTCCGCTCCGCGACGAAACCAAATCTCCGAATATAGGTTCTGAGAACACTCGAACCGTTCGTTGAGAATTTTAAATTGTTGCTCAAAATTAACTAAATCGGTGAGGCATTTTATCAGCCCCGATTATTGACTGTGCAATCTCGCCGAATAGCACGTGACGCTCGAGTTACGTGGTCGTGTGAGGGAATTGATAAACTTCGGTTCCCGCTTGGCGAGATTATTAATAAAATTTAAAAGACTGTGGGTTTTCGTCCAACTTTCATGTGACGTTTGTGCTACGCGGTCATGAAAGGGGAATCGAGATAAGAATCGTTTCCCGTGTGTCGAAACTCCAGTCTCAGCAAGGGCTACGGCCCGATCAGTACTGACGACTCCACGGACTGTTGCATTTGACGCGGTCGTGCGACAAGTTGAATTGTCCGCACGGTTTTGTATATCACCCCTAGGGTTGTCTCTGACCGATATCCTACGTGGGCTCACCGTTTCCCCGGTCGGGGCTAAGAAATTCCGGACTTCTTAGCTCTCAACCTGCTCGAGCAACGCTCCTTGACCGCCAGTGAGTACGTACCCTGTGCGTAGAGCAACGCATAATGAGCACCGTGGTGTATGCTCCTTTAAACGTAAGACGCTACGTGCGCCGTTAAGGGCTACACCACACCGCGTCTTGTACGCAGGGAACGGTGAGAAACTGCGGTTTGGACAGCATTTGGAGCTTTACGACCTCCACCTGTTGTCCTTTCCTGCGGCATTCAACGATCGCCAAAAAGCGGAGAATTGAGAAATTAGATCTCTTCTTCCGCACAGCGATCGAACGGTTCTCGATTTGTGAGAACGTTCGTACATACAGTCCACATGCATATCTCAGTTCGTCGAGACGTGTCTGTAATCTCCGCTCTCGAGTGCGAACGGCAGAGACAGGAGCGTGCGAGATAGAGCGAGACAGGCGACGCGACAAGCGTTAATAGGTATTTAAATCCAGCCCTGTCTTTCCTTGTTACAGAACAACACATCGCGAACTTGGCCAGGAGCAGCCGGCCCAGGTTTTTTCCCCCAGACGACGGACCAACGTCTAGGTGGTTTTTTTTCCTTTTTTTTCTTTTTTGATTAAAAATAAAAGTTTAATTTCTTGAGCAAATTCAGGTGCATCAATTTATTCAATAATTTTTCCCAGTGTCCTTTCCCTCGTAATCCGGACCACGTCAGACTAAAATAACCCTCGAAGGGCGGTTAAGGTCATTAAACAATTATCCTAGTAAGAAAGCAGTAAGCTAGTAGCCAAGCAGGAAGCTAGTAATGAAGCAGTATGTTAGAAAGCAAGCAGCGGGCTAGTAAGCAAGCAGTAAGCGAGTAACCTAGCTGTGAGCTAGTAGGCAAGCAGTAAGCTAGTAGGCAAGCAGGGGCCAGGTAAGAAAGCAGTATGCTACTAAGCAAGCAGTAAGCTAGAAAGCAAGCAACATTCTGGTATACAAGCAGTAAGGCAGAAAGGAAGCAGTATGGTAGTAAGCAAGCAGTAGGCCAGTAAGCATCCAGTAAGCTGGTACGAAAGCAGTTACCTAGTAAGTAAGCTGCAAGCTAGGAAGCTACCATTATGGCATGAAAGCAATAAGCTTGTAAGCAAGCAGTAAGCTAGTATGCAAGCAGTGAACTAGTAAGCGAGGAGTCAGCAAATAAGGGAGCAGCAAGTTAGTATGAAGGCAGTAAGTTTGGAAGAAAGCAGGAATGTAGTAGGATAGCAGTATGCTAGAAAGCATGCAGCGGGCTAGTTAGCAAGCAGTAAGATATTAAGCGAGCAGGAAGCTAGCAAGGAAGCAGTATTCTAGTAAGCTCCCTGTAAGCTAGTAAAAGGGCAGTAAGTTATGAAGAAAGCAGCAATGTAGTAGTATAGCAGTTAAGTAGTCTGCAAGCTGTAAGCTAGTAAGCAAGCAGCAGGATAGTAAGAAGGCAGTTAGTATGGATGCAGTGGGCTAGTAAGCAAGCAGCAAGCTACTAACCATGCAGCAAGCTAGTATGTAAGCAGTAAGCTAGTAAGCGAGGAGGAAGCTAGCAAGCAAGCAGAAAACAAGTAAGCAGGCAGTAACCTAGTAAGCAAGCAGTAAGCTAGTAAGCAAGTAGTGAGGTAGCAAGAAAGCAGTATGCTAGTAAGCAAGCAGTAAATTAGCAAACAAGCTGCGTGGTAGTAAGCGAGCAAGAACCTAGTAAGGAAGCAGTATGCTAGTAAGCAAGCAGTAAGCTAGTAATCAAGCCGTAAGCTAGTAAGCAAGCTGCATGTTGGGAAGAATGCAATTAGCAGGTAAGAAAGCAGTTAGCTAGTAAGCCAGTAGTATGCTAGTAAGCAAGCAGTAAGCTAGTGAGGAAGCAGTGAGCTAGTAAGCGTGGAGGGTGCTAGTATGGAACCAGTTATATTGTAAGCAAGCAGTAAGCTAGTAAGCGACAAGTGAGCTAGTAAGCGAGCTGTGAGCTAATAAGCGAGCGGGAAGCTAGTAGGAAAGCAGTTCGATAGTAAGCAAGCTGTAAGCTAGAGAGCAACCAGTAAGCCAGCAAGCAAGCAGTAAGCTGGTAAGAAAGTAGTTAGCTAGTAACCAAGTAGAAAGTTAGTACGCACGCAGTAAGCTAGTAAGCAAGCAATGAGCTAGTAAGCCTGGTGGATGCTAGTAAGGAAGCTGTAGTCTAGTAAGCAAGCAGTGAGATAGTAGTCCAGCAGTAAGCTAGTAAGTAAGCAGTAAACTACTAAGCAAGCAGTAACCTAGTGAGCAACAAGTAAACTAGTAAGTAAGCGGCATGCTAGTATGAGAGCAATTAGCTAGTAAGCGAGGAGGAAGCTTGTGAGGAAGCAGTATGCTAGTAACCTTCCCTCAGGGGCTGCCAGCCTTTCAGCTGCAGTACGGGCTTAACGAACCCGGGGTACCCGAGTCATACACACACCGTAAGCCTCCTGTTGGTCGTCACAACGACCCATTCACAATTCCCTATTGGTTTTGTGAATGGTACGTGACGGCAGGAGGAACGGGGGTCTTGGCTTAACCGCCTGGGCCACGAGTATGGCGACTCTATAAAATCGCCCTCCAATCCTAAGCTATGGTGCGCGGCGATGGGATGCATGGTTGGGGGAGAGGGCCCAATCCCAAGCGACCACCTCCGGGGAACCTGCCGAACCCCCGGAGTATATAGGCTTACCCGGGTAAGGCGGCTCTGCCCGGGCGGACCTTTTCTTCCGACCTGCTCGTGGGAATATTATGGAGTTCAATATTAAAACGGGGATGGGACGGGGTAAGTCAGAGGGGGTGGACGAAGGCGGTGCTGGGACTGGAGTGACGGCGCTCGCGCCGCCTCCAGCGCCTGGCCCGGCTTCGTGGAAGGTGGAGGAGGACGACGAGACTGCGTCAGTCTCGTCCTTCTCCTCCACCAGGAGCCTCATAGGCTCTAAGAGGAAGAGGGCGGGGCAGGCCGTCGTCGAGGTGGGCGGGGCGATGAGCCCGTCGGTGAGGCTGAGTTGCCTCAGGGACGAGGTGACCGAGGAGATATCGGAGAGGATCTCCTCGTCCCTGAGGCGGGTGGAGAAAGTCGCCGCTGCCTGCGCCTTTAAGGGGCAGAAAAGCGGTGGCGCGGAGGCCCTGAAGGCCGCAGCGGAGGAAATGAGGGAGGCGGCGCGGGAGCTCAGAGGGCGGAACGCCCGTCTGCAGCTCCTGTTGGAGGAGGAGCGACAGGGGAGGAGGAGGGCAGAGGCGCTGTGGAACAGCGCGGCCCTCCCTCCCATTCTCCCTCCTCCTCCACCGCCGCGTCCCTCGCCGGAGGTAAATAAGCGGAGTGCGGCGGCACTGGTGCGGGGCACCGCGGGCCCCTCCACCCGCACTCCGCCCGTGAAGAAGTCCCCGTCCTCCTCAGAAGATGATCTTCTGAGGAGGATTGGGGACATGATTGATGGCAAGCTGGCCGCCTTCCGGGAGGAGCTCCTCGCCGGAAGAGCGGTCAGCAGGAAGGCGGTGCCTCCCCGACCTGTTCCGGTACAGTCGGGGAAGGCAAAGAAGGGCGGAGTGAAGGCTCCGCCCAGCGTTGCGGCACCAGGGCCCCGGGTCGCGACTCCCAAGGGGGGTGGTGTACCCGTGGTCGCGGTGGTCGCGTCCTCCACAGCACCCTCCCAAGGGGGGGTGGCGTGGAGTGAGGTGGTGGGGCGGAAGGCGAAGTTAAAGGCGGCCAAGGTAAAGGCCGCGAAGGTCGGGAAGGCACGACCAGGTCGTCCCCCAAAGACGGCAGCGGTGACGCTGACCGTTGCGCAGGGGGGCGACCTGACCCTCGCGGAGGCGATGCGGCTCGCCAGGGAGAATATCTCCCTGGAAGAGCTGGGCATCGCCTCCGTGAGGGCGAAGAGGGCCGTGACCGGGGGTCTCTTGCTGGAGATCCCCGGTGCAGAAGGCGGCGCGAAGGCGGATCGTCTCGCCCAGAGGCTCCGGGAGCAGCTGGGCGAGCGAGGTGTCCGGGTCGCCCGGCCCACGAAGCGCACGGAGATGCGCGTTTGTGGGCTGGACGACTCGGTCAGCGCACAGGATGTGTCCCGTGCCCTTGCGAGGGCGGGGGACTGTCCTGTGGAGGACCTGCGGATCGGAGCAATCCGCAGGTCGCCCTCCGGCCTCGGGTCGGTGTGGGCCCGGTGCCCCCTCTCCGCCGCCCGTAAGGTGGCGGAATCCGGGAGGGTGTTGGTGGGGTGGGTTTCGGCGCGAGTGGAAATCCTCGCGCCGCGCCCGCTCCAGTGTCACCGCTGCCTCGAATTGGGGCACGTGAGGCAGTGGTGCACCTCGCCGGTGGACCGCAGCGATCAGTGTTACCGCTGCGGTGCCAAAGAGCACCGTGCGAGCCAGTGCTCGGCGGCCCCCCACTGCCCGCTGTGTGCGGACATGGGGAGGCCAGCCGATCACAGGGTGGGGAGCAAGAAGTGCTCCCCCCCCCTCCCGGAAGGAGAGGAAGAGGCGGGCTGCACCGGATCCGGTGCCGAGGGCGGTGGCATCGTCCTCCATGGAGGTGGACGGTGCTACGGGGACGGACGGCCGGGAGGAGGCTGGCGCGGCCATTAATTAATGCCGCCCCGCCTCCTCCTACAGGCCAACCTCAACCACTGCCGCGCGGCACAGGACTTGATGTCCCAAGTCCTCGCGGAGTGGGGGGTTGGCCTGGCGGTCGCCGCCGAGCCGTACCGCGTCCCTGATCAACCTCATTGGGTGGGCGACGCGGACGGCTTGGTGGCGACGGTATGGGGAGGGGGCGACGGGTCCCCACCGTTCTCCTTGTTGGAGCGCGGTCGGGGATTCGTCGCCGTGGACTGGGGAGGAGTCGCTGTGGTGGGGTGCTACATTTCGCCCCGTAGCGGTCACGCTGCGTTCGAGCTGTACTTGGCCGAGGTCGCGGCATGCGTGCAGCGCTACGCGGCCCGGCCGGTGCTGGTCCTGGGGGATTTTAATGCCAAGTCGGTGGCTTGGGGATCCCCCAGGACCTCCGTTCGCGGCGGGATCCTGGGCGATTGGGCGGCGGGGCTCGACCTCCGGGTATTGAACCGGGGGTCGGAGCACACATGCGTGCGGCGATATGGGGGGTCCATCGTGGATGTTGGATTCGCGACCCCCAACGCCGTGCGCATGGTGTCGGGTTGGCACGTGGTCGCGGGGGCAGAGACACTCTCCGATCACCGGTACATCCGGATGGAGGTCTCTGCCGCCGCGAGTGCATCCCGACACGGCCGCCTGCGTGGCACCCCACCACGCCGCTGGGCGCTTCGGCGCCTGGACAAGGACGCCCTGATGGCAGCTGCCCTCGCTGCAACTTGGCCGCAGGGAGCGGCCGAGTTGCCGAGCATAGAGGAGGAGGTCGCCCGGCTCGGAGCATTGGTCGCGGGTATTTGCGACGCGGCGATGCCTCGGGTCGGGCGGGCTTCTCCTCGCCGAGCGGTGTACTGGTGGTCGGACGCGATCGCGGAGTTGCGAGTCGCGACTGTCCGCGCCCGACGCCAGTACACCCGCGCGCGCCGTCGTCAACGTACAGGCGACGGCGTGGCGCGAGCGAGGGCAGCTGATGACCTGTATGGAGCATACCGCGTGGCGCGGGTTGCTCTGCAGGTCGCCATCAAACGGGCCAAGACCCGGGCATGGAAGGAGCTCCTCCAGACCCTTGATGACGATCCATGGGGGCGCCCATATAAGGTGGTGCTGAATAAGCTCCGCCCGTGGGCGCCCCCCGTCACCGAGTGTCTTGACCCCCGGCTGCTGGAGGACGTGGTCAATACACTCTTCCCAATTGGGGAGAGGGGACCGCGTCCTCCGGCGGCGGCGGCTGTCCCAGTGGAGTGGACGGCCGAGCTGGGGGTCACGCAGGAGGAGCTGGCAGCGGCCATCAGACGGCTCGGGGTTCGTAACACGGCCCCGGGTCCGGATGGTGTGCCCGGCCGGGTTTGGGTCTTGACCCAGGGCGTCCTTGGGGCCGACCTCAGGCGGTTGTTCGACCGCTGCCTGAGGGACGGGCGATTCCCCCCCAGTTGGAAGGTGGCGAGGATGGTCCTCCTCCGGAAGGAGGGTCGGCCCGCGGAGTCTCCCTCCGCATACCGGCCCATTTGTCTCCTCGACGAGGTGGGCAAGCTCTTCGAGCGGGTGATTGCTGCCCGCCTCGTCGAGCACCTGTCGCGGGGTGATCCCGGTCTGGCCGACTGCCAGTTCGGTTTCCGGGGGGGCCGATCGACTATCGACGCGATAGGTCGTGTGAGGGCCCTCTCGGGGGCGGCCGTCTCCCGGGGAGGGGTGGCATTGGCAATATCCTTGGATATTGCCAATGCCTTTAACACCCTCCCCTGGGAAGAGATAAGGAGGGGACTCGAATATCATCGGGTCCCCCCTTGTCTCAGGGCGGTCGTCGGGGATTATCTCCGCGGCAGGTGGATCGAGTATCCGGGCCGGGATGGTGATATGCGGAGGGAGGTGTACTGCGGTGTTCCGCAGGGGTCGGTCCTCGAGCCACTCCTGTGGAACATCGCGTACGACTCGGTGTTGCGGGCCGGCCTCCCCGACGGCGTCAGCACGGTGTGTTATGCGGATGACACACTGGTGCTGGCCGTCGGGGCGCACTGGGGGAGGGCCATGCGTCGCGCGGAGGAGGGGTCGCAACGCGTCGTCGACCGGATCAGGGGGATGGGGATGACGGTGGCGGTCCATAAGATCGAGGTGATTGCGTTTCATTCACCTCGGCAGGATCCGCCACCCCCTCTGATCCAGGTGGGTGGGGCTGACATCGAGGTGAAGCCCCAGATCAGGTATCTAGGGCTGATACTCGATAGCCACTGGCGTTTCGAGGAGCATTTCCGCTGCCTGGTCCACCGGTTGGAAAGGATGGTTGCGGCTCTGGGCCGGATCCTGCCCAACCTGGGGGGCCCGGCGGGCCGAGTTCGTCGCCTCTATGTGGCAATGGTCCAGTCGGTGGCCCTATACGGGGCCCCCGTCTGGGCGGACGACCTGGCTGCCTCCCGGCGCAGCATGACTATGCTGCGTCGGGTGCAGAGGCGCATGGCGCTCAGGGTCGTCCGCGGGTATCGGACCATGTCACATGAAGCGGCGACGGTTCTAGCGGGGATGCCGCCCATGGACCTGCTCGCGCGGTCGCACGCGGTGATGTACCGGCACCGCGTCGACCGTCGCGCGGGGGTGGGGGCGGTCCCGGGCGGGCAGGAACCTGCTTGGGGCGATTTGAAGCGCCAGGCCCGGCAGTCCGTGTTGCTCGCGTGGCAGGAGCGGCTGGCTCTGCCAACCGCGGGGCACCGGACTGTCGGGGCGGTTCGGCCACTCCTGAAGGAGTGGCTGGACAGAGGCCATGGCAGCCTCACCTACCGGATGGCACAGGTATTTTCCGGGCATGGCAGCTTCGGAAGATACCTGTGCCGGATAGGGAAGGAGCCGACGGCGCGTTGCTGCCACTGCGACGCTGAGCAGGACACGGCGGATCATACCCTGGAGGTATGCCCCGCGTGGGAGGGGGAGCGCCGTGTCCTGGTCGGCGTCGTCGGGCGGGATGTCTCGCTGCCGGGCGTGGTGCGCGCCATACTCGTCAGCGAGGAGAAGTGGAGGGCCGTAGCCTCCTTCTGCGAGAACGTAATGTTGCAGAAGGACGCCGCGGGGAGGGAGCGCGAGCTTCAGCGGCGCGCTGAAGCTCGCGCTCGTGCGGTGGCCCGAGGTCGTCGCCCGGTCGCGAGGCGTCGCGGGCGGCCGCCTCGGCGTGGCGGATGACCTAGGCTGGGAGGGGGGTCCTGAGGGGACCCTCCTCCCGCCAGGCGGCGCCGGGTCGGACCGGTTGGGGGTAGGAGTGCCTCCCCCTACCGGTCCGATGCAAGGGGAGGCACCCTCGGCGGTCTGGTGCGGCCATGAACGCCCGGCCGCCGAGGGGTGGAAACGGGGTCGCGAGCGGTTGCGAGTTGGGGCTCGCAGCCGCCACTAAACGCGGCCCCGGGACGGATAGCGGCGGGATGGAGTGGCCCCGTCCCGCCGCTATGAGGCAGTGTGTCTACTGGGGGGACCGATTGTCCCCCCGGGGGATGGGCGCGAAAGCGCGGGCACGGGGAGGATACCGGAAGAATGCTTCGAGCGATTCCCGGTATCCTCCCAAAGCGTGCCGAAGGGTCACCGTGGGGTTTTTAGTGGGTAGGTCCCGCGCCTGTCGTTGTACGGGCGCGGGGAATCCCACACACCCCTCGCACCTCTCCCCAAGGAGGTGGGAGGGAGTCTTTCGAAGATTTTCCCCACGACAAAAAAAAAAAAAAAAAAAGATCCATGGGCGGCATCCCCGCTAGAACCGTCGCCGGCTCATGTGAGAGAAATGGAACTTGCGCAAAGAGAGAAGCAACTAGTAGGGCGGTAGCTTGATTTAGCTCGCCAACAAATTGCATTACTTCGAGAAATGCAGAGGCTTAATCTCGATAGAGGTGAGGCAGGGGAATCAACAAGCGTACCGACGGGGCAAAGACGACCGCCACCGCTAAATATCTCTGCCATTGCGGATTTATTAAGTTATTTTGATGGAAGTAGCAATACATTCGTCACGTGGGAGCGTCAAGTTCAAACATTGAAAATGACGTATCAACTGACGGATGATATGGCTAAACTGTTGATGGGATCGCGACTGAAGGGTAATGCACTTGAGTGATTACATTCGAAACCTGAACATATTGCAATGTCAGTAGAAGAATTACTGAGGAATCTACAGGAAATGTTTTACAATCCTGGAAACGTTCTTGAGATGAGACGACGTTTTGAGGCGCGTGTTTGGAGGAAAGAAGAAACGTTCAGCGAATATGTACATCAAAAAGTGATTTTAGGATACCGCGTACCTATCAGTGACGCAGAAATGATACAGTACATTATAGAAGGAATACCTGATCGAGGATTAAGGGATCTGGCGCGAGTGCAGAAGATAGCAACTAAGGGGGAACTGTTAGCAGCATTCGATAGGATTTTCTTGCAAGGAAGATCGTTGCCGTTCAACCCAGCGATCAAGCCAAAGGAAAGCAAGTGGTCACCAGTGAAGACAATAAAGCAAGACGTTAAAGAAGTGCCGAATAACCAATTACGATGCTTCAATTGCGGTGAGAGGAACCATCGAGATGTAGACTGTCCTGTTAAAAGCAAAGGGCCAAGATGTTTCGCTTGCCGAGACTTCGGACACAGAGCCATGGATTGTAAGAAGGGGCAGCACAAGCAGGTAAACGAGTATACGGCAGTGGCCGTTCAGGACAATAAAGTATACAAGCCTGTTACATTGCTAGGTAAGCAGATAGTAGCGTTTATAGATATGGGTAGCGATTTACATTTAATGAAGGCCGAACAATATATTAGGTTAGGATGCCCAACTTTACACGGTACAGAAATATCTTGTAAAGGATTCGGTTTAAGTAAGGTCACTACTTTAGGCAGTTTTTATGCGAACGTACAAATCGATACAAATATTTTCCGATTTTTAATTCACGTGGTACCGGATGAATATTTGACATAATTTTTTGATTGGCTCGGAATTGTTGCAGGAGGCTAAATTGACATTAGACGGTAAGAGTGTTGAGGTTTCAAAACACGATAACAGGGTAACGAATTCTTATGATGTACCAGAAATATTTTGTATAGATACTTTCGATGAGTCCGAGAACAATGTAACTAATTCTTTAATAGATTTGCAGCATATTAAAAATGATACCGTTAAACAAGGAATAGAAGATATAATAAGTAATTATGAGCCTAAAACTATTAAAAAGTCTAACATTAAAATGAACATTGTATTGAAAGATGATATACCTATATATCAACCTCCACGTAGATTAGCGCCAGTGCAAAGAGAAATAGTTGATAAACAGATAGATGAATGGATGCAACAAGGAATAGTGCGAGAAAGTACATCGGAATATGCCAGTCCGATTGTACTGGTAAAAAAGAAAGATAATGGAATGCGTTTGTGTATAGATTATAGATTACTTAATAAGAAAGTATGTAAAGATCGCTATCCGCTTCCGTTGATAGAAGATCAGCTGGATCGTTTACAGGGCGTGACGATATTTAGTACTCTCGATTTAAAAGATGGTTTTTTTCACGTCCCGATTGAGGAAAATAGTTGTAAATTCACTGCATTTATAGTACCTGATAGGCATTTTGAATTTTTAAGAACCCCATTTGGTCTCTGCAACTCTCCAGCTATCTTTCAAAAATATATCAATAATATATTTCGTAACCCGATTCAGACAAGTGTTGTTTTGACATATATAGATGATTTAATTATTCCTGCGAATGACGAAAATGAAGCCGTATCAAGATTGCGTGAGACATTGTGTATTGCAAGTGATTATGGATTGCGAGTGAATTGGAAGAAATGTCGTTTTCTTCAACGTAGCATAGAATATCTAGGTCACATAATTGAGGATGGTCACGTACGTCCGTCGAAGCGTAAGACATTAGCTGTTATGAATTTTCCATTAGCAAAAAATGTTGGAGACGTAGAGAGCTTCTTAGGATTAACCGGGTATTTTCGCAAATTTATTCCACAATATTCAACAATAGCCCAACCCTTGACGAACTTGTTGAAAAAAGACGTAAATTTTGAACTAAATGAAAAACATATGCTAGCGTTTAAACAATTGAAAATTGCATTGAGCAGTGAGCCGGTTTTAAAATTATACCGCGTAGGTGCAGAAACAGAACTCCATACGGATGCGTTGAGCGTCGGACTCGGTGCCATCCGGTTACAGAGAGACGATGTCGATCAACGTTACCATCCAACATATTATGCGAGCTGGAAAACATCAGAGGCAGAATCGCGATACATTAGTTATGAATTAAAGATATTAGCTATAGTTAAAGCGTTACATAAGTTTAGAGTTTATCTTTTAGGAACACCGTTTAGAATAATAACCGATTGTCGTGCGTTTACTCTCACTATGAAAAAAAGAGACTCATGTGTTCGAGTTGCAAGGTGGGCATTATTGTTAGAGGAGTTCAATTATACTATTGAACATCGCTCAGGAAGCAATATGCGACATGTTGATGCGCTAAGTCGGAAGCCTATTCCGGTGTGTATGCTTATCAGTGAGTGTGAGACGAGTGTGCTCGTGAGATTGCGAAAAGCGCAATGTGCGGACAAAGAGATATCGGAAATAATGGATTCTGTGAATAGTGTACAAAATAATGATGGCGACTACGTAATAAGAAACGGACTTTTGTTTAAGGTAATTGACGACGATGTTCGCATAGTAGTGCCGCGTGCTATGCAGGGTCAAATAATAAGACAGTTGCATGAGAACGGACACTTCTCTAGTGGTAAAACCGAGACCCTTGTTAGAAAAGATTATTGGTTCAAAGGTCTAAGATCTAAAGTGGAAAAGTGATTCAGAATTGCATTGCGTGTATTTTAGCTGAACGAAAATCTGGAAAACGAGACGGACTATTGTACCCTATCGACAAAGGAGACGTTCCGTTAGATGTATACCACATTGATCACTTAGGACCGCTTCCGTCAACTCGGAAGAATTACAAACACATATTCGTAGTGATAGATGGATTTTCTAAATTTGTGTGGCTCTATGCTACAAAATCTACCGGTACTGGAGAGGTCGTCAACCACTTGAAAAAACAAGCGAAAATTTTTGGCAATTCTCGAAAGATTATTTCGGACCGTGGAACTGCATTTACTTCGGCAGAGTTTCAGGAGTACTGCAGAGGAGAAAATATTGAAGCTGGCCTTATTACAACGGGGGTACCAAGAGCGAATGGCCAGGTAGAAAGGGTGAACAGGACAATCATTCCTGTGTTAACTAAGTTGGCCGCACCAAAACCTAATGAGTGGCACAGGTACCTAGACGTATGCCAAAACTACCTGAATGCAACTCCTCACCGCAATATCGGCAATACACCTTTTAAGATTCTATTCGGGACTGATATGAGGTTGAAGAACAATCCCGAGGTCCGAGAAATAATAAGCAACGAGTGGAACGAACAATTTGAAGAAAATCGAGACGAATTGAGACGGCAAGTAAAAAACAACATTTTGAAAATCCAACAGAAGAATCGGCGTAGTTTTAACCGGAATCGTAAAGAAGCTCATCACTATCACGAAGGAGATTTGGTCGCTATCAAAAGGACACAATCAGGACCAGGTTTAAAGTTTGCGCATAAATATTTAGGCCCGTATCAAATTACCCGTGTACTGCGCAATGATCGGTATTTGATAATGAAAGTAGGTGAGCACGAGGGGCCACGACAAACATCGTCAACTGCAGAATACATGAAATCGTGGATTGAGGACTTAGAAGATGCATTGACGGATAGTGAGAATACATCTGATATCTGAGGGCAGATATCTCTGCAGGATGGCCGAATGTGGTGTGTGTGTGTGTGTGTATAGTATGTGTGAATCATGAGTGGTAAGAGTAAGCGACGAATGCTTGGAGCCGAATGATTGTTTATGCAATGGTATCGACGCCGATGCCGTCAATGTTGCGGGTGGCGTCATTCGTTTAGAAGACGCACGTTCTTACAACCTTTATTTTATTTCATGTTCAAATAAACTTAACATCTTTTATTCTATTTTAATTTCATTTCCTACACTAGTAAGCTACAAGTAAGCTATTCAACTAGCAGCATGCTAGTAAGAAAGCAGTTAGCTAGTAGGAAAGCAGTATGCTAGTAAGCAAGCAGTGAGCTAGTAAGCGAGCGGGAAGCTAGTAAGGAAGCAATATGCTAGTGAGCAAGCAGTAGGCTAGTAAGTATCCAGTTATCCAGTAAGCAAGTTGCGGGCTAGTAAGCAAGCAGTAAACGATTAAGCTAGCAGTACGCTAGTAAGCAAGCAGTGAGCTAGTAAGCGAATAGGAAGCTAGTAAGGAAGCAGCATGATAGTAAACAAGTAGTAAGCTCGTAAGCAACAAGTAAGCTAGTAAGCATGCAGTAAGCTGGTAAGAGAGCAGTTAGCTAGTGAGCACGTAGTATGCTAGTGCGACATGCTCGGCAGCGTGAGGAAGTGGTGGGCCGTGGCCTCCTTCTGCGAGACCGTAATGCTGCAGAAGGAGGCCGCGGGGGGGGGGGGTCGCAGGCGGTTGCGAGTTGGGGCAGCCGCCACTAAACGCAGCCCCGGGACGGATGGCGGTAGGACGGAGTGACCTCGTCCTGCCGCCATGAGATAGCGTGACAGCCGGGGGGACCCTTTAGTCCCCCCGTGGATGGGCGCACAGCGCAGGCACGGGGAGGATACCGGAAGTATGCTTCGAGCGATTCCCGGTATCCTCCCAAAACGTGCAGAAGGGCCACCGTGGGGTTTTTAGTGGGTAGGTCCCGCGCCCGTCATTCCATGGGCGCGGGGCATCCCAACACCCCTTCCGCCTCTCCACAAAGAGATGGAAGGGAGTCTTACGAAGATTTTCCCCACGGAAAAAAAAGCTGCTATGCAACCAGTAAGCTAGTAAGCGAGGAGGAAGCAAGTAAGGAAGCAGTATGCTAGTAAGCAACCAATAAGCTAGTCAGCTAGCAGTTAGCTAGTAAGCAAGCAGGAAGCTAGTAAGGAAGGAGTAAGTTAGGAGGAAAGCAGGAATGTAGTAAGAAAGCAGTTAAGTTGTATGCAAGCAGTAAGTTAGTAAGAATGAAGCATGCTAGTAAGCAAGCGGTAACCTAGTAACAAAGCAGTATGCTGGTATGCAAGCACTAAACGAGTAAGCTAGCAGTGAGCTAGTAAGCAAGCAGGAAGCTAGTTAGGAAGCAGTAAGCTAGGAAGCACGCAGCGGGCTAGTAAGCAAGCTGTAAGCCTGTAAACTAGCAATAAGCTAGTACGCAAGCAATGAGCTAGTAAGCGAGCAGGAACCTAGTAAGGAAGCAGCAGGCTAGTAAGAAAGCAGAAAGCTAGAAAGCAAACAGTATGCTAGTATGCAAGACGTAAGCAAGTAAGCAAGCAGTGAGCTGGTAAGAGAGCAGGTAGCTGGTAAGGAACCAGTATGTAGTAAGCAAGAAGTAATATAGTACGCAAGCAGCAGGCTAGTCAGGAGCGGTCAGCTTGTAGGAAAGCAGTATGTTAGTAAGCAAGCAGTAAGCTAGTACGCAAGCAGTGAGCTAGTAAGTGAGCAGGAAGCCAGTAAGGAAGCAGTAGGCTAGTAAGAAAGCAGAAAGTTAGTAAGCAACCAGTAATCTAGTAAGCAAGAAGCTGGCAAGTAAGCATGCAGTGAGCTAGTAAGCGAGGAGGAAGCTAGTAATGAATCAATATGATAGTGAGCAAGCTGTAAGCTAGCATGCAAGTAGTGTGCTAGTAAGCGAGGTGGAAGCTAGTAAGCATGCTATAAGTGAGTAACCTAGCAGTAAGTTTGTAAGCGAGCAGCAGGCTAGCATGCATGCAGCATGCGAGTAAGCTAGCAGCAAGCTGGTAAGCAAGCAGTGAGCTAGTAGGCGAGGAGAAAGCTAGAAAGGAGGCAGTATGGTAGTTAGCAATCAGACAGCTGGTAAGCAAACAGTTAGTTAGTAAACAGGTAGTAAGCTAGTAATCGTGCAATAAGCTAGTAAGCAAACAGTAAGCTACTATGCAAGCAATAAGCTAGTAACAAAGCCGTATGCAACTACGCAAGCAGTTAGCTAGCATCAAGCAGCGAGCTAGTAAGGAAGCAGTTATCTAGTAAGAAACCAGTATGCTAATAAGCAAGCAGTGAGCCAGTGAGCGGGCAGGAAGCTAGTAAGGGTGCACTAAGCTACAGAGCAAGCAGCAGGCCAGTAAACAAGCAGTAAGCGAGTACGCTAGCAGTAATGTAGTAAACAAGCAGTTGGCTAGTAAGGAAGCAGTATGTCAGTAAGCATGCAGTAAGCTAGTAAGCATGCAGTGAGCTTGTATGCAAGCTGTGAGATTGTAAGCGAGCAGGAAGCTAGTAAGGAAGCAGTATGCTAGTAAGCAAGCAGTAAGCTCCAAAGCAAGCAACAAGCTAGTAAGCAAGCAGTAAGCAAGTGAACAAGCAGTAAGCTGGTCAGGAAGCAGATAGCTAGTAAGGAAGTGGTAAGATAGTAAGGAAGCTGTAAGTTAGTAAGCAAGCAATGAGCTAGTTAGGGAGCAGGAAGCTAGAAAGGAAGCAGGATGCTAGAAAGCAACCAGTTAGCTAGGAAGAAACAAGTATGCTACTAAGCAAGCAGCTGGCTGGTAAGGATGCAGTTAGCTAGTAAGAATGCAGTAAGTTATGAAGAAAGCAGCAGGGTAGTAAGAAAACGGTTAGCTAGTCTGAAAGCAGCGAGCTAGTATGCAGGCAATGGGCTGGTAAGTTTGCAGTTACCTAGTAAGCAAGCACTGAGCTAGTATACGAGGAGGAAGCTGGTAAGGAAGCAGTATGCTAGTGAGCAAGCAGTAAGCTAGTAAGAAAGCAGTAAGAAGTTAAGTAAGCAGTGACCTAGTAAGAGAGCAGGGAGCTAGTAAGGAAGCATTACGCTAGTGATCAAGCAGTAACATAGTGTGCAAGCAGTTAGCTAGTAAGCAAGGAGGCAGCTAGTAAGCAAGCAGTAAGCTGGAAAGCAAAGAGCAAGCTAGTAAGCAAGCAGTAAGCTAGTAAGCGAGCTGTAAGCTAGAAAGCAAGCAGCAAGCAAGTAAGCAAGCAGTAAGCTAGATAGCAAGCAGCTGGCTAGTAACAATGCAGTATGCCAGTAAGCTAGCAGTAAGCTACTAAGCAAGCAGTATTCTTGTAAGCAAGCTGTGAGCTAGCAAGCAATCATCAAGCTTCTAAGCAAGCAGTAAGATGGAAGGCATGCATCAGGGTAGCAAGAAAGCATGTAGCTGGTAAGCAAGAAGTAATGTAGTAAGCACGTAGAAAGCTGTAAAGCATGCAGTAAGCTTGTAAGCAAGCAGTATGCTAGTAAATAAGCAGTGAGCTAGTAAGCGAGCAGGAAGCTAGTAAGCGAGGAGCATGCTAGTAAGAAAGCTGGAAGCTAGTTGAAAGCAGTATGCTAGTAAGCAAGCAGTAAGCCAGAATGCAAGCTGCAAGCTAGTAAGCAAGCACAAGCTAGAACGCAAGCAGTCAGGAAGTAAACAAGCAGTAAGCAAGTAAGCAAGCAGTAAGCTTATATGCTAGCAGCAGGCTATTCAGAAAGCTGCTAGCTAGTAAGAAAGCATTATGCTAGTTAGCAACCCGTAAGCTAGAAAGCAAGCAGCAAGCTAGTATGGAAGCAGTGCGCTAGTAAGCGAGTAGCCAGCTAGTAAGCAAGCAGTAAGCTAGTAAGCAAGCCGTAGGCTAGTAAGCATGCATTAAGCGACTAAGCAAGCTGTACGCTGGTAAGCAAGAAGTGAGCTAGTACGCGCGCAGGGAGCTAGTAAGGAAGCATTATGCTGGCAAGCAAGCAGTAAGCTAGTAAGCGCGCCGGGACCTATTAAGGGAGCAAAATGCTAGTAAGCTAGCAGAAAGTTATTAAAGAACCAGTATGCTATTAAGCAAGGAGGATGCTAGTAAGGTAGCTATATGCTAGAAAGTCAGCGACAGGCTAGTAAGCAAGTAGTAAGCGAGTAATCAACAAGTAATCTAGTAAGCAAGCAGCAAGCTTGTAAGCAAGCAGTGAGCTTGCAAGCGAGGAGGAAACAAGCGAGAAAGCAGCATGATAGTGATCAAGCAGTAACTAGTACGCAACAAGTAAGAAAGTAAGTAAGCAGTAGGCAGGTATGAAAGCAGTTAGCTAGGAAGCATGTAGTATGCTACTAAGCAGACAGTGAGCTAGTAAGCCAGCAGTGAGCTAGTGTGGAAGCAGTATGTCAGTAAGCAGGCAGTAAGATAGTAAGCAAGCTGTGAGCTGGTAAACGAGGAGGAAGCTAGTGAAGAAGCGGTAAGCTGGTAAGCAAGCAGTGAGCTAGTATGCGAGTATTGAGCTAGTAACAAAGCAGTAAGCTAGTAAGCAACCAGAAAGCTAGCAAGCTAGCAGCAAGTTAGGAAGCAAGCTGTGACCTTCTAAGGAAGCACTATGCTAGTAAGCGAGCAGTGAGCTAGTAAGCAAGCAGTAAGCTAGTAAGCATGCAGTAAGCTAGTAAGCGAGCAACAAGCTACGAGGCAAGCAAGAATCTTGTAAGCAAGCAGCAAGCGTGTAGCCAACCGATACTGAGCGATTCTCACATTTTTGTCAACCTGGTATTCCGTCAACGGCGCGCGTCAATGCAGAGTGCGTCCGCAACTTTTTTTTTTTTTTCTTTTTTTTTTTTTTTTGTCGTGGGGAAAATCTTCGAAAGACTCCCTCCCACCTCCTTGGGGAGAGGTGGGAGGTGTGTGTGGGATTCCCCGCGCCCGTACAACGACAGGCGCGGGACCTACCCACTAAAAACCCCACGGTGACCCTTCGGCACGCTTTGGGAGGATACCGGGAATCGCTCGAAGCATTCTTCCGGTATCCTCCCCGTGCCCGCGCTTTCGCGCCCATCCCCCGAGGGGACAATCGGCCCCCCCAGTAGACACACTGCCTCATAGCGGCGGGACGGGGCCACTCCATCCCGCCGCTATCCGTCCCGGGGCCGCGTTTAGTGGCGGCTGCGAGCCCCAACTCGCAACCGCCCGCGACCCCGTTTCCACCCCTCGGCGGCCGGGCGTTCATGGCCGCACCAGACCGCCGAGGGTGCCTCCCCTTGCGTCGGCCCGGTAGGGGGAGGCACTCCTACCCCCAACCGGTCCGACCCGGCGGGAGGAGGGTCCCCTCAGGACCCCCCTCCCAGCCTAGGTCATCCGCCACGCCGAGGCGGCCGCCCGCGACGCCTCGCGACCGGTCGACGACCTCGGGCCACCGCACGAGCGCGATCCTCAGCGCGCCGCTGAAGCTCGCGCTCCCTCCCCGCGGCCTCCTTCTGCAACATTACGTTCTCGCAGAAGGAGGCCACGGCCCTCCACTTCTCCTCGCTGCCGAGCATGGCGCGCACCACGCCCGGCAGCGAGACATCCCGCCCGACGACGCCGACCAGGACACGGCGCTCCCCCTCCCACGCGGGGCATACCTCCAGGGTATGATCCGCCGTGTCCTGCTCAGCGTCGCAGTGGCAGCAACGCGCCGTCGGCTCCTTCCCTATCCGGCACAGGTATCTTCCGAAGCTGCCATGCCCGGAAAATACCTGTGCCAGCCGGTAGGTGAGGCTGCCATGGCCTCTGTCCAGCCACTCCTTCAGGAGTGGCCGAACAGCCCCGACAGTCCGGTGCCCCGCGGTTGGCAGAGCCAGCCGCTCCTGCCACGCGAGCAACACGGACTGCCGGGCCTGGCGCTTCAAATCGCCCCAAGCAGGTTCCTGCCCGCCCGGGACCGCCCCCACCCCCGCGCGACGGTCGACGCGGTGCCGGTACATCACCGCGTGCGACCGCGCGAGCAGGTCCATGGGCGGCATCCCCGCTAGAACCGTCGCCGCCTCATGTGACATGGTCCGATACCCGCGGACGACCCTGAGCGCCATGCGCCTCTGCACCCGACGCAGCATAGTCATGCTGCGCCGGGAGGCAGCCAGGTCGTCCGCCCAGACGGGGGCCCCGTATAGGGCCACCGACTGGACCATTGCCACATAGAGGCGACGAACTCGGCCCGCCGGGCCCCCCAGGTTGGGCAGGATCCGGCCCAGAGCCGCAACCATCCTTTCCAACCGGGGGACCAGGCCGCGGAAATGCTTCTCGAAACGCCAGTGGCTATCGAGGATCAGCCCCAGATACCTGATCTGGGGCTTCACCTCGATGTCAGCCCCACCCACCCGGATCAGAGGGGGTGGCGGATCCTGCCGAGGTGAATGAAACGCAATCACCTCGGTCTTATGGACCGCCACCGTCATCCCCATCCCCCTGATCCGGTCGACGATGCGTTGTGACCCCTCCCCCGCGCGACGCATGGCCCTCCCCCAGTGCGCCCCGACGGCCAGCACCAGTGTGTCATCCGCATAACACACCGTGCTGACGCCGTCGGGGAGGCCGGTCCGCAACACCGAGTCGTTCGCGATGTTCCACAGGAGTGGCCCGAGGACCGACCCCTGCGGAACAGCGCAGTACACCTCCCTCCGCATATCACCATCCCGGCCCGGATACTCGATCCACCTGCCGCGGAGATAATCCCCGACGACCGCCCTGAGACAAGGGGGGACTCGATGATATTCGAGTCCCCTCCTTATCTCTTCCCAGGGGAGGGTGTTAAAGGCATTGGCAATATCCAAGGATATTGCCAATGCCACCCCTCCCCGGGAGACGGCCGCCACCGAGAGGGCCCTCACACGACCTATCGCGTCGATAGTCGATCGGCCCCCCCGGAAACCGAACTGGCAGTCGGCCAGACCGGGATCACCCCGCGACAGGTGCTCGACGAGGCGGGCAGCAATCACACGCTCGAAGAGCTTGCCCACCTCGTCGAGGAGACAAATGGGCCGGTATGCGGAGGGAGACTCCGCGGGCCGACCCTCCTTCCGGAGGAGGACCATCCTCGCCACCTTCCAACTGGGGGGGAATCGCCCGTCCCTCAGGCAGCGGTCGAACAACCGCCTGAGGTCGGCCCCAAGGACGCCCTGGGTCAAGACCCAAACCCGGCCGGGCACACCATCCGGACCCGGGGCCGTGTTACGAACCCCGAGCCGTCTGATGGCCGCTGCCAGCTCCTCCTGCGTGACCCCCAGCTCGGCCGTCCACTCCACTGGGACAGCCGCCGCCGCCGCCGGAGGACGCGGTCCCCTCTACCCAATTGGGAAGAGTGTATTGACCACGTCCTCCAGCAGCCGGGGGTCAAGACACTCGGTGACGGGGGGCGCCCACGGGCGGAGCTTATTCAGCACCACCTTATATGGGCGCCCCCATGGATCGTCATCAAGGGTCTGGAGGAGCTCCTTCCATGCCTGGGTCTTGGCCCGTTTGATAGCGACCTGCAGAGCAACCCGCGCCACGCGGTATGCTCCATACAGGTCATCAGCTGCCCTCGCTCGCGCCACGCCGTCGCCTGTACGTTGACGACGGCGCGCGCGGGTGTACTGGCGTCGGGCGCGGACAGTCGCGACTCGCAACACCGCGATCGCGTCCGACCACCAGTACACCGCCCGGCGAGGAGAAGCCCGCCCGACCCGAGGCATCGCCGCGTCGCA
The DNA here is from genome assembly GCF_051014445.1 of Colletes latitarsis. Taxonomy (NCBI): domain Eukaryota; kingdom Metazoa; phylum Arthropoda; class Insecta; order Hymenoptera; family Colletidae; genus Colletes; species Colletes latitarsis. Next base: position 1,540,923 of record NW_027488380.1, on the reverse strand, counting down.
AATACCCGCGACCAATGCTCCGAGCCGGGCGACCTCCTCCTCTATGCTCGGCAACTCGGCCGCTCCCTGCGGCCAAGTTGCAGCGAGGGCAGCTGCCATCAGGGCGTCCTTGTCCAGGCGCCGAAGCGCCCAGCGGCGTGGTGGGGCGCCACGCAGGCGGCCATGTCGGGATGCACTCGCGGCGGCAGAGACCTCCATCCGGATGTACCGGTGATCGGAGAGTGTCTCTGCCCCCGCGACCACGTGCCAACCCGACACCATGCGCACGGCGTTGGGGGTCGCGAATCCAACATCCACGATGGACCCCCCATATCGCCGCACGCATGTGTGCTCCGACCCCCGGTTCAATACCCGGAGGTCGAGCCGCGCCGCCCAATCGCCCAGGATCCCGCCGCGAACGGAGGTCCTGGGGGATCCCCAAGCCACCGACTTGGCATTAAAATCCCCCAGGACCAGCACCGGCCGGGCCGCGTAGCGCTGCACGCATGCCGCGACCTCGGCCCAGTACAGCTCGAACGCAGCGTGACCGCTACGGGGCGAAATGTAGCACCCCACCACAGCGACTCCCCCCCAGTCCACGGCGACGAATCCCCGACCGCGCTCCAACAAGGAGAACGGTGGGGACCCGTCGCCCCCTCCCCATACCGTCGCCACCAAGCCGTCCGCGTCGCCCACCCAATGAGGGTGATCAGGGACGCGGTACGGCTCGGCGGCGACCGCCAGGCCAACCCCCCACTCCGCGAGGACTTGGGACATCAAGTCCTGTGCCGCGCGGCAGTGGTTGAGGTTGGCCTGGAGGAGGAGGCGGGGCGGCATTAATTAATGGCCGCGCCAGCCTCCTCCCGGCCGTTCGTCCCCGTAGCACCGTCCACCTCCATGGAGGACGATGCCACCGCCCTCGGCACCGGAGCCGGTGCAGCCCGCCTCTTCCTCTCCTTCCGGGAGGGGGGGGAGCACTTCTTGCTTCCCACCCTGTGATCGGCTGGCCTCCCCATGTCCGCACACAGGGGGCAGTGGGGGGCCGCCGAGCACTGGCTCGCACGGTGCTCTTTGGCACCGCAGCGGTAACACTGACCGCTGCGGTCCACCGGCGAGGTGCACCACTGCCTCACGTGCCCCAATTCGAGGCAGCGGTGACACTGGAGCGGGCGCGGCGCGAGGATTTCCACTCGCGCCGAAACCCACCCCACCAACACCCTCCCGGATTCCGCCACCTTACGGGCGGCGGGGAGGGGGCACCGGGCCCACACCGACCCGAGGCCGGAGGGCAACCTGCGGATCTCTCCGATCCGCAGGTCCTCCACAGGACAGTCCCCCGCCCTCGCAAGGGCACGGGACACATCCTGTGCGCTGACCGAGTCGTCCAGCCCACAAACGCGCATCTCCGTGCGCTTCGTGGGCCGGGCGACCCGGACACCTCGCTCGCCCAGCTGCTCCCGGAGCCTCTGGGCGAGACGATCCGCCTTCGCGCCGCCTTCTGCACCGGGGATCTCCAGCAAGAGACCCCCGGTCACGGCCCTCTTCGCCCTCACGGAGGCGATGCCCAGCTCTTCCAGGGAGATATTCTCCCTGGCGAGCCGCATCGCCTCCGCGAGGGTCAGGTCGCCCCCCTGCGCAACGGTCAGCGTCACCGCTGCCGTTTTTGGGGGACGACCTGGTCGTGCCTTCCCGACCTTCGCGGCCTTTACCTTGGCCGCCGGCGGCGGAGGCGGAGGCCGCGGTTGCGAGGCCTTCCTCGCCGCCCGCTTCGCCTTCCGCCCCACCACCTCACTCCACGCCACCCCCCCTTGGGAGGGTGCTGACCCAGTCGGCGGCTTAGTCCTATGTCACGTGGCCGTGGGCGCTGGTGGCCAGGCGCTTGCGGTTGAGTGGGAATGCGGTGGGAGGAGTGCCTCCCACCGGGAGGGGCCTGAAAACGCACGACGCGGCGGAGGACTCTGTGATGTTTCGCTAGAGTTTCCGGTCCCTCGCCAGGCGTCTGAGGATGGTCACCGTGGGGTTTTAGTCGGTATGAGTCCGACACTACCTACAAGCCAGCCCTTCGGGTGGGTTCGCGGGTGTCGATGAGGATTTCCCCAGGTACAAAAAAAAAAAGTAACCTCGAAAACAAGCAGCAAGATAGTAAGCGAGCAGGAAGCTAGTAAGGAAGCAATATGCTTGTAAGAAAGCAGTAAGCTAGAAAGCAATTTGTAAGCTACGTAAGCAAGCAGTAAGCGATTAAGCTGGCAGTAAGCTAGTAATCAAGCAGTAATCTAGTAAGCAATCAATTAGCTAGTAAGCAAGCAGGAAGCTAGTAAGGATGCAGTATACTAGTAAGCAAGCCGTAAGTTCAAGGGGAGGCACCCTCGGCGGTCTGGTGCGGCCATGAACGCCCGGCCGCCGAGGGGTGGAAACGGGGTCGCGGGCGGTTGCGAGTTGGGGCTCGCAGCCGCCACTAAACGCGGCCCCGGGACGGATAGCGGCGGGATGGAGTGGCCCCGTCCCGCCGCTATGAGGCAGTGTGTCTACTGGGGGGACCGATTGTCCCCCCGGGGGATGGGCGCGAAAGCGCGGGCACGGGGAGGATACCGGAAGAATGCTTCGAGCGATTCCCGGTATCCTCCCAAAGCGTGCCGAAGGGTCACCGTGGGGTTTTTAGTGGGTAGGTCCCGCGCCTGTCGTTGTACGGGCGCGGGGAATCCCACACACCCCTCCCACCTCTCCCCAAGGAGGTGGGAGGGAGTCTTTCGAAGATTTTCCCCACGACAAAAAAAAAAAAAAAAAAAAAAAAAAAAAAAGCCGTAAGTTAGTAACAAAGCAGTATGCTAGTAAGCAAACAGCAGGCTAGTAGGGAAGCAGTTAGTAAGGAAGCAGTAACGTAAGAAGTAAGCAGGAATGTAGTAAGAAAGCAGTTAGGTAGTAAGAATGCAGTAAGCTAGTAAGCAAGCAGTAAGCTGGAAAGAAAGCAGGTAGCTAGTAAGGAGGTAGTAAGATAGTAAGTCAGCAGCATGATAGTAAGCAAGCAGTGAGCTAGTAAGCGAGCAGGAAGCTAGTAAGGAAGCAGTATCCTAGTAAGCAAGCAGCTGGCTAGTAAGAAAGCAGTTAGTTAGTTAGCAAGCAGCAGGCTAGTCAGAAAGCAGTTAGTTAGTAAGGAAGCAGAAAGCTTGTAAGCACGCAGTAAGTTATTAAGCAAGCAGTAATCTTGTAAGCAAGCAATGTGCAAGTAAGCAAGCAGTGGTCTAGTAAGCGTGCAGCGAGCTAGTAACAAAGCAGTAATCTAGTAAGCAAGCTGTATGCTTCTGAGAAAGCAGTAAGCTAGTAAGCAAGCAGTAGGTTCGTAACAAAGCAGTATCCTAGTAAGCAAGCAGCAGGCTAGTAAGAAAGCAGATAGTTAGTAAGCATGCGACAGGCAAGTAAGAAAGCAGAATGCTAGAAAGCATGTTGTAAGCTACGTAAGCAAGCAGTAAGCGATTAAGCTAGCAGTAATCTAGTAAGCAAGCAGTAGGCTATTGAGAACGCAGTTAGCTACGAATCAAGCAGTGAGCTAGTAAGTAGGCAGAAAGCTAGTAAGGAAGCAGTGTGCTAGTATGTAAACAGTAAGCTAATATGCTACCAGTAAACTTGAAAGCAAGCAGTAAGCTAGAATGCAAGCACCAGGCTATTGAGAAAGCAGTTAGCTAGGAAGCAAGCAGTAAGCTAGTATGCAACCAGTAAACTTGTAAGCAAGCAGTGAGCTAGTAAGCGGGGAGGTAGCCAGTATGGAAGCAGTATGTTAGTGTGCAAACTGTAAGCTAGTAAGCAAGCAGTAAACTGGAAAGCATGCAGTAAGCTAGCAAGCAAGCAACAAGCGATTAAGCTAGCACTAGGCAAATAAGCAAGCAATAATCGAGTAAGCAAGCAGTAGGCTAGTAAGAAAGCAGGTAGCTATTAAGCAAGCAGTAAGCTAGTAAGCAAGCAGCAAGCTAGTAAGCAAGGAGCAGGCCAGTATGGAAGCAGTGAGCAATTAAGTGAGGAGGAAGCCAGTAACGAGGCAGTATGCTAGCATGCAAGAAATATGCTAGTAGTCAACCTGTAAGCTGGCAAGCAAGCGGGGAGCGAGTAAGCTAGCGGTATGACAATAAGCAAGCAGTGAGCTAGTAAACAATCAGGAATCTAGTATGCAAGCAGTAAGCTAGTAAGCAAGCAGTATGCTAGTAAGCTAGCAGTAAGTTAATAAGCAACCAGTAACCTAGTAAGCGAGCTGGGAGCCAGTATGCAAGCAGGAAGCAAGAAAGCAAGCAGTATGCTGGTAAGAAAGCATTTAGCATGTAAGCCTGCAGTAAGCTACTAAGCAAACAGTAAGCTTGTAAGCAAGCGGCAGGCTAGTCAGAAAGCTGGAAGCTAGTTGAAGGCAGTATGCTAGTAATCAGGCAGTAAGCTACAATGCAAGCAGCAAGCTAGTGAGCAAGCAGCAGGCTTGTAATCATGCAGTAAGCGAGTATGCTATCAGTAAGGTACTAAGCAAGCTGTGAGCTAGCATGCAAGTATTAAGCGATTTAGCTAGAAGTAAGCTAGTAAGCATGCAGTAGTCTTGTACGCAAGCAGTGAGCTATTAAGCTAGCAGTAAACTAGTCAGCAAGCAGGAAGCTAGTATGCATGCAGTAAGCCAGTAAGCGAGTAGGTAGCTAGTAAGTGTGCTGAATGCTAGTAAGCAAGCAGTAAGCTAGTAAGGGAGCAGAATGCTTGTAAGCAAGCAGTAAGCTAGAGGGCAAGCAGCAAGCTAGTAAGCAAGCAGCAAGTTAGGAAGCGAGCGGGCAGCTAGTAAGTAAGCAGCGAGCTAGTAGGGGAGCAGGGAGCTAGAATGCAGGCAGCAAGATAGTAATGAAGCAGTAAGCTAGAAAGCAAGGAGCAGGCTAGTAAGAAAGCAGTTATCTAGTAAGCTAGTAGTAAGCTAGTAAGCAAGCTGGAAGCTGGGAAGGAAGCACTAAGTTAGAAAGCAAGCAGCGGGATAGTAAGCAAGCAGCAAGCTAGTTGTAGGCAGTATGCTAGTAATCAAGCAGTAAGCTAGAATGTCACCTGCGAGCTAGTAAGCAAGCACTAAGCTAAAACGCAAGCATCAGTCATGTAAACATGCAGTAAGCGAGGATGCTGGCAGTAAGCTAGTAAGTAAGCAGTGAGCTAGTAATCGGGGAAGAATCTAGTAAGGAAGCAGCATGATATTACGCAAGCAGTAAGCTAGTAAGCAAGCAGTAAGCTGGTAGGAAAGCTGTTAGGTAGTATGCAAGTAGTGACCTGCTAAGGAAGCAAATAGCTAGTTTGCAAGCAGTGAGCTAGTAAGCGAGGAGGGGGCTAGTAAGGAAGCAGTTAGCTAGTAAGCAAGCAGTAACCGAGTAAGCAAGCAGTAAGCGAGTAAGCTAGCAGTAAGATAGTAAGCAAGCAGTGTGCTAGTAATCCCCCGGTTGGAAAGGATGGTTGCGGCTCTGGGCCGGATCCTGCCCAACCTGGGGGGCCCGGCGGGCCGAGTTCGTCGCCTCTATGTGGCAATGGTCCAGTCGGTGGCCCTATACGGGGCCCCCGTCTGGGCGGACGACCTGGCTGCCTCCCGGCGCAGCATGACTATGCTGCGTCGGGTGCAGAGGCGCATGGCGCTCAGGGTCGTCCGCGGGTATCGGACCATGTCACATGAGGCGGCGACGGTTCTAGCGGGGATGCCGCCCATGGACCTGCTCGCGCGGTCGCACGCGGTGATGTACCGGCACCGCGTCGACCGTCGCGCGTGGGTGGGGGCGGTCCCGGGCGGGCAGGAACCTGCTTGGAGCGATTTGAAGCGCCAGGCCCGGCAGTCCGTGTTGCTCGCGTGGCAGGAGCGGCTGGCTCTGCCAACCGCGGGGCACCGGACTGTCGGGGCTGTTCGGCCACTCCTGAAGGAGTGGCTGGACAGAGGCCATGGCAGCCTCACCTACCGGCTGGCACAGGTATTTTCCGGGCATGGCAGCATCGGAAGATACCTGTGCCGGATAGGGAAGGAGCCGACGGCGCGTTGCTGCCACTGAGACGCTGAGCAGGACACGGCGGATCATACCCTGGAGGTATGCCCCGCGTGGGAGGGGGAGCGCCGTGTCCTGGTCGGCGTCGTCGGGCGGGATGTCTCGCTGCCGGGCGTGGTGCGCGCCATGCTCGGCAGCGAGGAGAAGTGGAGGGCCGTGGCCTCCTTCTGCGAGAACGTAATGTTGCAGAAGGAGGCCGCGGGGAGGGAGCGCGAGCTTCAGCGGCGCGCTGAAGCTCGCGCTCGTGCGGTGGCCCGAGGTCGTCGCCCGGTCGCGAGGCGTCGCGGGCGGCCGCCTCGGCGTGGCGGATGACCTAGGCTGGGAGGGGGGTCCTGAGGGGACCCTCCTCCCGCCAGGCGGCGCCGGGTCGGACCGGTTGGGGGTAGGAGTGCCTCCCCCTATCGGTCCGACGCAAGGGGAGGCACCCTCGGCGGTCTGGTGCGGCCATGAACGCCCGGCCGCCGAGGGGTGGAAACGGGGTCGCGGGCGGTTGCGAGTTGGAGCTCGCAGCCGCCACTAAACGCGGCCCCGGGACGGATAGCGGCGGGATGGAGTGGCCCCGTCCCGCCGCTATGAGGCAGTGTGTCTACTGGGGGGACCGATTGTCCCCCCGGGGGATGGGCGCGAAAGCGCGGGCACGGGGAGGATACCGGAAGAATGCTTCGAGCGATTCCCGGTATCCTCCCAAAGCGTGCCGAAGGGTCACCGTGGGGTTTTTAGTGGGTAGGTCCCGCGCCTGTCGTTGTACGGGCGCGGGGAATCCCGTAGCATACTGCTTCCTTACTATCTTCCTAATCGCTTACTTTTTTTTTTTTTTTTTTTTTTTTTTTTGTCGTGGGGAAAATCTTCGAAAGACTCCCTCCCACCTCTCCTCAAGGAGGCGATTAGGAAGATAGTAAGGAAGCAGTATGCTACTAAGTAAGAATTAAACGATTATGCTGGCAGTAAGCTAGAAGGTAAGCAGCAAGCTAGCAAGCAAGCAGTAAACGAGTAAGCTAGCTGTAAGCTAGCAAGCAACCAGTAAGCTAGCAGGCAAGCAGTAAACTAGTAACCAAGCGGTAAGCAAGTACGCATACAGTAAGCAAGTAAGCAAGCAGTAAGCTGGTAAGAAAGCAGTTAGCTAGTAAGGAAGTAGTAGGAAAGTAAGCAAGCAGTAGGTTAGTAACCTCGGAGCAAGGAGCAAGCCAGTATGTAAGCAGAATGCGAGTAAGCTAGCAGTAAGTTAGTAACAAAGCAGTATGGTAGTAAGCAAACAGCAGGCTAGTAAGAAAGCAGTTAGTTAGTAAGCAAGAAGCAGGCTAGTAAGAACGCAGTTAATTAGTAAGGAAGCAGTAAGCTCGTAACAATGCAGTATGTTAGTAACAAACCATTAAGCTATTAAGTAAGCAGTAAGCTTGCATGCAAGCAGTAATCTAGTAGGCAAGCAGTAAGCTAGTAGGCGAGCAGCAAGCTAGTAAGCAAGCTGGAATATAGTAAACAAGCAGTAAGCTAGCAAGCAACCAGTAAGCTAGTAAGCAAGCTGCTGGCCAGTAAGAAAGCAGCAAGTTAAGAAGTAAGCAGGAATGCAGTAAGAATGCAGTTTGGTAGTAAGCAAGCAATACGCTAGTGATAAACATTGCATAATGCCGAGCGATTATTCTCGGCCGCAATTACCGTTAATCCTGTTAACGTACAATTCGAAGGAGATTATCTCTAATAGGATTTGTACAGCAAGCAGTGATAGAAAAACGCGTGTATTACTAGTTTTTCTGGCATCGGTAACGGCTCATTACCTTTGATTCGAGTGTGCCAACGGCGTTGATGACGTCAGTATCGTGAGAGAGTAGCGCGCAAATAATTAGACAAAGATAGATTGCCGAAATTTAGACAGCGCCGCGGAACGATTAATTAGAGTACCACGGCGACGTCTTCGGCTGTCAATCCGCTCAGTTTCACAACGACTTCTGAAGAAGACACATCGGCTCCCGATCGTGTCCGAACAGATTTCGAGCGAATCTCGAGAGTGAAATTCTCGAGATAAAGCTTGTAGACGATTATTGAATAAAGGGTGCAACGAGTCGATGTTCAGTCTGGTGCGGGTCCTCTGATTGACCTCGCACAGCTGAGAATTCATTAAAACTCAAATTAGCATTCATTAATTTAGACTTTGCTTATCAAACGAGTCGACTTTCGATTCGAATAAAAGCATTCAGGAATTTCGTTCCGGAAAGTCCCAAACAAGCTCAATTTGTATTTTCTGTCTAGTTTGGAGGGTTCGAGAATACACCAATAAGGTGCTCGACACCCCTCGTGCAGTATTATTTTGTCGTTTCAAGCGTATAAACGTTTGAAACACAGAGAAGTGGGTGGATACCGATCAAACTTCTCTGTGATTGTCGTTCGGCTTAGGAGACACCGAAGGGAGGCACCTACGTGGTGAACCTCCAGGTGGGCTCACTGGAGTCAGGTCAGCGTCCACTTCGGACGCTTGACTTTCGGTCTTCGATTCTTTCCCTCTACAGACCCCGCCGGTGTAACGCTTAGAGGAGCACCTGTGCGGAGAGGTTAAGGAGTCGCGTGTCAGGCCCCCACGTAGTTCAAATACTGTCACGAATCACATCGAGTGGTGCATTCGTGCAGTAAACCACGTGCATTCGGGCTTTGCAGTGCAACTCTCGACCAACAAGTCATCTGTTGGAACGTTAAAGAGAAGCCGTAGATCGACGGTCGTGTCGCTGTACTGCAGTGCGACTCGACGCACAGACTCTGTGGGCATACTCACGGGATCAGTGCATTTGGAGCCTTACAACCTCCACTTACATCCCCGTCCACTAGACAATCGACTCAGTTCGGCGTCGAAAGGAAATTTAATTCTTTTCACGCCATATATTAAATACAGTCCATTTGCGAGCTCGTATATTACGAGTGAGCGAAATTCTCGGCTCCTATACATTCGAATATCGAAGCCAGGAGCGTGAGGACACACACGCGGCGAATATACGTGTAACGTGTTTACGTGTCAAACACATTGCCGTGTTTCTCTGTTCACAGACCCATGGCTTACCTCAACGTCTCGGTTCCGACGTAGGATTGGCAACGATATTATTTTCATAGTTTAATAAGAATTCTCTTAGTCTCTTATTGTTTATTTTATTTTTATTTTTATAATGAACAGTTTTTGAAAAAGAAAATCTTACACATTCTCAATTACTTCCCACAATAAAGATCCGATACCTCTATCCGGACTTCGTAGTTAAAAGCATCAGCTTTTTAACAGCTAGTAGGCAAGCGGCAAGCTAGAAAGCATGTAGCAGTCTAGTAAGCAAGCAGTACGCTTGTAAGCAAGCAGTAAACTAGTAAGCAAGCAGTACGATAGTAACAAAGCAGTAAATTAGTAAACAAGCAGGAAGCTAGTAAGCAAGCAGTACGATAGTAACAAAGCAGTAAGCTAGTAAGCAAGCAGTAAGCTGGTAAGGAAGCTGTTATCGAGTGAGCAAGCGGCAGGCTAGTAAGAAAGCAGTTACCTAGTAAGAAATCAGTAGGCTAGTGAGCAAGCAGTAAGCTAATAAACGAGCTGTAAGCTGGTATGCAAGCAGCAGGCTGGTCAGAAAGCTATAAGCTAGTAGGAAAGCAGTGTGCTAGCAAGCAAGATGTGAGCCAGTAAGTAAGCAGTAATTTAGTAAGCAAGCCGTAAGCTGGTAAGGAAGCTGCTATCTAGTAAGTAAGCAGTAAGCTAGTAACAAAGCAGTATGCTAGTAAGCTACCAGTAAGCTGGCAAGCAAGCAGGGAGCGAGTAAGCTAGCAGTAAGCTAATAAGCAAGCAGTATTCTTGTAAGTAAGCAGTAATGTAGTAAGGATGCACTTAGGTAGTAAGCAAGCAGTAAACTACTATAAAAGTAGTAAGCTAGTGTGCAAACTGTAAGCTAGTAAGCAAGCAGTGCGCTAGTAAGCAAGCTGTAAGCTTGTAAGCTGCAGGCTACTCAGAGAGCAGTAAGCGAGTAAGCTGGCAGTGAGCTAGTAAACAAGCAGTGAGCAAGGATGCGAGGAGGAAGCTAGTAAGGAAGCCTATTGATAGTAGGTAACCTGTAAGCTAGTAAGCAAGTAGGAAGCTAGTAAGGAAGCAGTGAGCTAGTAAGCAAGGAGGAATCTAGTAAGGAAACAGTTTGATAGTAAGCAAGCTGTAAGCTAGTAAGCAAGCAGTAAGCTAGTAAACAAGCTGTGAGCTGGTAAGCAAGCAGTAAGCTAGTAAGCAAGCAGTAAGCTAGAAAGCAAGCAGCAAGCTAGTAAGCAAGACGTAAGCGAGTAAGCTGGCAGGAAGCTAGTAAGCAAGAAGCAAGTTAGTAAGCGAGCAGGGAGCTAGTAAGGATGCAGTAAGATTGAAAGCAAGCAGCAGACTACTAAGCGAGCAGTAAGAGAGTTAGCTAGTTATAAGCTAGTAAACAAGCAGTGAGCTAGTAAGAAAGAAATTAGCTAGTAAGCAAGCTGTAACGTAGGTCGCAAGCAGTTAGCTAGTAATCGAGGGGGAAGCTAGTAAGGAAGCAGCATGCTAGTAAGCAAGCAGTAGGCTAAACGCAAGCAGCAAGTTTCTAAGCATGCAGTAAGATTGAAAGCAAGCAGCAGGGTAGCAAAAAAGCAGGTAGCATGTAAGCAAACATTAAGGTTGTATGCAAGTGGTAAGCTAGTAAGCAAGCAGTAAGGTAGTAAGCAAGCAGTAAGCTAGTAAGCAGCCAGCATGCGCGTAAGCTAGCTGTAAGCTAGTAAGCAAGTAGAAGGCTTGTATGTAACCAGTAGGCAATTAAGCAACCAGTAAGCTAGTAAACAAGCAGTAAGCTTGTAACCAGGCAGTTATCTAGTAAGCAAGGAGTAAGCTAGTAAGGGAGCACAATGCTAGAAAGCAAGCAGCAGGCTAGTAAGCAAGCAGTAAGCTAGTAAGCAAGCAGGGAGCTCGTAAGAAAGCAGAATGCTAGTAAGGAAGCGTTAAGCTAGTAAGCAAGTAGTAGACCTGTATGCAACCAGTAAGCTATTAAGCAAGCAGTAAGCTTGTAAACAAGCAGTGAGCTACTAAGCCAGCTGTTGGCTAGTAAGTAAGTAGTATGTTAGGAAGAAAGCAGGAATGTAGTAATAAATCAGTTAGGTAGTAAGCAAGCGGGAGGTCAGTAAGGAAGCACAAAGCTAGAATGCAAGCAGCAGTCTAGTAAGCAACCCCTCAGGGGCTGCCAGCCTTTCAGCTGCAGTACGGGCTTAACGAACCCGGGGTACCCGAGTCATACACACACCGTAAGCCTCCTGTTGGTCGTCACAACGACCCATTCACAATTCCCTATTGGTTTTGTGAATGGTACGTGACGGCAGGAGGAACGGGGGTCTTGGCTTAACCGCCTGGGCCACGAGTATGGCGACTCTATAAAATCGCCCTCCAATCCTAAGCTATGGTGCGCGGCGATGGGATGCATGGTTGGGGGAGAAGGCCCAATCCCAAGCGACCACCTCCGGGGAACCTGCCGAACCCCCGGAGTATTAGGCTTACCCGGGTAAGGCGGCTCTGCCCGGGTGGACCTTTATTTCCGACCATCTCGTGGGATTTTTATGGACACAGAAAATAAAATGGGGATGGGGCGGGTTTTGTCGGTTGGGGAGGACGGAGACGGGGTTGGGGTTAGGGTGGCGGCGCTCGCGCCCCACTCAGCGCCAGGTCCGGCTTCGTGGAGGGTGGAGGAGGACGACGAGACGGCGTCGGTCTCGTCCTTCTCCTCCAGCACGAGCCACATAGGCTCTAAGAGGAAGAGGACGGGGCAGGCCGTCGTCGAGGTGGGCGGGGCGATGAGCCCGTCGGTGAGGCTGAGTTGCCTCAGGGACGAGGTGACCGAGGAGATATCGGAGAGGATCTCCTCGTCCCTGAGGCGGGTGGAGAAAGTCGCCGCTGCCTGCGCCTTTAAGGGGCAGAAAAGCGGTGGCGCGGAGGCCCTGAAGGCCGCGGCGGAGGAAATGAGGGAGGCGGCGCGGGAGCTCAGAGGGCGGAACGCCCGTCTGCAGCTCCTCTTGGAGGAGGAGCGACAGGGGAGGAGGGTGGCAGAGGCGCTGTGGAACAGCGCGGCCCTCCCTCCCATCCTCCCTCCTCCTCCACTGCCGCGTCCCTCGGCGGAGGTAACTAAGCGGAGTGCGGCGGCAGTGGTGCGGGGCACCGCGGGCCCCTCCACCCGCACTCCGCCCGTGAAGAAGTCCCCGTCCTCCTCAGAAGACGATCTTCTGAGGAGGATTGGGGACATGATTGATGGCAAGCTGACCGCCTTCCGGGAGGAGCTCCTCGCCGGAAGAGCGGTCAGCAGGAAGGCGGTGCCTCCCCGACCTGTTCCGGTACAGTCGGGGAAGGCAAAGAAGGGCGGAGTGAAGGCTCCGCCCAGCCTTGCAGCACCAGGGCCCCGGGTCGCGACCCCCAAGGGGGGTGGTGTACCCGTGGTCGCGGTGGTCGCGTCCTCCACAGCACCCTCCCAAGGAGGGGTGGCGTGGAGTGAGGTGGTGGGACGGAAGGCGAAGCGGGCGGCGAGGAAGGCCTCGCAACCGCGGCCTCCGCCTCCGCCGCCGGCGGCCAAGGTAAAGGCCGCGAAGGTCGGGAAGGCACGACCAGGTCGTCCCCCAAAAACGGCAGCGGTGACGCTGACCGTTGCGCAGGGGGGCGACCTGACCCTCGCGGAGGCGATGCGGCTCGCCAGGGAGAATATCTTGCCTCCGTGAGGGCGAAGAGGGCCGTGACCGGGGGTCTCTTGCTGGAGATCCCCGGTGCAGAAGGCGGCGCGAAGGCGGATCGTCTCGCCCAGAGGCTCCGGGAGCAGCTGGGCGAGCGAGGTGTCCGGGTCGCCCGGCCCACGAAGCGCACGGAGATGCGCGTTTGTGGGCTGGACGACTCGGTCAGCGCACAGGATGTGTCCCGTGCCCTTGCTAGGGCGGGGGACTGTCCTGTGGAGGACCTGCGGATCGGAGAGATCCGCAGGTCGCCCTCCGGCCTCGGGTCGGTGTGGGCCCGGTGCCCCCTCTCCGCCGCCCGTAAGGTGGCGGAATCCGGGAGGGTGTTGGTGGGGTGGGTTTCGGCGCGAGTGGAAATCCTCGCGCCGCGCCCGCTCCTGTGTCACCGCTGCCTCGAATTGGGGCACGTGAGGCAGTGGTGCACCTCGCCGGTGGACCGCAGCGGTCAGTGTTACCGCTGCGGTGCCAAAGAGCACCGTGCGAGCCAGTGCTCGGCGGCCCCCCACTGCCCGCTGTGTGCGGACATGGGGAGGCCAGCCGATCACAGGGTGGGGAGCAAGAAGTGCTCCCCCCCCTCCCGGTATGAGAGGAAGAGGCGGGCTGCACCGGCTCTGGTGCCGAGGGCGGTGGCATCGTCCTCCATGGAGGTGGACGGTGCTACGGGGACGGACGGCCGGGAGGAGGCTGGCGCGGCCATTAATTAATGCCGCCCCGCCTCCTCCTCCAGGCCAACCTCAACCACTGCCGCGCGGCACAGGACTTGATGTCCCAAGTCGTCGCGGAGTGGGGGGTTGGCCTGGCGGTCGCCGCCGAGCCGTACCGCGTCCCTGATCACCCTCATTGGGTGGGCGACGCGGACGGCTTGGTGGCGACGGTATGGGGAGGGGGCGACGGGTCCCCACCGTTCTCCTTGTTGGAGCGCGGTCGGGGATTCGTCGCCGTGGACTGGGGGGGAGTCGCTGTGGTGGGGTGCTACATTTCGCCCCGTAGCGGTCACGCTGCGTTCGAGCTGTACTTGGCCGAGGTCGCGGCATGCGTGCAGCGCTACGCGGCCCGGCCGGTGCTGGTCCTGGGGGATTTTAATGCCAAGTCGGTGGCTTGGGGATCCCCCAGGACCTCCGTTCGCGGCGGGATCCTGGGCGATTGGGCGGCGGGGCTCGACCTCCGGGTATTGAACCGGGGGTCGGAGCACACATGCGTGCGGCGATATGGGGGGTCCATCGTGGATGTTGGATTCACGACCCCCAACGCCGTGCGCATGGTGTCGGGTTGGCACGTGGTCGCGGGGGCAGAGACACTCTCCGATCACCGGTACATCCGGATGGAGGTCTCTGCCGCCGCGAGTGCATCCCGACACGGCCGCCTGCGTGGCACCCCACCACGCCGCTGGGCGCTTCGGCGCCTGGACAAGGACGCCCTGATGGCAGCTGCCCTCGCTGCAACTTGGCCGCAGGGGGCGGCCGAGTTGCCGAGCATAGAGGAGGAGGTCGCCCGGCTCGGAGCATTGGTCGCGGGTATTTGCGACGCGGCGATGCCTCGGGTCGGGCGGGCTTCTCCTCGCCGGGCGGTGTACTGGTGGTCGGACGCGATCGCGGAGTTGCGAGTCGCGACTGTCCGCGCCCGACGCCAGTACACCCGCGCGCGCCGTCGTCAACGTACAGGCGACGGCGTGGCGCGAGCGAGGGCAGCTGATGACCTGTATGGAGCATACCGCGTGGCGCGGGTTGCTCTGCAGGTCGCCATCAAACGGGCCAAGACCCAGGCATGGAAGGAGCTCCTCCAGACCCTTGATGACGATCCATGGGGGCGCCCATATAAGGTGGTGCTGAATAAGCTCCGCCCGTGGGCGCCCCCCGTCACCGAGGGTCTTGACCCCCGGCTGCTGGAGGACGTGGTCAATACACTCTTCCCAATTGGGGAGAGAGGACCGCGTCCTCCGGCGGCGGCGGCTGTCCCAGTGGAGTGGACGGCCGAGCTGGGGGTCACGCAGGAGGAGCTGGCAGCGGCCATCAGACGGCTCGGGGTTCGTAACACGGCCCCGGGTCCGGATGGTGTGCCCGGCCGGGTTTGGGTCTTGACCCAGGGCGTCCTTGGGGCCGACCTCAGGCGGTTGTTCGACCGCTGCCTGAGGGACGGGCGATTCCCCCCCAGTTGGAAGGTGGCGAGGATGGTCCTCCTCCGGAAGGAGGGTCGGCCCGCGGAGTCTCCCTCCGCATACCGGCCCATTTGTCTCCTCGACGAGGTGGGCAAGCTCTTCGAGCGTGTGATTGCTGCCCGCCTCGTCGAGCACCTGTCGCGGGGTGATCCCGGTCTGGCCGACTGCCAGTTCGGTTTCCGGGGGGGCCGATCGACTATCGACGCGATAGGTCGTGTGAGGGCCCTCTCGGAGGCGGCCGTCTTCCGGGGAGGGGTGGCATTGGCAGTATCCTTGGATATTGCCAATGCCTTTAACACCCTCCCCTGGGAAGAGATAAGGAGGGGGCTCGAATATCATCGAGTCCCCCCTTGTCTCAGGGCGGTCGTCGGGGATTATCTCCGCGGCAGGTGGATCGAGTATCCGGGCCGGGATGGTGATATGCGGAGGGAGGTGTACTGCGGTGTTCCGCAGGGGTCGGTCCTCGGGCCACTCCTGTGGAACATCGCGTACGACTCGGTGTTGCGGGCCGGCCTCCCCGACGCCGTCAGCACGGTGTGTTATGCGGATGACACACTGGTGCTGGCCGTCGGGGCGCACTGGGGGAGGGCCATGCGTCGCGCGGAGGAGGGGTCGCAACGCGTCGTCGACCGGATCAGGGGGATGGGGATGACGGTGGCGGTCCATAAGACCGAGGTGATTGCGTTTCATTCACCTCGGCAGGATCCGCCACCCCCTCTGATTCGGGTGGGTGGGGCTGACATCGAGGTGAAGCCCCAGATCAGGTATCTGGGGCTGATCCTCGATAGCCACTGGCGTTTCGAGAAGCATTTCCGCTGCCTGGTCCCCCGGTTGGAAAGGATGGTTGCTGCTCTGGGCCGGATCCTGCCCAACCTGGGGGGCCCGGCGGGCCGAGTTCGTAGCCTCTATGTGCCAATGGTCCAGTCGGTGGCCCTATACGGGGCCCCCGTCTGGGCCGACGACCTGGCTGCCTCCCGGCGCAGGATGACTATGCTGCGTCGGGTGCAGAGGCGCATGGCGCTCAGGGTCGTCCGCGGGTATCGGACCATGTCACATGAGGCGGCGACGGTTCTAGCGGGGATGCCGCCCATGGACCTGCTCGCGCGGTCGCACGCGGTGATGTACCGGCACCGCGTCGACCGTCGCGCGGGGGTGGGGGCGGTCCCGGGCGGGCAGGAACCTGCTTGGGGCGATTTGAAGCGCCAGGCCCGGCAGTCCGTGTTGCTCGCGTGGCAGGAGCGGCTGGCTCTGCCAACCGCGGGGCACCGGACTGTCGGGGCTGTTCGGCCACTCCTGAAGGAGTGGCTGGACAGAGGCCATGGCAGCCTCACCTACCGGCTGGCACAGGTATTTTCCGGGCATGGCAGCTTCGGAAGATATCTGTGCCGGATAGGGAAGGAGCCGACGGCGCGTTGCTGCCACTGCGACGCTGAGCAGGACATGGCGGATCATACCCTGGAGGTATGCCCCGCGTGGGAGGGGGAGCGCCGTGTCCTGGTCGGCGTCGTCGGGCGGGATGTCTCGCTGCCGGGCGTGGTGCGCGCCATGCTCGACAGCGAGGAGAAGTGGAGGGCCGTGGCCTCCTTCTGCGAGAACGTAATGTTGCAGAAGGAGGCCGCGGGGAGGGAGCGCGAGCTTCAGCGGCGTGCTGAAGCTCGCGCTCGTGCGGTGGCCCGAGGTCGTCGCCCGGTCGCGAGGCGTCGCGGGCGGCCGCCTCGGCGTGGCGGATGACCTAGGCTGGGAGGGGGGTCCTGAGGGGACCCTCCTCCCGCCAGGCAGCGCTGGGTCGGACCGGTTGGGGGTAGGAGTGCCTCCCCCTACCGGTCCGACGCAAGGGGAGGCACCCTCGGCGGTCTGGTGCGGCCATGAACGCCCGGCCGCCGAGGGGTGGAAACGGGGTCGCGGGCGGTTGCGAGTTGGGGCTCGCAGCCGCCACTAAACGCGGCCCCGGGACGGATAGCGGCGGGATGGAGTGGCCCCGTCCCGCCGCTATGAGGCAGTGTGTCTACTGGGGGGACCGATTGTCCCCCCGGGGGATGGGCGCGAAAGCGCGGGCACGGGGAGGATACCGGAAGAATGCTTCGAGCGATTCCCGGTATCCTCCCAAAGCGTGCCGAAGGATCACCGTGGGGTTTTTAGTGGGTAGGTCCCGCGCCTGTCGTTGTACGGGCGCGGGGAATCCCACACACCCCTCCCACCTCTCCCCAAGGAGGTGGGAGGGAGTCTTTCGAAGATTTTCCCCACGACAAAAAAAAAAAAAAAAAAAAAAAAAAAAAAAAAAAGGCTAGTCAGGAAGCAGTAAGCTAGTAAACATGCAGTAAGCTTGAAGAGCGAGGAGGAAGCTCGTATGGGACCAGGATGCTAGTAAGCAGGCAGTAAGCTGGAACGCAAGCAGCAAGCACCTAAGCAACCAGTTAGCTAGTAAGCAAGTAGTAAGTTAGTAAGCAAGCAGTGAGCCAGTAAGTGAGCAGATAGCTAGTAAGCAACCGGTAAGCTAGCAAGCAAGCAGCAGGCCAGGAAGCAAGCAGCAGGCTACAAAGAAAGCTAGTAGCTACTAAGAAAGCAGCAAGGTATTAAGCAAGCAGTGAGCTGGTAAGCGAGCGGGAAGCTAGAAAAATGTAGTATGCTAGTAAGCAAGCAGTAAGCTAGTAAGCAACCGGTAAGCTAGTAAGCAAGCAGTGAGCTGGTAAGAAAGCAGTAAGTTAGTTATAAAGCCGTAAGTTAGTAACAGAACAGCAAGCTAGTAAGCAAGCAGTAAGCTAGTAAGCAAGTAGTATTGTTTACAATAAGGTATAAGAATTAGGATAAGATGTAGAAATACGTTTATTGTACCGTCTTCATGTTTAGATTAAGGTGCGAGCGGTGTGGATTGCGTGAGAAAGAGCGTGAATGAGTGTTGTGAGAGCGTGTCATGTGTGCCGACGGTTGGCGCGACCGTCACCGATCTATGGACGAGATTTGAAAGATCATCGGTTTGTCGTGCGCGATCCTGTAACGGCAGAACGATCCAAGCTGTCGATCCGATTGTACGTGATAGCAAGAACGGACCTTCGTCGCCCTTGCGCATTCTCCTAGGGAGTTGCCTCTGCAACTGTTATGGGACACGTGCCCACCGCGTCCCAGTTACGCTTGCCGCAGTGTGAACGTTGTGCATCCTTACAATAAATTTGTGACTGTGTGAATTGCTCCGCCATTCTTCGCGTCCCTGTTCCTAGTCCACGCCTC
Organism: Colletes latitarsis; assembly: GCF_051014445.1. NCBI lineage: Eukaryota > Metazoa > Arthropoda > Insecta > Hymenoptera > Colletidae > Colletes > Colletes latitarsis. The sequence continues at coordinate 1,522,818 of NW_027488380.1, read as the reverse complement.
TTTTCGTCTGTACAAGTATGCTAGTAAGCAAGCAGTGAGCTAGTAAGCGAGCAGGGAACTAGTAAGGAAGCAGTAAGTTAGTAACAAAGCACTAAGCTAGTAAGCAACCAGTAAGCTAGAAAGCAAGCAGTAAACTAGTAACAAAGCAGTGAGTTTGTAGCGAAGCAGTAACCTGGTAAGCAAGCTGGAAGCTACTAAGCATTCGTCTTGTTAGAGAGCGGTAAGTTAGTAAGAATGCAGTCAGTTAGGAAAAAAGCAGGAATGTTGTAAATAAGCAGTAAGGTAGTAAGCAAGCAGTACGATAGTAAGCAAACAGTAAGGCAGTCAGCAAGCGGTGCGCTAGTTAGCAAGCAGGAACCTAGTAAAGAAGCAGTAAGCTAGATGGAATACAGGAGCTTGTGAGCAAGCAGTAAGTTGGTAAGCTACCAGTAAGCTACTAAGCAACCAGTAAGCTAGAAAGCAAGCAGCAGGCTAGTAAGGAAGCCGCTAGCTAGTAAGAAAGCAGTTATCTTGTAAGCAAGCCGTGCGCTAGTAAGTGGGGAGGAGGCTAGTAAACAAGCAGTAAGCTTGTTAAAGTACTAAGGGACTTTAACGTGGGTCCGGATGAGGAAACAGACAGAGAGATAAATTGTTACAAGTTTTTCAATAATGTTTTTATTTTACAAAAATATAAATGAAAATTCAAGTACTGTTAAGAACCCAATAATATATAATGTATGGTAGCTAATAGTGGCGTGTTATTTATATTAATGAGGAATGAGTTAGAAATGTTTTTCGTTTTGTATCAATTTATATCAGTGTTTAAATAACGCGTTAATTCGTTAATCAAAAAACGTCGGTTAAACCGTCGCGTGATCGATAGAAAAAGCAGGACATTTCTTATACGGTTATTCTCTGTTTACGCGACATTCCAGAGCCTTCTCTGCGGCGTAATATGTTTCGAGCATTACCGTGTAGAAAAACTACAAACTTACTTTCGATACAAATCACGCGATCGGCCTAGTAACGGTTCCCAGAGAACAGGTGTTACTATGCCGAAATTACAGAGAGGATACAAAATTAATAAGAGACAGACAGCTTAGACCAGACAGCGCCACGAAACGAAAATTTTCCCCTCTCTCGTAGCCACGGTTAAGCAGGTATGTCTCGGGAACACTTGCTACCTGGTTCTCGACGAGTGCGGATCTCCTGAGCCGACCTCGTCAATTTATCGAAATCGATACATACGATTAATTAGATTCGTCTAATACGATCGTGGATCCACTTAACCGAAACGGTACAAAACAGAGACTGCTGCGGATTCGAAAGAATCAGGCCAAGTCGAATTTCGTACCTTACGGTTTCGTGAGAATATCTCGATTTCCGCGGTAAATGAACCATAGGAACGGGAAAATTTACTCGATAATTTGAGTAATTTTCACAACCCGCCATCGGAGGCTGAATATAATCAGATTACACTTAAACAGTGCTTGATTATCGCCACCGTTGTAACGGACAAACACGTATTGCTGAAATCAGTGGTCGTGTTTGAGAACCGAGAGAATTTCTTGATTCTCTGTTTGGCTATTGCACGGTTCAGAACCCCAACCTATAAGGAGCCTTCGTTGCAAAATCCCTGGGTTGGGTTCGTCGTTTTCCAGGGTCGAAACAAAAGTTTGAGATAACACCCGATAGGGGCCTTATTGGCATTCCCTGAGTAAATATCTCGGCTGGTTTCGACCTGCTCGAGCGTGGGTTCCAGATCGTCAGTGGGTACGGACACTCGACGTAGAACTACGTTCAAAGGGCACCGTGGTGTTAGAACCTTAATAATCAGTCGCTTCTGCACAGTTAAGGCTCTGCACCACACCGGTCCCGTACGGACCAGGGAACGGCGAGGGATCGCGGAGTTGACAATCCTTGGAGCCTTACAACCTCCACTTGTTGTCCTCTCCTGCAAAAACCAAACCTGCAGCAGTGGGAAGATCGAGATTAGAATCTCGTCTTCCCCATCTGCAATTCAACGTTTCCAAAATCTGAAACGTTGAAATATTTTACAGTCCACGAACACGGCTGCGTATCGCTGTGGTGATAATTCCCGCTCCAGTTTACAAATAAACGGAGTAAGGAGCGAGTGGATTAAAGCGAGTCCGACAACGCGACGAGCGTTGTCCTTTATTAACAGCTGGATTTCGGTCTCTTTTTGTTACAGAAGACCGAGGCGAGAGCCTTGAAGGCAAGCCGGCTCAGCCCAACTGCAGTTTATCGAGCTAATTTCTTATAAATTTTCTTTTTTTTACGTTTATTTAATTTTTGAATTTTTCCTCTAAATAAACGGCCTAGTCCCTTGGACTAGGCGAAAGAAAATTTTCAATTGTACATTCACTTTCCCCCATATTTCCAATCCCTCGTGATCCGGACCATATTTCGTTAAAGGGTACGAGACAAGGTTTTATCATAATCTTTGCACGAACTCGTACCTATTTTAACAATCAGTTATTATATTATTATATGATTTAAATAAGTTTCTCCGTTTCAGTTTTCTTCAAGCACTTATCGTTTCAGTTTCTTCAATCGTTTATCGTTCAGTTCCTACAGTTATTTAAAAACCTCTCTAATATAATATGGTAAATGTATTAGGTTGTAAACGCTGGTGTGTAATGTGATAATAAATAAAGTAAAGAAGAATGTACAAGGAAGCGCGAGAGGAGAGCGAGAGGCCTTTGGGGTTAATTTGTCCGTCAGAAACGAGATTGGAGGCGTCTCGCGGATTCGCGGATTGGATAGAAAACCCGCATTGTCGGGATTCTTTCCCAAGCCCACGGGTAAGGTTGTCGTAAGCGGCATCCTAGGCCCGGTAGACCAAAGGGGGAAAACGTGAGCGTCTTCCCAAAATCAAGGTCCACGAGCAAGGTAGACCGATCAGGTCGAGCCGAGGCCGTTAGGCTGAGAGAAGCCGCGAGACGAGCCCTACAACATTGAGGTAGGGAGGATTAAGACGGTTCCGCGGCAGTACGCGTCCGGGATTCATTCTGGTCTGAGATGTCGTATCGACAAGACGATCCACTGGCTCTCCTATCGTGCTTCGAATAAAACTATAATTTGCTCAATCGAGTCAGGCGACAATAAATTTTTGTTAATCATCCTATTGACTTTGTTGGCCTGCTGCTTATCCTGGGTTAGTCCTATAACAAGTACAAAATATTAAAATAAACGAAAAACAGAAAACAATAATCTTGGACGGTGGCTCTGCTTTGGCCAGGCGTCTCCTATTCTTTTTGTCTCCAATTTGTTCTACTGCGGAGGCTTTCTGCAACAAAAGAATCCGCGTAATAAATACTTTTGCGGACAAGTCAACAATCGAGCGCTCGTCAGCTGTTTCTCGCGCTCCAGCGACAGTCTGGTGTGCTTGGAGGGGAGAGCTGGCTGGCTATCTAGCGCTCTAGCTAGTGGACTGTATATTCTTCTCTTTCTGGTCGATGAGATTCGTTTCCTACGATCTCACCGACGCGCACAACCGGGTAGACGTGCTTCTCTCCGTTCTACCGGGTTCTCTTCGCAATGCCACGGACGGGAAACCAAATGGAGGTTGTAAGGCTCCAAGAGGCTATATCCCGCGAGCACGCTCCTCGTGCGGGTGGCGTTTCTACACCACCCACGCAAGAGGACGTCTTGTCCTGGTTCGGCTTCCTCGACGGCTGCTCCTCAGGAGCAACCTGCGGTATGCACACGTGGTTGCCAAGCCGGCGATTCCATCATCAAAGGAACGCCCGGCAGCCAGCCGTGGCTACCTCGACGGAGGCTCCTGTGTTCCGAGGAACTGGCCTGCGGCTCACCGGTTCAGGACTCAATCCCCTGCATTTCCAACCACCCTACGTTCACAGCCCAGTGTGGTCGACTCACAGCTGGTAGTGGGTGTAGCGATGGAAGGAAGGTTCTTCGAACTCTTTGCTCCACCGTAAGCTTAGGCTCTACTAATTGTCCTCTCACGACGGTATATTGGAGCGGGTTCTCCGACGCCCGATGCACGAAGAGCACCACGAAGTGATATCCTTCCTGAATATCTATCTTCCGGTTGCCCCTACGCCGTATAGCTCTAATCTGGTCGTTGAAACTTTCCACCCCACCGGTCGGTGTACTCTCAGTGGTACACAGGACGGGTGGTTCCAGTGGGTTTCGTATGACCTCTACGAACGGTGAACTACCACTAGGTGATACCAGTATGTCGGTATCAGCCTTCCAGTAGCTCTAACCGGATAACTGGAAGAAGACTCAAGGCGATCCACACCGAATCTCCAACGTCGCAGTCGCATCCACGAACTGCAACGTTCAATCACAATCCTGCGTCTACGATCGCTTCACACTCGGCGTGCCTTGCGATCGCTGCAACGTCAGGCAGATTGTCATTTTTCTGGGGAAAATCTCCAGACGCTATGACGAGATTTTCCAATAAATTGTTTGTCCGCAAACTGATTCTATTACGAGGAGCGAGATCGACTCATCCTCCTCGGAACTCGTAGGTAAATGGAAACGCGACCGTCACAGAGTCCGCTCTCGATCGCCGACGGCTCAAGAATGAACCGTGACGATCTGCAAGCAGCGACGGCTGCGCCCGGCTCCGTCGCGCAAGCGCAGAACCGGGTAGCTGCGCCTCGCGTTGCTGAGCCCGGGCTGCTACCCGCCGCGGGGCCACAGCGCGGCGCTGTCGCGATTCGTCTATCGATCTTTCTCCGATAGATCTCTTTTCTCCCTCTTTCTCAGCTCTAACAACACAATTCCTAGAATTTGTTCCAAAACTCGAGAATTTCAGTCAAGCTACCTTGAAAAACCACGTAAATAGCCGCGGTATACGAATCTGAACGATGGAAAATTTCCACGTCAGCACAACCATCTAATATTACGCGAATTCAATATAGATACGGGCATCGCGGCCGAGTTTCTACGTCTCGGACTCACGCGATATTTAAACAAAGCTAGTAAGCAAGCAGCAGGCTAGTAAGAAAGCAGTTAGCTAGTGAGAAAGCAATTAGCTAGGAAGAAAGCAGTATGCCAGTAAGCAAGCAGTAAGCTAGTAAGCAACCAGTAAGCTAGTAAGCAAGCAGTAAGCTGGTATGAAAGCAATTAGCTTCTAAGCAAGCAGTAAGCTAATATGCAACAAGTGATCTAGTAAGCGAGCAGTGAGCTAATAAGCAAGCAGGACGCTAGTCAGGAAGCACTAAGCTAGAAAGCAAGCAGCAGGCTAGTAAGCAAGCAGCAAGCGAGTAAGCTAGCAGTAAGCTAGTAAGCAAGCAGTAACCTAGAAAGCAAGCAACAAGCTGGTATGCAAGCAGTACGCTAGTAAGCCACAAGTAAGCTAGTAAGCAAGCAGATGGCTCGTAAGAAAGCAATTAGCTAGTAAGAAAACAGTATGCTGGTAAGCCAGCAGTGAGCTCGAAAGCAAGCAGCAAGCTAGTAAGCAAGCACTAAGCGATTATGCTAGCAGTAAGCAGTTATGCAGCCAGTAAGCTAGAAAGCAAGCAGTGAGCTAGTAAGCGAACAGCAAGCTAGTAAGAAAGCAGTTAGTTAGTCTGGAAGCAGTAGGCCAGTCAGCAAGCAGAATGCTAGAAAGCATGCAGCAGGCTAGTAAGAAAGCAGTTACATATTGCGCAAGCAGTAAACTAGTAAGCAAGCAGCAAGCTAGCAAGCAAGCACTAAGCGATTATGCTAGCAGTAAGCTATTAAGCAGCCAGTAAGCTAGTAAGCAAGCAGTGAGCTAGTAACAAACCAGTAAGTTATTAACAAAGCAATAAGCTATTAACCAAGCTGTAAGCTAGTAAGCAAGCAGTAAGCTAGTAAGCGAGCAAGCTAGCAGTAAGCTAGTAAGCAGGCAGTAAGCTGGTAAGCAAGCATTGAGCTAGTAAGCGAGCATGGAGCTATTAAGGTAGCAGTATGCTAGTAAGCAAGCAGTAAGTGAGTAAGAATCCAGTAAGCTAGTAAGCTAGCAGTAAGCTGGTATGATAGCTATTAGCTTGTAATCAAGCAGTAAGCTAGTACGCAAGCAGTCAGATAATTGGCGCGGGTGAAGCTAGTAAGCAAGCAGTGAGCGATCAAGCTACCAGTAACCTAGTATGCAAGCAGCAAGCTGGTAAGCAAGCTGTGAACTAGTCGGGATGGTGATATGCGGAGGGAGGTGTACTGCGGTGTTCCGCAGGGGTCGGTCCTCGGGCCACTCCTGTGGAACATCGCGTACGACTCGGTGTTGCGGGCCGGCCTCCCCGACGGCGTCAGCACGGTGTGTTATGCGGATGACACACTGGTGCTGGCCGTCGGGGCGCACTGGGGGAGGGCCATGCGTCGCGCGGAGGAGGGGTCGCAACGCGTCATCGACCGGATCAGGGGGATGGGGATGACGGTGGCGGTCCATAAGACCGAGGTGATTGCGTTTCATTCACCTCGGCAGGATCCGCCACCCCCTCTGATTCGGGTGGGTGGGGCTGACATCGAGGTGAAGCCCCAGATCAGGTATCTAGGGCTGATCCTCGATAGCCACTGGCGTTTCGAGAAGCATTTCCGCTGCCTGGTCCCCCGGTTGGAAAGAATGGTTGCGGCTCTGGGCCGGATCCTGCCCAACCTGGGGGGCCCGGCGGGCCGAGTTCGTCGCCTCTATGTGGCAATGGTCCAGTCGGTGGCCCTATACGGGGCCCCCGTCTGGGCGGACGACCTGGCTGCCTCCCGGCGCAACATGACTATGCTGCGTCGGGTGCAGAGGCGCATGGCGCTCAGGGTCGTCCGCGGGTATCGGACCATGTCACATGAGGCGGCGACGGTTCTAGCGGGGATGCCGCCCATAGACCTGCTCGCGCGGTCGCACGCGGTGATGTACCGGCACCGCGTCGACCGTCGCGCGGGGGTGGGGGCGGTCCCGGGCGGGCAGGAACCTGCTTGGGGCGATTTGAAGCGCCAGGCCCGGCAGTCCGTGTTGCTCGCGTGGCAGGAGCGGCTGGCTCTGCCAACCGCGGGGCACCGGACTGTCGGGGCTGTTCGGCCACTCCTGAAGGAGTGGCTGGACAGAGGCCATGGCAGCCTCACCTACCGGCTGGCACAGGTATTTTCCGGGCATGGCAGCTTCGGAAGATACCAGTGCCGGATAGGGAAGGAGCCGACGGCGCGTTGCTGCCACTGCGACGCTGAGCAGGACACGGCGGATCATACCCTGGAGGTATGCCCCGCGTGGGAGGGGGAGCGCCGTGTCCTGGTCGGCGTCGTCGGGCGGGATGTCTCGCTGCCGGGCGTGGTGCGCGCCATGCTCGGCAGCGAGGAGAAGTGGAGGGCCGTGGCCTCCTTCTGCGAGAACGTAATGTTGCAGAAGGAGGCCGCGGGGAGGGAGCGCGAGCTTCAGCAGCGCGCTGAAGCTCGCGCTCGTGCGGTGGCCCGAGGTCGTCGCCCTGTCGCGAGGCGTCGCGGACGGCCGCCTCGGCGTGGCGGATGACCTAGGCTGGGAGGGGGGTCCTGAGGGGACCCTCCTCCCGCCAGGCGGCGCCGGGTCGGACCGGTTGGGGGTAGGAGTGCCTTCCCCTACCGGTCCAACGCAAGGGGAGGCACCCTCGGCGGTCTGGTGCGGCCATGAACGCCCGGCCGCCGAGGGGTGGAAACGGGGTCGCGGGCGGTTGCGAGTTGGGGCTCGCAGCCGCCACTAAACGCGGCCCCAGGACGGATAGCGGCGGGATGGAGTGGCCCCGTCCCGCCGCTATGAGGCAGTGTGTCTACTGGGGGGACCGATTGTCCCCCCGGGGGATGGGCGCGAAAGCGCGGGCACGGGGAGGATACCGGAAGAATGCTTCGAGCGATTCCCGGTATCCTCCCAAAGCGTGCCGAAGGGTCACCGTGGGGTTTTTAGTGGGTAGGTCCCGCGCCTGTCGTTGTACGGGCGCGGGGAATCCCACACACCCCTCCCACCTCTCCCCAAGGAGGTGGGAGGGAGTCTTTCGAAGATTTTCCCCACGACAAAAAAAAAAAGAAAAAAAAAAAAGCTGTGATCTAGTAAGCACGCAGTGAGCTAGTAAGAGAGCAGGAAACTAGTAAGGTAGCTGTATGAGAGTAAGCTAGCTGTATGACTGTAAGCAAGCAGTAAGCTCGTATGCAATCAGTAAGCTACTATGCAAGCAGTGAGCTAGGAAGCGAGGAGGACGCTAGTAAGCTAGCACTAAGCGAGCAAGCTAGCAGTAAGCTAGTAAACAAGCAGTATGCTAGTAAGCAAGCAGCGGGCTAGTAAAGATGCAGTTAGTTAGTAAGGAAACAGTAAGTTTGTAGAAAAGTAGTAAGCTGGTAAGCAAGCAGTAAGTTAGTAACGAAGCAGTATGCTAGTAAGCAAGGAGCAGGCTAGTAAGGAAGCAGTTAGTTAGTACGAAAGCAGTATGCTTGGATGCAAGCAGCGAACATGTAAGCAAGCAGGCAGCTAGTAAGCGAGCAGGAAGCTAGTAAGGAAGCAGTATGCCAGTAACCATGCAGTAAGCTAGTGAGCAACACGTAAGCTAGTAACCAAGCAGCAGGCTAATAAGGAGGCACTTAGCTAGTAAGAAAGCTGCGGGCTTGTAAGCGACCAGTAAGGTAGTAAGGAAGCAGCAGCCTAGTCAGATAGCAGTTAGCTATTAACAAAGCTGTGTGCTGGTAAGCAAGCGGTAAACTAGAAAGCAACCAGTAAGCTAGTAAGCAACCAGTAAGCTAGTAAGCAAGCAGCAGGCTAGTAAGGAAGCGGTATTCTAGTAAGCAAGCAGTAAGCTAGTAAGAAACCAGTTAGCTAGTAAGAAAGCGGAATGCCAGACAGCAAGCAGTATGCTAGAAAGCAAGCAGCAAGCTAGTAAGCTAGCAGTAAGCTACTAAGCAAACAGTAAGCTTGTAAGCAAGCAGTGGGCTAGTAAAAATGCAGTTAGTTAGTTGGGAAGCCGTAAGCTTGTAGCAAGGCTGTAAGCTGGTAAGCAAGCAAGAAGCTAGTAAAGGTAGCAGGCTAGTAAGCATGCAGTAAGCGAGTGTTCTAGGAGTAAGCCAGTAAGCAAGCAGTGAGCTAGTTAGCAAGCAGGATGCTAGTAATGATGCAGTATGCTAGTAAGGAAGCAGTGAGCTAGTAATCGAGCAGTAAGCTAGTATGCGACAAGTAAGCTAGTAAGCAAGCAGCATGCTAGTAAGAAAGCAATTAGCTAGGATGAAAGCAGTTCGCTAGTAAGCAGGTAGTATGCTAGTAAGCAAGCGGTAATCTAGTATGCAAGCAGTGAGCTAGTAGGCGAGCAGGATGGTGGCAAGGAAGCAGTTATATAGTGAGCAAGCAGTAAGCCAGTAAGAAAGAAGTAAGCTAGTAAGCAAGAAGTAAGCTACTAAGCAAGCACTAAGTTAGTATGCCGTCAGGGGCTGTGTCCGGCTATCGTCGGCCGCAGTATGGGGCGTACCGACCCCGTGGTACCTGATGCTAGTCACACCGTAAGCCTCCTGTTGGTCGTCACAACGACCCAACTACAATTCCTTCTCTGGTTTTGTGAATGGTACGTGTCGGGCAGGACGAACGGGGGCCTTGGCTTAGCCGCCCGGGCCGCGAGTATGGCGACTCTATAAAATTGCCCTTGAATCCTAAGCTATGGTGCGCAGCGATGGGATGCATGATTGGCGGAGAAGGCCCAATCCCAAGGGACCACCTCCGGGGGCACCTGCCGAACCCCCGGAGTATTAGGCTTGCCCGGCTAAGGCGGCTCTGCCCGGGTGGACCTTTTTTCCGACCTACGCTTGGGAACTAAATGAATTTTCATGACAAAACGGGGTTGGGGTGGTTTATTGCGGAGAGGGAGGTCGAAGACGGTGTTGGAACTAGGGTGACGGCGCTCGCGCCTTACTCAACGCTTTGCCCGGCTTCGTGGAGGGCGGAGAACGACAACGAGTCTGCGTCAGTCTCATCCTTCTCCACCACCAGGAGCCACATAGGTTCCAAGGGGAAGCGGACAGGGCAGGCCGTCTCCGAAGTGGGTAGGCCAATGAGCCCGGTGGTAATGGTGAGTTGCCTCAGGGACGAGGTAACCGAGGAGATTTCCGAGAACATACCCTCGTCTCTGAGGCGGGTGGAGAAGGTGGCCGCATCCTGCTCCTTTAAGGGGCAAAAGAGCGGCGGCGCAAAAGATGAGGGAGGCGGCGCAGGAGCTGAGCGGACGGAACGCCCGTCTGCAGCTCCTGTTGGTGGAAGAGATACGGCGGTGGAGGAGGGCAGAGGCGTGCTGGAATGGCGCGGCCCTCCCTGCAATCCTCCTGCTTCCTCCGCCGCGTGACCCGGTGGTGGCAAATAAGCGGGGTGCGGCGGCGGTGGTGCGAGGCTCTACAGGCCCTTCCGCCCGCACACCGTCCGCGCAGAGTTCTCCTTTCTCCTCAGATGACGAACTTCTGAGGAGGATTGGGGAAATGATAGACCGGAAGCTGGCCGCCTTCCGGGATGAGCCCCTCCCCGGTAGAGCGGTCAGCAGGAAGGCGGTGCCCCCCCCCCCCGGCCAATACCGGTACAATCAGGGAAGGCGAAGGTGGGGGGAGCGAAGGCTCCGGGGCCTCGGGTCACGGCCTCCAAGTGGACCAGACTACCCGCGGTCTCGGATCGGACGCCATCCATGGCACCGTCCCAAGGCGGGGGTGTCCTGGAGCTAGGTGGTTGGGCGGAAGGCGAGGAGATCGGCGAGGAAGGCCTCGCGAACGCAACCTCCGCCCACGCCGCACGCGGACAAAGTAAACGCCGCGAAGACGCGACCTGTGCGCCCCCCCCCCCCCAAACGGCAACGGTGATGCTGACCGTCGCGCAGTGTGGCTACCTGACCCTCGCGGCGGTGATGCAGCTCGCCGGGAACGCGTTGCTGCCACTGCGACGCTGAGCAGGACACGGCGGATCATACCCTGGAGGTATGCCCCGCGTGGGAGGGGGAGCGCCGTGTCCTGGTCGGCGTCGTCGGGCGGGATGTCTCGCTGCCGGGCGTGGTGCGCGCCATGCTCGGCAGCGAGGAGAAGTGGAGGGCCGTGGCCTCCTTCTGCGAGAACGTAATGTTGCAGAAGGAGGCCGCGGGGAGGGAGCGCGAGCTTCAGCGGCGCGCTGAAGCTCGAGCTCGGGCGGTGGCCCGAGGTCGTCGCCCGGTCGCGAGGCGTCGCGGGCGGCCGCCTCGGCGTGGCGGATGACCTAGGCTGGGAGGGGGGTTCTGAGGGGACCCTCCTCCCGCCTGGCGGCGCCGGGTCGGACCGGTTGGGGGTAGGAGTGCCTCCCCCTACCGGTCCGCCGCAAGGGGAGGCACTCTCGGCGGTCTGGTGCGGCCATGAACGCCCGGCCGCCGAGGGGTGGAAACGGGGTCGCGGGCGGTTGCGAGTCGGGGCTCGCAGCCGCCACTAAACGCGGCCCCGGGACGGATAGCGGCGGGATGGAGTGGCCCCGTCCCGCCGCTATGAGGCAGTGTGTCTACTGGGGGGACCGATTGTCCCCCCGGAGGATGGGCGCGAAAGCGCGGGCACGGGGAGGATACCGCAAGAATGCTTCGAGCGATTCCCGGTATCCTCCCAAAGCGTGCCGAAGGGTCACCGTGGGGTTTTTAGTGGGTAGGTCCCGCGCCTGTCGTACGGGCGCGGGGAATCCCACACACCCCTCCCACCTCTCCCCAAGGAAGTGGGAGGGAGTCTTTCGAAGATTTTCCCCACGACAAAAAAAAAAAAAAAAAAAAAAAAAAGCTCGCCGGGAAGAACATCTCCCTGGAGGAGCTTGGAGGAGCTTCCGTGAGTGCGAAAAGGGCGGTGACCGGGGGTCTCGCACAGAGGCTCCGGGAGTAGATGGGCGAGCGGGGTGTCCGGGTCGCCAGGCCCACGAAGCGCACGGAGATGCGCGTTTGTGGGCTGGACGACTCGGTCACAGCGCAGGAGGTGTCTCATGCCCTAGCGAAAGAGACGTGCGGGTCGGTGAGATCCGCAGGTCTCCTCCCGGCCTGGGGTCGGTGTGGGCTCGGTGCCCCCTCTCCGCTGCCCGCAATGTGGCGGAATCTGGGAGGGTTTTGGTGGGGTGGGTTTCGGCGCGAGTAGAGATACTTTTTTTTTTTTTTTTTTTTTTGTCGTGGGGAAAATCTTCGAAACACTCCCTCCCACCTCCTTGGGGAGAGGTGGGAGGGGTGTGAGGGATTCCCCGCGCCCGTACAACGACAGGCGCGGGACCTACCCACTAAAAACCCCACGGTGACCCTTCGGCACGCTTTGGGAGGATACCGGGAATAGCTCGAAGCATTCTTCCGGTATCCTCCCCGTGCCCGCGCTTTCGCGCCCATCCCCCGGGGGGACAATCGGTCCCCCCAGTAGACACACTGCCTCATAGCGGCGGGACGGGGCCACTCCATCCCGCCGCTATCCGTCCCGGGGCCGCGTTTAGTGGCGGCTGCGAGCCCCAACTCGCAACCGCCCGCGACCCCGTTTCCACCCCTCGGCGGCCGGGCGTTCATGGCCGTACCAGACCGCCGAGGGTGCCTCCCCTTGCGTCGGACCGGTAGGGGGAGGCACTCCTACCCCCAACCGGTCCGACCCGGCGCCGCCTGGCGGGAGGAGGGTCCCCTCAGGACCCCCCTCCCAGCCTAGGTCATCCGCCACGCTGAGGCGGCCGCCCGCGACGCCTCGCGACCGGGCGACGACCTCGGGCCACCGCACGAGCGCGAGCTTCAGCGCGCCGCTGAAGCTCGCGCTCCCTCCCCGCGGCCTCCTTCTGCAACATTACGTTCTCGCAGAAGGAGGCCACGGCCCTCCACTTCTCCTCGCTGCCGAGCATGGCGCGCACCACGCCCGGCAGCGAGACATCCCGCCCGACGACGCCGACCAGGACACGGCGCTCCCCCTCCCACGCGGGGCATACCTCCAGGGTATGATCCGCCGTGTCCTGTTCAGCGTCGCAGTGGCAGCAACGCGCCGTCGGCTCCTTCCCTATCCGGCACAGGTACCTTCCGAAGCTGCCATGCCCGGAAAATACCTGTGCCATCCGGTAGGTGAGGCTGCCATGGCCTCTGTCCAGCCACTCCTTCAGGAGTGGCCGAACCGCCCCGACAGTCCGGTGCCCCGCGGTTGGCAGAGCCAGCGACGCATGGCCAGAGCTCCTCCGCGCGACTCATGGCCCTCCCCCAGTGCGCCCCGACGGCCAGCACCAGTGTGTCATCCGCATAACACACCGTGCTGACGCCGTCGGGGAGGCCGGCCCGCAACACCGAGTCGTACGCGATGTTCCACAGGAGTGGCCCGAGGACCGACCTCTGCGGAACACCGCAGTCCACCTCCCTCTGCATATCACCATCCCGGCCCGGATACTCGATCGACCTGCCGCGGAGATAATCCCCGACGACCGCCCTGAGACAAGGGGGGACTCGATGATATTCGAGTCCCCTCCTTATCTCTTCCCAGGGGAGGGTGTTAAAGGCATTGGCAATATCCAACGATATTGCCAATGCCACCCCTCCCCGGGAGACGGCCGCCTCCGAGAGGGCCCTCACACGACCTATCGCGTCGATAGTCGATCGGCCCCCCCGGAAACCGAACTGGCAGTCGGCCAGACCGGGATCACCCCGCGACAGGTGCTCGACGAGGCGGGCAGCAATCACACGCTCGAAGAGCTTGCCCATCTCGTCGAGGAGACAAATGGGCCGGTATGCGGAGGGAGACTCCGCGGGCCGACCCTCCTTCCGGAGGAGGACCATCCTCGGCACCTTCCAACTGGGGGGGAATCGCCCGTCCCTCAGGCAGCGGTCGAACAACCGCCTGAGGTCGGCCCCAAGGACGCCCTGGGTCAAGACCCAAACCCGGCCGGGCACACCATCCGGACCCGGGGCCGTGTTACGAACACCGAGCCGTCTGATGGCCGCTGCCAGCTCCTCCTGCGTGACCCCCAGCTCGGCCGTCCACTCCACTGGGACAGCCGCCGCCGCCGGAGGACGCGATCCCCTCTCCCCAATTGGGAAGAGTGTATTGACCACGTCCTCCAGCAGCCGGGGGTCAAGACCCTCGGTGACGGGGGGCGCCCACGGGCGGAGCTTATTCAGCACCACCTTATATGGGCGCCCCCATGGATCGTCATCAAGGGTCTGGAGGAGCTCCTTCCATGCCTGGGTCTTGGCCCGTTTGATGGCGACCTGCAGAGCAACCCGCGCCACGCGGTATGCTCCATACAGGTCATCAGCTGCCCTCGCTCGCGCCACGCCGTCGCCTGTACGTTGACGACGGCGCGCGCGGGTGTACTGGCGTCGGGCGCGGACAGTCGCGACTCGCAACTCCGCGATCGCGTCCGACCACCAGTACACCGCCCGGCGAGGAGAAGCCCGCCCGACCCGAGGCATCGCCGCGTCGCAAATACCCGCGACCAATGCTCCGAGCCGGGCGACCTCCTCCTCTATGCTCGGCAACTCGGCCGCTCCCTGCGGCCAAGTTGCAGCGAGGGCAGCTGCCATCAGGGCGTCCTTGTCCAGGCGCCGAAGCGCCCAGCGGCGTGGTGGGGTGCCACGCAGGCGGCCGTGTCGGGATGCACTCGCGGCGGCAGAGACCTCCATCCGGATGTACCGGTGATCGGAGAGAGTCTCTGCCCCCGCGACCACGTGCCAACCCGACACCATGCGCACGGCGTTGGGGGTCGCGAATCCAACATCCACGATGGACCCCCCATATCGCCGCACGCATGTGTGCTCCGACCCCCGGTTCAATACCCGGTGGTCGAGCCCCGCCGCCCAATCGCCCAGGATCCCGCCGCGAACGGAGGTCCTGGGGGATCCCCAAGCCACCGACTTGGCATTAAAATCCCCCAGGACCAGCACCGGCCGGGCCGCGTAGCGCTGCACGCATGCCGCGACCTCGGCCAAGTACAGCTCGAACGCAGCGTGACCGCTACGGGGCGAAATGTAGCACCCCACCACAGCGACTCCCCCCCAGTCCACGGCGACGAATCCCCGACCGCGCTCCAACAAGGAGAACGGTGGGGACCCGTCGCCCCCTCCCCATACCGTCGCCACCAAGCCGTCCGCGTCGCCCACCCAATGAGGGTGATCAGGGACGCGGTACGGCTCGGCGGCGACCGCCAGGCCAACCCCCCACTCCGCGGAGTAGAGATACTTGCGCCACGCCCACTACAGTGACACCGTTGCCTCGAGTTGGGGCACGTGAGGCAGTGGTTCACCTCGTCGGTGGACCGCAGCGGTCAATGTTACCGCTGCGAAGCGAAAGACCACCGCGCGCGCAAGTGCTCGGCGGCCCCCCACTGGGAAGGGATATGGAGGGGGCACGAAGATCATCGGGTCCCTCCTTATCTCAGGGCAGTCGTCGGGGATTATCTCCGTGGCAGGTGGATCGAGTATCCGGGCCGGGATGGAGATATGCGGAGGGAGGTTTACTGCGGCGTTCCGCAGTGGTCGGTCCTCGGGCCACTCCTGTGGAACATCGCGTACGATAAGGTGTTGCGGGCCGACCTCTCCGACGGCGTCAGCGCCGTGTGTTATGCAGATGACACACTGGTGCTGGTCGTCGGGGCGCACTGGGGGAGGGCCAAGCACCTCGCGGAGGAGGGGGCGCAGCGCGTCGTCGGTCGGATCAGGGGGATGGGGTTGACGGTGGCGGTCCATAAGACCGAGGTGATAGCGTTCCATTCACCTCGGCAGGATCCGCCACCCCCTCTGATCCGGGTGGGTGGGGCTGATATCGAGGTGAAGCCCCGGATGAGGTATCTGGGGCTGATCCTCGATAGCCACTGGCGCTTCGAGGAGCATTTCCGCTGCCTGGTTCCCCGGTTGGAGAGGATGGTCTCGGCTTTAGGCCGGATCCTCCCCAACCTGGGGGGCCCGGCGGGACGAGTTCGCCGCCTCTATGTGGCAATGGTTCAGTCGGTGGCCCTATACGGGGCCCCCGTCTGGGCGGACGACCTGGCGGCATGACGATGCTGCGTCGGGTGCAGAGGCGGATGGCGCTGAGGGTCGTCCGCGGCTACCGGACCGTGTCGCATGAGGCGGCGACGGTTCTTGCGGGGATGCGGCTCATGGATCTCCTCGCGCGGTCGCATGCAATGATGTATCGTCATCGTGTCGACCGTCGCGCGGGAGTGGGAGCGGTCCCGGGAGAGCAGGAACCTGCTTGGGGCGATTTGAAGCGCTAGGCCCGGCAGTTCGTGGTGCTCGCGTGGCAGGAGCGGTTGGCCCTGCCAACTGCGGGGCACCGGACAGTCGGGGCTGTTCGGCCACTCCTGTGTGAGTGGCTGGACAGAGGCTATGGAAGCCTCACTTACCGGATGGCACAGGTATTTTCCGGGCATGGTCGCTTCGGAAGATACCTGTGCCGGATAGGGAAGGAGCCGACGGCGCGTTGCTGCCATTGTAACGCCGAGCAGGACACCTGGATACCCTCCAGGTATGCCCAGCGTGGGAGGGGGAGCGCCGTGTCCTGGTCGGCGTCATAGGGCGGGATGTCTCGCTGCCGGGTGTGGCGCGCACCACACCCGGCAGCGAGAGGAAGTGGAGGGCCGTGGCCGCCTTCTGCGAGACCGTAATGCTACAGAAGGAGGCCGCGGGAAGGGAGCACGAGCTTCAGCGGCGCGCTGAGGCTCGCGCTCGTATGGTGGCGCGAGCGCGTCGCCCGGGCGCCAGGCGTCGCGGGCGGCGGCCTTTGCGCGGCCGATGACCCTGGCTGGGGGCCCGGATGGGAGCCTCCTCCCGCCAGGCGGCGATGGATCGTACCGGGTGGGTCCGGCCCACGGGGAGGCACCCTCGGTGGCCTGGAGCGGTCATGAGCTCCCGGCCGCCGAGGAGTAAAAACGGGGTCGCAGGCGGTTGCGAGTTGGGGCTCGCAGCCCGCCACTAAATGCGGCCCCGGGACGGATGGAGGCGGGATGAAGTGGCCCCGTCCTGCCGCTATGAGACAGAGTGTCTACCGGGGGGACCGTTTGTCCCCCCCGGGGATGGGCGCAAAGCGCGGGCACGGGGAGGATACCGGAAGAATGCTTCGAGCGATTCCCGGTATCCTCCCAAATCGTGCGGAAGGGTCACCGTGGGGTTTTTAGTGGGTAGGTCCCGCGCCCGTCATTCTACGGGCGCGGGGAATCCCACACAACCCTCCCGCCTCTCCCCAAAGAGGTGGGAGGGAGTCTTTCGAAGATTTTCACCACGACAAAAAAAAAAAAAGGCCAGTAAGGAAGCAGTAAGCGTGTACGCTAGCAGTAAGCTACTAAGCAAGCAGCAAGTTAGCATGCAGGCAGTGTGTTAGTAAGCTAGCTGGAAGCTAGTAAAGCTAGCAGTACGCTAGTAAACAAGCAGTAAGCTAGTAAGAAACGAGCAAGCTAGTAAGCAAGCAGTAGGCTAAGGAGCATGCAGCGAGCTAGTAAGAAAACGGTAAGCTAGAAAGGAAGCAGCAAGCTAGTAAGCAAGCAGTAAGCCAGAAACCAAGGAGCAGGCTAGTAAGAAAGCAGTATGCTACTATGCAAACATTATGCTAGAAAGCAAGCAGCAAGCTAGTAAGAAAGCGGTAAGCTAGAAAGGAAGCAGCAAGCTAGTAAGCAAGCAGGAAGCTTGAAAGCAAGCAGTAAGCTAGTAAGCGAGCAGTAACATGGAAGCCAAGCAGCAGGGTAGCAAGAAAGCATGTAGCTAGGAAGCAAGCTGTAAGGTAGTAAGCAAGTAGAAAGGTAGTAAGCATGCAGTAAGCTTTTAAGCAAGCAGAAAGCTAGTAAGCAAGCAGCGGGCTGGAAACAAGCAGAAAGCGAGTAAGCTCACTGTACGCTAGTAAGGAAGCAGTATGCTAGTAAGCAAGCAGTAAGCTTGAAAGGACACAGCAAGCTAGGATGCAAGCTATAAGCTAGTAAGGGAGGAGGGACCTAGTAAGGGTGGCGAATGCTACTAAGCAAGCCGTGAGCTAGTAAGCGAGCAGCTGGCTAGTAAAAAAGCAGTATGCCAGTAAGCAAGCTGTAAGCTAGAAAGGAAACTGGAAGCTAGGAAGCAAGCAGTAAGCTGGTAAGGTAGCAGTAAGCTAGTAAGCAAGCAGTAAGCATGTAAGCAAGCAGTAAGCTGGTAAGAAAGCAGGTAGCTAGTAAGCAAGTAGTAAGTTTGTAAGCAAGCAGTACGCTAGTAACAAAGCAGTAATCTAGTAAGCAAGCAGTATGCTGGTTGGAAAGCTGTTAGCTAGTAAGCAAGTAGTGAGCTTGTAAGCAAGCAGTACGCTAGTAAGCATGCAGTGAGATAGTATGCAAGCAGTGGGCTAGTAAGCAATTAGTAAGCTAGAAGGCAAGCAACAGTCTAGTAAGCAGGCACAAGCGCGTAAGCGAGCAGTAGCCTAGCAAGCGGGTAGTGAGTTAGTAACAGAGCAGTAATCTAGTAAGCAAGCAGTATGCTGGTAGGAATGATGTTATCTAGTAAGCAACTAGTATGCAAGTAAGCAAGCAGTGAGCCAGTAAGCGAGCAGGAATGTAGTAAGGAAGCAGTATGCTAGTAAACAGCAAGTGAGCTTGTTGGAAACAAGTAAGCTGGTAAGCAAGCAGCATGCAAGTAAGCAAGCCGTGAGCTAGTAAGCGAGGAGGAGGTTAGAAAGCAAGCAGGAAGCTAGTAAGCAAGCAGAGAGCTAGTAAGCAAGCAGTGAGCTAGTAGCGAGGAGGAAGCTTGTGAGGAAGCAGTAAGTTAGTAACAAAGCTGTATGCTAGTAAGCAAGCAGGAAGCTAGTAAGGAAGCAGTATGCTAGTAAGCAAGCAGTAAGCTAGTAAGGAAGCACTAAGCTACAATGCAAGCAGCAAGCTTGTAAGCAAATAGTAATCTAGAGAGTAAGCAGTAAGCTAGTAAGCAAGCAGGAAGCTAGTAAGCAAGCAGTAAGGTAGAAAGCAACCAGTATGCTAGTAAGCTAGCA
Source organism: Colletes latitarsis (assembly GCF_051014445.1). NCBI lineage: Eukaryota > Metazoa > Arthropoda > Insecta > Hymenoptera > Colletidae > Colletes > Colletes latitarsis. Next base: position 1,503,978 of record NW_027488380.1, on the reverse strand, counting down.
GGAAGCTAGTAAGGTAGCAGTATGCTAGTAAACAAGCAGTAAGCTAGTAAGAAACAAGTAAGCTAGCAAGCAAGCAGCAGGCTAGAAAGAAAGCTGTGAGCTAGTAAGAAAGCTGTATGCTAGTAAGCATGCGGTGAGCTAGGAAGCAAGCTGCAAGCTGGTAAGCAAGCAGTAAGCCAGTAAGCAGGCAGCAGGTTAGCAAGAATGCAGTAATAGAGTATGCAAGCAGTGAGTTAGTAAGGGAACTGGAAGCTAGTAAGGAAGCAGTAAGCTGGTATGAAAGCAGTTTGTTAGTAAGCAAGTAGTAAGATAGTAAGCATGCAGTGAGCTAGTAAGCTAGCAGTATGCTAGTATGCAAGCAGGAAGCTAGGAAGCAAGCAGTAGGCACGAATGAAAGCAGCAAGGTAGCAAGCAGGCAGGAAGCCTGTATGCTAGCAGTAAACTAGTATGCAAGCAGTAATCTAGTAAGCATGCAGTGAGCTAGTAAGCGAGGAGGAGCTAGTACGGAAGCAGTTTGATAGTAAGCAAGTTGTATACTAGTAAGGAAGCAGAAAGCCAGTAAGCAAGCAGCATGCTGGTAAGGACGCAGTGAGCTAGTAAGCATGTAGGATGCTAGTAAGCACGCAGTAAGCTAGTAAGCAAGCAGTGCGCTAGCAAGCCTGGAGGGAGCTAGTAAGGTATCTGTATGCCAGTAAGCAAGCAGTAAGCTAGTAAGCGTCTAGTAAGCTAGAAAGCATGCAGTGAGCTGGTAAGACAGCAGGAAGCTAGTAAGCAAACAGTGTGCTAGGAAGCAACCAGTGAGCTGGTATGAGAGAGTAATCTAGTAATCAAGCAGCAGGCTAGTAAGACAGGAATTAGCTAGTGTTAAAAAGCTGATGCTTTTAACTACGAAGTCCGGATAGAGGGATCTGATTTTTGTTGTGGGAAGAGATTGGGAATGTAAGATTTTCTTTTTCAAAAAAAAACTGTTTATTATAAAAATAAAAATAAAATAAACAATAAGAAATGAAGAAAATTCTTATTTAATCGTTTCCAATCCTGATCGGAACCGACACGTTGAGGTAGGCCAAGGTTCTGTGAACAGAAAAACACGGCAATGTGTTAGACACGTAAACACGTTACACGTATATTCGCCGCGTGTGTGTCCTCACGCTCCTGGCTTCGATATTCGAATGTATAGGAGCGGAGAATTTCGCTCGCTCGTAATATACGAGCTCGCAAGTGGATTGTATTTAATTTTTAGCGTGAAAGGGATTAAATTTCCTTTCGACGCCGAACTGAGTCGATTGTCTAGTGGACGGGGATGTGAGTGGAGATTGTAAGGCTCCAAATGCACTGATCCCGTGCACTGATTCTCTTTAACGCTCCAACAGATGACTTGTTGGTCGAGAGTTGCACGGCGAAGCCCGACTGCACGTGGTTCACTGCACGAATGCACCACTCGACGTGATTCGTGACAGTATTTGAACTACGTGGGGGCCTGACCTGCGACTCCTTAACCTCTCCGCACAGGTGCTCCTCTAAGCGTTACACCGGCGGGGTCTGTAGGGGGAAGGAGTCCAAGACCGAATGTCAAGCGTCCGAAGTGGACGCTGACCTGACTCCAGTGAGCATGATCGTAGGCAAGCAGTGAGCTAGTAAGTGAGGGGGAATCTAGTAAGGAAGCAGAATGCTAGTAAGCCAGCAGTAAGCTAGTAATAAAACTGTATGCTAGTAAGCTTGCAGTAAGCCAGTAAGCGAGCAGAAACTTCCTTGTAAGGAAGTAGTAAGCTAGTAAGCAAGCAGAATGTTAGTAAGCAAGCAGTGAGCAAGAAAGCAAGCAGTCAGTTAGAAAGCAAGCAGCAGGCTAGTAAGCAACCAGTAAGCGAGTAAGCTAGCAGTAAGCTAGTAAGCATGCAGTAAGCGAGTAGCAAACTAGTAAACAAGGAGTAAGCTAGTGAGCAAGCAGTAAGCTAGTAAGCAAGCAGTAAGTTAGCCAGCAAGCAGTAAGCTAGTAAGCGCGCAGCAAGCTAGAAAGCAAGCAGGAGGCCAGTAAGAAAGTAGTTAGCTAGTTTGCAAGCTGCTAGCTAGTAAGCAAGCAGTAAACGAGTAAGCTAGCAGTAAGATAGTAAGCAAGCGGTAAGCCAGAAAGCAAGCAGCAGGCTAGTAAGCAGGAAGTTAGCTAGAAAGCAACCAATAAGGTAGTAAGCAAGCATCGGGCTAGTCAGAGAGCTGTTAGATAGTAGGAAAGCAGTGTTCTAGTAAGGAAGCAGCATGCTAGTAAGCAAGCAGTAAGCTAGTAAGCAAGCAGAGAGATAGTAAGTGAGCAGCGAGGCAGTAAGCAAGCAGCAAGCTAGTAAGCAAGCAGTAAGCTAGCAAGTAACCAGTGAGCTAGTAAGCAACCAGGGAGCTAGTAAGCAAGCAGTTAGCTAGAAAGCAAGCAGTCGGCTATTAAGAAATAAATTAGCAATTGAACAAGCAGTAAGCTAGTGAGAAGCAGTAAGCTAGAAGCAAGCAGCAAGCTATTAAGCTAGCAGTAAGCTAGAAAGCAAGGACCCGGCTAGTAAGTAAGCTAGTACCTTCTAAGAAAGCAGGAAGGTATTAAGCAAGCAGTGAGCTTGTAAGCGAGCAGGAAGATTTTAAGACAGTAGCATGCTTGTAAGCAAGCAGTAAGCTAGTAAGCAACCGGTAAGCTAGTAAGCAAGCATTGAGCTTGTCGGCATCCATGCCATTGCCGAGCAGAGCGTTTACCCCTCAAGGTTACTTCCCCAAACAACCTATCGTCCAAATGCAGGGTTGAATGGAAATGGAATGCAAACGGAGAAGGGGAAGCACTTGCCTGCCAAGCAGTCAAGAATAGGCTGAGCTAGCAGAACTCAATGTACCGGTAAGGGTTCATGTTGTTTTGTATCGGACGCGGAATAAAGTCTGGTGAAACATATTGCCGTTGTTTGTTTCTTATTCCTACTATCCCGTGATAGTTCCGAAATCAGAAGTGGGATACGATTTGTCGTAAAATGAGTGCATCGGAAGGAAAAGTTAATAAAACAGACAGTATAGTTTTCGATAGTGAAAGACCTGTGGACCCAAATTTTTTATTTTCGAAGCTGCTTGGGTTGTTGGAACAAAAGGCGGGTCCTTCTACTTCTAACGTCACATCAATACCGCCTCAAATAAGTTACTTTGAAAATCGTCTGGAAACTTTGCCGAAGCCGTTTGATCCAGAAGGCACAAAAAATGTCTCTCTTAATATCTGGTGCAAACATGTAGACCGCTGGATGAAAATTAATTCCGTTGCAAAGCAAGAGCTACTTTACATTTATGATCGCTTATTTGCTGGAAAGGCCGCTGAGTGGTATATTGAAAGAACCAACAATCTAACGTCTGCTAGCGACGTAGAGGAATGGCCAGATCTACGGGCTGCTTTAGTAGACAAATTTGATACTGACACTTTCGGCAATCACTCTGTTATATCTATGTGTCAAAAATTAACAGCATGTTCCTCAAACATTGACGCCTATAAGGCGCTTGAGCCATTTGTGAACGAAACCTTACAACATTCACTCGAAGATATTGGCCAAATAATTAGTCTTTTGGCATTGCAATTATGGAGACCATCGTTGCAATCATCGCTCATCTCCGTCGAAGGAACCTCTGGAAGAAAACTGCCGACAAAAGACCAACTTACGAGCAAGCTTGCGTTGTTGGATTCTCGATATGAGGCCCGAAGTAAAATTCAGAAGCGGAAAGCCGAAACGAATACGGAGCGGTATGGAGCAAAGAGATTCCGAGTTTGTTGCAATAACTGCGGAAAATTAGGACACCGCCAAGATGAATGCTGGTCACCAAGTACAACAAAACCAAAATATGGGCCAACTAACGATGCCAAGAATGCGATTCAGCAAAATGGATGTAAAGGAAAGGGCAAGAATCGGGATAGCGTAATATGTTACTCTTGCAATGAAAGTGGACATATTTCGAGTCAATGCCCAAAGAAAGTCAACAAAATAACAAGATCGGTAAATCTTTGCAGTAAGATTGGTGTGAGCCGTGTTACCTTCGAATCTGGTAAGACGTTTCCATTCATTTTAGATACCGGATCTGATTGTTCCTTAATACGTTATCATTCCGTCAACGAATTATCTGATTGCGATATTCAGGAGAAAGTTAATGAAATCGTTACATTAAAGGGTATATGTAATCGGGTTATATTCAGCAACTTCAAAATTAAAACCGAAGTATTTATTTCGGGAATAAAACTGATACTATGGATGCATGTTGTGAGTGATGACGTGTTGCCGGAGGACATTGTAATCGGAGTGAATATATTTGACGATAACAGTACATTATCCGTGAATATTGATACCAATGGATTTAAATTTGGCCGAATAAAAGCTGTGAATATTTGTAAGAATCTGGGCAAAGTAAATTTCGATGGAATCACAACAGACTTGACAGACAAGGACGATTTAAAAAAATTAAAAGATGCATTAAATAGACACAATGAGTCCTTTGTATTGGGAATACCTACCAGTCGAGTCAAGGTTGAATCACTGAATATTAGATTGGTCGATCCTAACAAATACGTTCAATCAAAGCCGCGACACTTAGCTCCAAGAGAAAGAGAAATAGTTCAAACGCAAGTAGCAGATCTTTTAAAAAACAACATCATCCGTGAAAGTAATTCACCGTTCGCGAGCCCTGTAGTCCTAGTAGATAAAAAAGATGGGTCTAAACGATTATGCGTAGACTACAGAGCTCTAAATGCAAATACAATACCCGATAAGTACCCGTTGCCCTTGATAAGCGATTTGATAAATAGTTTAAACGGTGCATGTTACTTTAGAACCCTTGATATGGCTGCAGGATTTCATCAAATCCCATTAACACAGCAATCCATAGAAAAAACAGCATTTGTCACTCCAGACGGACAATACGAGTATTTAACGATGCCGTTTGGTTTAAGAAATGCCCCATCTACATATCAGCGAGCTATAGATAAAGTTTTAGGGAATTATAAAAACAAAATTGTTCTCACGTATATGGATGATTTATTAATTGCAAGTAAAACAATTCAGGAGAATATACAAAACCTTGAAAAAATTATAAGTAGATTAGTAGGTGCCGGATTTTCTTTCAATCTTTTAAAGTGTAAATTTCTGATTACGAAAGCTGTTTTTCTTGGTTATGAAATAAGTGCAGGAGAATTAAGACCAAATCCGCGAAAAATAGAAGCCTTAGTTAACACACCACTACCTAATACAGTACATCAGTTACGGCGATTTTTGGGGTTAGCATCCTATTTTCGCCAATTTATACCGAAATTCGCTCAGTTGGCGGCACCTTTGTATCAATTGATTTCCCAAAATAACACCTTTCACTGGATAAAGAAACATACACAAATTCGCAATAAAATTGTCACTTATCTAACAGATAGTCCTGTACTAATTACATTTGATCCGAGTAAAGAAATAGAACTGCATACGGATGCAAGTGCTGAGGGCTATGGTGCAATTCTAATACAGAAATATGAGAAAAGGCCACACGTAATTTCATACTATAGTCAAAAAACAACAGGGCCTGAGACACGATATCATTCATACGAACTCGAAACATTAGCTGTTGTTAAAGCTATCAAGCATTTTAAATCTTTTCTTTATGGCCGAACGTTTAAGGTAATCACAGATTGTAATTCGTTGAAAGCCTCAAAAAACAAAAAAGATCTTACTGACAGAACGTATAGATGGTGGGCATTTCTTCAGCAATTTGAATTTGACATAGAACATAGGCCGGGAAAAAGTATGTCGCACGTTGACTATTTGTCTAGAGATCCGATTGATTGCACTAAAGAAAATACTTCTGACACTATTTTAATAGTAAATTTCGCTTCTCTTTCAAAAGATTGGTTGATTGCGGAGCAGGAGCGCGATCCTGAAATTATTAAAGTAATATCAAAAATCAAAAGTAACGATTGCCCTGATGAAATGAAATACACGTACGACATACGAGATAATATTTTATATCGCAGAGTGCAACGGAATAAACAGAATTTATGGCTTCCCATTATACCTAACACTTTGGCATGGTCATTAATAAATCATGTACATATCTCCCTAATGCACATTGGATACGAGAAAACACTTGACAAATTATACGATTTGTATTGGTTCCCTAAAATGGCTGAAAGAACCAGACAATTCATAGACAGATGTTTAGTGTGTGCAACGGCTAAAAGTAAAAATGGTCCTAATGAACTGCCATTGTGCCCTATTCCGAAGGTCGCGTTACCATGGCACACCGTGCATATAGACGCATCTGGTAAACTAACTGGTAAAAGTCAATTGAAAGAATATGCATTTGTACTCGTTGATGCGTTCACTAAGTTTACGTTACTATCTAGAACCTCTAATCTTACGGCAGAAGCGGCTGTGACGTTTCTTAAAACGACTATTTCCATTTTTGGTACACCAAACCGTATCATTTCAGATCAAGGTACTTCATTTTCGGGTGGGAAATTCCGTGATTACTGCGAAGAGAACCATATCGAATTACATTTCATATCTACGGGCAATAGTAGGGCAAATGGTCAGGTTGAACGGGTGATGAGTCTATTGAAAAATTTGTTGTCAGTAACCGAAGCTGGCTGTAGTGAACGTTGGCAGGACCGACTGGCTGATATTCAGTTAATAATTAACAGCACACGCCATAGAACCACTCAATACTCCCCTGCCGAAGTGCTATTTGGGCGACAAATAAATTTACCTGCGATAAGCAAAATTTCTATTATGGCTACAGAGCAATTGAATTTAAATACCATACGCGATAAGGCAGACTCTAACATTAGAAGAAATTCTGTATACGAAAAAAATAGATTTGATAATAAGAATAGACGCACCAAAGACTCGTTTGCTATAAATGATTTATGCCTAGTGAAAATTAATGACAGACATTCGACAAAACTTGGACAGAAATTTAAGGGTCCATATAAAATAATAACAGATCTGGGACGTGGTTCGTACGAATTACAAAGTTTGACCAGTAAACACAAGATACGACAAACAATTAAAAATATGAAGCATGTATCACAGAACACGGACATTGACGGCATTGCAGCGTCGGACGTCTATGATGTTGCAGAGATAGAGAGTGAAGCCTAAAAAGTGGTCACCTAAATTGTTCAAAATGTTTCAATCGTTTAAAGTATGTAAAGTATTTATTTATAATAAAATACAGGGCGTGAAGCCTTAATGTGGCCACTCGAAACGAGAGAAAGTATTTATTTATAATAAAATACAGGGAGTGGAGCCTTAATGGGCCACTCGAAAAGAAAGAAAGAGAAAGGAAAAGAACAAAAGAGAAAAAAGATAATAACAGAGTATAGAGTGAAGCTATAAGGTAGCCGCTCAAAATATAAATTACGGTGTGTTATTTCGAAAACAGGATGTATGGGACACTGTACACTCTGTTATCGTACCGGTAACATAACAATTACCAAACTGCACTGAAATGTATTACTATTTTAGGGTCAGGATAGCAGAGACGGACGTGTCAACGAGAACAAAATTAATGAAATACACATTTACCTTAATCAAATTTTTTTTTTTTGTGTATACGTTGCACATTATAAATCAACATAATATAATTATGTAACATAGTCATCACATAAATGCCGAGGACGGCACTGAGGTTGGCCGTGTCGGCATCCATGCCATTGCCGAGCAGAGCGTTTACCCCTCAAGGTTACTTCCCCAAACAACCTATCGTCCAAATGCAGGGTTGAATGGAAATGGAATGCTAACGGAGAAGGGGAAGCACTAGCCTGCCAAGCAGTCAAGAATAGGCTGAGCCAGCAGAACTCAATGTACCGGCAAGGGTTCATGTTGTTTTGTATCGGACGCGGAATACAGTCTGGTGAAACATATTGCCGTTGTTTGTTTCCTATTCCTACTATCCCGTGATAGTTCCGAGAAGCTAGTAAGGAATCAGTAAGCTACAGGGCAAGCAGTGAGCTAGTGAGGAAGCATTTAGTTAGCAACAAAGCACTAAGTTTGTAGCAAAAATGTAAGCTGGTAAGCAAGCTGGTAGTTAGTAAGTATTCGTCTGGTAAGAGAGCGGTAAGTCAGTAAGATTGTAAGCAACCAGTAAGATTGTAAGCAAGCAGCAGGATAGTGAGCGTGCAGTAAGCGAGTAAGCTAGCAGTGAGCATGTGAGCCAGCAATATGCTAGTAATCAAGCTGTAAGATAGTAAGCATGCAGTAAGATAGTAAGCAAGCAGTAAGCTAGTAACCATGCAGTGAGATAGTAAGCGAGCAGGAAGCTAGTAAGCATTCAGTAAGCGAGTAGCAAACTAGTAAACAAGGACTAAGCAAGTCAGCAAGCAGTAAGCTAGTAAGCAAGCAGCAGGCTAGGAAGCAAGCAGTGTGCTATTATGCGAGGCGGAAGATAGTAAGCAAGCAGTAAACTAGTAAGCAAGCAGTGAGCTAGCAGCGATGCAGTATGCGAGTAAGCAAGCAGTAAGCTAGTAAGCATCCAGTAAGCTAGTGACGAAGCAGCAGGCTACTAAGAAACCACTTAGCTAGTAGGAAAGCAGAATGCTGCTAGGCAAGAAGCAGTCTATCTAGAAAGCAGTTAGCTATTGAGCAAGCAGTAAACTAGTAAGCGAGCAGTAAACTGGCAAGCACGCAGAGACATAGTAAGCGAGCAGGAAGCTAGTAAACAACAAGTATGCTAGTAAGTAAGCTGCAGGCTAGTATGAAAGCAATTAGCTAGTAAGAGAGCAGTGTGCTTGTAAACTCGCAGTAAGCTAGAAAGCAAGCAGGAAGCTAGTATGAAAGCAGTTAGCTAGTAAGAAAGCAGTATGCTAGTAAGGAAGCAGTAAGCTATAAATCGAGAAGCAAGATAGTAAGCAAGCAGTAACCTAGTATGCAAGCAGCAGGCTAGTAAGAATGCTGTAAGCGAGTAAACTTGCTGCTAGCTAGCAAGCAAGCAGTTAGCTAGTAAGCGAGGAGGGAGCTAGTATGGAAGCAGTATGTTGCTAGCAATCAGTAAGCTAGCAAGTAACCAGTGAACTAGTAAGCAAGTAGTAGGCTAGTAAGCAAGCAGTAAGCAAGTAAGCAACGAGAGAGCTAGTAAGCAAGCAGTAAGCTAGTAAGGAAGCAGTGAGCTAATAAGCAAGCAGTAACCTAGTATGCAAGCAGCAGGCTAGTAAGAATGCTGTAAGCGAGTAAACTTGCTGCTAGCTAGCAAGCAAGCAGTTAGCTAGTAAGCGAGGAGGGAGCTAGTATGGAAGCAGTATGTTGCTAGCAATCAGTAAGCTAGCAAGTAACCAGTGAACTAGTAAGCAAGTAGTAGGCTAGTAAGCAAGCAGTAAGCAAGTAAGCAACGAGAGAGCTAGTAAGCAAGCAGTAAGCTAGTAAGGAAGCAGTGAGCTAATAAGCAACAGGTAAGATAGTAAGCAAGCGGCAGGCTAGTAAGAAAGCAATAAGCTAGTAAGAAAGCGGTTAACTAATAAGCAAGTAGTATGCTAGTAAGCTAGCAGTAAGCTAGTAAGCAAGCCGAAATCTAGTAAGCTAGCACTGAGATAGTATGCGAGCAGTGAGCTAGTAAGGAAGCACTATGCTAAGGAAAAAGCAGGCAGCTAGTAAGCAACATGTAAGCTAGTAACCAAGCAGCAGGCTAGTAAGGAAGCAATTAGCTAGTAAGGAACCAATGTGCTAGTAAGCAAGCAGTAAGCAAGAAAGCAAGCAAAAAACCGGTAACCAAGCAGTAAGCTGGAAAGCCAGCATGAGGCTAGAAAAAATGCAGTTACCTGTTAAGCAAGCTGCATGCTAGCAAGCAAGCAGGAAGCTACTAAGAAAGCAGACAGCTATTAAAGGAGCAGTATGATTGTAAGCAAGCAGTAAGCTGGAAGCAAGCAGCAAACTAGTAAGTAAGCAGAAAGCTAGTAAGCAAGGAGTAAGCTAGTAAGCAAGCTGTAAGCTAGTAAGCAAGCAGCGGGCTAGTAAGAAAGCACTTAGCTAGTAAGGAAGCAGTGGGTTAGTATGGGAGCAGTGAGCTAGTAAGGAAGCAGTTTGCTAGAAGCAAGCAGCAAGCTATTAAGCTAGCAGTAAGAGGGATAGCAAGCAGTGAGCCAGTAAGCAAGCAGTCAGCTAGTAAGCGAACACGGAGCTACCTAGGGAGCAGCAAGCTAGTAAGCAAGCAGGATGCTAGTAAAGAAGCAGTAAGCTAGAAAGGAAGCAGTAAGCTAGTAAGCAAGCAGTAAGCTAGTAAGTAACCAGTGAGCTAGTAAGCAACCAGTAAGGTAGTAAGCAAGCATCGCGCTAGTCAGGATGCAGTCAGCATGTAGGAAAGCAGCATGCTAGTAAGGAAGCTGTCAGCAAGAAAGCATACAACATGCTAGGAAGCAAGCAGTCTGCTAGTAAGCAAGCAGTGAGCTAGTAAGCGAGGAGGAAGCTAGTAAGGAACCAGCATGCTAGTATGTAGCTAGTAAGCTAGTAAGCAAGCAGTAAACTGATAAGAAGGCAGTTAGCTAGTAAGCAAGTACTAAGCTAGTAAGCAAGTAGTATGCTAGTAAGCAAGCAGCAGGCTAGCAAGGAAGCAATTTGCAAGAACAGAGCCAGTGTGCTAGTAAGCGAGCAGGGAGCTGGTAAGGAAGCTGTATGCTAGTAAGCAAGCCGCATGCAAGTAAGAAACAAGTAAGCTAGTAAGAAAGCAGTATGCTAGTAAGCAAGCTGTAAGCTGGTATGCAAGCAGCAAGATAGCAAGCATGGAGCAGGCTAGTAATATAGCAGCAAGATAGTAAGCAAGCAGCTGGCTTCTAAGAAAGCCGCAAATTAGGAAGAAAGCAGGAATGTAGTAAGAATACATTTAGGTAGTAAGCAAGCAGTAAGATACTCAGCAAGCAATAAGCTAGAAAGCAATCAGTAAGCTTGGAAGCAAGCAGCATGATAGAAAGCAAGCAGCAGGATAAAAAGATAGCAGTTAACTATCGAGCATGCAGTAAACTAGTAACCAAGCAGTAAGCAAGTAAGCAAACAGTAAGCTTGTAAGCAAGTAGTAAGCTGGTAAGAAAGCAGTTAGCTAGTAAGGAAGTAGTAGGCAAGTAAGCAAGCAGTAGGTTAGTAACCTCGACAGCAAGCAGCAAGCCAGTATGAAAGCAGAATGCGAGTAAGCTAGCAGTAATCGAGTACGTAAGCAGCTGGCTAGTATGAAAGCAGTACGTTAGGAAGAAAGCAGGAATGTAGTAAGAAAGCAGTTAGGTTGTATGCAAGCAGTAAGCTGGTAAGCAAGCAGTGAGCTAGTAAGCGAGGAGGAAGCTAGTAACCAGACAATAAGCGAGTTAGCTACCTGTAATCTAGTAAGCAAGCAGTAAGCCAGTAGGCAATCAGTGTGTGATTGTAATAAAGCGGTATGTTAGTAAGCAAGTAGAAATCTAGACAGCATGCAGCAAGCTGGTATGAAATCGGTAAGCTAATAAGCGAGCGGGGAGCTAGTAAGGAACTAGTATGCTAGTAAGCAAGCAGCAAGCTGGTGAGCAAGCAGTGATATAGTAAGCGAGGAGGAACCTAGTAGGAAGCAGTATGCTAGTCAGCAAGCAGTCAGCTTGAACGAAAGCAGCTAGCAAGTTAGCAAGTAGTAAGCTAGTAAGCAAGAAGTGAGCTAGTAAGCGAGCACGAAGCTAATAACGAAGCAGAATGCTAGTATGCAAGCAGTAAGCTAGTAAGCAAGCAGTAAGCTAGCAAGCAACCAGAAATCTGGAGAAGCAAGCAGCACGCGAGTAACCAAGCAGTATGCTTGAATGCAAGCGGCGGGCTAGTAAGCGAGGAGTAAATGAGTAAGCTAGCAGTAAGCTAGTAAGGAAGCACTAAACTAGAAAGCAACCAGTGAGCTTGTAAGCAAGCAGCTGGCTTGTAAGATAGCAGTTAGCTATTGAGGATGTAGTAAGCTAGATATCAGGCAGTAAGCATGTCAGCGAGCAGTGAGCAAGTAAGCGAGGAGGAAGCTAGTTAGCAAGAAGTAAGAGATTAAGCTAGCAGTAAGCTTTTAGCAAGCAGTAAGTTAGAAAGCTAGCTGCAGGCTAGTAAGGAAGTAATTAGCAAGTAAGAAAGCAGTATGATAGTAAGCAAGCAGTAAGCTAGTAAGCAAGCAGTAATCTAGTAAGCAAGCAGAAAGCTTGTATGCAAGCAGTAAGCTTGTATGCAAGCAGCAAGCTTGTAAGCAAGCAGTAAGCCAGAAAGCAAGCAGCAGTCTATTAAGGAAGCAGTTAGTTGTTGAGCAAGTAGTAAGCTTGTATGCAGGCAGTAAGCTTGTAGGCAACCAGTAAGCTTATAAGCAAGCAGAAAGCTAGTAAGCAAGCAGTAAGCTAGTAAGCTACCAATATTCTAGTAAGCATGTAGTGAGCTAGTAAGCGGGGGGGAAGCTAGTATGGAAGCAGTATGCTAGTACGAAAGTAGTCAGCTGGAGAGCAAGCAAGCAGGACGCTAGTAAGGATGCAGCATCCTAGTAAGAAATCAGTAAGCTAGTAAGCATCCAGTAAGCTTGTAGGCAACCAGTAAGATACTATGCAAACAGTGAGCTAATGAGCGATGGGGAAGCTAGCAAGCTAGCAGTATGCTAGTTATCCAGCAGTATGCTTATAGGAAACAAGTAAGCTAGTAAGCAAGCAGCACGCTAGTGGTGAAGCAATTAGCTACTAAGAAAGCGGTATGATAGTAAGCAAGCCGTAAACTAGTAAGCAAGCAGTAAGCTAGTGAGCTAGCATTGAGCTTATAAGCGAGGAGGAAGCTAGTAAGGAGGCAGTATGCTAGAAGGCATGCAGTAAGCTAGTAAGGAACCTGTAAGCTAGTAAGCAAGCAGTAAGTTGGTATGATACCAGTTAGATAGTAAGCAAGTAGTAAACTAGTAAGCAAGCAGTAAGCTTGTAAGCAAGCAGTGAGCTAGTAAACGAGGAGGAAGCAAGTAAGGAAGCAATTTGATAGTAAGCAAGCAGTAAGCTAGAAAGCCAGCAGCAAGCTGGAAAGCAAGCAGTAAGCAAGTAAGGTAGCAGTAAGCTAGTAAGCAAGTAGTAATCCAGTAAGGAAGCAGTATGCTAGTAAGCAAGCAGGAAGCTAGTAAGGAAGCAGTAAGCTAGAAAGCAAGCTGTTAGCTAGAAAGCATGCACCAAGCTAGTAAACAAGCATTAAGCTAGAAAGCAAGCTGTAAGCAAGAAAACAAGCAGTAAGCTAATAAGCGGGCATGGAGCTAGTATGGATGCAGTATGCTAGTAAGCATGCAGGAAGCTTGTACGGAATCTTTCGGCTAGTAGGGAAGCAGTAAGTTAGGAAGGAATCAGGAAGATAGAAATCAAGCAGCAAGATAGTAGGGAAGCAGTAAGCTAGTAGGCAAGCAGTGAGCTAATAACGAAGCAATAAGATACTATGGAAGCAGCAAGCTAGTAAGCAAGCAATAATCAGGTCAGCAAGCTGTATTCTAGTAAGCCAGCACTGAGCTAGTAAGCAAGCAGCATTCTAGTAAACTAGTATGCAAGCAGTAAGTCAGATGCAAAGCAGTAAGCTAGTAAGGAAACATTAGTCTTGTAAGAAATTAGAAAGTTAGTAAGAATGCTGTAAGTTTGGAAGAAAGCTGGAAGGTAGTAAGAAAGCAATTAGCTACTAAGCAAGGAGTAAGCTAATAGGCATGCAGTAAGCTAGTAAGCAAGAAGTGAGCTAGTTAGAGAGCCTGAATCTAGTAAGGAAGCAGCAAGCTTGTTAGCGAGCAGGAAAGTAGTAAGGAAGCAACAAGCGAGTGAGCTAGCATTAAGCTAGTAAGCAAGCAGTGAGCTACTAAGGGAGCAGGAAGCTAGCAAGCAAGCAGTAAGCTAGATAGCAAACAGCAAGCTAGTGAGCAAGCAGTAATCTCGCAAGCAAGCAGTGAGATAGCAAGCGAGCAGGGAGCTAGTAAGGAACAGGATGCAAGTAATCATGCAGTAAGCTAGTCAGCAACCAGTAAGCTAGTAACCAAGCAGTAAGCTTGGATGCCAGCTGTAATCTAGAAAGCAAGGAGCAGGCTAATAAGAAAGCAGTATGCCACTAAGCAAGGAGTAAACTAGTAAGTAACCTGAGAGATAGTAAGGAACCATTCGGCTAGGAAGAGAGCAGTAAGTTAGCAAGATGGCTGTAAGGTAGTAAGCAAGCGGTAATGTTATAAGCAAGCAGCCGGCTAGTCAGAAAGCAGTTTGCTAGTAAGCGAGTATTAAGCTTGTAAGCCAGTTGTAATCTAGTAAGCAAGCAATGAGCAAGTAAGCATGCAGGAAGCCAGTAAGAAAGCAGTTAGCTAGTTAAAAAGCAGTATGCTAGTAAGCAAGCAGTAAGCTAGAAAGCAAACAATAAACTAGAAAGCCCGCAGTAAGCTCGAAAGCAACCAAGCAGGTAGCGAGCATTCTAGCTGGAAGCTAGTATGCAAGCAATTATCTAGTATGCAAGCTTTAAGCTAGAATGCACGCAGCAGGCTAGTAAGGAGGCGGTATGCTAGTAAGCAAGCAGTAGTCTAGTAAGTATCCAGTCATCTAGTAAGCAAGCACTGAGCTAGTAAGCGAGCAGGAAGCTAGTAAGGAAGCAGTATGCTAGTAAGCAAGCACTGAGTTAGTAACAAAGCAGTATGCTAGTAAGCAAGCAGCAGGCTACTAAGAAAGCAGATAGTTAGCAAGGAAGCAGTAAGCTAGTAACAAAGCAGTATGTTAGTAACAAACCAGCAAGCTATTAAGCAAGCAGTAAGGCAAGTAAGCAAGCAGTAAGCTCGAAAGCAAGCAGCAACATAGTAAGCAAGCAAGGATGCGAATAAGCTAGCAGTAAGCTAGTAAGCAAGCAGCAGACTAGTAAGAAAGCTGGAAGCTACTAAGAAAGTAGGAAGGTAGGAAGCAAGCAGTGAGCTAGTAAGCGTGCAGGAAGCTAGTAAGAAAGTAGTATGCCAGTAAGCAAGCAGTAAGCTAGTATGCAACCGTTAAGCTAGTAAGCAAGCAGCAGGTTAGTAAGAAAGCTAGTAGCTACTAAGAAAGCAGGAAGGTATTAAGCAAGCAGTGAGCTAGTAAGTGAGCAGGAAGCTAGTAAGGAATCAGTAAGCTAGTAAGCAAGCACCAGGCTAGTCAGAAATCAGTTAGGTAGTAAGTACGCAACATGCTAGTAAGCAAGCAGTAAGCAGGAAAGCAATCAGTAAGCTAGTATGCAAGTAGTATGATAGTAATCTAGCGGTAAGCTTATAAGCAAGCAGTAAGCTAGTAAGCAACCAGACGGCTAGCAAGGAGGCAGGAAGCTGGTCAGATAGCAGTTAGCTAGTAAGGAAGTAGTAAGCTAGTAAGCAAGCAGTGATCTAGTAAGCAAGCAGCAAACTAGTAAGCAAGGAATAAACTTCTAAGGAAGCAGTCAGCTAGTAAGCGAGAAGGAAGCTAGTAAGGAAGCATTATGCTATTAAGCAAAGATTGAGCTAGTAAGGAAGCAGTATGCCAGTATGCCAGCAGTAAGCTCGATAGCAAGTTGCAAGTTGCAAGCAAGCCGGAAGCGAGTAAGCTATCAGTAAGCTAGTAAGCAAGCAGTAATCTAGTACGCAAGCTGTAAGCTTGTAATAAAGCAGTTAGCTAGTAAGGAAGTAGTATGATAGTAAAAAAGCAGTAAGTTAGAATGCAAGCAGTAAGCTTGTAAGCAAGCAGGGAGCTAGTAAGGAAGCAGTATTGTTAAATAGCTGATGCTTCTAACGACGAGGTCCGGATAGAGGTACTGCAGTTTTCAGGGAAAATTATTACGGTCGTCAGGTTTTCTTTTCGTCGACCTTCTGCGCCGACCTTTTATTACAAAGTAAAATTGAAATAAAAAATAACAATCGAAAACTGAAACGAATTAGAAATTATCTATAATTGTGCTGGGACGTTGCCTGCCTCGTCTCTGCCGGTCGCCGAACTCGCCGGGTTGCGGTAGGCCAAGGTTCCTATAATCAGAAAAGACGGCTATGTGTTAGATACACGTAAACACGTTATACGTATCTATGCCGCGTTTGTGTCTTCACGCTCCTGGCTTTGGGATTCGCTGATCACTCCACAGGATATCGAACACCTTATTGGTGTATTTTCTCGGTCTCCTGTCGCAAGAATGATTTCGTGGAATCTCGATTTGGGAAATCCCATACAAAATTCCGGGGCGTACTTGACCGAATCTAAACCGATCCGTTTGTCAAGGAAAAGGCGGACTATTTCCACACTTTTCTCGAGTTTTATCGAATTCTCAGCTGTGCGAGGTCAATCAGTGGGCCCGCACCAGACTGAACATCTACTCTTTACACCCTTTAACTACAGGCAGAATCGTTCTGAATATTAAACAATTCGAACTTTCCTTTTGTAAATCTTTCCGTTCGAGTGCAATCGGGAGCCGATCCGCTCCAGTTGGAAGTCTACGTAGGTCTGTGCGGATTGACAGCCGAAGACGCGGCCGCGTTACTCTAATTAGTCGTTACGCGGCGCTGTCTAAATTTCGGCGGTCTTTCTCCGTCTAATTCATAACGCACTACTCTCTCACGGTACTGACGCCATCAACACCGATAGCACACTCGAATCGAAGGTAATGAGCCGTTACCGATGCCAGAAAAACTAGTAATAAACGCGTTTTTCTATCACAGCTCGCTGTACAAATTCTCTTAGAGATAATCTCCCGATTATTGTACGTTAACAGGATTAATGGTAATCGCGGCCGAGGACAATCGCTCGGCATTATACAAATCTTTATACATACCGCCCTCCTTGCACGGCTCGTGCAATGAACCAGGGAGCGATAGTACCGATCGGCCAAGATCAGAGTGAGAGTAGGCGAGTACACAATTAAAATATGTAATGTACTTATAATTTTTGGACGTTCCAGCAGACTTTTTTCCTTGCATCATCTGAGCTAGCAAGAAAACAGTATGCTAGTAATCAAGCTGTAAGCTAGTAAGCGATCAGGAAGCTAGTAGGGAAGTAGTATGCTAGTAAGCAAGCAGTAAGATAGTAAGAAAGCAGTTAGCTAGTAAGGAAGCACTATGCCAGTATACCAGCAGTAAGCTCGAAAGCAAGCTGCAGGCTAGCAAGCATGCTGGAAGCAAGAAAGCTCGCAGTAAGCTAGTAAACCAGCATTAATGTAGTAAGCAAGCAGTGAGCTAGTATACAAGCAGGAAGCTGGTAAGGCAGCACTAAGTTAGAAAGCAAGCAGAAGGCTAGTAAGCGAGCAGGAAGCTAGTAATGAAGCAGTATGCTAGCAGGCAAGCAGTAAGGTAGTAAGAAAGCACAAAGAAGGTAAACAAGTAGTGAGCTAGTAAGCAACCAGTAAGCTAGAATGTAAGCAGGAACCTAGTAAGGAAGCAGTATGCTAGAATGCAAGCAGCGGGCTGGTAAGCAAGCAGCAAGCTAGTAAGCAAGCAATAAGCTAGAAAGCAAGGAGCAGGCTAGTAAGAAAGGGGTTATCTAGTAAGCAAGCAGTTAGCTAGTAAGGAAGCACTAACCTTGAAAGCAAGCAGCAGGCTTATGATCAAGCAGAAAGCGAGTAAGCTAGCTCTAAGGTAGAAGCAAGCAGGAGGCTTGTAAGCAAGCAGTAAGCGTGTAAGCTAGCAGCAAGCAAGTAAGCAAGCAGTAAGCTAGAAAGCAAGCATCATGCTAGTAAGCAAGCAGTAAGATAGCAAGCAACAAGTAAGCTAGTAAGCAAGAACCTGACTAGTAAGAAAGCCGGTAGGTAGTAAGAAGGCAGTATGCCAGTATGCCAGCAGTAAGCTCGAAGGCAAGCTGCAAGCTAGCAAGCAAGCCGGAAGCGATTAAGCTGGCAGTAAGTTAGTAAGCAAGCACTAACCTAGTAAGCTAGCAGTGAGTTAGTAAGCAACCAGTAAGCTAGTATGCAAGCTGTAAGCTAGTAAGTAAGCAGTAATCTGGTAAGGAAGCAGTAAACGGGCATGAAAGCAATTAGCTTGTAAGCAAGCTGTAAGCTAGTATGCAAGCAGTGAGCTAGTAGGAAAGCAATTAGATGGTAAGCAAGCAGTAACCTAGTGGGCAAGCAGTTAGCTAGTAAGCGATGGGGAAGCTAGTAAGGAAGCAGTAAGCTAGTAAGCAAGCAGGAAGCTGCTAAGGGAGCACTAAGTTAGATAGCAAGCAGCGGGCTAGTAAGCGACCTCTCGCTGGCCACAGTAGTTGGCAAGATGGTGGCCAGCGAGATGACATGGCAAGTGGTGGCCTCCTTCTGTGAGGTAGTTATGTCACAGAAGGAGGCCGCCGAGCGGTCGCGCGAGCGGGCCGCGCATCCCGCTCGAAGAGGGAGGGCTCCTGAAGAGGTGGGTGGCCCGTCAACTTTCAACTCCGGCCACCACGTCGATGGCCGGGGGATGGACGGGCCGCCGGTGTGGGCTGCAGATGCTCGGCGATAGGTGCCCGCGCACCGAAGGCAGCCCCGTGGCCGCGGGCGTCGGGGGACTTGGCGTCTGCGGCGGAGAAATCGGGTGGGGGGTGGGAGGGACACATTGTCGATCCCCCTGAGATGAGCATCGAAAGGCAAGGCGCGGCGGGGGACACTGTGATGTATCACTAGAGTTCCCGGACACCCGCCGCAACGCCCGAGGACGGTCACCGTGAGGTTTTCGCCGGTAGGGCCTCGGGGTGTCCATGAGGATTTCCCCACGTAAAAAAAAATAAAAAAATAAAAAAGGCGGGCTAGTAAGCGAGCAGGAAGCATGTAAGCAAGCAGTGAGCTAGTAAGTGTGCAGGGATCTAGTAAGGAAGTAGTAAGGTAGTAAGCAAGCAGAAAGTTAGTAAGCAAGCAGCTGGCTAGTAAGAAAGCAGTATGCCAGTAAGCAAGCAGTAAGCTAGAAAGGAAACAGCAAGCTAGTAAGCAAGCATGAAGCTAGTAAGGAAGCAGGATGCTAGTAACAAGCAGTAAGCTAGAAAGGAAGCAGCAAGCTAGTAAGCAAGCTATAAGATGTCATGAAAGCAATTAGCTTGTAAGCAAGCAGTAAGCTAGGACGCAAGCAGTGAGCTAGTAAGCGAGGAGGATGCTAGTAAGCAAGCAGTATACTAGAAAGCAATCAGCGGACTAGTAAGCAAGCAGTAAGCTGGTAAGCAGGCAGTGTGCTAGTAGGCGAGGAGCAAGCTAGTAAGCAAGCAGTAAGCTAGTAAGCGAGCAGACTCCTTCTAAGGGAGCAGAATGCTACTAAGCATCCAGTTAGCTAGTAAGCATCCAGTAAGATAGTAAGCAAGCAGGAAGCTAGTAAGGAAGCAGAAAGTTAGAAAGCAAGCAGCGGGCTGGTATGCAAACAGTGAGCGAGGAAGCGTACTGTAAGCTAGTAAGCAAGCAGTAAGGTAGTACGCAAGCAGCTGGCTAGTAAGAAAGCAGTATGCCAGTAAGCAAGCTGTAAGCTAATAACCAAGCAGTAAGCTAGTAAGCAAGCAGTAAGCTAGTAAGCGAGCATGGATCCAGTAAGAGAGCAGAATGCTAGTAAGCTAGCAGTAAGCTATTAAGGAACCAGTAATCTAGTAAGCATGCAGGAAACTAGTAAGGAAGGAGTATGCTAGAAAGCAAGCAGGTGGTTAGTAAGAAAGCAGCGAGCTAATAAGCAAGCAGTTAGCTAGTAAGCTAGCAGTATACTAGTAAGCAAGCAGTAGGAGAGAAAGCAAGTAGGAAGCTAGTATGCAAGCAGTATGCCAGTAAGCAGGCAGCAATCTAATAAGCAAGCAGTAAGCTAGTAAGCATGCAGTAAGCATGTAAGCATGCTGTAAGCTGGTAGGCAAGTAGTGAGCTAGTAAGAAAGCAGGATGCTAGTAAGCAAGCTGTATGCTAGAAAGGAAGCAGCAAGCTAGTAAGCAAGCAGTAAGCTAGAAACCAAGGAGCAGGCTAGTAAGAAAGCAGTATGCTACTATGCAAACATTATGCTAGAAAGCAAGCAGCAAGCTAGTAAGCAAGTAGTAAGCTAGTAAGCAAGCAGTAAGCTAGTAAGCGAGGAGCCTGCTAGTAAGGATGCAGTATGCTACTAAGCGTGCAGTATGCTGGTATGAAAGCAATTGGCCAGTAAGCAAGCAGGAAGTTGTGAAGCAAGCAGTAGGCTAGATAGCAAGCAGCTGGCTAGTAAGCGAGCAGTAAGAGAGTAAGGTAGCACTAAGCAAGTAAGCACGCAGTTAGCTAGTGAGCCAGCTGTGAGCTAGTAAGCCAGGAGGATGCTAGTATGGTAGCAATATGCTAGTAAGCAAGCAGTAAGTTAGTAAGCAACCAGTATGCTAGTCAGCAAGCAGCAGTCTAGTAAGAAAGAAATTAGCTAGTAAGAAAGCACTATGCTAGTAAGCAAGCAGTAATCCTGTAAGCAAGCGCGGGGCTAGTAAGCGAGCAGGAAGCTACTAAGGATGCAGTACGCTAGTATGCAAGCAGTAAGTTAGTATGCAACAAGTACGCTAGTAGGCAAACGGCATGATAGTAAGGATGGAATTAGCTAGCAAGGAAGCAGACAGCTAGTAAGGATGTAGTAAGCTAGTAAGCAAGCAGTAAGCTAGTATGCAAGCAGTGAGGTTGTATGCGCGGAGGAATCCGGTAAGCAAGGAGTAACATAGTAAGCATGCAGATAGAAAGTAACCAACAACTAAGCTAGTAAGCAAGCAGCTGTCTAGTAAGAAAGCAGCAAGTTAGTAACAAAGCAGCAAGCTTGTAAGCAAGCGATATGCGGGGTCTATCGTGGATGTTGGATTCGCGACCCCCAACGCCGTGCGCATGGTGTCGCGATGGCACGTGGTCGCGGGGGCAGAGACACTCTCGGATCACCGGTATATCCGGATGGAGGTCTCTGCCGCCGCGGGGGATGCATCCCGACACCACCGTCCGGGTGGTAACCCACCGCGCCGCTGGGCGCCTCGGCGCCTGGACAAGGATGCCCTGATGGCAGCTGCCCTCGCTGCAACTTGGCCGCAGAGGGCGGCCGAGGGCGGTGGCCCGAGGTCGTCGCCCGGTCGCGAGGCGTCGCGGGCGGCCGCCTCGGCGTGGCGGATGACCTAGGCTGGGAGGGGGGTTCTGAGGGGACCCTCCTCCCGCCTGGCGGCGCCGGGTCGGACCGGTTGGGGGTAGGAGTGCCTCCCCCTACCGGTCCGCCGCAAGGGGAGGCACTCTCGGCGGTCTGGTGCGGCCATGAACGCCCGGCCGCCGAGGGGTGGAAACGGGGTCGCGGGCGGTTGCGAGTTGGGGCTCGCAGCCGCCACTAAACGCGGCCCCGGGACGGATAGCGGCGAGATGGAGTGGCCCCGTCCCGCCGCTATGAGGCAGTGTGTCTACTGGGGGGACCGATTGTCCCCCCGGGGGATGGGCGCGAAAGCGCGGGCACGGGGAGGATACCGGAAGAATGCTTCGAGCGATTCCCGGTATCCTCCCAAAGCGTGCCGAAGGGTCACCGTGGGGTTTTTAGTGGGTAGGTCCCGCGCCTGTCGTTGTACGGGCGCGGGGAATCCCACACACCCCTCCCACCTCTCCCCAAGGAGGTGGGAGGGTGTCTTTCGAAGATTTTCCCCACGACAAAAAAAAAAAAAAAAAAAAAAAAAAAAAGTACGCGAGCAGGGAACTAGTAAGGAAGCATTATGCTAGTAAGCAAGCCGGGACCTATTAAGGGAGCAGAATGATAGTAAGCTAGCAGTAAGCTACGAAGGAACCAGTAAGCTATTAAGCAAGCAGTAAGCGAGTAATCAACAAGTAAGTTTGTAAGCAAGCAGCAAGTTAGTGAGCATGCAGTAAGCTAGTAAGCGAGCCGGGACATATTATGGGAGCAGAATGCTAGTATGCTAGCAGTAACCTATTAAGGAACCAGTAAGTTATTAAGCAAGCAGGATGCTAGAAAGGTTCCAGTATGCTAGAAAGCCAGTTACAGGCTAGTAAGCAAGCAGTAAGCGAGTAGGCTAGCCGTAAGCTAGTAAGCAAGCAGTAAGCTAGAAAGCAAGTAACAACCTACTGAGCAAGCAGTAAGCTTGTAAGCAAGTAGTAAGCTTTTTAGCACGCAGTAAGCTTGTAAGCATGCAGTGAGCTAGTAAGCGACGGGGAGGCTAGTCAGGAAGCTGTATGGTAGTAAGCAAGCAGTAAGATGGACAGCAAGCAACAAGCTACTAGGCAAGCAGGAAGCTAGAAATCGAGCAGCAGGCTAGTAAGGAAGCAATTAGCTATTAAGCATGCAGTAAGCAAGTAAGCAACCAGAATGCTTTTCAGCAAGCAGCAGCATAGACAGAAAGCAGTCAACTAGTATGAAAGCAGTAAGCAAGTAAAGCAAGCAGTAACCTAGTAATCAATCTGTAAGCTTGTAAGCATGCAGTAAGATGGTAAGAAAGCAGTTAGCTAGTAAGGAAGCAGTAAGCTAGTAAGCAAGCAGTAAGTTAGAAAGCAAGCAGTGAGCTAGAAAGGAAGCAGCAGGCTAGTAAGGACGCAGCATTCTGGTAAGCAAGCAGTAAGCTGGAAGCAACCAGCAAACTAGTAAGCAAGCATTATAATGGAAAGCAAGCAGCAGGCTTGCAAGAAAGCAGCTAGCTATTGAGCAAGCAATGAACTAGTAAGCAAGCAGTAAGCTAGTAAGCGAACAGGAAGCTAGTAAGGCAGCAGCATGCTAGGAAGCAAGCAGTAAGCTAGTAAGCATCAAGTATTGTAGTAAGCAAGCAGCAGGCTACTAAGAAAGCAATTATCTAGTAAGGAAGCATTATCCTAGTAAGCCAGCAGTGAGCTAGTATGCGTGGGGGGAACCAGTAAGGAATCAGTATGCTAGTAAGCAAGCAGTAAGCTAGAAAGCAAGCAGCGAGCTAATAAGCTAGGATTAAGCTAAAAAGCAAGCAGAAGGCAAGTTAGAAAGCAGCTAGTTATAAAGCAAGCAGTATGCCAGCTAGCAAGCAGTAACCTAGATAGCAAGTCGTGTGCTAGTAAGCTAGCAGTGAGATAGTAAGCGAACAGGGAACTAGTAACAAAGCAGTAATCTACTAAGCAAACAGTATACTGCTAAGAAAGCAGTTAGCTATTAAGCAAGTAGTAAGCTAGTGAAATGAGGGAGGCGGCGCGGGAGCTCAGAGGGCGGAACGCCCGTCTGCAGCTCCTGTTGGAGGAGGAGCGACAGGGGAGGAGGAGGGCAGAGGCGCTGTGGAACAGCGCGGCCCTCCCTCCCATCCTCCCTCCTCCTCCACCGCCGCGTCCCTCGGCGGAGGTAAATAAGCGGAGTGCGGCGGCAGTGGTGCGGGGCACCGCGGGCCCCTCCACCCGCACTCCGCCCGTGAAGAAGTCCCCGTCCTCCTCAGAAGACGATCTTCTGAAAAGGATTGGGGACATGATTGATGGCAAGCTGGCCGCCTTCCGGGAGGAGCTCCTCGCCGGAAGAGCGGTCAGCAGGAAGGCGGTGCCTCCCCGACCTGTTCCGGTACAGTCGGGGAAGGCAAAGAAGGGCGGAGTGAAGGCTCCGCCCAGCGTTGCGGCACCAGGGCCCCGGGTCGCGACCCCCAAGGGGGGTGGTGTACCCGTGGTCGCGGTGGTCGCGTCCTCCACAGCACCCTCCCAAGGGGGGGTGGCGTGGAGTGAGGTGGTGGGGCGGAAGGCGAAGCGGGCGGCGAGGAAGGCCTCGCAACCGCAGCCTCCGCCTCCGCCGGCGGCGGCCAAGGTAAAGGCCGCGAAGGTCGGGAAGGCACGACCAGGTCGTCCCCCAAAAACGGCAGCGGTGACGCTGACCGTTGCGCAGGGGGGCGACCTGACCCTCGCGGAGGCGATGCGGCTCGCCAGGGAGAATATCTCCCTGGAAGAGCTGGGCATCGCCTACGTGAGGGCGAAGAGGGCCGTGACCGGGGGTCTCTTGTTGGAGATCCCCGGTGCAGAAGGCGGCGCGAAGGCGGATCGTCTCGCCCAGAGGCTCCGGGAGCAGCTGGGCGAGCGAGGTGTCCGGGTCGCCCGGCCCACGAAGCGCACGGAGATGCGCGCTTGTGGGCTGGACGACTCGGTCAGCGCACAGGATGTGTCCCGTGCCCTTGCGAGGGCGGGGGACTGTCCTGTGGAGGACCTGCGGATCGGAGAGATCCGCAGGTCGCCCTCCGGCCTCGGGTCGGTGTGGGCCCGGTGCCCCCTCTCCGTCGCCCGTAAGGTGGCGGAATCCGGGAGGGTGTTGGTGGGGTGGGTTTCGGCGCGAGTGGAAATCCTCGCGCCGCGCCCGCTCCAGTGTCACCGCTGCCTCGAATTGGGGCACGTGAGGCAGTGGTGCACCTCGCCGGTGGACCGCAGCGGTCAGTGTTACCGCTGCGGTGCCAAAGAGCACCGTGCGAGCCAGTGCTCGGCGGCCCCCCACTGCCCGCTGTGTGCGGACATGGGGAGGCCAGCCGATCACAGGGTGGGGAGCAAGAAGTGCTCCCCCCCCCCTCCCGGAAGGAGAGGAAGAGGCGGGCTGCACCGGCTCCGGTGCCGAGGGCGGTGGCATCGTCCTCCATGGAGGTGGACGGTGCTACGGGGACGGACGGCCGGGAGGAGGCTGGCGCGGCCATTAATTAATGCCGCCCCGCCTCCTTCTCCAGGCCAACCTCAACCACTGCCGCGCGGCACAGGACTTGATGTCCCAAGTCCTCGCGGAGTGGGGGGTTGGCCTGGCGGTCGCCGCCGAGCCGTACCGCGTCCCTGATCACCCTCATTGGGTGGGCGACGCGGACGGCTTGGTGGCGACGGTATGGGGAGGGGGCGACGGGTCCCCACCGTTCTCCTTGTTGGAGCGCGGTCGGGGATTCGTCGCCGTGGACTGGAGGGGAGTCGCTGTGGTGGGGTGCTACATTTCGCCCCGTAGAGGTCACGCTGCGTTTGAGCTGTACTTGGCCGAGGTCGCGGTATGCGTGCAGCGCTGCGCGGCCCGGCCGGTGCTGGTCCTGGGGGATTTTAATGCCAAGTCGGTGGCTTGGGGATCCCCCAGGACCTCCGTTCGCGGCGGGATCCTGGGCGATTGGGCGGCGGGGCTCGACCTCCGGGTATTGAACCGGGGGTCGGAGCACACATGCGTGCGGCGATATGGGGGGTCCATCGTGGATGTTGGATTCGCGACCCCCAACGCCGTGCGCATGGTGTCGGGTTGGCACGTGGTCGCGGGGGCAGAGACACTCTCCGATCACCGGTACATCCGGATGGAGGTCTCTGCCGCCGCGAGTGCATCCCGACACGGCCGCCTGCGTGGCACCCCACCACGCCGCTGGGCGCTTCGGCGCCTGGACAAGGACGCCCTGATGGCAGCTGCCCTCGCTGCAACTTGGCCGCAGGGAGCGGCCGAGTTGCCGAGCATAGAGGAGGAGGTCGCCCGGCTCGGAGCATTGGTCGCGGGTATTTGCGACGCGGCGATGCCTCGGGTCGGGCGGGCTTCTCCTCGCCGGGCGGTGTACTGGTGGTCGGACGCGATTGCGGAGTTGCGAGTCGCGACTGTCCGCGCCCGACGCCAGTACACCCGCGCGCGCCGTCGTCAACGTACAGGCGACGGCGTGGCGCGAGCGAGGGCAGCTGATGACCTGTATGGAGCATACCGCGTGGCGCGGGTTGCTCTGCAGGTCGCCATCAAACGGGCCAAGACCCGGGCATGGTAGGAGCTCCTCCAGACCCTTGATGACGATCCATGGGGGCGCCCATATAAGGTGGTGCTGAATAAGCTCCGCCCGTGGGCGCCCCCCGTCACCGAGGGTCTTGACCCCCGGCTGCTGGAGGACGTGGTCAATACACTCTTCCCAATTGGGGAGAGGGGACCGCGTCCTCCGGCGGCGGCGGCTGTCCCAGTGGAGTGGACGGCCGAGCTGGGGGTCACGCAGGAGGAGCTGGCAGCGGCCATCAGACGGCTCGGGGTTCGTAACACGGCCCCGGGTCCGGATGGTGTGCCCGGCCGGGTTTGGGTCTTGACCCAGGGCGTCCTTGGGGCCGACCTCAGGCGGTTGTTCGACCGCTGCCTGAGGGACGGGCGATTCCCCCCCAGTTGGAAGGTGGCGAGGATGGTCCTCCTCCGGAAGGAGGGTCGGCCCGCGGAGACTCCCTCCGCATACCGGCCCATTTGTCTCCTCGACGAGGTGGGCAAGTTCTTCGAGCGGGTGATTGCTGCCCGCCTCGTCGAGCACCTGTCGCGGGGTGATCCCGGTCTGGCCGACTGCCAGTTTGGTTTCCGGGGGGGCCGATCGACTATCGACGCGATAGGTCGTGTGAGGGCCCTCTCGGGGGCGGCCGTCTCCCGGGGAGGGGTGGCATTGGCAATATCCTTGGATATTGCCAATGCCTTTAACACCCTCCCCTGGGAAGAGATAAGGAGGGGACTCGAATATCATCGGGTCCCCCCTTGTCTCAGGGCGGTCGTCGGGGATTATCTCCGCGGCAGGTGGATCGAGTATCCGGGCCGGGATGGTGATATGCGGAGGGAGGTGTACTGCGGTGTTCCGCAGGGGTCGGTCCTCGGGCCACTCCTGTGGAACATCGCGTACGACTCGGTGTTGCGGGCCGGCCTCCCCGACGGCGTCAGCACGGTGTGTTATGCGGATGACACACTGGTGCTGGCCGTCGGGGCGCACTGGGGGAGGGCCATGCGTCGCGCGGAGGAGGGGTCGCAACGCGTCGTCGACCGGATCAGGGGGATGGGGATGACGGTGGCGGTCCATAAGACCGAGGTGATTGCGTTTCATTCACCTCGGCAGGATCCGCCACCCCCTCTGATCCGGGTGGGTGGGGCTGACATCGAGGTGAAGCCCCAGATCAGGTATCTAGGGCTGATCCTCGATAGCCACTGGCGTTTCGAGAAGCATTTCCGCTGCCTGGTCCCCCGGTTGGAAAGGATGGTTGCGGCTCTGGGCCGGATCCTGCCCAACCTGGGGGGCCCGGCGGGCCGAGTTCGTCGCCTCTATGTGGCAATGGTCCAGTCGGTGGCCCTATACGGGGCCCCCGTCTGGGCGGACGACCTGGCTGCCTCCCGGCGCAGCATGACCATGCTGCGTCGGGTGCAGAGGCGCATGGCGCTCAGGGTCGTCCGCGGGTATCGGACCATGTCACATGAGGCGGTGACGGTTCTAGCGGGGATGCCGCCCATGGACCTGCTCGCGCGGTCGCACGCGGTGATGTACCGGCACCGCGTCGACCGTCGCGCGGGGGTGGGGGCGGTCCCGGGCGGGCAGGAACCTGCTTGGGGCGATTTGAAGCGCCAGGCCCGGCAGTCCGTGTTGCTCGCGTGGCAGGAGCGGCTGGCTCTGCCAACCGCGGGGCACCGGACTGTCGGGGCTGTTCGGCCACTCCTGAAGGAGTGGCTGGACAGAGGCCATGGCAGCCTCACCTACCGGCTGGCACAGGTATTTTCCGGGCATGGCAGATTCGGAAGATACCTGTGCCGGATAGGGAAGGAGCCGACGGCGCGTTGCTGCCACTGCGACGCTGAGCAGGACACGGCGGATCATACCCTGGAGGTATGCCCCGCGTGGGAGGGGGAGCGCCGTGTCCTGGTCGGCGTCGTCGGGCGGGATGTCTCGCTGCCGGGCGTGGTGCGCGCCATGCTCGGCAGCGAGGAGAAGTGGAGGGCCGTGGCCTCCTTCTGCGAGAACGTAATGCTGCAGAAGGAGGCCGCGGGGAGGGAGCGCGAGCTTCAGCGGCGCGCTGAAGCTCGCGCTCGTGCGGTGGCCCGAGGTCGTCGGCCGGTCGCGAGGCGTCGCGGGCAGCCGCCTCGGCGTGGCGGATGACCTAGGCTGGGAGGGGGGTCCTGAGGGGACCCTCCTCCCGCCAGGCGGCGCCGGGTCGGACCGGTTGGGGGTAGGAGTGCCTCCCCCTACCGGTCCGACGCAAGGGGAGGCACCCTCGGCGGTCTGGTGCGGCCATGAACGCCCGGCCGCCGAGGGGTGGAAACGGGGTCGCGGGCGGTTGCGAGTTGGGGCTCGCAGCCACCACTAAACGCGGCCCCGGGACGGATAGTGGCGGGATGGAGTGGCCCCGTCCCGCCGCTATGAGGCAGTGTGTCTACTGGGGGGACCGATTGTCCCCCCGGGGGATGGGCGCGAAAGCGCGGGCACGGGGAGGATACCGGACGAATGCTTCGAGCGATTCCCGGTATCCTCCCAAAGCGTGCCGAAGGGTCACCGTGGGGTTTTTAGTGGGTAGGTCCCGCGCCTGTCGTTGTACTGGCGCGGGGAATCCCACACACCCCTCCCATCTCTCCCCAAGGAGGTGGGAGGGAGTCTTTCGAAGATTTTCCCCACGACAAAAAAAAAAAAAAAAAAAAAAAAAAAAACTGTGAGCTAGTAAAGAAGCAGGAAGCTAGTAGGCAAGCAGTGAGCTAGTAAGCAAGCAGGAAAATAGTATGGAAGCAGTATGCTAGTAAGCACGCAGTATGCTAACAAAAGACCATTTAGGTAGTAAGCAAGCAGCAAGCTAGTAAGCAAGAAGCAGGCTAGTAAGAATGCAGGTAGTTTGTAAGCAAGCAGTAAGCTAGTAACCAACAAGATATTAAGCAAGCAGGAAGCCAGTAAGAAAAGAATTAGCTATTAAGAAAGCAGTATGCTTGTCAGCAAGAAGCTAGCAGCAAGCTAGCAAGCAAGCAGAAAGCGAGTAAGCTAGCAGTAAGCTAGTAAGCATACAGTAAGCTGGTAAGGAAGCAAATAGCTAGAAAGCAAGCAGTAAGCTAGTATGCAAGCGGTGAGCTAGTATGCCAGGAGGAAGCGAGTAAGCCAGCAGTAAGCTAGTAAGCAAGCAGTAATCTAGTGTGCTAGCTGTGAGCTAGAAGACAAGCCGGAGGTTAGTAAGGAAGCACGAAGCTAGAAAGCAGGTAGGAGGCTAGTAAGCAAGCAGTAAGCTAGTAAGCAAGCAGTAAGCTAGTGTGGTGTGTGTGTGTGTATGGTATGTGTGAATCATGAGTGGTATGCGTAAGCGACGGATGCGTGGAGCCGAATGATTATTTATGCAAGGGTATCGATGCCGATGCCGTCAATGTTGCGGGTGGCGTCATTCGTTTAGAAGATGCATGTGGCTGGCCCTGGGAGAAAAGGGTAGAGTCGAGCGAATCGTCGAAGTGTCCACACGAGCGACTTAAGACGTAGCGAGTTATATTTTTTACCACCTTTATTTTATTTCATGTTGAAATAAACTTGACATATTTTATTCTATTTTAATTTCATTTTCTACAAAATTGGGGGCACGTCCGCGATCAGAATTTCAACCGAGTCGTAGCAGAAGGTTTAGTGTGGACAGTAAAGTAGTGTGAGAACAGAGTTTACTTAAAAGGGTTGAGGTGAAAGTGTAGAGTGTGTACTGCGAGGACTAGTGTTGAAAGTCACGATTCATAGTTGTGGTGGTCAATAAAATGGCTTCAGTATGGAGGGATGCAAGTGATTTCTGCATCGCAGAATTGAAAGAAAAATTAGGAGAGAAGGGACTTTCAATATCTGGTTTGATAGCGGAATTGATTCAGCGGCTGCATGAAGCCGATCCGACCGGCGAATGGTTAAAAGTATGTACAAGCAGCGTGGTCGAAGAAACTGCGAGTGACAATAGTTCAGGATGCGCATATGATATGGTACAGATGCGGCGAGAAATGGAACTTGCGCAAAGAGAGAAGCAACTAGTAGAGCGGTAGCTTGATTTAGCTCGCCAACAAATTGCATTACTTCGAGAAATGCAGAGGCTTAATCTCGATAGAGGTGAGGCAGGGGAATCAACAAGCGTACCGACGGGGCAAAGACGACCGCCACCGGTAAATATCTCTGCCATTGCGGATTTATTAAGTTATTTTGATGGAAGTAGCAATACATTCGTCACGTGGGAGCGTCAAGTTCAAACATTGAAAATGACGTATCAACTGACGGATGATATGGCTAAACTGTTGATGGGATCGCGACTGAAGGGTAATGCACTTGAGTGGTTGCATTCGAAACCTGAACATATTGCAATGTCAGTAGAAGAATTACTGAGGAATCTACAGGAAATGTTTTACCATCCTGGAAGCGTTCTTGAGATGAGACGACATTTTGAGGCGCGTGTTTGGAGGAAAGAAGAAACGTTCAGCGAATATGTACATCAAAAAGTGATTTTAGGAAACTGCGTACCTATCAGTGACGCAGAAATGATACAGTACATTATGGAAGGAATACCTGATCGGGGATTAAGGGATCTGGCGCGAGTGCAGAAGATAGCAACTAAGGGGGAACTGTTAGCAGCATTCGATAGGATTTCCTTGCAAGGAAGATCGTTGCCGTTCAACCCAGCGATCAAGCCAAAGGAAAGCAAGTGGTCACCAGTGAAGACAATAAAGCAAGACGTTAAAGAAGTGCCGAATAACCAATTACGATGCTCCAATTGCTGTGAGAAGAACCATCGAGGTGTAGACTGTCTTGTTAAAAGCAAAGGGCCAAGATGTTTCGCTTGCCGAGACTTCGGACACAGAGCCATGGATTGTAAAAAGGGGCAGGACAAGCACGTAAACGAGTATACGGCAGTGGCCGTTCAGGACAATAAAGTATACAAGCCTGTTACATTGCTAGGTAAGCAGATAGTAGCGTTTATAGATATGGGTAGCGATTTACATTTAATGAAGGCCGAACAATATATTAGGTTAGGATGCCCAACTTTACACGGTACAGAAATATCTTGTAAAGGATTCGGTTTAAGTAAGGTCACTACTTTAGGCAGTTTTTATGCGAACGTACAAATCGATACAAATATTTTCCGATTCTTAATTCACGTGGTACCGGATGAATATTTGAGACATAATTTTTTGATTGGCTTGGAATTGTTGCAAGAGGCTAAATTGACATTAGACGGTAAGAGTGTTGAGGTTTCAAAACGCGATAACAGGGTAACGAATTCTTATGATGTACCAGAAATATTTTGCATAGATACGTTCGATGAGTCCGAGAACAATGTAACTAATTCTTTAATAAATTTGCAGCATATTAAAAATGATACCGTTAAACCAGAAATAGAAGATATATTAAGTAATTATGAGCCTAAAACTATTAAAAAGTCTAACATTAAAATGAACATTGTATTGAAAGATGATATATCTATATATCAACCTCCACGTAGATTAGCGCCAGTGCAAAGAGAAATTGTTAATAAACAGTTAGATGAATGGATGCAACAAGGAATAGTGCGAGAAAGTACATCGGAATATGCCAGTCCGATTGTACTGGTAAAAAAGAAAGATAATGGAATGCGTTTGTGTATAGATTATAGATTACTTAATAAGAAAGTATGTAAAGATCGCTATCCGCTTCCGTTGATAGAAGATCAGCTGGATCGTTTACAGGGCGCGACGATATTTAGTACTCTCGATTTAAAAGATGGTTTTTTTCACGTCCCGATTGAGGAAAATAGTTGTAAATTCACTGCATTTATAGTACCTGATGGGCATTTTGAATTTTTAAGAACCCCATTTGGTCTCTGCAACTCTCCAGCTATCTTTCAAAAATATATCAATAATATATTTCGTAACCCGATTCAGACCAGTGTTGTTTTGACATATATAGATGATTTAATTATTCCTGCGAATGACGAAAATGAAGCCGTATCAAGATTGCGTGAGATATTGTGTATTGCAAGTGATTATGGATTGCGAGTGAATTGGAAGAAATGTCGTTTTCTTCAACGTAGCATAGAATATCTAGGTCACATAATTGAGGATGGTCACGTACGTCCGTCGAAGCGTAAGACATTAGCTGTTATGAATTTTCCATTAGTAAAGAATGTTGGAGACGTAGAGAGCTTCTTAGGATTAACCGGGTATTTTCGCAAATTTATTCCACAATATTCAACAATAGCCCAACCCTTGACGAACTTGTTGAAAAAAGACGTAAATTTTGAACTAAATGAAAAACATATGCTAGCGTTTAAACAATTGAAAATTGCATTGAGCAGTGAGCCGGTTTTAAAATTATACCGCGTAGGTGCGGAAACAGAACTCCATACGGATGCGTCGAGCGTCGGACTCGGTGCCATCCTATTCCAGAGAGACGATGTCGATCAACGTTACCATCCAACATATTATGCGAGCTGGAAAACATCAGAGGCAGAATCGCGATACATTAGTTATGGATTGGAGATATTAGCTATAGTTAAAGCGTTACATAAGTTTAGAATTTATCTTTTAGGAATACCGTTTAGAATAATAACCGATTGTCGTGCGTTTACTCTCACTATGAAAAAAAGAGACTTATGTGTTCGAGTTGCAAGGTGGGCATTATTGCTAGAGGAGTTCAATTATACTATTGAACATCGCTCAGGAAGCAATATGCGACATGTCGATGTGCTAAGTCGGAAGCCTATTCCGGTGTGTATGCTTATCAGTGAGTGTGAGACGAGTGTGCTCGTGAGATTGCGAAAAGCGCAATGAGCGGACAATGAGTTATCGGAAATAATGGATTCTGTGAATAGTGTACAAAATAATGATGGCGACTACGTAATAAGAAACGGACTTTTGTTTAAGGTAATTGACGACGATGTTCGCATAGTAGTGCCGCGTGCTATGCAGGGTCAAATAATAAGACAGTTGCATGAGAACGGACACTTCTCTAGTGGTAAAACCGAGACCCTTGTTAGAAAAGATTATTGGTTCAAAGGTCTAAGATCTAAAGTGGAAAAAGTGATTCAGAATTGCATTGCGTGTATTTTAGCTGAACGAAAATCTGGAAAACGAGACGGACTATTATACCCTGTCGACAAAGGAGACGTTCCGTTAGATGTATACCACATTGATCACTTAGGACCGCTTCCGTCAACTCGGAAGAATTACAAACACATATTCGTAGTGATAGATGGATTTTCTATATTTGTGTGGGTCTATGCTACAAAATCTACCGGTACTGGAGAGGTCGTCAACCACTTGAAAAAACAAGCGAAAATTTTTGGCAATCCCCGAATGATTATTTCGGACCGTGGAACTGCATTTACTTCGGCAGAGTTTCAAGAGTACTGCAGAGAAGAAAATATTGAAGCTGGCCTTATTACAACGGGGGTACCAAAAGCGAATGGCCAGGTAGAAAGGGTGAACAGGACAATCATTCCTGTGTTAACTAAGTTGGCCGCACCAAAACCTAATGAGTGGCACAGGTACCTAGACGTATGCCAAAACTACCTGAATGCAACTCCTCACCGCAGTATCGGCAATACACCTTTTAAGATTCTATTCGGGACTGATATGAGGTTGAAGAACAATCCCGAGATCCGAGAAATAATAAGCAACGAGTGGAACGAACTATTTCAAGAAAATCGAGACGAATTGAGACGGCAAGTAAAAAACAACATTTTGAAAATCCAACAGAAGAATCGGCGTAGTTTTAACCGGAATCGTAAAGAGGCTCATCACTATCACGAAGGAGATTTGGTCGCTATCAAAAGGACACAATCAGGACCAGGTTTAAAGTTTGCGCATAAATATTTAGGCCCGTATCAAATTAACCGTGTACTGCGCAATGATCGGTATTTGGTAGAGAAAGTAGGTGAGCACGAGGGGCCACGACAAACATCGACAACTGCAGAATACTTGAAATCGTGGATTGAGGACTTACAAGATGCATTGACGGATAGTGAGAATACATCTGATATCTGAGGGCAGATATCTCTGCAGGATGGCCGATTGTGGTGTGTGTGTGTGTATGGTATGTGTGAATCATGAGTGGTATGAGTAAGCGACGAATGCTTGGAACCGAATGATTGTTTATGCAATGGAATCGATGCCGATGCCGTCAATGTTGCGGGTGGCGTCATTCGTTTAGAAGGCGCACAAAAAAGGGCAGAGTCGAGCGAACTGTCGAAGAGTCCACACGAGCAAGTTAAGACGTAGCGAGTTATATTTTTTACAACCTTTATTTTATTTCATGTTCAAATAAACTTAACATCTTTTATTCTATTTTAATTTCATTTCCTACACTAGTAAGCTACAAGTAAGCTATTAAGCTAGCAGCAGGCTAGTAAGAAAGCAGTTAGCTAGTAGGAAAGCAGTATGCTAGTAAGCAAGCAGTGAGCTAGTAAGCGAGCGGGAAGCTAGTAAGGAAGCAATATGCTAGTGAGCGAGCAGTAGACTAGTAAGTATCCAGTTATCCAGTAAGCAAGCAGTGAGCTAGTAAGCGAGCAGGAAGCTAGTAAGGAAGCAGTATGCTAGTAAGCAAGTTGCAGGCTAGTAAGCAAGCAGTAAACGATTAAGCTAGCAGTACGCTAGTAAGCAAGCAGTGAGCTAGTAAGCGAGCAGGAAGCTAGTAAGGAAGCAGCATGATAGTAAACAAGTAGTAAGCTCGTAAGCAACAAGTAAGCTGGTAAGCATGCAGTAAGCTGGTAAGAGAGCAGTTAGCTAGTGAGCAAGTAGTATGCTAGTGCGCCATGCTCGGCAGCGTGAGGAAGTGGTGGGCCGTGGCCTCCTTCTGCGAGACCGTAATGCTGCAGAAGGAGGCCGCGGGAAGGGAGCGCGAGCTTCAGCAGCGCGCTGAGGCTCGCGCTCGTATGGTGGCGCGAGGGCGTCGCGGGCGGCTGCCTTTGCGCGGCGGATGACCCTGGCTAGGAGGGGAGCCCTGAGGGGAACCTCCTCCCGCCAGGCGGCGAAGGGTCGGACCGGGTGGGTCACGGGTGAGGGACACGGGGAGGCACCCTCGGTGGCCTGGAGCGACCATGAGCTCCCGGCCGCCGAGGTGTAGAAACGGGGTCGCAGGCGGTTGCGAGTTGGGGCTCGCAGCCGCCACTAAACGCGGCTCCGGGACGGATGGCGGTAGGGCGGAGTGACCTCGTCCTGCCGCCATGAGATAGCGTGACAGCCGGGGGGACCCTCTTGTCCCCCCGTGGATGGGCGCACAGCGCAGGCAGGGGGAGGATACCGGAAGTATGCTTCGAGCGATTCCCGGTATCCTCCCAAAACGTGCGGAAGGGTCACCGTGGGGTTTCTAGTGGGTAGGTCCCGCGCCCGTCATTCCATGGGCGCGGGGAATCCCACACACCCTTTCCGCCTCTCTACAAACAGGTGGAAGGGAGACATACGAAGATTTTCCCCACGAAAAAAAAAGCTGGTATGCAACCAGTAAGCTAGTAAGCGAGGAGGAAGCAAGTAAGGAAGCAGTATGCTAGTAAGCAACCAATAAGCTAGTCAGCTAGCAGTTAGCTAGTAAGCAAGCAGGAAGCTAGTAAGCAAGCTGCAATCTAGTAAGCAAGGAGTGAGATAGTAAGTAGGCATGAAGCTAGTAAGGAAGCAATAAGCGTGTAAGCTAGCTGTAAGCATGTAAGCAAGCAGTAAGCTAGTAGGTAAGCAGTGAGCTAGCAACAAAGCAGTATGCTAGTAAGCAAGCAGTAAGCTAGAGAGCAAGCAGTAAGCTCGAAGGCAAGCAACAAGCTAGTAAGCAAGCAGTAAGCACGTGAACAAGCAGTAAGCTGGTCAGGAAGCAGATAGCTAGTAAGGAAGTAGTGAGATAGTAAGGAAGCTGTAAGTTAGTAAGCAAGCAGTGAGATAGTTAGGGAGCAGGAAGCTAGAAAGGAAGCAGGATGCTAGAAAGCAAGCAGTTAGCTAGGAAGAAACAAGTATGCTACTAAGCAAGCAGCTGGCTGGTAAGGATGCAGTTAGCTAGTAAGGAAGCAGTAAGTTATGAAGAAAGCAGGAGGGTAGTAAGATAGCGGTTAGCTAGTTTGAAAGCAGCGAGCTAGTATGCAGGCAGTGGGCAGGTAGGTATGCAGTTAGTTAGTAAGCAAGCACTGAGCTAGTATACGAGGAGGAAGCTGGTAAGGAAGCAGTATGCTAGTAAGCAAGCGGTAATCTAGTAAGCGAGCAGGGAGCTAGTAAGGGAGCAGAATGCTAGTAAGCAAGCAGTATCCCAGTAAGCAACCAGTAAGCTAGCAAACAATCTGGAAGCTAGTAAGGAAGCAGTATACTAGAAAGCAAGCAGTGGACTAGTAAAAAAGCTGGAAGCTAGAAAGCAAGCAGAGGGCTAGTAAAAAAGCAGGGATCTAGTTGAAGACAGTATGCTAGTAATCAAGCAGTAAGCTAGAATGCCAGCTGCAAGCTAGTAAGCAAACAGTAAGCTAGAACGCAAGCATCTGCCTTGTAAGCAAGCAGTAAGCTAGTAAGCAACCTGGAAGCTAGAAAGCAAGCAGTAACCTGGCGCGAATGCAATTAGCTTGTATGCAAGCAGTAAGCTAGTATGCAAACAGTGAGCTAGTAAGCGAGGAGGAAGATAGTAAGCAAGCAGTAAGCAAGTAAGCTAGCAGCAGGCTAGTAAGAAAGTAGTTAGGTATTGAGCGAGCAGCAAACTAGTAGCAAGTATTAATCTTGTAAGCTAGCAGTGGGCTAGTACGCGAGCAGGGAGCTAGTAAGGAAGCATTAAGCTAGTAGGCAAGCAGGGAGCTAGCAAGAAATTAATCAGCTAGTAAACGAGGAGGCAGCTAGTAAGCAAGCAGTAAGCTGGAAAGCAAAGAGCAAGCTAGTAAGCAAGCAGTAAGCTAGTAAGCAAGCTGAAGGTAGTACAGAAGCAGTATGCTGGAAAGCATGCGGTATGTTCGATAGCAAGCAGTGAGCTAGTAAGCGAGCAGTAAGGTCGATAGCAAGCAGTGAGCTAGTAAGCGAGCAGTGAGATAGTAAGCGAGCTGTAAGCTAGAAAGCAAGCAGCAAGCAAGTAAGCAAGCAGTAAGCTAGATAGCTAGCAGCTGGCTAGTAACAAAGCAGTATGCCAGTAAGCTAGCAGTAAGCTAGTAAGCAAGCAGTATCCTTGTAAGCAAGCTGTGAGCTAGCAAGCAAGCATCAAGCTTCTAAGCAAGCAGTAAGATGGAAGGCATGCATCAGGGTAGCAAGAAAGCATGTAGCTGGTAAGCAAGCAGTAAGGTAGTAAGCACGTAGAAAGCTAGAAAGCAAGCAGTAAGCTTGTAAGCAAGCAGTATGTTAGTAAATAAGCAGTGTGCTAGTACGCGCGCAGGGAGCTAGTAAGGAAGCATTATGCTGGCAAGCAAGCAGTAAGCTAGTAAGCGAGCCGGGGTCCTATTAAGGGAGCAAAATGGTAGTAAGCTAGCAGTAAGCTGTTAAAGAACCAGTATGCTATTAAGCAAGGAGGAAGCTAGTAAGGTAGCTATATGCTAGAATGTCAGCTGCAGGCTAGTAAGCAAGCAGTAAGCGAGTAATCAACAAGTAAGCTAGTAAGCAAGCAGCAAGCTTGTAAGCAAGCAGTGAGCTAGAAAGCGAGGAGGAAGCAAGCAAGAAAGCAGCATGATAGTGAGCAAGCAGTAAACTAGTACGCTACAAGTAAGAAAGTAAGCAAGCAGTAAGCAGGTATGAAAGCAGTTAGCTAGGAAGCAAGTAGTAAGCTACTAAGCAGGCAGTGAGCTAGTGAGCAAGCAGTGAGCTAGTAAGCGAGCAGTGAGATAGTAAGCGAGCTGTAAGCTAGAAAGCAAGCAGCAAGCAAGTAAGCAAGCAGTAAGCTAGATAGCAAGCAGCTGGCTAGTAACAAAGCAGTATGTCAGTAAGCAGGCAGTAAGCTAGTAAGCAAGCTGTGAGCTGTTAAACGAGGAGGAAGCTAGTAAGGAAGCGGTGAGATAGTAAGCAGTGAGATAGTAAGCAAGCAGTGAGCTAGTATGCGTGTAATGAGCTAGTAACAAAGCAGTAAGCTAGTAAGCAACCAGAAAGCTAGGAAGCAAGCAGCAGGCTAGTCAGAAATCAGTTAGGTAGTAAGAACGCAGCATGCTAGTAAGCAGGCGGAAAGCTAGAAAGCTAGCAGCAAGTTAGGACGCAAGCTGTAAGCTAGTAAGGAAGCACTATGCTAGTAAGCGAGCAGTGAGCTAATAAGCAAGCAGTAAGCTAGTAAGCTAGCAGTAAGCTAGTAAGCGAGCAACAAGCTACTAGGCAAGCAAGAATTTAGTAAGCAAGCAGCAAGCGTGTAGGCAACTGATACGGATCGATTCTCACATTTTTGTCAACCTGGTATTCCGCCAACGGAGCGCGTCAAAGCAGAGTGCGTCCGCAGCTGACTTTGACGCCCGCAGCACCGTTTAGTCCACCGTCCCGACGTAGTGGCGTTTGAGGCAACGAAACGCGGACATCCGGCCACCGGTACGGACTAGTGTGTCCGCAGAGCCCCTCCGGATTCACGGCCTCTTAGGCGAGGAAGGGTGGAGGTGCGTCCGCTGCCATCCGACCCCACTAGTCGGCGATTCCCACTCTGCCTCCCGACATCCTCCTACCCCAGCGAAATAGTGTAGCGGCGAACGAGCACGAGCGAGTGGCCAGCCCGGGCTGGCCCCCAGAATAGGGACCTTTATACCCTTGGATAGGAGCGAGCGAACCCGGCGTACCGACTGACGCCTGAAACGCCACGACGTCGGGACGGTGGGCTAAACGGTTCTGTGGGCGTCAAAGTCAGCTGCGGACGCACTCTGCTAGTAAGCGAGTATGGAGCATGGAGCATGGAGTATGGAGCTAGTAGCAAAGCAGAAATCTAGTAAGCAAGCAGTATGCTGGTGAGAAAGCAGATAGCTAGTAAGGAAGCAGTATGCTAGTAAGCAAACACTAAGCCAGTAAGCAACAACTAAGCTAGCAAGCAAGCAGCAAGCTAGTACGAAACCAGTTTTCTAGTAAGATAGCAGTATGCTAGCAAGCAAGCTGTGAGCTAGTAAGCGAGGACGAAGCTAGTAAGGATGCGTTATGCTAATAATCAAGCAGTAAGTCTGTAGGCAACCAGTAAGCTAGTAAGCAAGCAGCAGGCTAGCCAGAAAGCAGTTAGCTAGTAAGAACGCCGTATGCTAGTAAGTAAGCAGTAAGCTAGTAAGCAAGCAGTAAGTTTGTAAGCAAGCAGTAAGCTAGTAAGCAAGGAGCAGGCTAGTAAGGTAGCAGTTAGCTAGTATGCAAGTAGTAAGCTAGTAAGCAAGCAATAAGCTAGTAAGCAAGGAGTAAGCTAGTAAGCAAGCAATGAGCTAGTATCCGAGCAGCAGGCTAGTAAGAAAGTAATTCGCTACTAAGGAAGTAGTACGCTAGTAAGCAAGCAGTAAGCTACTATGCAAGCAGTATGCTAGTAAGCAAGCAGTTAGCTGGTCAGATCGAAGCAAGCTAGGTAGAAAACTATTAGCTAGTGAGAGAACAGCGTGCTAGTAACCAAGCAGTAAGCTACAAAGCAAGCAGCAGGCTATTAAGGAAACAGTAAGTTACTAACAAAGAAGAAAGCTAGTATGCAAGCAGGAAGCTATTAAAGAAGTGTTAGGCTAGTAAGTGGCCAATAAGTTCATAATAAAGCAGTAAGTTAGGAAGAAAGCAGGAACCTAGTTTACTGATTGCTTCCAGCGTACTGCTTGCTAACTATCATGCTGGTTCCTTACTAGCCTGTTGCTTGCTTTCCAGCTTACTACTTGCTTGCCAGATTCCTGCTTTCTTCCTAACTTACTGACCTCTTGCCAGGCGAATGCTTCCTTACTTGCTTACAGCTTCATTACTAGCTCACTGCGTGCTTGCATGCTTACTGCTTACTCACTAGCATACTGCCTCCTTACTAGATTCCTACTCACTTACTAGCTCACTGCACGCTTACTAACATAATGCCTGCTTACTAGCTTTCTGCTTCCTTACTAGCTAACAGCATTCTTACTAGCTTACAGCTTGATTATCTGCTTTCTGTTTGCGTACTAACTTGCTGCTTTGTTACTAACTAATTGCTTTCTCACTAGCTCACTGCTTGCTTAATAACTTGCTGCTTTCTTACTAACTTACTTCTTTCTTACTAGACGAATGCATCCATACTAGCTTCCTGCTTGCTTACTAGCTTACAGCTCTGTTACTAACTTACTGCTTTCTTACTACTTCACTGCTTGCTTACTAGCTTACTAACTGCTTACTAGCTTACTGCTAATTTACTCGCTTACTGCACGCTTGTTAGCACGCTGCCTGCTTGCTATCTTACAGCTTGCTTAATAGCTAGCTGCTTTCATGCCAGCTAATTGTATTCTTACCAACATGCTGCTTGCTTACTATCTTACTTGTCGTTTGCTGGCTTACTGCTTGCATACTAGCGTACTGCTTCCTCACTAGCTTCCTGCTCGCTTATTTGCTTACTGGTTGCTTACGAGCTTACAGCTTGATTACCTGTTTACTGCATGCTGAATAGCTAACTGCTGTCTTACTAGCCAGCTGCTTGCTTTCTAGCCTACTGCACGCCTACTTGCTTGCTGCTTGTTTTCAAGTTTACGGCTTGCTTTCTAGCACACAGCTTCCTTACTATCATCCTCCTTGCATACTAGCTCACTGCTTGCTTACTAACTTACTGCTTGCTTACTAGCTTACTACATCCTTACCAGCTACCTGCTGGCTTACCAGATTGCTGCTCGCTTACAAACTTCCTTCTCGCTTAGGAGCTCACCGCTTGCTTAGTAACTTACTGCTTGCTTACTAACATACTACATCCTTACTTGCTACCTGCTTGCTTACCAGCTTACTGCTTGCGTACAAGCTTACTGCTGGCATACTAGCTTCCTGCTTGCTTACTAGCTTACTGCTTGCTTACTAGCTTACTGGATGCTTACTAGCATACTTCTTGCTTGCTAGCTTACTTGTTGCTTAGTAGCTTACTGCTTGGTTACTATCATGCTGCTTCCTTAGCAGCTGCCTCCTCGCTTACAAGCTCAGTGCTTGCTTACCAGCTTACTGCTAGCTTGTCCGCATACTGCATGCTTTCTAGCCTGCTGTTTGCATTCTAGCTTACTCCTTGCATACTGTCTTGCTGCTTGCTTGCTATGTCACAACTCGCTAACTAGCACACTGCTTGCTATCTAGCTTAGTGCTTGTTGGCTGGCACACTCCTTGCTTAATAGCTAACTGCTTTCTTAATGGCATGCTGGTTGCTTTCTAGCTCACTGCTTTCTTACCAGTTTACTGCTTGCTTGCTTGCTTCCTGCTTGCATACTCGCTTACTGCTTGCATACTCGCTTACTGCTTGCATGCTAGCCTCCTGCATGCTTTCTAGCTTCGTGCTTCCTTACTAGCTTTCTGCTCGCTTTCTAGCTCACAACTAGCATACTAGATTACTGCTTGCTAACTAGCTTACTGCATTCTTACTCGCTTACTGCTTGCTTACTAGGTGACTACTCGCTTACTAGATTACTGCTTGCCCACTACCTTGCTGCTTGCTTACTAGCTTAATGGTTGCGTACTAGGATAATGCTCCTTTACTAGCTCCCTGCTCGCCCCTCAGGGGCTGCCAGCCTTTCAGCTGCAGTACGGGCTTAACGAACCCGGGGTACCCGAGTCATACACACACCGTAAGCCTCCTGTTGGTCGTCACAACGACCCAATCACAATTCCCTATTGGTTTTGTGAATGGTACGTGACGGCAGGGGGAACGGGGGTCTTGGCTTAACCGCCTGGGCCACGAGTATGGCGACTCTATAAAATCGCCCTCTAATCCTAAGCTATGGTGCGCGGCGATGGGATGCATGGTTGGGGGAGAAGGCCCAATCCCAAGCGACCACCTCCGGGGAACCTGCCGAACCCCCGGAGTATATAGGCTTACCCGGGTAAGGCGGCTCTGCCCGGGCGGACCTTTTCTTCCGACCTGCTCGTGGGAATATTATGGAGTTCAATATTAAAACGGGGATGGGAAGGGGTAAGTCAGAGGGGGAGGACGAAGGCGGTGTTGGGACTGGAGTGACGGCGCTCGCGCCGCCTCCAGCGCCTGGCCCGGCTTCGTGGAAGGTGGAGGAGGACGACGAGACTGCGTCAGTCTCGTCCTTCTCCTCCACCAGGAGCCTCATAGGCTCTAAGAGGAAGAGGGCGGGGCAGGCCGTCGTCGAGGTGGGCGGGGCGATGAGCCCGTCGGTGAGGCTGAGTTGCCTCAGGGACGAGGTGACCGAGGAGATATCGGAGAGGATCTCCTCGTCCCTGAGGCGGGTGGAGAAAGTCGCCGCTGCCTGCGCCTTTAAGGGGCAGAAAAGCGGTGGCGCGGCGGCCCTGAAGGCCGCGGCGGAGGAAATGAGGGAGGCGGCGCGGGAGCTCAGAGGGCGGAACGCCCGTCTGCAGCTCCTGTTGGAGGAGGAGCGACAGGGGAGGAGGAGGGCAGAGGCGCTGTGGAACAGCGCGGCCCTCCCTCCCATCCTCCCTCCTCCTCCACCGCCGCGTCCCTCGGCGGAGGTAAATAAGCGGAGTGCGGCGGCAGTGGTGCGGGGCACCGCGGGCCCCTCCACCCGCACTCCGCCCGTGAAGAAGTCCCCGCCCTCCTCAGAAGACGATCTTCTGAGGAGGATTGGGGACATGATTGATGGCA
Organism: Colletes latitarsis; assembly: GCF_051014445.1. NCBI lineage: Eukaryota > Metazoa > Arthropoda > Insecta > Hymenoptera > Colletidae > Colletes > Colletes latitarsis. The sequence continues at coordinate 1,461,812 of NW_027488380.1, read as the reverse complement.
AGCTGGCCGCCTTCCGGGAGGAGCTCCTCGCCGGAAGAGCGGTCAGCAGGAAGGCGGTGCCTCCCCGACCTGCTCCGGTACAGTCGGGGAAGGCAAAGAAGGGCGGAGTGAAGGCTCCGCCCAGCGTTGCGGCACCAGGGCCCCGGGTCGCGACCCCCAAGGGGGGTGGTGTACCCGCGGTCGCGGTGGTCGCGTCCTCCACAGCACCCTCTCAAGGGGGGGTGGCGTGGAGTGAGGTGGTGGGGCGGAAGGCGAAGCGGACGGCGAGGAAGGCCTCGCAACCGCAGCCTCCGCCTCCGCCGCCGGCGGCCAAGGTAAAGGCCGCGAAGGTCGGGAAGGCACGACCAGGTCGTCCCCCAAAAACGGCAGCGGTGACGCTGACCGTTGCGCAGGGGGGCGACCTGACCCTCGCGGAGGCGATGCGGCTCGCCAGGGAGAATATCCCCCTGGAAGAGCTGGGCATCGCCTCCGTGAGGGCGAAGAGGGCCGTGACCGGGGGTCTCTTGCTGGAGATCCCCGGTGCAGAAGGCGGCGCGAAGGCGGATCGTCTCGCCCAGAGGCTCCGGGAGCAGCTGGGCGAGCGAGGTGTCCGGGTCGCTCGGCCCACGAAGCGCACGGAGATGCGCGTTTGTGGGCTGGACGACTCGGTCAGCGCACAGGATGTGTCCCGTGCCCTTGCGAGGGCGGGGGACTGCCCTGTGGAGGACCTGCGGATCGGAGATATCCGCAGGTCGCCCTCCGGCCTCGGGTCGGTGTGGGCCCGGTGCCCCCTCTCCGCCGCCCGTAAGGTAGCGGAATCCGGGAGGGTGTTGGGGGGGTGGGTTTCGGCGCGAGTGGAAATCCTCGCGCCGCGCCCGCTCCAGTGTCACCGCTGCCTCGAATTGGGGCACGTGAGGCAGTGGTGCACCTCGCCGGTGGACCGCAGCGGTCAGTGTTACCGCTGCGGTGCCAAAGAGCACCGTGCGAGCCAGTGCTCGGCGGCCCCCCACTGCCCGCTGTGTGCGGACATGGGGAGGCCAGCCGATCACAGGGTGGGGAGCAAGAAGTGCTCCCCCCCCTCCCGGAAGGAGAGGAAGAGGCGGGCTGCACCGGCTCCGGTGCCGAGGGCGGTGGCATCGTCCTCCATGGAGGTGGACGGTGCTACGGGGACGGACGGCCGGGAGGAGGCTGGCGCGGCCATTAATTAATGCCGCCCCGCCTCCTCCTCCAGGCCAACCTCAACCACTGCCGCGCGGCACAGGACTTGATGTCCCAAGTCCTCGCGGAGTGGGGGGTTGGCCTGGCGGTCGCCGCCGAGCCGTACCGCGTCCCTGATCACCCTCATTGGGTGGGCGACGCGGACGGCTTGGTGGCGACGGTATGGGGAGGGGGCGACGGGTCCCCACCGTTCTCCTTGTTGGAGCGCGGTCGGGGATTCGTCGCCGTGGACTGGGGGGGAGTCGCTGTGGTGGGGTGCTACATTTCGCCCCGTAGCGGTCACGCTGCGTTCGAGCTGTACTTGGCCGAGGTCGCGGCATGCGTGCAGCGCTACGCGGCCCGGCCGGTGCTGGTCCTGGGGGATTTTAATGCCAAGTCGGTGGCTTGGGGATCCCCCAGGACCTCCGTTCGCGGCGGGATCCTGGGCGATTGGGCGGCGGGGCTCGACCTCCGGGTATTGAACCGGGGGTCGGAGCACACATGCGTGCGGCGATATGGGGGGTCCATCGTGGATGTTGGATTCGCGACCCCCAACGCCGTGCGCATGGTGTCGGGTTGGCACGTGGTCGCGGGGGCAGAGACACTCTCCGATCACCGGTACATCCGGATGGAGGTCTCTGCCGCCGCGAGTGCATCCCGACACGGCCGCCTGCGTGGCACCCCACCACGCCGCTGGGCGCTTCGGCGCCTGGACAAGGACGCCCTGATGGCAGCTGCCCTCGCTGCAACTTGGCCGCAGGGAGCGGCCGAGTTGCCGAGCATAGAGGAGGAGGTCGCCCGGCTCGGGGCATTGGTCGCGGGTATTTGCGACGCGGCGATGCCTCGGGTCGGGCGGGCTTCTCCTCGCCGGGCGGTGTACTGGTGGTCGGACGCGATCGCGGAGTTGCGAGTCGCGACTGTCCGCGCCCGACGCCAGTACACCCGCGCGCGCCGTCGTCAACGTACAGGCGACGGCGTGGCGCGAGCGAGGGCAGCTGATGACCTGTATGGAGCATACCGCGTGGCGCGGGTTGCTCTGCAGGTCGCCATCAAACGGGCCAAGACCCGGGCATGGAAGGAGCTCCTCCAGACCCTTGATGACAATCCATGGGGGCGCCCATATAAGGTGGTGCTGAATAAGCTCCGCCCGTGGGCGCCCCCCGTCACCGAGGGTCTTGACCCCCGGCTGCTGGAGGACGTGGTCAATACACTCTTCCCAATTGGGGAGAGGGGACCGCGTCCTCCGGCGGCGGCGGCTGTCCCAGTGGAGTGGACGGCCGAGCTGGGGGTCACGCAGGAGGAGCTGGCAGCGGCCATCAGACGGCTCGGGGTTCGTAACACGGCCCCGGGTCCGGATGGTGTGCCCGGCCGGGTTTGGGTCTTGACCCTGGGCGTCCTTGGGGCCGACCTCAGGCGGTTGTTCGTCCGCTGCCTGAGGGACGGGCGATTCCCCCCCAGTTGGAAGGTGGCGAGGATGGTCCTCCTCCGGAAGGAGGGTCGGCCCGCGGAGTCTCCCTCCGCATACCGGCCCATTTGTCTCCTCGACGAGGTGGGCAAGCTCTTCGAGCGTGTGATTGCTGCCCGCCTCGTCGAGCACCTGTCGCGGGGTGATCCCGGTCTGGCCGACTGCCAGTTCGGTTTCCGGGGGGGCCGATCGACTATCGACGCGATAGGTCGTGTGAGGGCCCTCTCGGAGGCGGCCGTCTCCCGGGGAGGGGTGGCATTGGCAATATCCTTGGATATTGCCAATGCCTTTAACACCCTCCCCTGGGAAGAGATAAGGAGGGGACTCGAATATCATCGAGTCCCCCCTTGTCTCAGGGCGGTCGTCGGGGATTATCTCCGCGGCAGGTGGATCGTGTATCCGGGCCGGGATGGTGATATGCGGAGGGAGGTGTACTGCGGTGTTCCGCAGGGGTCGGTCCTCGGGCCACTCCTGTGGAACATCGCGTACGACTCGGTGTTGCGGGCCGGCCTCCCCGACGGCGTCAGCACGGTGTGTTATGCGGATGACACACTGGTGCTGGCCGTCGGGGCGCACTGGGGGAGGGCCATGCGTCGCGCGGAGGAGGGGTCGCAACGCGTCGTCGACCGGATCAGGGGGATGGGGATGACGGTGGCGGTCCATAAGACCGAGGTGATTGCGTTTCATTCACCTCGGCAGGATCCGCCACCCCCTCTGATCCGGGTGGGTGGGGCTGACATCGAGGTGATGCGCCAGATCAGGTATCTAGGGCTGATCCTCGATAGCCACTGGCGTTTCGAGGAGCATTTCCGCTGCCTGGTCCCCCGGTTGGAAAGGATGGTTGCGGCTCTGGGCCGGATCCTGCCCAACCTGGGGGGCCCGCCGGGCCGAGTTCGTCGCCTCTATGTGGCAATGGTCCAGTCGGTGGCCCTATACGGGGCCCCCGTCTGGGCGGACGACCTGGCTGCCTCCCGGCGCAGCATGACTATGCTGCGTCGGGTGCAGAGGCGCATGGCGCTCAGGGTCGTCCGCGGGTATCGGACCATGTCACATGAGGCGGCGACGGCTCTAGCGGGGATGCCGCCCATGGACCTGCTCGCGCGGTCGCACGCGGTGATGTACCGGCACCGCGTCGACCGTCGCGCGGGGGTGGGGGCGGTCCCGGGCGGGCAGGAACCTGCTTGGGGCGATTTGAAGCGCCAGGCCCGGCAGTCCGTGTTGCTCGCGTGGCAGGAGCGGCTGGCTCTGCCAACCGCGGGGCACCGGACTGTCGGGGCGGTTCGGCCACTCCTGAAGGAGTGACTGGACAGAGGCCATGGCAGCCTCACCTACCGGATGGCACAGGTATTTTCCGGGCATGGCAGCTTCGGAAGATACCTGTGCCGGATAGGGAAGGAGCCGACGGCGCGTTGCTGCCACTGCGACGCTGAGCAGGACACGGCGGATCATACCCTGGAGGTATGCCCCGCGTGGGAGGGGGAGCGCCGTGTCCTGGTCGGCGTCGTCGGGCGGGATGCCTCGCTGCCGGGCGTGGTGCGCGCCATGCTCGGCAGCGAGGGGAAGTGGAGGGCCGTGGCCTCCTTCTGCAAGAACGTAATGTTGCAGAAGGAGGCCGCGGGGAGGGAGCGCGAGCTTCAGCGTGCGGTGGCCCGAGGTCGTCGCCCGGTCGCGAGGCGTCGCGGGCGGCCGCCTCGGCGTGGCGGATGACCTAGGCTGGGAGGGGGGTCCTGAGGGGACCCTCCTCCCGCCAGGCGGCGCCGGGTCGGACCGGTTGGGGGTAGGAGTGCCTCCCCCTACCGGTCCGATGCAAGGGGAGGCACCCTCGGCGGTCTGGTGCGGCCATGAACGCCCGGCCGCCGAGGGGTGGAAACGGGGTCGCGGGCGGTTGCGAGTTGGGGCTCGCAGCCGCCACTAAACGCGGCCCCGGGACGGATAGCGGCGGGATGGAGTGGCCCCGTCCCGCCGCTATGAGGCAGTGTGTCTACTGGGGGGACCGATTGTCCCTCCGGGGGATGGGCGCGAAAGCGCGGGCACGGGGAGGATACCGGAAGAATGCTTCGAGCGATTCCCGGTATCCTCCCAAAGCGTGCCGAAGGGTCACTGTGGGGTTTTTAGTGGGTAGGTCCCGCGCCTGTCGTTGTACGGGCGCGGGGAATCCCACACACCCCTCCCACCTCTCCCCAAGGAGGTGGGAGGGTGTCTTTCGAAGATTTTCCCCACGACAAAAAAAAAAAAAAAAAAAAAAGCTCCCTGCTCGCGTACTATCTTACTGCTAGCCTACCATCTTACTGCTTACTTACATGCTTACTGCTTGCTCTCTATCTTACTGCTTGCTTATTAGCTTACTGCTTGATTACTAGCTGGCTGCTTGCTTACTTGCTTACTGCTTGATTACTAGCTGGCTGCTTGCTTACTTGCTTACTGCTTTCTTCCTAGCTAACTGCTTTCTCAACAGCCTGCTGCTTGCTTTCTAGCTTACTTCTTGCTTTCAAGTTTACTGGTTGCATAATATCTTGCTGCTTGCATACTAGCATACTGATTCCTTATTAGCTTCCTGCTGGCTTACTAGCTTACTGCTTGCTTACTACCTAACTGCTACCTTCCTCAATTCCTGCTTCCTTCGTAACTTACTGCTTTCTTATGATCTAACTGGCCACTTACTAGCCTAATGCTTCCTTAATAGCATCCTGCGTGCAGACTAGCTTTCTTCATTGTCAGTAACTTACTATTTTCGTAATAGCCTGCTGCTTGCTTTCTAGCTTACTGCATGCATAATAGCTTGCTGCATGTTTTCTAGCTTACTCTTTCATTACTAGCTTTCTCCTCGCTTACAAGCTTAATGGCTGCTTCCTAGCTTCCTGCTTGATTACTAGCTCACTGCCTGCTGCCTAGATTATTGCTTGCTTTCTAGACTACTGCTAACTTACTCGCATCCTGCTTGCGTACTGGCTCCCAGCTTGCTTACTAGTTTACTGGTTGCATACTAACATACTGCCTGCATACTAGCTTACAGCTTGGTTACTAGCATACCTCACCCTTGCTAGCCTTCTCCTTGCTCACTAGCATGCTGCTTGTTTACTAGCTTACTGCTGGCATACTAACTGCTTGCTTACTTGCCTACTACTTCCTTACTAACTTACTGCTTGCATACTAGCCAGCTGCATGCTTACTAGCCAGCTGCTTTCATACTAGCTTACTGCTCGCTTACTAGCTTGCTGCTTGCTTACTAGCCTGCTGCTTCCGTAGTAACTAACACCTATCATACTAGTCCGCTGCTTGCTTGCAAGCTTAGTGTTTGCTTACTAGCGCACTGCTTGCTTACTGGCATACTGCTTCCTTACTAGCTTGCCGCATGTGTTCTAGCTTAGTGCTTCCTCACTAGCTTACTGCCTGCTTCCTAGCATACTGCTTCCTTGCTAGCTTCCTGCAAGTTTACTAGCTTTTTTTTTTTTTTTTTTTTTTTTTTTGTCGTGGGGAAAATCTTCGAAAGACTCCCTCCCACCTCCTTGGGGAGAGGTGGGAGGGGTGTGTGGTATTGCCCGCGCCCGTACAACGACAGGCGCGGGACCTACCCACTAAAAACCCCACGGTGACCCTTCGGCACGCTTTGGGAGGATACCGGGAATCGCTCGAAGCATTCTGCCGGTATCCTCCCCGTGCCCGCGCTTTCGCGCCCATCCCCCGGGGGGACAATCGGTCCCCCCAGTAGACACACTGCCTCATAGCGGCGGGACGGGGCCACACCATCCCGCCGCTAACCGTCCCGGGGCCGCGTTTAGTGGCGGCTGCGAGCCCCAACTCGCAACCGCCCGCGACCCCGTTTCCACCCCTCGGCGGCCGGGCGTTCATGGCTGCACCAGACCGCCGAGGGTGCCTCCCCTTGCGTCGGACCGGTAGGGAGAGGCACTCCTACCCCCAACCGGTCCGACCCGGCGCCGCCTGGCGGGAGGAGGGTCCCCTCAGGACCCCCCTCCCAGCCTAGGTCATCCGCCACGCCGAGGCGGCCGCCCGCGACGCCTCGCGACCGGGCGACGACCTCGGGCCACCGCCCGAGCTCGAGCTTCAGCGCGCCGCTGAAGCTCGCGCTCCCTCCCCGCGGCCTCCTTCTGCAACATTACGTTCTCGCAGAAGGAGGCCACGGCCCTCCACTTCTCCTCGCTGCCGAGCATGGCGCGCACCACGCCCGGCAGCGAGACATCCCGCCCGACGACGCCGACCAGGACACGGCGCTCCCCCTCCCACGCGGGGCATACCTCCAGGGTATGATCCGCCGTGTCCTGCTCAGCGTCGCAGTGGCAGCAACGCGCCGTCGGCTCCTTCCCTATCCGGCACAGGTATCTTCCGAAGCTGCCATGCCCGGAAAATACCTGTGCCAGCCGGTAGGTGAGGCTGCCATGGCCTCTGTCCAGCCACTCCTTCAGGAGTGGCCGAACAGCCCCGACAGTCCGGTGCCCCGCGGTTGGCAGAGCCAGCCGCTCCTGCCACGCGAGCAACACGGGCTGCCGGGCCTGGCGCTTCAAATCGCCCCAAGCAGGTTCCTGCCCGCCCGGGACCGCCCCCACCTCCGCGCGACGGTCGACGCGGTGCCGGTACATCACCGCGTGCGACCGCGCGAGCAGGTCCATGGGCGGCATCCCCGCTAGAACCGTCGCCGCCTCATGTGACATGGTCCGATACCCGCGGACGACCCTGAGCGCCGTGCGCCTCTGCACCCGACGCAGCATAGTCATGCTGCGCCGGGAGGCAGCCAGGTCGTCCGCCCAGACGGGGGCCCCGTATAGGGCCACCGACTGGACCATTGCCACATAGAGGCGACGAACTCGGCCCGCCGGGCCCCCCAGGTTGGGCAGGATCCGGCCCAGAGCCGCAACCATCCTTTCCAACCGGGGGACCAGGCAGCGGAAATGCTCCTCGAAACGCCAGTGGCTATCGAGGATCAGCCCCAGATACCTGATCTGGGGCTTCACCTCGATGTCAGCCCCACCCACCCGGATCAGAGGGGGTGGCGGATCATGCCGAGGTGAATGAAACGCAATCACCTCGGTCTTATGGACCGCCACCGTCATCCCCATCCCCCTGATCTGGTCGACGACGCGTTGCGACCCCTCCTCCGCGCGACGCATGGCCCTCCCCCAGTGCGCCCCGACGGCCAGCACCAGTGTGTCATCCGCATAACACACCGTGCTGACGCCGTCGGGGAAAGTTTACTAGCTTACAGCTAACTTACTCGCTTACTGGCTGCTTACTAGCCTACTGCCTGCATTCTAGCTTACAGCTTGCTTACAAGCTTACAGCTAGCTTATCAGCTTCCTGCTTGCTGCTAGCTTACTGTTTACATAGTAGCATACTGCATCGTAAGCTAGCACCCTCCTCGGTTACTAGTTCACTGCATTCTTACCCGTTTACTGCCTGCTTGCTTGCTTGCCTCTTGCTTCTAGCTTACTGCATGCTTACAAGCTAACTGCCTTCCTTCCAGCCTGCCCCTTGCATTCTAGCTTATTGCATGCTTACTATATTGCTGCTTGCTTTCTAGCTTACGGCATGCTTACTGGCATACTGATTTCTTACTAACTCACTGCTTTGTCAATTACTTACTGCTCGCTTACTAGCTTACTGCATGCTTACTAGATAACGACTTTTTTTTTTTTTTTTTTGTCGTGGGGAAAATCTTCGAAAGACTCTACTCCCATCTCTTTGGGGAGAGATGGGAGGGGTGTGTGGGATACCCCGCGCCCGTAGAATGACGGGCGTGGGACCTACCCACTAAAAACCACACGGTGACCGTTCCGCACGATTTGAGAGGATATCGGGAATCGCTCGAAGCTTTCTTCCGGTATCCTCCACGTGCCCGCGCTTTGCGCCCAACCCCGGGGGGGACAAGCAGTCCCCCCGGTAGACACTCTGTCTCATAGCGGTAGGACGGGGCCACTCCATCTCGCCGCCATCCGTCCCGGGGCCGCGTTTAGTGGCGGCTCATGGGTGCTCCAGGCCTCCGAGGGTGCCTCCCCGTGGGCCGGCCCCACCCGGTCCGACCCTTCGCCGCCTGGCGGGAAGAGGCTCCCCTCAGGGCCCCCCTCCCAGCCAGGGTCATCCGCCGCGCAAAGGCGTCCGCCCGCGACGCCCTCGCGCCACCATACGAGTGCGAGCACCAGGGCGCCGCTGAAGCTCGCGCTCCCTTCCCGCGGCCTTCTTCTGCAGCATTACGGTCTCGCAGAAGGTGGCCACGGCCCTCCACTTCCTCTCGCTGCCGAGGATGGCGCGTTCCACACCCGGCAGCGAGACTTCCGGCCCTATGACACCGACCAGGTCACGGCGCTCCCCTTCCCACGCTTGGCATACCTGGAGGGTATGATCAGCCGTGTCCTGCTTGGCGTCACTATGGCAGCAACGCGCCGTCGGCTCCTTCCTTATCCAGCACAGCTCTCCCGGGACAGCTCCCATTGCCGTGCGACGGTCGACACGATGACAGAGGGGGTGGCGTGTCCTGCCGGAGAGAATGGAACGCTATCACCTCGGTCTTATGGACCGTCATCCCCATCCCCCTGATCCGGTCGGCGACGCGTTGCGCCCCCTCCTCGGCGAGGCGCTTGGCCCTCCCCCACTGAGCCCCGACGGCCAGCACCAGTGTGTCATCTGCGTAACACACGGCACTGACGCCGTCGGGGAGGTCGGCCCGCAACACCACGTCGTACGCGATGTTTCACAGGAGTGGCCCTAGGACCGACCCCTGCGGAACCCCGTAGTAGACCTCCCTCCTCATATCACCATCCCGGCCCGGATACTCGATCCACCTGCCGCGGAGATAATCCCCGACGACTGCCCTGCGATACGGGGGTACCCGATGATATTCGAGCCCCCTCCGTATCTCCTCCCAGGGAAGGGTGTTAAACGCGTTGGCAATATCCAGCGATACCGCCAACGCCACCCCTCCCCGGGAGACGGCCGACTACGAGAGGACCCTGACCCGACTGATCGCGTTGACCGCCGACTGGCCCCCCCGGAAACTGTACTGGCAGTCGGCCAGGCCCGGAGCACCCCGCGACAGGTGCCCGACGAGGCGGGCAGCAATCACTCGCTCGAAGAGCTTGCCCACCTCATTGAGGCGACAGATGGGCCGGTATGCGGATGGAGACTGCGCGGGCCGACCCTCCTTCCGGAGGAGGACCGTCCTCGCCACCTTCCAACTTGGGGGGGGGGGGGGGAATCGCCCGTCCCTCAGGCATAGGTTAAACAACCGCCTGAGGTCGGCCTCAAGGACGCCGTGTGTTAACACCCAAACCAGGCTGGGCATACCATCCGAACCCGGGGCCATGTTACGCGCCCCGAGCCGTCTGAGAACGGCGGGGACTCGTCGCCACCTCCCTATACCGTCGCCACCAAGCCGTCCGCGGCGCCCACTCAATGGTGGTGATTAGGGACGCAGTACGGCTCGGCGGCGACAGCCAGGCCAACCCCCCACTCCCCGAGGACTTGGGACATCATATCCTGCGCCGCGCGTCAGTGGTTGAGGTTGGCCTGGAGGAGGAGGCGGGGCGTCATTAATTACCGACCGCCCCTGCCTCCTCCCGGCTGTCCGTCACCGTTGCACCGTCCACCTCTATGGTGGACGATGCCACCGCCCGCGGCGTCGGAGCCGGAACGGCCCGCCTCTTCCTCTCCTTCCCGGAGGGGGGAGAGCACTTCCTGCTCCCCACCCTGTGGTCGGCTGGCATCCCCCTGTCCGCACATAGCTGGCAGTGGTGGGCCGCCGTGCACTGGCTCGTGCGGTGGTCCTTCGCCCCGAAGCGGTAACATTGACCGCTGCGGTCCACCGGCGAGGTGCACCACTGCCTCACATGCCCCAATTCGAGGCAGCGGTGACACGAGAGCGGGTGCGGCGCAAGTATCTCCACTCGCGCCGAAACCCACACCACCAACACCCTCCCGGATTCCGCCAATTTATGGGTGGCGGAGAGGGGGGAGCGGGCCCACACGGACCCCAGGCCGGAAGGAGATCTGCGGATTTCCCCGACCCGCAAGTCCCCCTCAGGGCAATCCCCCACCCTTGCTAGGGCTGGCGCTACGTCCTCCGCGGTGACCGAGTCGTCCAGCCCACACAGGCGCATCTCCGTGCGCTTCGTGGGCCGGGCGACCCGGACACCCCGCTCACCCAGCTGCTCCCGGAGCCTCTGGGCGTGTCGGTCCGCCTTCACGCCGCCGTCTGGACCGGGGATCTGCAGCAGGAGACCCCCAGTCACGGCCCGCTTCGCCCTCGCAGAAGCGATGCCAAGCTCTTCCAGGGACACATTGTTCCTGGCGAGCTGCATCGCCTCTGCGAGGGTCTGGTCGCCCCCCTGCGCAACGGTAAACGCTACCACTGCCGTTTTAGGGGGGCGGCCAAGTCGCGCCTTCGCGGCCTTTCCTTTGGCCGCGGGCGGCGGGGGCGGAGGCTGCGCCAGCGAGGCCTTCCTCGCCGCCCTCCTCGCCCTCTGCACTACCACCTCGCTCCACGACACCCCTCCTTGGGGCGGTGCCGCGGAGGACGCGGGAACCGGGACCACGGGTACTCTTCTCCCCTTGGGGGTCACGACCCGAGGCCCCGGAGTCGCCACGGTGGGCGGAGCCTTTGCTCCCCCCTCCTTCGCCTTCCCCGGCCGTGCCGGCAATCGTCGGGGTGGCACCATGCTCCCGCTGACCGCTCTTCCGGGGAGGAGCTCCTCCCGGAAGGTGGCCAGCCTCTTGTCAATCATGTCCCCTATCCTCCTCAGGAGATCGTCCTCTGAGGAGGACGGGGACCTCTACGCGGGCGGAGTGCGGATGGAAGGGCGCGTGGGGGCCCGCACCACCTCCGCCGCACTCCGCTTTGTAACGACCGCAGGAGGGCGCAGCGTAGGAGGAGGGAGGACAGGAGGGAGGGCCGCGCTGTTCCAGCGCACCTCTGCCCTCATCCTCCGCCGTCGCTCCTCCTCCAACAGGAGCTGCAGACGGGCGTTCCGCCCGCTTAGCTCCCGCGCCGCGTCCCTCATCATTTGGGCAGCCTCCCTCAGAGCCTCTGCCCCGCCGCTCTTCTGCCCCTTAATGGAGCAGGCAGCGGCCACTTTCTCCACTCGTCTCAGGGACGAGGAGATCCTCTCCGATATCTCCTCGGTCACCTCGTCCCTGAGGCAACTCATACGGACAACCGGGCTCATCACCCTGTCCACTCCATTGACGGCCTGCCCCGTCATCTTTCTCTTGGAGTCTATGAGGCTCCTGGTGGAGGAGAAGGACGAGACTGACGCAGTCTCGTCGTACTCCTCCACCGTCCACGAAGCCGGGCCAGGCGCTGGGAGCGGCGCGAGCGCCGTCACTCCAGTCCCAACACCGCCTTCGTTCTCCCCCACTGACTTACCCCGTCACGTCCCCGTTTTAATTTTAAACTCCATATTATTCCCACGAGGAGGTCGGAAGAAAAGATCCGCACGGGCAGAGCCGCCTTACCCGGGTAAGCCTATATACTCCAGGGGTTCGGCAGGTGCCCCGGAGGTGGTCGCTTGGGATTGTGCCTCCTCCCCCAACCATGCATACCATCGCCGCGCACCATAACTTAGGATTGGAGGGCGATTTTATAGAGTCGCCATACTCGCGGTCCCGGGCGGTTAAGCCAAGGCCCCCGTTCCTCCTGCCGTCACGTACCATTCACAAAACCAAAATAGGAATTGTGAATGGGTCGTTGTGACGACCAACAGGAGGCTTACGGTGTGATAAGCATCAGGTACCTCGGGGTCGCTACGCCCCGTACAGCAGCCGACGATAGTCGGACACAGCCCCTGAGGGGACTAGCTCACAGCTTGCTTACTATCTTACTACTAACTTACTATATAACTGCTTTCTTATGTTACGTATGTCGAACGTTTCGTTCCTCAAATTTTTCTTGCCACTTGCGTGCATTATGAAATCGCCCTGCTACTTATCTAACCTTTGAAATGGGGATCACTTCCGTCGCGATGCAGCAGCCCGTTAATTAATACAATTCGGAGAATAGAGCAGCTCGTTAATTAATACAATTCGGAGAATAGTGCACACGGTGATTTCTAACGTACTTTTGAATCCGCCCCACACAGATTTTTTGGTATATAAACCCCGTGATTTCATTACTCGGGGGATCATAATCGTACCGTCAAGCTTAGTGTCAACTCCACGACTCTCGTTACGCGTATACGATTTTTGTTAGTCAGTTGTATTTGTGAGATCGGGCTACAGTTCCCTGTCGTATCAATATTATACCATATAGAATCCGTGAACCGGCATAAATTCTATTGCGGCCATTACTTTCAACTGACATACCCCCGCATCGCCAGTGCGTCAACACCGCGCAAGATGTTTTTAGGTAAATATAATCATTCTTTGATCGCGACACAAGATACACGAAACAATTGTATCTTATTTGTTGATTTAAGAATATATCTACTTTTATTATCAAATCAGAGTTACCCAACTTCTTTAACCCACAATTATATAAAGCGATTATTATTAGTTAAACGTTCCCATAATAATATAACCTTACCGCTCGGGTTATATTATATTTAATAATTCATAGTTATGAGTTCAATTAACACATCCCCAAATCCAAATACAACCTCTTACAACCTAGTGGCTCCTCGATTACGCATCGAGTTCGTCCACGCAATCTATTACCATCCTAGCGGCTCCCTGATTACGCATCAGGTTCGTCCGCATCCTACAGCTCCCTGATTTCGCATCAGGTTCGTCTGTGATTTATGCAACCTCCCAGCAGCTCCTCGATTACGCATCGAGTTCGTCTGCGTTCCTTCCAACCTCCTAGCAGCTCCCCGATTTCGCATTGGGTTCGTCTGCGTCGTTATCAACAATCCTAGTGACTCCCCGATTTCGCATCGGGTTCGTTCACGACGTTTCACCCTCCTACGGCTCCCTGGTTTCGCACCAGGTTCGTCCGTACGTGACTCCATCCCAGAGGCTCCCTGATTTCGCATCAGGTTCGTCCTCGTTATCAACTATCCTAGCGGCTCCCCAATTTCGCATTGGGTTCGTCCGCGTACCTAACTAACAAATTGATACCATATTCCATACTCTCTCTCGCACTCGCAGGCCACGCGCGCTGCACGGCCCTGGCTCGTAACACTTACTTGCCTGCTCCTTGCTTTCTAGCTTACTGCTTTATTACCAACATGCTGCTTGCTTACTAGGTTACTTCTTGTTTACTACCTTACAGCTTGCTTACATGCTACCTGCTTTCTTGCTACCGTGCTGCTTGCTTACTATCCTGCTGCTTGGTTACTATCCTGCTGCTTGTTTTCTAGCTTAGTGCTCCCTTACTAGCTCCCTGCTTGCTTACTAGCTCACTGCTTGCTTACTGGCTTACGGATAGCTTACTAGGTAACTACTTTCCTGCTAGCCTGGTCCATGCTTACTAGCATCCTGCTTGCTTACTAGCATACAGCTTGCTTACTATCAAACTGCGTCCTTACTGGCTTCCTCCTCGCTTACTAGCTCACTGCATGCTTACCTGCTAACTGCTTGCTTACTAGCATAACGCTTCCTTACTAGCTTCGTCCACGCTTACTAGCTTACTGCTTGCCTACTAGCTTGTTCCTTGCATTCTAGCTTACTGCTTGTTTAATTGCTAACTGTTTTCTTACTAGCTTACTGCTTGCTTCCTAACTTGCTGCATGCTTTCTAGCTTTCCGCCTGCTTACTAGCATACTGCGTTCTTACTAGCTTCCTCCTCGCTTACCAGCTTGCTGCTTCCTTACGAGCTCCCTGCTCGCTTACCAGCTCACTGCTTGCTTTCTAGCTGACTGCCTCCTAACTGGCTCCCTGCTCGCTTACTAGCTCACTGCCGGCTTAGCAGCTTACTGCTTGCGTACTAGCTTACTGCATGCTTATTTGCAAACTTCTTCCTTACAAGCTTGGTGCTTGCTTCCTAGATTGCTGCTTGCTTTCTAGCTTGCCGCTTGCTTACTAGCGTACTGCTTGTTTTGCTAGCTTCATGCATGCTTACTACCAACTGCTTTCTTACTACATACATGCTTTCTTCTAAACTTACAGCTTTCTTACTAGACAGCTGCTTGCTTACTAGACTGCTACATGCTTTCTAGCTTGCCGCTTGCTTACTAGCTGTTAAAAAGCTGATGCTTTTAACTACGAAGTCCGGATAGAGGGATCGGATCTTCATTGTGGGAAGTGATTGAGAATGTGTAAGATTTTCTTTTTCAAAAACTGTTTATTATAAAAATAAAAATAAAATAAACAATAAGAAACTAAGAGAATTCTTATTAAACTATGCAAATAATATCGTTGCCATTCCTATGTCGGAACCGAGACGTTGAGGTAGGCCATGGTTCTGTGAACAGAGAAACACGGCAATGTGTTTGACACGTAAACACGTTACACGTATATTCGCCGCGTGTGTGTCCTCACGCTTCTGGCTTCGATATTCGAATGTATAGGAGCGGAGAATTTCGCTCACTCGTAATATACGAGCTCGCAAGTGGACTGTATTTAATTTATGGCGTGAAAAGAATTAAATTTCCTTTCGACGCCGAACTGAGTCGATTGTCTAGTGGACGGGGATGCAAGTGGAGGTTGTAAGGCTCCAAATGCACTGATCCCGTGAGTATGTCCACGGAGTCTGTGCGTCGAGTCGCACTACAGTACAACGACACGACCGTCGATCTGCGGCTTCTCTTTAACGTTCCAACAGATGACTTGTTGGTCGAGAGTTGCACTGCGAAGCCCGACTGCACGTGGTATAAGGAACCACTGCATGGTGTGGTAAATAGACCGGCTCCGTCGCGAACGGAGTGCTGACGGGAGCCATATGGCCAAGAGCCTCATATTCGCGCAAAAACTCGATATATTGCGCTCCTAGTGTCGTGTCGTTTTTCAATCTGCGATCGAGGGATCGCAGGAGTGCGACCGCGCGGGAACAGGCTCGCCGATGTCAACAGGCGGCTCGGTGCGAAAGGGCAGTCGTACAATGTATCGCCCGTCAGCCGCGCGACGATGCGTGCGCGCGAAGTGTTGTTCGCATCGAGCTTCTTCCGGCGATAGCGAAGAAGGAGACGCGACCTCCTCAATCTCCCAGAACCGACGCAGTAGGGAGTCGACGTCATCTCTCTTCGGCGGAGCGAGCGCGCGAGCATGATACACACCCACCGAGGACGTCTCGTGAGCGGTGGGCCCGGAGACCACCCACCCGAACACGGTGTGCTGCGCAATGGGGTCCTGCGCTCGACCACGACGCAATCCCGGGAGCAGGATCGCACCGAAATAATCTGCGCCTAATAAGACGTCGATGCCGCGAGATTCAGACGAATTGGAATCTGCGAGGGGCAAGTCTCGGATGTGAGGCCACGCAGTCGGACAGAAGCCGGACACTCCCGAATAGGCGGTGAGGCGGGGTAGGACGAGAGCCGTCACTGTTGTATAAGCCAGGTCAGTACCTGCATGCCGGAGTAATATTTCGACCTTCGCGAGCGATGTTCCCACTAGGACTCCCCCCGCCCCCGTGATTTCTGTAGCGGCCTTGCGTTTTTGCAGGTGGAGTGTCTGTACCAAGGACTCGGACACAAAGGAGGCCTCCGAACCCTGTTCGAGTAATACGCGGACCGAGACGTGCCCCCCGGATGCCGACCGCGCTTGCACGACAGCTGTCGCGAGCAGTACAGGGGTACTCGCGCGCTCTGGAGGGGCCGCGGCGCACGTATAGACGGACCGAGTGCCGTTAGATCCCGAAAGAATGCCAGTGGGTTTCGAAGATGACGCTGCACGATCGCCGCTCGTCGGCGCTTCAACACTCGCCGCGGGAACGTGTAACAAACTGTGGTGATTGCGGTTACATCGCGAGCACGTGGTGCGAACCGGACACGTCGAAACCATGTGTCCATCGCGAAGACAGTTAAAACAGGCGTTGGTCCGAGTCACTAGGTCTCGCCGCTGCGTAGGTTGTAGGCTATGGAACGCCGGACACCGATATAACGGATGCTTCGATCCGCACATCGGGCACCGGTTCACAGCTGTATTCGCTGCGTGCGTGCGAACTCCCGTCGAGGGCGCCGATCGCGGCGCGGCGAGGCGCGCGGCCGAAGTTTCGGGCTTGTCGTGAAGCGCCTCGAGAGCGCGGATCCGCGCAACGAGGAATTGGTCGAGCTCGTCGAAGGTGGGGGGCTCGGTGCTTGTTCCGCGGGATATCTCCCACTCTCGTAGCGTACGGCGGTCTAGCTTGGCGGTAAGCAGGAAGACGATGACGTCATCCCATGTATCCACCGGGCGACCGATACTGCGCAACATGGCGATCGACTCCTTCGTCGTGTCGCGAAGACGAGATAATTCGTCCCCGGACTCGCTAACAATAACCGGCAGCGAGATGAAATTGCTTAATAATGTTGATACTATCACGCGCTTGTTATTGTACCGGTCTGCTAGCGTCATCCAGGCCGGTTCAAAATTCGCGTCGGTTATCGAGAAATGCGCGATCAGGTTCGCGGCATGACCTTCGGCGGACGATTTTAAATAGTGTAACCGTTTCACGTTCGTTAGGGACTTATTGTCTAACACGAGCGATTTGGACAGATCGCGGAAACTGTGCCATTCGGCGTACGACACAGCGACTTTGGGCAGCGGGATCTGCGCGAGTTTCGCGACGGAGATGAAGTCGCCTGTGGGCGCGGGAGTGGGACTCGGTTGCGCGGCGCTGGTCGCAGTGCATTTCGCTGCATCGTCGGCGAAAAAGTCGCACGATGCCCAATAGTTCTCCTGCACCTTTTCGAAGGTTTCCTCGGTAAAGTACGGCATGATAGACTTAGCGTGAGCGGGGACTAACTGCAGAAACTCCAGGTACAGCTTCTCGAAGCGCATCCACTCGCCGTCCAGTCTCTTGAGCCGTCCCTCGGCGTTGGCTGCGGAGAACTTAGCCTGCCTTTCCTTCCGGTAGTTAACCTCCATCCGGATGATGGGGTGGGCGAGGACCTACAGCTGGTGCAGGTGGGCTTCCACGGTCTGATTGGTCAGCGGCGCTGATGTTGCAGCTCGTGCGGTCTCCATTTTGCGTCGTCCTCAGATCCGGCTCGAAGGTCCACTTTGTTAATGCCCAGACGAAAAGAGGCGCGGACGAGGAACAGGGACGCGAAGAATGGCGCAGTAATTCACACAGTCGCAAATTTATTGTAAGATTGCACAACATTCACACTGCGGCAAGCGTAACTGGGACGCGGTGGGCACGTGTCCGAGAACAGTTTCAAGGGCAACTCCCCAGGAGAATGCGCCAGGGCGACGAAGGTCCGCTCTCGATATCACTTACAATCGAATCGACAGCTTGGATCGTTCTGTCGTTACAGGATCGCGCACGACAAACCGTTGATCTTTCAAATCTCGTCCATAGATCGGTGACGGTCGCGCCAACCGTCGGCACACATGACGCGCTCTCACAACACTCATTCCCTCTCGCTCACGCAATCCACACCGCTCGCACCTTAATCTATACACGAAGACGGTACAATAAACGTATTTCTACATCTTATCCTAATTGTTATACCTTATTCTAAACAGCTAGTAAGCAAGCTGTTAGCTAGTAAGCAAGCAGTAAACGAGTAAGCTAGCAGTAAGATAGTAAGCAAGCAGAGTGCTAGTAAGCAAACTGTAAGCTAGAAAGCAAGCAGCAAGCTAGCATGCATGCAGTGAGCTACTAAGCGAGTAGTGAGCTAGAAAGCTGGCTGTAAGCTAGTAAGCAAGCAGTAAGCGAGTAGGCAAGCAGTGGGCTAGTAATAAAGCAGTATGCTAGTAAGCAAGGAGTAAGCTAGTATGCGAGCAGGGACCTTGTATGGGAGCAGAATGCTACTAAGCATCCAATTAGCTAGTAAGCACGCAGTAGGATAGTAAACAAGCAGGAAACTAGTAAGGAAGCAGTGAGCAAGAAAGCAAGCAGCGGGCAAGTAAGAAAGCAATTATCCAGTAAGAAAGCAGTGTGCTAGTAATCAAGCAGTAAGCTAGGAATTAAGCAGCAAGTTAGTTAGGAAGCAGTTAAATTGGAAGCAAGCAGTGAGCCAGTGAGCGAGCAGGAAGCTAATAAGCAACCGGTAAGCTAGCAAGCAAGCAGCAGGCTAGTAAGAAAGCAGTATGCTAGTCGAAACGCAGAACGCTAGTAAGCAAGCAGCAAGCTAGAAAGAAAGCTAGGAGCTACTAAGATAGCACGATGGTATTAAGCAAGCAGTGAGCTAGTAAGCGAGCGGGAAGCTAGACAAAATGTAGTATGCTAGTAAGCAAGCAGTAAGCTAGTGAGCAAGTAGTATTGATTAGAATAAGGTATAAGAACTAGGATCAGATGTAGAAATACGTTTATTGTACCGTCTTCGTGTATAGATTAAGGTGCGAGCGGTGTGGATTGCGTGAGCGAGAGGGAATGAGTGTTGTGAGAGCGCGTCATGTGTGCCGACGGTTGGCGCGACCGTCACCGATCTATGGACGAGATTTGAAAGATCAACGGTTTGTCGTGCGCGATCCTGTAACGGCAGAACGATCCAAGCTGTCGATCCGATTATACCTGATAGCGAGAACGGACCTTCGTCGCCCTTGCGCATTCTCCTAGGGAGTTGCCCCTGCAACTGTTATCGGACACGTGCCCACCGCGTCCCAGTTACGATTGCCGCAGTGTGAACTTTGTGCAACCTTACAATAAATTTGTGACTGTGTGATTTGCTCCGCCATTCTTCGCGTCCCTGTTCCTCGTCCGCGCCTCTTTTCGTCTGTACAAGTATGCTAGTAAGCAAGCAGTGAGCTAGTAAGCGAGCAGGGAACTAGTAAGGAAGCGGTATGTTAGTAAGCAAGCAGTAAGCTAGTAAGCAACCAGTAAGATAGACAGCACGCAATAAGCTAGTAAACAAGCAGTAAGCTTGTAAGCAAGCAGCAAGTTAGTAAGCAAGCAGTGAGCTAGTAAGAAAGCAGTAAGGAATTAAGGAAGTAGTAAGCTAGTATGTATGCAGTAACCTGGTATGGAAGTAGTTAACTAGTAAGCAAGTAGTAAGCTATTAAACATGCATTAAGCTACCAAGCAAGCAGTGTGCTAGTAAGAAAGCAATTAGCTAGTAAGCAAGCAGTATGCTAGTAGGCAGGCAGTAAGCTAGAACGCAAGCAGCAAGCACGTAAGCAAGCAATAGGCTAGTAAGCAAGCAGTAAGCCAGTAAACAACCAGTAAGCAAGTAAGCAAGCAGTAAGCTTGTCAGCAAGCGGTAAGCTAGTAAGCATGCTGTACGATAGTAAGCAACCATTAAGTTAGTAAGCGAGCAGTGAGCTAGTAAGCAAGCCGGAAGCTAGTCAGGAAGCTGTACGCTAGAAAGCAGTCAGTAAGCTAGCAGGCAAGCAATAAGCTGGTAACAAAGCAGTATGTTATCTACAAAGCAGTAAGCTAGTAAGCAAGCAGTAAGCTGGTAAGAAAGCTGTTATCGAGTGAGAAAGCTGTAGGCTAGCAAGGAAGCAGTTTGCTAGTAAGCAAGCAGCAAGCTAGTAAGCTACCAGTAAGCTAATAACGAAGCAGTATGCTAGTAAGCAAGCTGCATACTGGTAAGCTACCGGCAAGCTACTAAGCAACCAGTAAGCTAGTGAGCAAGCAGCAGGCTAGTAAGAAAGCAGTATGCTAGTCGAAACGCAGAACGCTAGTAAGCAAGCAGCAAGATTGAAAGTAACAAGTAAGCTAGCAAGCAAGCAGCGGGCTAGTAAGCAAGAAGTAAGCTACTAAGCAAGCTGTAAGCTAGTAAGCAAACAGTGAGCTAGTAAGCCAGCAGCAAGCTAGTAAGCTAGCAGCATGCTAGTGAGCAAGCATTAAGCGATTATGCTAGCAGTAGGCTTTGAAGCAGCCAGCCCGCTAGTATGCAAGCAGTGAGCTAGTAAGCAAACAGCAAGCTAGTAAGCAAGGAGTAAGCTAGTAAGCAAGCAGTTAGCTAGTATGGAAGTAGTAAGCTCGAATGCAAGCAGTAAGCTGGTAAGCAAGCGGTGAGCTAGTAAGGAAGCAGTATGCTGGTAAGAAAGCAGCCGGCTATTACGAGAGCATTTAGCTAGTCAGATAGCAGTATGCCAGTATGCCAGCAGAAAGCTTGAATGCACGCAGCAAGCTAGCAAGCTAGCTGGAAGCGAGTAAGCTAGCAGCAAGTTCGTAAGCAAGCTGTAATCCAGTAAGCAAGCAGTGTGTTAGTAAGCAAGCTGGAAGCTAGTAGGGAAGCACTAAGTTAGAAAGCAAGCAGCAGGCTAATAAGCAAGCAGTAAACGAGAAAGCTAGCTGTAAGCTGGTAAGCAAGTAGTAAACTAGTCAGCATGCAGCAAGCGAGTAAGCTAGCAGTAAGCTAGTAAGCAAGCAGTAAGCTACTTAGCAAGCTGTAAGCTGGTAAGAAAGCAGTTTGCTAGTAAGGAACTGGTAAGCTAGTGAGCAAGCAGTATGTTAGTAAGCTAGCAGTGTGCTAGTAAGCGAGCAGGAAGCTAGTAATCAAGCTGTAAGCTAGTAAGCAACCGGTAAGCTAGTAAGCAAGCAGTGAACTGGTAAGAAAGCTGTAAGTAAGTAACAAAGCTGTAAAATAGTAACAAAGCAGTTAGCTAGAAAGCAAGCAGCAGGCTAGTGAGCATGCAGTAAGATGGTAAGAAAGCAGTTAGCTAGTAAGGAAGCATTAAGCAAGTAAGCAACAAGTATGCTAGTAAGCAAGCAGCAGGCTACTAAGAAAGCAATTAGCTACTAAGATAGCTGAATGCTTGTAAGCAAGCGGCAATCTAGAAAGCAAGTAACAACCTAGTAAGCAAGCAGTAAGCTTGTAAGCAAGTAGTAAGCTTTTTAGCAAGCAGTAAGCTTGTAAGTAAGCAGTAAGCTAGAAAGCAAGCTGTGAGCTTGTAAGAAAGAAGTTTGGTAGTAAGCAAGCAGTAAGCTAGTGAGAACGCAGTATGCAAGTAAGCGAGCAGTATGCTAGACAGCAAGCAACAAGCTAATAAGCAAGCAGTGAGCTTTGTTAGCGAGCAGCGTGGTAGTAACGAAGCAGTATGATATTAACGAACCAGTAAGCTAGTAAGCAACCAGGAAGCTCGAAAGGATGCATTCGGCTAGTAACAGAGCGGTAAGTTAGGAATAAAGCATGAATGTATTAAGAAAGCAGTTAGGTAGTAAACAAGCACTAAGCTAGTAAGCAAGCAGTAAGGTTTCAAGCAAGCAGTAAGCTATTAAGCAAGCAGTAATGTTGTAAGCAATCAGTGAGCTAGTAAGCAAGCAGTGATATCGTAAGCGTGCAGGGAGCTCGTAGCAATGCAGTAAACTAGTAAGCAAGCTGTATGCTGTTGAGAAAGCAGATATCTAGTAAGTAAGCAGCAAGCTAGTACGAAAGCAGTTAGCTAGTAAGCGAGCATTAAGCTTGTAAGTAAGCTGTGAGCTAGTAAGCAAACATTAAGTAAGAAAGCAAGCAGCAGGCTAGTAAAAAAGCAGTAAGCTAGTAACAAAGCAGTAAGTTAGTAACAATGCAGTAAGCTAGTAAGCTAGCAGTAAGCTAGTAAGCAAGCAGGTCGCTAGTAAGGAAGTCGTAAGCTAGTAAGCAAGTATTAAGCTGGTAAGAAAGGAGCTACCTGGTAAGGAACCAGTAAGCTAATAAGCGAGCAGGGAGCTAGTAAGCAAGGAGCATGCTTGTAAGTAACCTGTAAGATAGTAAGCATCTAATGATCTAGAACGCTAGCAGTAAACTAGTCAGCTAGCAGTATGCTAGTAAGAAAGCAGTAAGGTAGTATGCACCCCGGAAGCTAGTAAGAAACCAGTAAGCTTGTTAGGAAGCAGTAAGCCGGTAAGAAAGTTTGAATCTAGTGAGCAACCAGTAAGATAGGATGCAAGCATTAAGCTAGTTAGTAAGCAGTAAGCCAGTAAGCAAGCAGTAAGATAGTAAGCAAGCATTGAACTAGTAAGTGAGCATTGGGCTAATAAACGAGCAGGTAGCTGGTAAGGAAGCAGTATGCTATTAAGCAAGCAGTGAGCAAGTAAGCGAGCAGGAAGCTAGAAAAGGAAGCAGTGTGCTATTAAGCAAGCAGTGAGCAAGTAAGCGAGGAGGAAGGAAGTAAGGAAGCGGTACGCTAGTATGCAAGCGGTAAGGTAGAATGGTAGCGGTAAGCTAGCAAGCAAGCAGTAATATTGTAAACAGCCAGTAATCTAGTCAGCAAGCATGAAGCTAGTAAGGAAGCAGTGAGGCAGTAAGCGAGCAGCGAGCTAGTGTGGAAGCAGTATGCTGGTGAGGAAGCTGTAAGATAGTAAGCATGCAGTGAGCTAGTAAAAAATCGGTAAGCTTGTAAGCAAGCAGCAGCCTAGTCATAAAGCAATTACCTAGTAAGAGAGCAGTATACTAGTAAGCAAGCTGTATGCTAGAAAGCAAGCAGCAAGCTAGCAACCATGTTGTTAGTTAGTAAGCAAGCAGTAAGTTAGTAAGCAAGCAGAGAGCTTGTAAGCGAAGAGGAAGCTAGTAACGAGGCAGTATGCTAGTAAGCAAGCAGTAAGCTTGAAAGCAAGCAGGAAACTAGTAAGTAAGCAGTATGCTAGTAAGCAACACGATAGTAAGCAAGCAGGAAGCCAGTAAGAAAGCAGTTAGCTAGTAAGAAAGCAGTATGCTAGTAAGCAAGCAGTAAACTAGTAAGCAAGCAGTAAGCTTGTAAGCTAACATTGAGCTAATAAGCGAGGAGGAAGCTACTAAGGAAGAATTATGCTAGAAGGCAAGCAGTGAGCTAGGAAGCAAGCGGCAAGCTTGTAAGCAAGCAGGAAGCTAGTTAGTAAGCATTCGGCTGGTAAGGGAGTTGTAAGTTAGTAAGAAGGCGGTAAGTTAGGATGAAAGCAGGAATGTAGTAAGAAAGCAGTTAGGTAGTAACTGAGCAGTAAGTTAGTAAGAAAGCAGTTAGCAATTGTGCAAGCAGTAAACTAGTAAGCAAGCAGGAAACTAGTAAGTAAGCAGTATGCTAGTAAGCAACACGATAGTAAGCAAGCAGGAAGCCAGTAAGAAAGCAGTTAGCTAGTAAGAAAGCAGTATGCTAGTAAGCAAGAAGTGATCTAGAATGCAAGCAACAAGCTAGTAAGCATGCTGTAACCTATTAAGGAAGCGGTATGCCATTAAGCAAGCTGTGACCTAGTGAGCTAGGGGGAAGCTAGTAAGCAAGCAGTATTCAGGTAAGCTAGCAGTAGGCTGGTAAGCAAGCAGTGTGCTAGTAAGCATGCAGTGAGCTAGTAAGCGAGCAGGAAGCAAGTAAGTGAGCGATATGCTGTGACCTGGTGAGGGAGAAGGAATCTAGTAAGCAACCAATAATCCTGTAAGCAAGCAGTAAGCTTCTAAGCAATCAGTGGGCTTGTGAGCAAGCAGTAGGACAGTATGTGAGCAGGAAGCTTGAAAGGAAGCAGTATGCTAGAAAGCATTTAGCTATTGAGCAAGCAGCAAACTAGTTTATGGGGAGGGGGCGACGGGTCCCCACCGTTCTCCTTGTTGGAGCGCGGTCGGGGATTCGTCGCCGTGGACTGGGGGGGAGTCGCTGTGGTGGGGTGCTACATTTCGCCCCGTAGCGGTCACGCTGCGTTCGAGCTGTACTTGGCCGAGGTCGCGGCATGCGTGCAGCGCTACGCGGCCCGGCCGGTGCTGGTCCTGGGGGATTTTAATGCCAAGTCGGTGGCTTGGGGATCCCCCAGGACCTCCGTTCGCGGCGGGATCCTGGGCGATTGGGCGGCGGGGCTCGACCTCCGGGTATTGAACCGGGGGTCGGAGTACACATGCGTGCGGCGATATGGGGGGTCCATCGTGGATGTTGGATTCGCGACCCCCAACGCCGTGCGCATGGTGTCGGGTTGGCACGTGGTCGCGGGGGCAGAGACACTCTCCGATCACCGGTACATCCGGATGGAGGTCTCTGCCGCCGCGAGTGCATCCCGACACGGCCGCCTGCGTGGCACCCCACCACGCCGCTGGGCGCTTCGGCGCCTGGACAAGGACGCCCTGATGGCAGCTGCCCTCGCTGCAGCTTGGCCGCAGGGAGCGGCCGAGTTGCCGAGCATAGAGGAGGAGGTCGCCCGGCTCGGAGCATTGGTCGCGGGTATTTGCGACGCGGCGATGCCTCGGGTCGGGCGGGCTTCTCCTCGCCGGGCGGTGTACTGGTGGTCGGACGCGATCGCGGAGTTGCGAGTCGCGACTGTCCGCGCCCGACGCCAGTACACCCGCGCGCGCCGTCGTCAACGTACAGGCGACGGCGTGGCGCGAGCGAGGGCAGCTGATGACCTGTATGGAGCATACCGCGTGGCGCGGGTTGCTCTGCAGGTCGCCATCAAACGGGCCAAGACCCAGGCATGGAAGGAGCTCCTCCAGACCCTTGATGACGATCCATGGGGGCGCCCATATAAGGTGGTGCTGAATAAGCTCCGCCCGTGGGCGCCCCCCGTCACCGAGGGTCTTGACCCCCGGCTGCTGGAGGACGTGGTCAATACACTCTTCCCAATTGGGGAGAGGGGACCGCGTCCTCCGGCGGCGGCGGCTGTCCCAGTGGAGTGGACGGCCGAGCTGGGGGTCACGCAGGAGGAGCTGGCAGCGGCCATCAGACGGCTCGGGGTTCGTAACACGGCCCCGGGTCCGGATGGTGTGCCCGGCCGGGTTTGGGTCTTGACCCAGGGCGTCCTTGGGGCCGACCTCAGGCGGTTGTTCGACCGCTGCCTGAGGGACGGGCGATTCCCCCCCAGTTGGAAGGTGGCGAGGATGGTCCTCCTCCGGAAGGAGGGTCGGCCCGCGGAGTCTCCCTCCGCATACCGGCCCATTTGTCTCCTCGACGAGGTGGGCAAGCTCTTCGAGCGTGTGATTGCTGCCCGCCTCGTCGAGCACCTGTCGCGGGGTGATCCCGGTCTGGCCGACTGCCAGTTCGGTTTCCGGGGGGGCCGATCGACTATCGACGCGATAGGTCGTGTGAGGGCCCTCTCGGGGGCGGCCGTCTCCCGGGGAGGGGTGGCATTGGCAATATCCTTGGATATTGCCAATGCCTTTAACACCCTCCCCTGGGAAGAGATAAGGAGGGGACTCGAATATCATCGAGTCCCCCCTTGTCTCAGGGCGGTCGTCGGGGATTATCTCCGCGGCAGGTGGATCGAGTATCCGGGCCGGGATGGTGATATGCGGAGGGAGGTGTACTGCGGTGTTCCGCAGGGGTCGGTCCTCGGGCCACTCCTGTGGAACATCGCGTACGACTCGGTGTTGCGGGCCGGCCTCCCCGACGGCGTCAGTACGGTGTGTTATGCGGATGACACACTGGTGCTGGCCGTCGGGGCGCACTGGGGGTGGGCCATGCGTCGCGCGGAGGAGGGGTCGCAACGCGTCGTCGACCGGATCAGGGGGATGGGGATGACGGTGGCGGTCCATAAGACCGAGGTGATTCCGTTTCATTCACCTCGGCAGGATCCGCCACCACCTCTGATCCGGGTGGGTGGGGCTGACATCGAGGTGAAGCCCCAGATCAGGTATCTAGGGCTGATCCTCGATAGCCACTGGCGTGTCGAGGAGCATTTCCGCTGCCTGGTCCCCCGGTTAGAAAGGATGGTTGCGGCTCTGGGCCGGATCCTGCCCAACCTGGGGGGCCCGGCGGGCCGAGTTCGTCGCCTCTATGTGGCAATGGTCCAGTCGGTGGCCCTATACGGGGCCCCCGTCTGGGCGGACGACCTGGCTGCCTCCCGGCGCAGCATGACTATGCTGCGTCGGGTGCAGAGGCGCATGGCGCTCAGGGTCGTCCGCGGGTATCGGACCATGTCACATGAGGCGGCGACGGTTCTAGCGGGGATGCCGCCCATGGACCTGCTCGCGCGGTCGCACGCGGAGATGTACCGGCACCGCGTCGACCGTCGCGCGGGGGTGGGGGCGGTCCCGGGCGGGCAGGAACCTGCTTGGGGCGATTTGAAGCGCCAGGCCCGGCAGTCCGTGTTGCTCGCGTGGCAGGAGCGGCTGGCTCTGCCAACCGCGGGGCACCGGACTGTCGGGGCGGTTCGGCCACTCCTGAAGGAGTGGCTGGACAGAGGCCATGGCAGCCTCACCTACCGGATGGCACAGGTATTTTCCGGGCATGGCAGCTTCGGAAGATACCTGTGCCGGATAGGGAAGGAGCCGACGGCGCGTTGCTGCCACTGCGACGCTGAGCAGGACACGGCGGATCATACCCTGGAGGTATGCCCCGCGTGGGAGGGGGAGCGCCGTGTCCTGGTCGGCGCCGTCGGGCGGGATGTCTCGCTGCCGGGCGTGGTGCGCGCCATGCTCGGCAGCGAGGAGAAGTGGAGGGCCGTGGCCTCCTTCTGCGAGAACGTAATGTTGCAGAAGGAGGCCGCGGGGAGGGAGCGCGAGCTTCAGCGGCGCGCTGAAGCTCGCGCTCGTGCGGTGGCCCGAGGTCGCCGCCCGCTCGCGAGACGTCGCGGGCGGCCGCCTCGGCGTGGCGGATGACCTAGGCTGGGAGGGGGGTCCTGAGGGGACCCTCCTCCCGCCAGGCGGCGCCGGGTCGGACCGGTTGGTGGTAGGAGTGCCTCCCCCTACCGGTCCGACGCAAGGGGAGGCACCCTCGGCGGTCTGGTGCGGCCATGAACGCCCGGCCGCCGAGGGGTGGAAACGGGGTCGCGGGCGGTTGCGAGTCGGGGCTCGCAGCCGCCACTAAACGCGGCCCCGGGACGGATAGCGGCGGGATGGAGTGGCCCCGTCCCGCCGCTATGAGGCAGTGTGTCTACTGGGGGGACCGATTGTCCCCCCGGGGGATGGGCGCGAAAGCGCGGGCACGGGGAGGATACCGGAAGAATGCTTCGAGCGATTCCCGGTATCCTCCCAAAGCGTGCCGAAGGGTCACCGTGGGGTTTTTAGTGGGTAGGTCCCGCGCCTGTCGTTGTACGGGCGCGGGGAATCCCACACACCCCTCCCACCTCTCCCCAAGGAGGTGGGAGGGAGTCTTTCGAAGATTTTCCCCACGACAAAAAAAAAAAAAAAAAAAAGTACGCTAGCAAGCATGCGGTAAGCTAGAATGCTCGCAGCAAGCTAGTATGCGAGGAGGTAGCTAGTAAAGATGCAGTATCATAGTAAGCAAGCAGTAAGCTAGTAAGCAACAAGTATGCTAGTAAACAACCAGCAGGCTAGTAGGGAAGCAGTGAGCTACTGGGCATGCAGTAAACTAGCAAGCAAGATGGATGCTAGTAAGGAACCAGTATGCTAGTAAGCAACACGTTATATAGCAAGCTAGCAGCATGCCAATATGCAAGCAGGAAGCGAGATAGCTAGCAGTAAGTTAGTCAGCATCCAGTAATGTAGTAAGCAAGCAATGAGATAGTAAGCAAGCAGTAAGAAAGAAAGCCAGCGACAAGCTAGTGACCACGAAGTAAGCTACTAAGCAAGCAATAAGCTAGTAAGAAAGCAGTTAGCTATTGAGCAAGTAGTAAACTAGAAAGCAATCTGCTGGCTAGTAGGGAAGCAGTTAGCTATTGAGCATGCAGAAAACTAGTAGGCAAGCAGTAAGCTACTACGCAAACGGTAAGCTAGTAAACAAGCAGTAACCTGGCATGAAAGCAATTAGCTTGTAAGCCATCAGTAAGCCAGTATGCTAAGAGTAAGCTAGTAAGCAAGCAGTAAGCTTGTATGCAAGCATTGTGCTAACAAGCGAGCAGGGAGCTAGTAAGGAACGGGATGCTAGTAATGATGCAGTAAGCTAGTAACCAACCAGTAAGCTAGTAAGCAAGCAGTAATCTAGTAAGCATGCTGGAAGCTAGTAAGCAAGGAGTAAGCTAGTATGCAAGCAGTAAGCTAGTAAGCAAGCGGTATGCTAGCAAGCAAGCCGTAAGCTTGTATGCAACCAGTAAGCTAGTAAGCAAGAAGTAAGCTGGTAAGAAAGCAAATAGCTAGTAAGGAAGCAGTATGCTAGTAAGCAAGCAGTAAGCTCGAAAGCAAGCAGCTAGCTAGCAAGGAAGCAGGAAGCGGGTAAGCTAGCAGTAAGCTAGTAAGCAAGCAGTAATGTAGAAAGCAAGCGGTGAGCTAGTAAGCAAACAGGAAGCTAGTAAGCGAGCAGGAAGCTAGTAGGGAAGTAGTTGGATAGTAAGCGAGCTGTAAGCTAGTAAGCAACTAGTAAGCCAGTCAACAAGCAGTAAATTCTGGGAAGAAAGTAGTTAGCTAGTAACCAGGTAGAAAGTTAGTAAGCACCCAGTAAGCTAATAAGCAAGCAGTGAGCTAGTAAGCCTGGTGGAAGCTAGTAAGGAAGCTGTATGCTAGTAAGCAAGCAGTAAGCTAGAAGGAAAGCAGCAAGCTAGTGAGCAAGCAGTAAGCTAGAAAGCAAGCTGCTGGCTTGTAAGAAAGCAACTAGCTGGTAAGAAAGCAGTATGCTTGTATGCTAGCAGTAAACTCGAAAGAAAGCAGCAAGGTAGCAAGCAGCAAGTCTTTATGCTAGCAGTATGCTAGTAACCAAGCAGTAAGCTGGCATGGAAGCAATTAGCTTGTAAGCAAGCAGCAGTCTAGTAAGCATGCAGTAGGCGAGTAAGCTAGCAGCAGTCTAGTAAGCATGCAGTAGGCGAGTATGCTAGCAGTAAGCCAGTAAGCAAGCAGTGAGCTAGTAAGCGAGTATGAAGGTAGTAAGGATGCAGCATGATTGTAAGCATGTAGTAAGCTAGTAAGCGACATGTAAGCTGGTAAGCATGCAGTATGCTGGTGAGAAAGCAGTTAGCTAGTAAGCAAGCAGTAAGCTAGTAAGCAAGCAATAAGCTAGAAAGCAAGGAACAGGCTAGTAAGAAAGCAGTTAGCTGGTGTTTAAAGATTTGCATAATGCCGAGCGATTGCCCTCGGCCACGATTACTGTTAATCCTGTTAGCGTACAATAATCGGGAGATTATCACTAAGAGAATTTGTACAGCGAGCAGTGATTGAAAAACGCGTTTATTACTTGTTTTTCTGGCATCGGTAACGGCTCATTACCTTCGCTTCGAATGTGCTAACGGTGTTGATGACGTCAGTACTGTGAGAGAGTACTGCGCTAAGAATCAGACGAAGAAAGACTGCCGAAATTTAGACAGCGCCGCGTAGCGTCTAATTAGAGTAACGCGGCCGCGTCTTCGGCTGTCAATCCGCGCAGTCCTACGTAGACTTCCAACTAGAGCGGATCGGCTCCCAATTGCACTCGAACGGAAAGATTTACAAAAGGAAAGTTCTCATTGTTTAATATTCAGAACGATTCTGCCTATAGTTAAAGGGTGTAAAGAGTAGATGTTCAGTCTGGTGCGGGTCCACTGATTGACCTCGCACAGCTGAGAATTCGATAAAACTCGAGAAAAGTATGGAAATAATCCGCCTCTTCCTTGACAAACGGATCGGTTTAGATTCGGTCAAGTATGCCCCGGAATCTTGTATGGGATTTCCCAAACTGAGATTCCACGAAATCATTTCTGCGACAGGAGATCGAGAAAATACACCAGTAAGGTGTTCGATATCCTGTGGAGTGATCGAGAATATACACCAGTAAAGTGTTCGATCCCTCCGTGCAGATTTGAGCGGTCGTCTCGATCGTATAAATGATCGAGACATAAGAAAGTTGGCAAAATTACGTTTCAATTTTCTTGTGATTACCGCCAGGCTGAGGAGACACTAAAGGGAGGCACCTACGTGGTGAACCATCCAGGTGGGTCCATTGCAGCCGTGTCGACGTCTACAAAGGACGCCTGACTTTTCCGGTCTGCGAGTCCTCACTCCTACAGATCCCGCCGGTGTAACGTTTACAGGAGCACCTGTGCGGAGGAGTAACGGAGTCGTGGGTCAGGCCCCCACGTGGTTCAAATACTGCTAAGTGCAACGAATAGATGTGCAACGTGCAGTGAACCACGTGCAGTCGGGCTCCGTAGTGCAACCCCTGACCAATAAGTCGTCTGTTGAAGCAGCCAAGAGCAGCCACAGTTCGAGGGTTGGGCTGTTGCACTGCACTGCATTTCAACGCATAGACTCAGTGGACAGACTCACGGGAAGTGTGCATTTGGAGCCTTACAACCTCCACTTGCAAACCCGTTCACAAGGTAATCGATTGCAAATGGCGTAGATGAGGAATTGATTCTTTATCAAAAGCCAAAATTAAAAATACAGTCCACTAGCGAGCTCGTATATTACGAGCGAGCGTAATTCTTCGCTCCAATACATTCGAATGCCGAAGCCAGGAGCGTGAGGACACAAACGCGGCATAGATACGTATAACGTGTTTACGTGTGTCTAACACATAGCCGTGTTTTTCTGATTATAGGAACCTTGGCCTACCTCAACCCGGCGAGTTCGGCGACCGGCACAGACGAGGCAGGCAACGTCCCAGTACGGATTTCCTTAGTCCTTATAATTTTCTATTTGGTTTTTTTTTGTTTGTTTAAATTTATTTTACAATAAAATGTCGGCATAGAAGGCCGACGAAAAGGAAACCTGACGCCCGTAATAATTTTCCCTGAAAACTCCTGTACCTCTATCCGGACTTCGTCGTTAAAAGCATCAGCTTTTTAACAGGCTGCTTTTGCAAAGGCTTAGTAAAGATATCAGCGAATTGTTCTTTCGTTTGAACATATCTGATTTCTACTTCTCCGCGATTAACGACATCACGTGTAAAATGGTACTTTATATCGATGTGTTTCGAGCGCTTATGGTTTTTGGAACTATTAGCAATTTTTATGGCCGCTTGGTTATCAACAAAAACAAGGACGATATTGCACGCAATATCCAATTCATTCAACATACGACGTAACCAAAACGTTTCTTTCACGCCGTGACCTAACGCGATATATTCCGACTCAGCGGTCGAAAGGGCAACGACCTTTTTCAATTGACTGGACCACGAAATTGGTCCACTATTCAAAATATAGACAAATCCACTATTTCCGTAAACTATTTCGTAATCACGTGTTCCATTTAAATAACGCATTATTTTCATTACCGATTGCCAATGAGTGTCGTCGTAAGAACTCAAAAATTGACTTGCGTAATTGACCGCAAATTCGATATCCGGGCAACAAACTCGTGCAGCGAATAATAAAGAGCCTATTGCCTCACGAAACGGTATTTTACTGTCAGTCGCAGGTGTTTGTTTTTGCAAGGGCATACCTGGCGCGTTGCTGCCACTGCGACGCTGAGCAGGACACGGCGGATCATACCCTGGAGGTATGCCCCGCGTGGGAGGGGGAGCGCCGGGTCCTGGTCGGCGTCGTCGGGCGGGATGTCTCGCTGCCGGGCGTGGTGCGCGCCATGCTCGGCAGCGAGGAGAAGTGGAGGGCCGTGGCCTCCTTCTGCGAGAACGTAATGTTGCAGAAGGAGGCCGCGGGGAGGGAGCGCGAGCTTCAGCGGCGCGCTGAAGCTCGCGCTCGTGCGGTGGCCCGAGGTCGTCGCCCGGTCGCGAGGCGTCGCGGGCGGCCGCCTCGGCGTGGCGGATGACCTAGGCTGGGAGGGGGGTCCTGAGGGGACCCTCCTCCCGCCAGGCGGCGCCGGGTCGGACCGGTTGGGGGTAGGAGTGCCTCCCCTTACCGGTCCGACGCAAGGGCAGGCACACTCGGCGGTCTGGTGCGGCCATGAACGCCCGGCCGCCGAGGGGTGGAAACGGGGTCGCGGGCGGTTGCAAGTTGGGGCTCGCAGCCGCCACTAAACGCGGCCCCGGGACGGATAGCGGCGGGATGGAGTGGCCCCGTCCCGCCGCTATGAGTCAGTGTGTCTACTGGGGGGACCGATTGTCCCCCCGGGGGATGGGCGCGAAAGCGCGGGCACGGGGAGGATACCGGAAGAATGCTTCGAGCGATTCCCGGTATCCTCCCAAAGCGTGCCGAAGGGTCACCGTGGGGTTTTTAGTGGGCAGGTCCCGCGCTTGTCGTTGTACGGGCGCGGGGAATCCCACACACCCCTCCCACCTCTCCCCAAGGAGGTGGGAGGGAGTCTTTCGAAGATTTTCCCCACGACAAAAAAAAAAAAAAAAAAAAAAAAGGCATACCTGGCTCCACAGGTACACTTGACGGATTTGCTTCAAGCATACTAAAGGTCTTTAATATTTTCTTAATATAGCCCGGTTGAGAAATTTTTAAGAGTCGTCGTTCGCGATCACGTTTAATCTCGAAACCGAGAAATTCATCGGCCCGATCTACGGAGATTTTAAGGTTACCTTCTAAATAATCTAAGACGCTCTTGATTGCATTCTCGCCTTTGCTCATAATCTAAACATCATCCACATACAGGGCTAAATACACTTTTGAACTTATCACTTGCGATGTTCACGAGATTAAATTCGTTCAGAAACCTCGTGAACTTCTCGTTCCAGCAATTGGGTGACTGCTTCAATCCATGCAGGCTGCGATGTAGCTTGAAGACTGCATCCAGTTGGCTCTAAATTGTGTATCCTGGAGGCTGCTCCAAATAAATTTCTTCTTGAAGATCGCCATATAGAAAAGCGGTTTGCACATCGAACTTCATTATTTCATAATCTTCTTTCGCAGCTATTGCAAGAAGAGTTCTAATGGACTCGTAGCGAACGACAGGTGCGAATGTGTCAAAATAATCGATTCCTTCTCGTTGTCGGAATCCTTTCGTTACGAGTCTCGCCTTGTATCTCTTCAGATTTCCAGCTGCATCATTTTTGATTGAGAAAACCCATTTGCAACCGATTGCACGTTTTCCTTGTGGCAGTGCACATATGGTCCATGTGCGATTTTTTTCAAGCGCCAGCATCTCTTCGTCCATGGCTTTCTTCCATTTGCTGGTGTCGTCACTAGATATTGCCTCAGTGTAGGTCATAGGCACCGTATCAGCCAAAAAAGCAATAGGTATGCCGTATCGGCCAGGTGCTTGTAATGTTCTTCTATTGCGCAGTTGTCTACCTTCCCGAGCATTTTCATTGGCGGCTACCTGCTCTGTCTCTGGCAAAGCTGCGCTTTCTTTATTTCCATTGGTTTCCAGTTCTCGTGTTTGGGCGACATTTTCCACAACTGGAGCTTGGTGTTCGGCTGCACCTTCTGGAGTAGGAATCGTCTATCTTTCGTCTTCAATTCCGAACTTGATTATTGTATCGGTTTCGGCACGCGTTTCGGCACTGGGCAGGGCATTTTCGTTGAAGGTTACGTCACTGCTTATTGAAATTTTCTTCAATTTATTATCCCAGAGTCTATAATTAGTAGACTCCCCATCGTAACCGACGAATATGACCTGTCTGCTTTTTGGGTCGAATTTTTGCCGTCTTTCCTTCGGCACGTTCAGGTAAGCTACGGATCCAAACACCTTTAAATGTTTTATATCAGGTTTGTGTTTAAACCACTTCTCGAACGGAGTAATCATCTCCCCTGGCTTTAGGATGGTCCGATTCAGCAGGTAACACGCCAACGCTGGCGCATTTCTCGCTAAACTGTCCGATGATTTTCCAGCTTGATTTTTTGGACATTCACATGCCCAGTGGCTTTTTTCTTTGCAGACTCCACACCGCGTTCGTTTTTTCAACTCCTCGATATCCTTCTTGGAGCGTTTCTTTCTCTTTGCGTCGTTCAGGGACGTCTTTTGAACACGAAGTGCAAGCGTCGACACTTCATCCTCAGCAAAACGCCTGTCTTCCTTGATCAGTCTGCTGATCAAGTTGGTTTCCTTTTTTTCCGTAGCAGGAGTGCAATCCCACGTGTGACGAAAAATGGAGAACTTCGAGGTTAACTGCGCAGCAGTTTTGTCATGACAGCTTTGTCCGACGGTTCCTCACCCGCATCCTGCAGGCGTCTGCAGATGCTCTCCAGTATCTCCAAATGATCTGCAATGGGCTCGTCTCCATTAACGCGAAAATTATAAAACTGCTCCCAGGTAGTCTGTGCAACGTCTTCACTTGCATCTCCGTATAGGTGTCCCTCAGCTTGTTCCACATTTCCTTCGCAGTGGAGCAGTTGTACAAATTGCGGCGAAGATTTGGGGCGATTGTACTCAGTATAATCATTTTTACCTGCGCTGATTTTTGACCGTGCACTTTGAACTCCGTTGCTTTGTCTTCTGCAGGTTTTACTATTGTACCATCTACGAAGCCAAGCAAACCTTTTGCTTCTAGCGCAATCACTACTCCAGATTTCCACATGGAGTAGTTAGTGCCGCCCAGATTCACGATTTCCAATCCAACTTCTATGTCAAACATTGCGAAGAAATCACTTACACAATTGGTACCCGGTAAAAAAAACCTTTATTCACCCAGCCAGAGTGGCTTATCAACAAACAAATTCTTTCTAGTAGGCGCAGTGGAAGCACGCTGGGCCCATAAACTATTAAGGATCTATCTTTGAGATAAATTTCCCCAATCGCTTACAGCAGAAAGAAGAAAAAATATTTTGTTGAAACGGAATAAGGTGCAAGACAGACAGGTGACAAAATATATGGAAGACGTTTCTCCACGGTCAGGGTTATCGCACACCAAACTACAAACCAGGAAAAATCCCGACTATATATGCATCGCCAAACGGTCGGCAGACCTATTGGTTTTATGACATGACCTGTGCTGACGTCAAACAGAGAAAAATAGCGAAGATTCGGAAATACAAAGTATACCTCTTCTAAATCTGCTCTGATCAGCTAGTAAGCAAGCAGTAAGCTCGAAAGCAAGCAACAAGCTAGTAAGCAAGCAGTAAGCTAGGAAGCAGGCAGTGAGCTAGTAACCGAGGGGGAAGCTAGTAAGGGAGCAGAATGCCAGTAAGCAAGCATTAAGCAAGAAAGCACGTAGCAAGCTAGTAAGCAAGCAGCGAGGTAGTAAGGAAGCTTTGAGCTAGTAAGCGAGCAGGTAGCTGGAAAGGAAGCAGTATGCTAGTAAGCAAGCAGTAAGCTGGAAAGCAAGCAACAAGCTAGTAAGCAAGCAGTAACCTAGGAAGCAAGCAGTGAGCTAGTAAGCGAGCAGGAAGCTAGTGAGGAAGCAGTATGCTAGCAAGCAAGCAATAAGCTAGTAAGTAACTAGTAAGCTTGTAAGCAAGCAGCAGGCTAGTCAGAAAGCAGTTCTCTAGTAGGAAAGGTGTATGCTAGTAAGCAAGCAGTAAGCTAGTAAGCAAGCAGTAAGCTAGATAGCAAGCAGTGATCTATTAAGCTAGCAGGCAGCTAGTAAGAAAACAAGAAGCTAGTATGGAAGCACTAAGCTAGAAAGCAAGCAGCAGGCTAGTAAGCAAGCAGTAAGCGAGTAAGATGGCAGTCAGCTAGTAAGCAACCAGTAATCTAGTGAGCAAGCAGTGAGCTAGTATGTAAGCAGAAAGCTAGTAATGAAGCACTAAGCTAGGGAGCCGGCAGCAAGCTGTGATGCAAGCAGTAAGCTAGAAAGCAGGCAGCTGTAATCTAGTAAGCGAGCTGGGAGGTAGAAAGTGAGCAGAATTCTAGTAAGCAAGCAGTGAGATAGTAAGCGACGAGGAAGCTAGTAAGCAAGCACTAAGCGAGGTAGCTAGCATTAAGCTTGTAAGCGAGCAGTAAGCTAGTAGGCATGTAGTGAGCAAGCAAGATGACAGAGTGCAAGTAAGCAAGCAGCAGGCTAGTAGGAAATCAATTAGCTACTAAGAAAGCAATTAGCAAGTAAGAAAGCAGTATGCCAGTTAGCAAACCGTAAGCTAGTAAACCAGCAGTAAACTAGTAAGCAAGAAGTAAGCTAGTATGCAAGCAGTAAGTTACTAACAGAGCAGTAAGTCAGTGACAAAGCAGTAAGCTATTAAGCAAGCTGTAAGCTAGTATGCAAGCAGCAAGCGAGTAAGCAAGCAGCAAGCTAGTAAGCAAGCAACAAGCTAGTAAGCAAGCAGCAGGCTAGCAAGAAAGCAGTTAGTTAGTAAGGAAGCAGTAGGCTAGTAACCAAGCAGTAAGCCGGTAGGCATGCAGTAAGCTAGTAAGCAAGCAGTGAGTTAGTATGCAAGCTGTGGGCTAGTAAGCGACGAGGAATCTAGTAAGGTAGCAGCATGGTAGAAGGCCATCAGTAAGGTAGTAAGCATCAAGTAAGCTAGTAAGCAAACAATAAGCTACTAAGCAAGCAGTGAACTAGCAAGCAAGCAGTAAGCTGGTGAGCAAGCAGTAAGCTGGTAAGGAAGCAGTATGCTTGTGAGCAAGCAGTAAGCAAGTAAGCACCCCTCAGGGGCTGCCAGCCTTTCAGCTGCAGTACGGGCTTAACGAACCCGGGGTACCCGAGTCATACACACACCGTAAGCCTCCTGTTGGTCGTCACAACGACCCATTCACAATTCCCTATTGGTTTTGTGAATGGTACGTGACGGGGCAGGAGGAACGGGGGTCTTGGCTTAACCGCCTGGGCCACGAGTATGGCGACTCTATAAAATCGCCCTCCAATCCTAAGCTATGGTGCGCTGCGATGGGATGCATGGTTGGGGGAGAAGGCCCAATCCCAAGCGACCACCTCCGGGGAACCTGCCGAACCCCCGGAGTATTAGGCTTACCCGGGTAAGGCGGCTCTGCCCGGGTGGACCTTTATTTCCGACCATCTCGTGGGATTATTATGGACACAGAAAATAAAATGGGCATGGGGCGGGTTTTGTCGGTTGGGGAGGACGGAGACGGGGTTGGGGTTAGGGTGGCGGCGCTCGCGCCCCACTCAGCGCCAGGTCCGGCTTCGTGGAGGGTGGAGGAGGATGACGAGACGGCGTCGGTCTCGTCCTTCTCCTCCAGCACGAGCCACATAGGCTCTAAGAGGAAGAGGACGGGGCAGGCCGTCGTCGAGGTGGGCGGGGCGATGAGCCCGTCGGTGAGGCTGAGTTGCCTCAGGGACGAGGTGACCGAGGAGATATCGGAGAGGATCTCCTCGTCCCTGAGGCGGGTGGAGAAAGTCGCCGCTGCCTGCGCCTTTAAGGGGCAGAAAAGCGGTGGCGCCGAGGCCCTGAAGGCCGCGGCGGAGGAAATGAGGGAGGCGGCGCGGGAGCTCAGAGGGCGGAACGCCCGTCTGCAGCTCCTGTTGGAGGAGGAGCGACAGGGGAGGAGGAGGGCAGAGGCGCTGTGGAACAGCGCGGCCCTCCCTCCCATCCTTCCTCCTCCTCCACCGCCGCGTCCCTCGGCGGAGGTAAATAAGCGGAGTGCGGCGGCAGTGGTGCGGGGCACCGCGGGCCCCTCCACCCGCACTCCGCCCGTGGAGAAGTCCCCGTCCTCTTCAGAAGACGATCTTCTGAGGAGGATTGGGGACATGATTGATGGCAAGCTGGCCGCCTTCCGGGAGGAGCTCCTCGCCGGAAGAGCGGTCAGCAGGAAGGCGGTGCCTCCCCGACCTGTTCCGGTACAGTCGGGGAAGGCAAAGAAGGGCGGAGTGAAAGCTCCGCCCAGCGTTGCGGCACCAGGGCCCCGGGTCGCGACCCCCAAGGGGGGTGGTGTACCCGTGGTCGCGGTGGTCGCGTCCTCCACGGCACCCTCCCAAGGGGGGGTGGCGTGGAGTGAGGTGGTGGGGCGGAAGGCGAAGCGGGCGGCGAGGAAGGCCTCGCAACCGCAGCCTCTGCCTCCGCCGCCGGCGGCCAAGGTAAAGGCCCCGAAGGTCGGGAAGGCACGACCAGGTCGTCCCCCAAAAACGGCAGCGGTGACGCTGACCGTTGCGCAGGGGGGCGACCTGACCCTCGCGGAGGCGATGCGGCTCGCCAGGGAGAATATCTCCCTGGAAGAGCTGGGCATCGCCTCCGTGAGGGCGAAGAGGGCCGTGATCGGGGGTCTCTTGCTGGAGATCCCCGGTGCAGAAGGCGGCGTGAAGGCGGATCGTCTCGCCCAGAGGCTC
Organism: Colletes latitarsis; assembly: GCF_051014445.1. Lineage (NCBI taxonomy): Eukaryota > Metazoa > Arthropoda > Insecta > Hymenoptera > Colletidae > Colletes > Colletes latitarsis. The sequence continues at coordinate 1,423,459 of NW_027488380.1, read as the reverse complement.
CGGGAGCAGCTGGGCGAGCGAGGTGTCCGGGTCGCCCGGCCCACGAAGCGCACGGAGATGCGCGTTTGTGGGCTGGACGACTCGGCCAGCGCACAGGATGTGTCCCGTGCCCTTGCGAGGGCGGGGGACTGTCCTGTGGAGGACCTGCGGAACGGAGAGATCCGCAGGTCGCCCTCCGGCCTCGGGTCGGTGTGGGCCCGGTGCCCCCTCTCCACCGCCCGTAAGGTGGCGGAATCCGGGAGGGTGTTGGTGGGGTTGGTTTCGGCGCGAGTGGAAATCCTCGCGCCGCGCCCGCTCCAGTGTCACCGCTGCCTCGAATTGGGGCACGTGAGGCAGTGGTGCACCTCGCCGGTGGACCGCAGCGGTCAGTGTTACCGCTGCGGTGCCAAAGAGCACCGTGCGAGCCAGTGCTCGGCGGCCCCCCACTGCCCGCTGTGTGCGGACATGGGGAGGCCAGCCGATCACAGGGTGGGGAGCAAGAAGTGCTCCCTCCCCTCCCGGAAGGAGAGGAAGAGGCGGGCTGCACCGGCTCCGGTGCCGAGGGCGGTGGCATCGTCCTCCATGGAGGTGGACGGTGCTACGGGGACGGACGGCCGGGAGGAGGCTGGCGCGGCCATTAATTAATGCCGCCCCGCCTCCTCCTCCAGGCCAACCTCAACCACTGCCGCGCGGCACAGGACTTGATGTCCCAAGTCCTCGCGGAGTGGGGGGTTGGCCTGGCGGTCGCCGCCGAGCCGTACCGCGTCCCTGATCACCCTCATTGGGTAGGCGACGCGGACGGCTTGGTGGCGACGGTATGGGGAGGGGGCGACGGGTCCCCACCGTTCTCCTTGTTGAAGCGCGGTCGGGGATTCGTCGCCGTGGACTGGGGGGGAGTCGCTGTGGTGGGGTGCTACATTTCGCCCCGTAGCGGTCACGCTGCGTTCGAGCTGTACTTGGGCGAGGTCGCGGCATGCGTGCAGCGCTACGCGGCCCGGCCGGTGCTGGTCCTGGGGGATTTTAATGCCAAGTCGGTGGCTTGGGGATCCCCCAGGACCTCCGTTCGCGGCGGGATCCTGGGCGATTGGGCGGCGGGGCTCGACCTCCGGGTATTGAACCGGGGGTCGGAGCACACATGCGTGCGGCGATATGGGGGGTCCATCGTGGATGTTGGATTCGCGACCCACAACGCCGTGCGCATGGTGTCGGGTTGGCACGTGGTCGCGGGGGCAGAGACACTCTCCGATCACCGGTACATCCGGATGGAGGTCTCTGCCGCCGCGAGTGCATCCCGACACGGCCGCCTGCGTGGCACCCCACCACGCCGCTGGGCGCTTCGGCGCCTGAACAAGGACGCCCTGATGGCAGCTGCCCTCGCTGCAACTTGGCCGCAGGGAGCGGCCGAGTTGCCGGGCATAGAGGAGGAGGTCGCCCGGCTCGGAGCATTGGTCGCGGGTATTTGCGACGCGGCGATGCCTCGGGTCGGGCGGGCTTCTCCTCGCCGGGCGGTGTACTGGTGGTCGGACGCGATCGCGGAGTTGCGAGTCGCGACTGTCCGCGCCCGACGCCAGTACACCCGCGCGCGCCGTCGTCAACGTACAGGCGACGGCGTGGCGCGAGCGAGGGCAGCTGATGACCTGTATGGAGCATACCGCGTGGCGCGGGTTGCTGTGCAGGTCGCCATCAAACGGGCCAAGACCCAGGCATGGAAGGAGCTCCTCCAGACCCTTGATGACGATCCATGGGGGCGCCCATATAAGGTGGTGCTGAATAAGCTCCGCCCGTGGGCGCCCCCCGTCACCGAGGGTCTTGACCCCCGGCTGCTGGAGGACGTGGTCAATACACTCTTCCCAATTGGGGAGAGGGGACCGCGTCCTCCGGCGGCGGCGGCTGTCCCAGTGGAGTGGACGGCCGAGCTGGGGGTCACGCAGGAGGAGCTGGCAGCGGCCATCAGACGGCTCGGGGTTCGTAACACGGCCCCGGGTCCGGATGGTGTGCCCGGCCGGGTTTGGGTCTTGACCCAGGGCGTCCTTGGGGCCGACCTCAGGCGGTTGTTCGACCGCTGCCTGAGGGACGGGCGATTCTCCCCCAGTTGGAAGGTGGCGAGGATGGTCCTCCTCCGGAAGGAGGGTCGGCCCGCGGAGTCTCCCTCCGCATACCGGCCCATTTGTCTCCTCGACGAGGTGGGCAAGCTCTTCGAGCGTGTGATTGCTGCCCGCCTCGTCGAGCACCTGTCGCGGGGTGATCCCGGTCTGGCCGACTGCCAGTTCGGTTTCCGGGGGGGCCGATCGACTATCGACGCGATAGGTCGTGTGAGGGCCCTCTCGGAGGCGGCCGTCTCCCGGGGAGGGGTGGCATTGGCAATATCCTTGGATATTGCCAATGCCTTTAACACCCTCCCCTGGGAAGAGATATGGAGGCGGCTCGAAGATCATCGGGTACCACCGTATCTCAGGGCAGCCGTCGGGGATTATTTCCGTGGCAGGTGGATTGAGAATCCGGGCCGGGATGGAGATATGCGGAGAGAGGTGTACTGCGGTGTTCCGCAGGGGTCGGTCCTCGGGCCACTCCTGTGGAACATCGCGTACGATAAGGTGTTGCGGGCCGACATCCCTGACGGCGTCAGCGCCGGGTGTTATGCGGATGACACACTGGTGCTGGCCGTCAGGGCGCTCTGGGGAGGGCCAAGCGCCGCGCGGAGGTGGGGCGTAGCGAGTCGTCGGCCGGATCAGGGGGAAGGGAATGAAGGTGGTGGTCCATAAGACCGAGGTTATAGCGTTCCATTCACCTCGGCAGGATTCGCCCCCCCCCCTCCTGATGCAGGTGGGTGAGGCTGATATCGAGGTGAAGCCCCACATGAGGTATCTGGGGTTGATCCTCGATAGCCACTGGCGCTTCGAGGAGCATTTTCGCTGCCTGGTTCCACGCTTGGAGAGAATGGTCGCGCCTTTGGGCCGAATCCTACCCATTAGGGGGGGACCGGCGGGCCGAGTTCGTCGTCACTATGTGGCAATGGTGCAGTCGGTAGTCCTTTACGGGGCCCCCGTCTGGGCGGACGACGGTTCTTGCGGGGATGCCGCCCATGGACCTCCTCGCGCGGACGCACGCGGTGCTGTAACGTCACCGCGTCGACCGTCGCGTGGAGGTGGGGGCGGTCCCGGTAGTGCAGGAACCTGCTTGGGGCGATTTGAAGCGCCAGGCCCGGCAGTTCGTGATGCTCACGTGGCAGGAGCAGTTGGCTCTGCCAACCACGGGTCACCGGGCAGACGGGGCTGTTCGGCCACTCCTAAGTGATTGGCTGGACTGAGGCAATGGAAGCCTCAGTTACCGGATGGCACAAGTGTTCTCCGGACATGGCAGCTTCGGGAGATACCTGCGTCGGATAGGGAAGGAGCCGACGGCGCGCTGCTGCCATTGTGACGCTGAGCATGGCACGGCTGAAAATACCCTCGTGGTGTGCCCTGGTCAGCGTCATCGAGCGGGATGTCTCGCTGCCGGGCATGGTGCACGCCATGCTCGGCAGCGAGGGGAATTGGAGGGCCGTGACCTCCTTCTGCGAGAGCGTAATGTTGCAGAAGGTGGCCGCCGGCAGGGAACGCGAGCTTCAGCGGCGTGCTGAGGCTCGCACACGTGTGGTGGCGGGAGGGCGTCGTCCAGGCGCCGGCCATCGTGGGCGACCACCGCGGCGTGGCGGATGACCCTGGCTGGGAGGGGGTTCCTGAAGGGAGCCTCCTCCAGGCACGAGGCGCAGAGCCGGACCGGATTGTGTTGGAAGTGTCACCCCAATTCTGGTCCGACAAATCGGGTGGCTCCCTCGGTGGCATGGTGTGGCCATGAGCCACCAGCCGCCGTGGGGTACAAATGGAGTTGCTTGCAGTTGCGATTTGGGTCTCGCAGCCGCCACTAACCGTGGCCCCGAGACGGATGGCGGCGGGAAGGAGTGCTCTCTCCCTGCCGCCATGAGACAGTGTGACTGCCGGGAGGAACCTTTTGTCCCTCCGTGGATGGAGGCACAGCGCAGGCATGGGGAGGACACCGGAAGTATGCATCGAGCGATTCCCGGTAGCCTCCCAAATCGTGCGGAAGGGTCACCGTGGGGTTTTTAGTGGGTAGGTCACGCGCCCGTCATTCTTATGGCGCGGGAATCCCACACACCTCTCTTGACTCACCCCAAAGAGGTGGGAGGGAGTCTTACGAAGATATTCCTTACGAAAAAAAAGGCTAGTAAGGAAGCAGTATGCTAGTAAGAAACAAATAAGCTAGTAAGCATGCAGCAGTGTTTAAATATCGCGTTAATTGACGGATTTGAGAACCGTTTAGAGAAATATTCAATTTAACGTGAATTATAACTGAGAACCATAAATTCCTCGTACGGTATTGTTATCGTGTACGCGACATTCCAGAGACTCTCTGATGCGTAGATCGGTACACGGAACGATACAGGTTAGAAAAACCATACGCGAGTGTTGGCTGCTCTCAGTCACGTGATCGACCCAATATATTTACTTGGGATCGATCGCCGAAGATCCATAAACAGAGAGGGTAGAGAAATATTGAAATTAAGAAGAGATAGACATTGAAGAGTAGGGATAGCGCCGCGAGGTGGTGATTACCCCTCTCGTGGCCGCGACTGCGGATGTCTGTTCGCTTCTTAGCTTCGAGACTCGATAGCTGGTCCTCGCAGCGAGCAGATCGACAAACGATTCCGCTCCGCGACGAAACCAAATCTACGAATATAGGTTCTGGGAATACTCGAAACTTTCGTTGAGAATTTTAAATTGTTGCTCAAAATTAACTAAATCGGTGAGGTATTTTATCAGCCCCGATTATTGACTGTGCAATCTCGCCGAATAGCACGTGACGCTCGAGCTACGTGGTCGTGTGAGGGAATTGAAAATCTTCGGTTCCCGCTTGGCGAGATTATTAACAAAATTTAAAAGACTGTGGGTTTTCGTCCGACTTTCATGTGACGTTTGTGCTTCGCGGTCATGAAAGGGGAATCGAGATAAGAATAATTTCCCGTGTGTCGAAACTCCAGTCTCAGCAAAGGGCTACGGCCCGATCAGTACTGACGACTCCACGGACTGTTGCATTTGACGCGGTCGTGCGAGGCTGGCATTATCACGAACTGCTGCATTTGACGCGGTCGTGAGGCTGACTTTCCAACGTCTCGCTGCAACCAGCGGTCGTCGGAAGTCCAGTTTCGGCCAGTGGCTACGGCCAACTCAATACTGATTTCTCCACGGACTGCTGCATTTGACGCGGTCGTGGGAGGCTGATTACCTTCACGTGACGTTTGAGTTTCACGGTCGTGTAAGAATTTGTCATACGGACTGCTGCATTTGACGCGGTCGTGCGACAAGTTGAATTGTCCGCACGGTTTTGTATATCGCCCCTAGGGTGGTCTCTGACCGATACCCTACGTGGGCTCACCGTTTCTCCGGTCGGGGCTAAGAAATTCCGGACTTCTTAGCTCTCAACCTGCTCGAGCAACGCTCCTTGACCGCCAGTGAGTACGTACCCTGTGCGTAGAGCAACGCATAATGAGCACCGTGGTGTATGCTCCTTTAAACGTAAGACGCTACGTGCGCCGTTAAGGGCTACATCACACCGCGTCTTGTACGCAGGGAACAGTGAGAAACTGCGGTTTGGACAGCATTTGGAGCTTCACGACCTCCACCTGTTGTCTTTTCCTGCGGCATTCAACCATTGCTAAAAAGCGGAGAATTGAGAAATTAGATCTCTTCTTCCGCACAGCGATCGAACGGTTCTCGATTTGTGAGAACGTTCATAATATACAATCCACTCATACATATCTCAGTTCGTCGAGACGTGTCTGTAACCTCCGCTCTTGAGTGCGAACGGCACAGACGGGAGTGTGCGAGATAGAGAGAGACGGGCGACGCGACAAGCGTTAATAGGTATTTAAATCCAGCCTTGTCTTTCCTTGTTACAGAACAACACATCGCGAACTTGGCCAGGAGCAGCCGGCCCAGGTTTTTTTTCCCCGGACGTCTGGCCGACGTCTAGGCGGATTTTTTTCCTTTTGTTCCTTTTCATTAAAAATAAACGCTAATTTCATTGAGCAAAATCAGGTGTATCAATTTATTCAATACTTTTTCCCAGTGTCCTTTCCCTCGTAATCCGGACCACGTCAGACTAAAATAACCCCCTATGGGCGGTGAAAGTCTTCAAACAAGCAGGCTAGTAAGAAAGCAGTTAGCTAGTAAGAATGCAGTAAACTGGTAAGAAAGCAGGTAGCTAGTAAGGAAGTAGTAAGTTAGTAAGCAAGCAGTAAGTTAGTAAGCAAGCAGTTAGCTAGTAAGCGAGTAGGAAGCTTGTAAGGAAGCAGTATGATAGTAAGCAAGCAGTAAGCAACTAAGAGACAAGTAAGATAGTAAGCAAGCAGCAGGCTAGTAAGAAAGCAACTAGCTAGTAAGCAAGCAGTAAGCTAGTAAGCGAGCAGGAAGGCAGCAAGGAAGCAGTATGCGATAAGCTAGCAGTAAGCTAGTAATCAAGCAGTAATCTGTTAAGAAAGCATTGAGCTAGTAAGCAAGCAGGAAGCTAGTACCGGGCCGGGATGGTGATATGCGGAGGGAGGTGTACTGCGGTGTTCCGCAGGGGTCGGTCCTCGGGCCACTCCTGTGGAACATCGCGTACGACTCGGTGTTGCGGGCCGGCCTCCCCGACGGCGTCAGCACGGTGTGTTATGCGGATGACACACTGGTGCTGGCCGTCGGGGCGCACTGGGGGAGGGCCATGCGTCGCGCGGAGGAGGGGTCGCAACGCGTCGTCGACCGGATCAGGGGGATGGGGATGACGGTGGCGGTCCATAAGACCGAGGTGATTGCGTTTCATTCACCTCGGCAGGATCCGCCACCCCCTCTGATCCGGGTGGGTGGGGCTGACATCGGGGTGAAGCCCCAGATCAGGTATCTAGGGCTGATCCTCGATAGCCACTGGCGTTTCGAGGAGCATTTCCGCTGCCTGGTCCCCCGGTTGGAAAGGATGGTTGCGGCTCTGGGCCGGATCCTGCCCAACCTGGGGGGCCCGGCGGGCCGAGTTCGTCGCCTCTATGTGGCAATGGTCCAGTCGGTGGCCCTATACGGGGCCCCCGTCTGGGCGGACGACCTGGCTGCCTCCCGGCGCAGCATGACTATGCTGCGTCGGGTGCAGAGGCGCATGGCGCTCAGGGTCGTCCGCGGGTATCGGACCATGTCACATGGGGCGGCGACGGTTCTAGCGGGGATGCCGCCCATGGACCTGCTCGCGCGGTCGCACGCGGTGATGTACCGGCACCGCGTCGACAGTCGCGCGGGGGTGGGGGCGGTCCCGGGCGGGCAGGAACCTGCTTGGGGCGATTTGAAGCGCCAGGCCCGGCAGTCCGTGTTGCTCGCGTGGCAGGAGCGGCTGGCTCTGCCAACCGCGGGGCACCGGACTGTCGGGGCTGTTCGGCCACTCCTGAAGGAGTGGCTGGACAGAGGCCATGGCAGCCTCACCTACCGGCTGGCACAGGTATTTTCCGGGCATGGCAGCTTCGGAAGATACCTGTGCCGGATAGGGAAGGAGCCGACGGCGCGTTGCTGCCACTGCGACGCTGAGCAGGACACGGCGGATCATACCCTGGAGGTATGCCCCGCGTGGGAGGGGGAGCGCCCTGTCCTGGTCGGCGTCGTCGGGCGGGATGTCTCGCTGCCGGGCGTGGTGCGCGCCATGCTCGGCAGCGAGGAGAAGTGGAGGGCCGTGGCCTCCTTCTGCGAGAACGTAATGTTGCAGAAGGAGGCCGCGGGGAGGGAGCGCGAGCTTCAGCGGCGCGCTGAAGCTCGCGCTCGTGCGGTGGCCCGAGGTCGTCGCCCGGTCGCGAGGCGTCGCGGGCGGCCGCCTCGGCGTGGCGTCGCGGGCGGCCGCCTCGGCGTGGCGGATGACCTAGGCTGGGAGGGGGGTCCTGAGGGGACCCTCCTCCCGCCAGGCGGCGCCGGGTCGGACCGGTTGGGGGTAGGAGTGCCTCCCCGTACCGGTCCGACGCAAGGGGAGGCACCCTCGGCGGTCTGGTGCGGCCATGAACGCCCGGCCGCCGAGGGGTGGAAACGGGGTCGCGGGCGATTGCGAGTTGGGGCTCGCAGCCGCTACTAAACGCGGCCCCGGGACGGATAGCGGCGGGATGGTGTGGCCCCGTCCCGCCGCTATGAGGCAGTGTGTCTACTGGGGGGACCGATTGTCCCCCCGGGGGATGGGCGCGAAAGCGCGGGCACGGGGAGGATACCGGAAGAATGCTTCGAGCGATTCCCGGTATCCTCCCAAAGCGTGCCGAAGGGTTACCGTGGGGTTTTTAGTGGGTAGGTCCCGCGCCTGTCGTTGTACGGGCGCGGGGAATCCCACACACCCCTCCCACCTCTCCCCAAGGAGGTGGGAGGGAGTCTTTTGAAGATTTTCCCCACGACAAAAAAAAAAAAAAAAAAAAAAAAAAAAAAGCAGGAAGCTAGTAAGAAAGCTGTAAGTTAGTAACAATGCAGTAAGCTAGTAAGCTAGCTGTAAGCTAGTAAGCAAGCAGTAAGCTAGGAAGCACGCAGCTGGCTAGTAAGCATACAGTAGGCTAGTATGCCAAGAGTAAGCTAGTAACCAAGCAGTGAGATTGTAAGCTAGCAATAAGCTAGTAAGCAAGCTGCAAGCTAGTAAGCAAGTAGTAAGCTAGTAAGAAAGCAGTTAGCTAGTAAGAACGCGGAATGTTAGTAAGAAAACAGTTGGGTAGTGAGCAAACAGCAAGCTAGTAAGCAAGCAGTATGCCAGCGAGGAGCAGTAAGCTAGTAAGCAACACGTTAACTAGGAAACAAGCAGCAGGCTAGTGAGAAAGCAATTAGATAGTAGGAAAGCATTGTGCTAGTAAGCAAGCAGTATGTTAGAAAGCAGGCTGCAAGCTAGTAAGGAAGCAGCACGCTTGTAAGAAACCAGTATGCATGTTAGCAAGCAGTAAGCTAGAAAGCAAGCAGCAGGAGGTATGAAAGCAGTTAGCTAGTGAGAAAGCAGTAACCTAGTAAGCAAGCAGTAAGCTAGTATGCATGCAGTGAGCTAGTAAGTGAGGATCGAGCTAGTAAGCAAGCAGTGAGCTAGTAAGCCAGGAGGAAGCTAGTGAGGAAGCAGTGGGCTAGTAACAAAGTTGTGAGCTAGTAAGCCCGGAGGAAGCTAGTGATGATGCATTAGGCTAGTAAGTCAGGTGGAGGTAAGTAAGCACCAAGCTAGTAAGCAAACAGTAAGCCAGAAAGCACACGGCAAACTAGTAAGCAAGCTGCTAGCTAGAAAGCAAGGAGCAGGCTAGTAACAAAGCGTTTAGCAAGTAAGCAAGCAGTGAGCTAATAAGCTAGCAGTAAGCTAGTAATCAAGCAGTGAGCTAATAAGCCAGGAGGGCGCTAGTAAGGAAGCGGTATGCTAGTAAGCAAGTAGTAAGCTAGTAAGCAAGCATCAGGCTAGTAAGAAAGCAGTTAGCTAGTGAGCCAGCAGTAAAATAGTAAGCAATAGTGAACTCGTAAGCGAGCAGTAAGCTGGTAAGGAAGCAGGTAAGGAAGCAGGAACCAAGGTTCGTCATCAAGGGTCTCGAGGTGCTCCTTCCATGCCCGGGTCTTGGCCCGTTTGATGGCGACCTGCTGAGCCATCCGCGACATGCGATATGCCTCATACAGGTCATCTGCCCTCGCTCGCGCCACGCTATCGTCTCTCCGTAGACGACGGCGCGCGCGGGTGTACTGGCATCGGGCGCGGACACTCGCGTCTCGCATTTCCGCGATCGCGGCCGACCACCAGTACACCACCCGGCGAGGAGAAGCTCGCCCTATCCGGGGCATCGCTGCGTCACATATGTTCGCAACCATCCCCCCGAGCCGGGCGACCTTCTTCTCTATACTCGGAAACTCGGCCGCCCCCTGCGGCCACGTTGCAGCGAGGGCAGCTGCCATCAGGGCGTCCTTGTCCAGGCGCCGAAGCGCCCAGTGGCGCGGTGGTGTACCACCCGGACGGTGGCGTCAGGATGTATCCCCCGCGGCGGCAGAGACCTTCATCCGAATATACCGGTGGTCCGAGAGTGTCTCTGCCTCCGCGATCACGTGCCACCCCGACACCATGCGCACGGCGTTGGGGGTCGCGAATCCAACATCCACGATAGATCCCCCATGTCGCCGCACACACGTGTGCTCCGACCCCCGGTTCAGTAACCGAAGGTCGAGCCCCGCCGCCCGGGCGCCCAGGATCCCGCCGCGAACGGAAGTCCTGGGGGACCCCCACGCCACCGACTTGGCGTTGAAGACCCCCAGGACCAGCACCGGCCGGGCCGCGCAGCGCTGCACGCATGCCGCGAACTCGGCCAGGTACAGTTCGAACGCTACGTGACCGCTGCGAGGCGAGATGTAGCACCCCACCACGGCGACTCCGCCCCAGTCCACGGCGACGAATCCCCGACCGCGCTCCAGCATGGAGAACGGTGGGGACCCGTCGCCACCTCCCCCTACCGTCGCCACCAAGCCGTCCGCGTCGACCACCCAATGAGGGTGATAAGGGACGCGGTACGGCTCGGTGGCGACAGCCAGGCCAACCCCCCACTCCGCGTGGACTTGGGACATCATATCCTGTGCAGCGCGGCAGTGGTTGAGGTTGGCCCAGAGGAGGAGACGGGGCGCCATTAATTACCGACCGCCCCAACCTCCTCCCGGCTGTTCGTCCCCGTGGCACCGTCCACCTCCATGGTGGACGATGCCACCGCCCGCGGCGCCGGAGCCGGAACGGCCCGCCTCTTCCTCTCCTTCCGGGAGGGGGGAGAGTACTTCCTGCTACCCACCCTGTGTTCGGCTGGCATCCCCCTGTCCGCACATAGCGGGCAGTAGTGGGCTGCCGAGCACTGGCTCGCGCGGTGGTCTTTTACTCCGTAGCGGTAACACTGACCGCTGCGGTCCACCGACGAGGTGCACCACTGCCTCATGTGCCCCAACTCGAGGCAGCGGCGACACTAGAGTGGGCGCGGCGCGAGTATCTCCACTCGCGCCGGAACCTACCCCACCAAAACCCTCCCGGATTCCGCCACTTTGCGGGCAGCGGAGAGGGGGCACCGGGCCCACACCGACCCCAGGCCGGAAGGAGACATGCGGATCTCACCGACCCGCACGTCTCCGTCGGGGAAGTCCCCCGCCCTCGCTAGGGCATGAGACACCTCCTGCGCTGTGACCGAGTCGTCCAGCCCACAAACGCGCATATCCGTGCGTTTCGTGCGCCTGGCGACCCGGACACCCCGCTCGCCCAGCTGCTCCCGGAGCCTCTGTGCGAGTCGGTCCGCCATCTCCTCGCCTCTCCAGGAGGAGACCCCCGGTCACCGCCCTCTTCGCTCTCACGGAAGCGATGCCAAGCTCCTCCAGGGAGATGTTCTTCCTGGCGAGCTGCAACGCCGCCGCGGGGGTCAGGTCACCACACTGGGCGACGGTCAGCACCACCGCTGCCGTTTTGGGGGGGGTGGGCGCACAGGTCACGTCTTCGCGGCCTTTACTTTGGCCGCGTGCGGCGAGGGCGGAGGTTGCGGCAGCGAGGCCTTCGTCGCCGCTCTCCTCGCCTTCCGCCCAACCACCTAGCTCCAGGACACCCCCCCTTGGGACGGTGCCATGGATGGCGTCCGATCCGGGACCGCGGGTAGTCTGTTCCCCTTGGAGGCCGCGACCCGAGACCCGGAGTGACCACGGAGGGCGGAGCCTTCGCTCCCACCACCTTCGCCTTCCCCGATTGTAACGGTATTGGTCGGGGGGGGGGGGGGGCACCGCCTTCCTGCTGACCGCTCTACCGGGGAGGAGCTCATCCCGGAAGGCGGCCAGCTTCCGGTCAATCATTTCCCCAATCCTCCTCAGAAGTTCGTCCTCTGAGGAGAACGGGGAACTCTGCGCGAACGGAGTGCGTGGCGGAAGGGCCTGTAGAGCCTCGCACCACCGCCGCCACACTCCGCTTATTTGCTACCGCCGGGGCACGCGGCGGAGGAGGCGGGAGGATTGCAGGGTCGGCTGCGCCATTCCCGCACGCCTCTGCCCTCCTTCTCCCCCGTCTCTCCTCCTCCAACACGAGCTGCAGATGGGCGTTCCGTACGCTCAACTCCCGTGCCGCCTCCCTCATCTCTTGCGCAGCCTCTCTCAGGGCCTCTGCGCCGCCGCTCTTCTGCCCCTTAAAGGAGCAGGATGCGGCCACCTTCTCCACCAGCCTCAGAGACGAGGATATCCTCTCGGAAATCTCCTCGGTTACCTCGTCCCTGAGGCAACTCACCATTACTACCGGGCTCATTGCCCTACCCACTCCGGAGACGGCCTGCCCCGACCGCTTCCTCTTGGAGCCTATGTGGCTCCTGGCGGAGGAGAAGGATGAGACTGACGCAGTCTCGTCGTCCTCCTCAGCCCTCCACGAAGCCGGGCCAGGCGCCGAGTGAGGCGCGAGCGCCGTCACCCTAGCCCCAACACCGTCTTCGACCTCCCTCTCCGCCATAACCCGCACCAACCCCATTTGTTATGAAAATCCATTTAGTTCCCACGCGTAAGTCGGAAGAAAGTCCACCCGGGCAGAGCCGCGTTACCCGGGCAAGCCTGATACTCCGGGGGTTCGGCAGGTGCCCCCGGAGGTGGTCGCTTGGTATTGGGCCTTCTCGCCCAACCATGCATCCCATCGCCGCGCACCATAACTTAGGATTCGAGGGCGATTTTATAGAGTCGCCATACTCGCGGCCCGGGCGGCAAAACCAGGGCCCCCGTTCCTCCTGCCATCACGTACCATTCACAAAACCAAAGAAGGAATTGTGGATGTGTCGCTGTGACGACCAACAGGAGTCTTACGGTGTGATAAGCATCAGGTACCTCGGGGTCGCTACGCCCCGTACTGCGGCCGACGATTGCCGGACACAGCCCCAGAGGGTTGCATACTAGCTTGCTGTTTTCTTCCTAGCTTACTGCTTCCTTACTAGCTTACTGGTTGCCTACTAGCTCACTGCTTGTTTACAAGCTTACTGCCTGCTTACTAGCTTTCAACTTGCTTACAAGCTCACTGGTTGCTTACTAGCTCACAGCATGCTTACTAGCTTACTGCTTGCATAGATGCATACTACTTTCTCATTACCCAGCTGCTTGCTTACTAGCTTACTGCTTGCTTAATAGCATTCTGCTCCCTTACTAGCTCCCTGCTCGGTTACTAGCTTACTATTTGCTTACCAGCTTGCTGCTTGCATTCTATCTTACTGCTTGCGTACCAGCATACCGCTTCCTTACGAGCTTCCACCTCGCTTACTAGCTCACAGCTTGCTTACTAGCAAACTGCTATTTTATTAGCCTGCTCCTTGCTCACTAGCTTACTGCTTGCTAACTAGCTTACTGCATCCATGCTAGTTCCTGCTTGCTTACTAGCTTACTGCTTCCATACTAACTTACTGCCTGCTTACTAGCCCACTAGTTCCCTACTAGCTAACTGCATTCTTACCAGCTTGCTGCTTGCTTACTATCTTACTTGTTGCTCACTATCATACTGCTTCCTTACCAGATTCCTGCTTGCTTACTAACTAATTGTATTCTTACATGCCAGCTGCATATTCACAACCTTACTGCTTGCTTACTAGCTTACTGCTAGCTTACTGGCTTACTGCATGCTCAATAGCTAACTGCTTTCTTACTAGCCAGCTCCATACTAGCTAGCCTGCTGCTTGCTTACTAGTTTACTTGATGCTTACAGTCTTCCTGCCTGCTTACTAGCTTACTGCTAGCTTACTCGCTTATTGCATGCTTACTAGCTTGGTGCTTGCGTTCTAGATTACAGCTAGCATACTATCCTCCTGCTTTATTACTATCTTACTGCTTGCTTAAAGCTTACTGCTGACTTACGAGCTTACTGCTTGCTTACTACCAAACTGCTTTCATACCAGCTTACTGCTTGCTTGCTAGCTTACTGCTTGCTTACTAGCTAACTGCTTTCTTACTAGCTTGCTCCTTGCTCACTAGCTTACCGCTTGCTAACTAGCTTACTGCATCCATGCTAGTTCGTGCTCGCTTACTAGTTCACGGCTTGCGTACTACCTTCCTGCTTTCTAAGTAGCTACCAGCTTTCTTACTAGCCTGCTGCTTGATTACAATCTTACATGCTGGTTACTAGCTTATTGCTTGCTTACTATCATACTGCTTCCTTACTGGCTTCCACCTCGCTTTCTAGCTCACTGCTTGCTTACGAGATTACTGCTAGCTTACTCACTTACTGCTTCCTTACTAGCCTGCTGCTTGCTTTCTAGCTTACTTCTTGCTTACTAGCATCCTGCTTGCTTCCTAGCTTACTGCTTGCCTTCTAGCATACTGCTTCTGTTTAGAATATGGTATAAGAATTAGGATAAGATGTAGAAATACGTTTATTGTACCGTCTGCGTGTTTAGATTAAGGTGCGTGCGGTGTGGATTGCGTGAGGGAGAGTGAATGAGTGTTGTGGGAGCGTGGCGTGTGTGCTGACGATTGGCGCGACCGTCACCGATCTATGGACGAGATTTGAAAGATCAACGGTTTGTCGTGCGCGATCCTGTAACGGCAGAACTATCCAAGCTGTCGATCCGATTGTAAGTGATATCGAGAGCGGACCTTCGTCGCCCTTGCGCATTCTCCTACTGTGTGAATTGCTCCGCCATTCTTCGCGTCCCTGTCCCTCGTCCGCGCGTCTCTTCGTCTGTGCATTAACAAAGTGGTCCTTCGAGCCGGATTTGAGGGCGACGCAGAATGGAGACCGCACGAGTTGCAACAACATCAGCTCCGCTGACCAATCAGACCGTGAAAGACCACCTACACCAGCTGCGGGTCATCGCCCACACCTTCACCCGGATGGTGGTTAACTACCGGAAGGAAGGGCGGGCCAAGTTCTCCGCAGCTTCCGCCGAGGGACGGCACAAGAGACTGGACGGCGAGTGGTTGCGCTTCGGGAAGCTGCACCTGGAGTTTCTGCAGTTAGTCCCCACTCAAGCTTAGTCTATCATGCCGTACTCTACCGAGGAAACCTTCGAAAAGTTGCAGGAGACCTATTGGGGCTCGTGCGACTTTTTCGCCGACGTTGCAGCGAAATGCACTGCGGCCAAGCGCCGCGCAACCGAGTCCCTCTCCCGCGCCCACAGGCGACTCCATCTCCGGCGCGAAACTCGCGCGAATCCCGCTGCCCGAATTCGCTGGGTCGTACGCCGAATGTCACAGTTTCCGCGATCTGTTCAAATCGCTCGTGTTAGACAATAAGTCCCTAACGAACGTGAAACGGTTACACTATTTAAAATCGTCCGCCCAAGGTCATGCCGCGAACCTGATCGCGCATTTCTCGATAACCGACGCGAATTTTGAACCGGCCTGGATGACGCTAGCAGACCGGTACAATAACAAGCGCGTCATAGTATCAACATTATTAAGCAATTTCATCTCGCTGCCAATTATTGTTAGCGAGTCCGCGGACGAATTATCTCGTCTTCGTGACACGACGAAGGAGTCGATCGCCATGTTGCGTAGTATCGGTCGCCCGGTGGATACATGGGTTGACGTCATCGTCTTCCTGCTTACCGCCAAGCTAGACAGCCGTACGCTACGAGAGTGGGAGATATCCCGCGGAGCAGCACCGAGCCCCCCAACTTCGACGAGCTCGACCAATTCCTCGTTGCGCGGATCCGCGCTCAGAGGCGCTTCACGACAAGCCCGAAACTTCGGCCGCGCGCCTCGCCGCGCCGCGATCGGCGCCCTCGACGGGAGTTCGCACGCACGCAGCGAATACAGCTGTGAACCGGTGCCCGATGTGCGGATCGAAGCATCCGTTATATCGATGTTCGGCGTTCCATAGCCTACAACCTACGCAGCGGCGAGACCTACTGACTCGGACCAACGCCTGTTTTAACTGTCTTCGCGATGGACACATGGTTTCGATGTATCCGGTTCGCACCACGTGCTCGCGATGTAACCGCAATCACCACAGTCTGTTACACGTTCCCGCGACGAGTATCGAAGCGCCGACGGGAGGCGATCGTGCAGCGTCGTCTTCGAAACTCACTGGCATTCCGTCGGGATCTAACGGCACTCGGTCCGTCTATACGTACGCCGCGTACATACTAGCTAACTGCTTCCTTACTAGCTTGCGGCTTGCTTACTAGCTTACTTATTGCTTACCAGCTTACTGCTTGCTTACTAGCACACAGTTAACCACCTAGCATTCTGCTCGCCTAACAGCTCAATGGTTGCCTAGTAGCTCACTGCTACCTTACTGGCTTACAGCTTGCTTACTAGATCACTGCATGCTTACTAGCCGGCTGCTTGCCTTTTGGCTTACTGATTGCTTACTAGCTTCCTGCTTGCTTAATAGGTAACTGCTTTCCTACTAGCCTGATACTTGCTTTCTAGATCACTGCTTGCTTACTATCTTGCTGCTTGCTTCCCAGCTTACAGCATGCTTACAATTATACTGCTTTCCTACCAGATAGCTGCTTTCTGACTAGCCTGCTGCTTGCTCACTAGCTTACTGCATGCTTACTAGCACACCGCTTTCTTACTAGCATCCTCCTCACTTATTAGCTCAATGCATGCTTAGTAGCTTACTGGTTGCTTACTAGCTTACTGCTTGCTTACTAGCATACTGCTTAGTTACTACCTAACCACTTTCATACTACATTCCTGCTTTCCTCGTGACTTACCGCTTTCTTACTAACTTGCTGCTCTCATACTAGCCGAATGCTTCCTTACTAGCTCCCTGCTGGCTTACTAGCTTACTGCTTAGTTGGTAGCTTACTGCTTTGTTACTAGCTTACTGCTTAGTTGGTAGCTTACTGCTTTGTTACTAGCTTACTGCTTACTTAATAGATAAATGCTTCATTACAGGCCTGCTGCTTGCTTCCTAGCTTACTTCTTGCTTACTAACTTGCTGCTTCCTTCCTAGCTTACTGCTTGCCTTCTAGCATACTGCTTCCATACTAGCTTCCTCCTCGCTTATTAGGTCACTCCTTGCTTACTAGCTTACTGCTTGCTTACTAGCTTACTGGTTGCTTACTAGCATACTGCTTTCTAACTAGCTAATTGCTTCCTTACTTGCCTCCTGCTTGCTTACTAGCTTACTTGTTTCCTACTAGCATACTGCTTGCTTACTAGCATACTGCTTCCTTACTATCTTTCTCCTCGCATATTAGCTCTCTGCTTGCTTAGTAGCATACTGGTTCCTTACAAGATTACTGCTTGCTTACTAGCTCACTGCTTGCTTGCAAGCATACTGCTTTGTTACTAGCTAAATGCTTTCTTACTAGCCAGCTGCATCCTTACTAGCTTACTACCTGCTTACTAACTAACTGCTTGCTTACTTGCATACTGCCTTTATACTAGCTTGCTGCTTGCTTAGTAGCTAACAGGTTGCTTCCTTGCTTACTGCGTGCCTACCAGCATACTGCTTCCTTACTGGCTGCCAGCTCACTTACGTGCTCACTGCTTGCGTATTAGCTTGGCGCTTGCTCTCTAGTTCATTACTTGCCTTCTAGCATACCGCTACCTTACCAGCTTACTCCTCGCTTATTAGCTAACAGCTTGCTTACTAGCTTACTACTTGTTTAGTAGCATACTGCTTCCATTACTAGCACCCTGCTCGCTAACTAGCCCGTTGCATTCTTACTAGCAAAGACCTTCCTGATCAGCCTGCTGCTGGCTTACTAGCTTGATTCCTCAAAGCTTAGTGCTTGCCTACTAGTTTTTTTTTTTTTTTTTATTTTTTTTTTTTTTTTTGTCGTGGGGAAAATCTTTGAAAGACTCCCTCCCACCTCCTTGGGGAGAGGTGGGAGGGGTGTGTGGGATTCCCCGCGCCCGTACAACGACAGGCGCGGGACCTACCCACTAAAAACCCCACGGTGACC
Source organism: Colletes latitarsis (assembly GCF_051014445.1). Classification (NCBI taxonomy): domain Eukaryota; kingdom Metazoa; phylum Arthropoda; class Insecta; order Hymenoptera; family Colletidae; genus Colletes; species Colletes latitarsis. The sequence goes on along the minus strand of NW_027488380.1, from coordinate 1,405,596 downwards.
CTTCGGCACGCTTTGGGAGGATACCGGGAATCGCTCGAAGCATTCTTCCGGTATCCTCCCCGTGCCCGCGCTTTCGCGCCCATCCCCCGGGGGGACAATCGGTCCCCCCAGTAGACACACTGCCTCATAGCGGCGGGACGGGGCCACTCCATCCCGCCGCTATCCGTCCCGGGGCCGCGTTTAGTGGCGGCTGCGAGCCCCAACTCGCAACCGCCCGCGACCCCGTTTCCACCCCTCGGCGGCCGGGCGTTCATGGCCGCACCAGACCGCCGAGGGTGCCACCCCTTGCGTCGGACCGGTAGGGGGAGGCACTCCTACCCCCAACCGGTCCGACCCGGCGCCGCCTGGCAGGAGGAGGGTCCCCTCAGGACCCCCCTCCCAGCCTAGGTCATCCGCCACGCCGAGGCGGCTGCCCGCGACGCCTCGCGACCGGGCGACGACCTCGGGCCACCGCACGAGCGCGAGCTTCAGCGCGCCGCTGAAGCTCGCGCTCCCTCCCCGCGGCCTCCTTCTGCAACATTACGTTCTCGCAGAAGGAGGCCACGGCCCTCCACTTCTCCTCGCTGCCGGGCGTGGTGCGCGCCATGCTCGGCAGCGAGACATCCCGCCCGACGACGCCGACCAGGACACGGCGCTCCCCCTCCCACGCGGGGCATACCTCCAGGGTATGATCCGCCGTGTCCTGCTCAGCGTCGCAGTGGCAGCAACGCGCCGTCGGCTCCTTCCCTATCCGGCACAGGTATCTTCCGAAGCTGCCATGCCCGGAAAATACCTGTGCCAGCCGGTAGGTGAGGCTGCCATGGCCTCTGTCCAGCCACTCCTTCAGGAGTGGCCGAACAGCCCCGACAGTCCGGTGCCCCGCGGTTGGCAGAGCCAGCCGCTCCTGCCACGCGAGCAACACGGACTGCCGGGCCTGGCGCTTCAAATCGCCCCAAGCAGGTTCCTGCCCGCCCGGGACCGCCCCCACCCCCGCGCGACGGTCGACGCGGTGCCGGTACATCACCGCGTGCGACCGCGCGAGCAGGTCCATGGGCGGCATCCCCGCTAGAACCGTCGCCGCCTCATGTGACATGGTCCGATACCCGCGGACGACCCTGAGCGCCATGCACCTCTGCACCCGACGCAGCATAGTCATGCTGCGCCGGGAGGCAGCCAGGTCGTCCGCCCAGACGGGGGCCCCGTATAGGGCCACCGACTGGACCATTGCCACATAGAGGCGACGAACTCGGCCCGCCGGGCCCCCCAGGTTGGGCAGGATCCGGCCCAGAGCCGCAACCATCCTTTCCAACCGGGGGACCAGGCAGCGGAAATGCTTCTCGAAACGCCAGTGGCTATCGAGGATCAGCCCCAGATACCTGATCTGGGGCTTCACCTCGATGTCAGCCCCACCCACCCGAATCAGAGGGGGTGGCGGATCCTGCCGAGGTGAATGAAACGGAATCACCTCGGTCTTATGGACCGCCACCGTCATCCCCATCCCCCTGATCTGGTCGACGACGCGTTGCGACCCCTCCTCCGCGCGACGCATGGCCCTCCCCCAGTGCGCCCCGACGGCCAGCACCAGTGTGTCATCCGCATAACACACCGTGCTGACGCCGTCGGGGAGGCCGGCCCGGAACACCGAGTCGTACGCGATGTTCCACAGGAGTGGCCCGAGGACCGACCCCTGCGGAACACCGCAGTACACCTCCCTCCGCTTATCACCATCCCGGCCCGGATACTCGATCCACCTGCCGCGGAGATAATCCCCGACGACCGCCCTGAGACAAGGGGGGACTCGATGATATTCGAGCCCCCTCCTTATCTCTTCCCAGGGGAGGGTGTTAAAGGCATTGGCAATATCCAAGGATATTGCCAATGCCACCCCTCCCCGGGAGACGGCCGCCTCCGAGAGGGCCCTCACACGACCTATCGCGTCGATAGTCGATCGGCCCCCCCGGAAACCGAACTGGCAGTCGGCCAGACCGGGATCACCCCGCGACAGGTGCTCGACGAGGCGGGCAGCAATCACACGCTCGAAGAGCTTGCCCACCTCGTCGAGGAGACAAATGGGCCGGTATGCGGAGGGAGACTCCGCGGGCCGACCCTCCTTCCGGAGGAGGACCATCCTCGCCACCTTCCAACTGGGGGGGAATCGCCCGTCCCTCAGGCAGCGGTCGAACAACCGCCTGAGGTCGGCCCCAAGGACGCCCTGGGTCAAGACCCAAACCCGGCCGGGCACACCATCCGGACCCGGGGCCGTGTTACGAACCCCGAGCCGTCTGATGGCCGCTGCCAGCTCCTCCTGCGTGACCCCCAGCTCGGCCGTCCACTCCACTGGGACAGCCGCCGCCGCCGGAGGACGCGGTCCCCTCTCCCCAATTGGGAAGAGTGTATTGACCACGTCCTCCAGCAACCGGGGGTCAAGACCCTCGGTGACGGGGGGCGCCCACGGGCGGAGCTTATTCAGCACCACCTTATATGGGCGCCCCCATGGATCGTCATCAAGGGTCTGGAGGAGTTGCCTACTAGCTTGCTGCTTGCCTTCTAGTTTACCTGTTGCTTACTCGCTTACTGCTTGCTTACTAGCATACTCCTTTGCTACAAATTTACTGCTTTGTTACTAGCTGACTGCTTGTTTTCTAGCTTACTGCTTGCTAACTAGCTTAGTGCTTTCTTTCTAACTTACTGCTTTCTTACTAGCTCACTGCTTGCTTACTAGCTTACTGCTTGCTTACAAGCTACCCGCTAGATTACCAGCTTACTACTTGCTTTCTAGCATACTGCATCCTTACTAGCTTCCTACTTGTTTACTAGCATACTGGTTGCATGCTAGCCTGCCGCTTGCTTACTAGCATTGTGCTCCCTTACTAGATCCCTGCTCTCTTACTAGCTTACTGCTTGCATACTATCATGATGCTTCCTCACAAACTTTCTCCTCGCTTACTAGCTCACTGCTTGCTTAGTAGCCTACTGGCTGCTTAATAGTTTACTGCTATCATAATCGCTTAATGCTCGCTTACTACCTTGCTGCTTGCTAACAAGCTTGCTGCTTGCTCACTAGCCTACTGCCTCCATACTAATTAACTGACTCCATACTAGCCTGCCGCTTCGTTACTAGCAAAGTGCTTTGTTACAAGCTTACTGCTTGCTTACCAGCTTACTGCTTGCATACATGCTTATTGCTTGCTGACAAGGTCCCTGCTCGCTTACTATCTTGCTGCTTGCTCACTAGCTTGCTTCTTGCTTTCTAGCTTACTACTTGCTTTCTAGCTTCCTCCTCGCTTATTAGCTCACTGCTTGCTTACTAGCACACTGCTTGCTTACTAACTTGCTGCTTGCTCACTAACCTACTGCTTTCGTACTAGCCTGCTGCTTGCTTACTAGCTTACTGGCTGCTTACTAGCTTACTGCTTGCTTACTAGCTTACTGCATCGTAACTAACTTACTGCTTTGTCACTAAATAACTGCATTGTTACTAACTTACTGCTTTATTACTAGCTTACAGCTTGTCTACTAGCTTAGTGCTTGCAAACTATTCTACTGCTAGCTTACTTGCTTACTGCTTGCTTACTAGCTTACTGTTTGCTTAGTAGCTTTCAGCTTGCTTACTATCTTACTGCATGCTTACTCGCTTACTGCTTCCTTACTAGCTAACTGCTTCCTTGCTAGCCTGCTGCTTGCATTCCAGCATTCTGCTTGCTTACTAGCTTGCTGCTTGCTTCTAGCTTACTGCTTGTCTACTGGCATGCTGCCTCCTTACTAGCTTCCTGCTTCCTTACTGCCTTCCTGCTTGCTTACTGGCTCACTGCATGCTTACTAGCGTGCTCCATGCATAGTAGCTTACTTCTTTCTTACAAGCTTGCTGCTTGCTTACTAGAATGCTTCTTCCTTACTATCTTCCAGCTCGCTTACTAGCTTAATGCTTGCTCACTAGCTTACCGCGTGCTTACTACCTTACTGCCTGCTCAATAGCTAACTGCTTTCTTAACAGCATACTGGTAGCTTACTAGCTTGCAGCTTGCTTACTAGCTCACTGCTTGCTTACTAGCTTACTGCTTGCTCAATAGCTAACTGCTTTCTTGCAAGCCTGGTGCTTGCTTTCCAGCATAATGCTGGCTTACTAGCTTGCTGCTTGCTTCCAGCTTACTGCTTGCTTACTAGCATGCTTCTTCCTTACTAGCTTCCTGCTCTCTTACTGGCTCACTGCATGTTTACCGGCTTGCTGCTTGCTTACTAGCTTACTTGTTGCTTACTCGCCCAATGCATGCTTACTACAATACCGCTTCCTCTCTAGGTATCTCCTCGCTTTCCAGCTCACTGGTTTCTTACTAGCTTACTGCTTGCCTACTGTTTTACTGCTTGCTCAATAGCTAGCTGCTTTCTTGCTAGCCTGCTGCTTGCTTTCCAGCATAATGCTTGCTGACTACCTTACTGCTTGCTTACTAGCTTACTGCTTTCTTTCTAGCTAACTGCTTTCTTACCAGCTTACTGCATGCTTACAAGCTTGCAGCTTGATTACTAACTTACTGCTTTCTTACTACTTCACTGCTTGCTTACTATCTCACTGTTTGCTTACAAGCTTACTGCTCGCTTCCTAGCTTACTGCTTGCATACTAGCTTACTGCTGACTTACTAGCTTATTGCTTTCTTACTAGCCTGCTGTTTGCTTACTAGCTTACTTGCTTCTTACTAGCATACTGCTTCCTTACTAGCCATTTTTTTTTGTAGGGAAAATCTTCGTAACACTCCCTCCCACCTCTTTGGAGCGAGGCTGGAGTGGTGTGTGGGATTCCCCGCGCCCATGGAATTTGGGTGGATACCGGGAATCGCTCGGAGCATACTTCCGGTACCCTCCCCGAGCCTGCGGTGTGCCCCCATTCCCGGTGGGACAAAAGGTTCCTCCCGGCATTCACACTATCTCATGGCGGCAGGGCGAGTCCACTCCTTCCCGCCGCCATCCGTCTCGGGGCCTCGGTCAGTGGCGGTTGCGTGCTCCAACTCGCAACCGCACGCAACTCCATTTGTACCCCTCGGCGGCTGGTGGCTCATGGCCGCACCATGCCACCGAGGGTGCTTCCCGATGCGTTGGACCGGAATTGGGATGACAATTCCACCCCCATCCGGTACGACTGTGCGCCTCGTGCCTGATGAGGCTCCCTTCAGGAACCCTCTCCCAGCTATGGTCGTCTGCCATGCCGCGGGGGTCGCCCATGATGCCCGGCGCCTGGACGACGGCCTACCGCCACCACACGTGCGCGAGCCTTAGCACGCCGCCGAAGCTCGCGCTCCCTTCCCGCGGCCTCCTTCTGCAACATTACGTTCTCGCAGAAGGAGGCCACGGCCCTCCACTTCTCCTCGCTGCCGAGCATGGCGCGCACCACACCCGGCAGCGAGACATCCCGCCCTATGACGCCGACCAGGACACGGCGCTCCCCCTCCCACGCTGGGCATACCTGGAGGGTATGATCAGCCGTGTCCTGCTCGGCGTCACAATGGCAGCAACGCACCGTCGGCTCCTTCCCTATCCGGCACAGGTATCTTCCGAAGCTACCATGCCAGGAAAATACCTGTGCCATCCGGTAAGTAAGGCTTCCATGGCCTCTGTCCAACCACTCACACAGGAGTGGCCGAGCAGCCCCGACAGTCCGGTGCCCCGCAGTTGGCAGGGCCAACCGCTCCTGCCACGCGAGCACCACGAACTGCCGGGCCTGGCGCTTCAAATCGCCCCAAGCAGGTTCCTGCTCTCCCGGGACCGCCCTCACTCCCGTGCGACGGTCGACACGATGACGATACATCATCGCGTGCGACCGCGCGAGGAGATCCATGGGCGGCATCCCCGCAAGAACCGTCGCCGCCTCATGCGACACGGTCCGGTAGCCGCGGACGACCCTCAGCGCCATCCGCCTCTGCACCCGACGCAGCATCGTCATGCTGCGCCGGGAGGCCGCCAGGTCGTCCGCCCAGACGGGGGCCCCGTATAGGGCCACCGACTGAACCATTGCCACATAGAGGCGGCGCACTCTGCCAGCCGGGCCCCCCATGTTGTGTTGGATTCGGCCTAAAGCCGCGACCATCCCCTCCAAACGGGGGACCAGGTAACGGAAATACTCCTCGAAGCGCCAGTGGTTATCGAGGATCAGCCCCAGACACCTAATCTGGGTTTTCACCTCGATATCAGCCTCAGCTACCCGGATCAGAGGGGGTGGCGGATCCTGCCAAGGTGAATGGAAAGCTATCACATCGGTCTTATGGACCGCCACCGTCATCGCCATCCCTCTGATCCGACCGACGACGCGCTGTGCCCCCTCCACCGCGGGACGCTTGGCCCTCCCCCAGTACGCCCCGACGGCCAGCACCAGTGTGTCATCTGCATAACACGCGGCGCTGACGCCGTCGGGGAGGTCGGCCCGCAACTCCTTATCGTATGCGACGTTCCACAGGAGTGGCCCGAAGACCGATCCCTGCGGAAGGCCGCAGTACACCTCCCTCCGCATATCTCCATCCCTCGATCCACCTGCCACGGAGGTAATCCCCGACGACTGTCCTGAGATAAGGAGGGACCCGACGATCTTCGAGCCCCCTCCTTATCTCTTCCCAGAGAAGGGTGTTAAAGGTGTTGGCAATATCCAAGGATACTGCCAAAGCCTTATTGGAAATAGGTGGTGGAATAAAAAAAACAATTTACTTTATATATAACTTTTACTAAGCTTTTACTAAACACGTGGAAGGCACGTCTTCACGCTTTCAAAGGAACATACAGAATGAATAGGTCAGTGACGAAAAATTCGTCCCGTACCCTCAGACCCAATCGGTCCTATACTTTGTCTAAACAAGCCAAGGAAGGGATACAGCTGCACCCTCTTGACTTGTATTTCGAAACATACGCGTCGATGGTTTTTGTCACATAAAGAAAGCTTTCTCTTTTAGAAGAGAAAAACCAACACGCCTCCTCAAAAATTAATCGACTGCGCTAAACTAACGATATTCCTTCCATGTGCTTTTTCTGGGGCAAATACATATGGTTCAACATTTGTTGCTGAGGATTAGGAAAACACAGAAAAACCTAACCAAACCATTAGACTGGAATATAATACATTTTTACATATTTACAAGAATAATATTATTATATTATTCCAATCCCATTCCTGTTCTGAATTCCAGGAATTTGACTCCTGGTAGCGGCTTGATCATAACATCCGCCAGCTGACTACCTGTGGAAATGTATTTCAGTTTAATTACTTTCTTTTCAATCTGTTCTCTTGAGAAATGATACTTTATGTCTATATGTTTTGACCTTTTGTGATCAGTTGGATTATTCGCTATGCTAATACAACCATTATTATCTTCATAGATAATAATTGGGTTTGAAATGTTTAATGTTATACTATTTGCTAATGACTTTAACCATAATGACTCTCTAACGGCTTCAAAAAGAGCCATGTATTCAGCTTCTGTAGATGAAGCTGCTACTGATGCTTGTTTCTTTGTGTTCCAACAAATAGTGCAACGTTCAAATAATTTGAATAAGAAACCAGTAGTACTTTTTCTGTCATTTTTATCATTTCCTCCCCAATCAGAATCTACATAACCTATTAAAATATTTTCATAACCACCTCGAACAAAGTTAATTTTATATCAATCGATCCCTTCAAATATCTTAGTACTCGTTTTAAACATTTCCAGAGTTCCTCATTATTTTTATTTAGGTATCGACTTAAAATATTAATTGCCGTACGTAAATCTGGTCGAGTACATAACATTATATACATTAAACATCCGATAAGATTTCGACATGGAGCGTCATATTTCTTATCGGAATTCAAAGCTGCATAATCTAATTTATTTTCCAGAGGTGTACTTACAGGTTTACATTCAGACATTTTGAATTTACTTAAAACTGTTCGGATATATGCACTTTGATCCATTGATATTTTATCTACACTTCTCTCGATTTTTATTCCCAAGAAAAGTTTAATATGTTTTAGATCTACCATGCTAAATCTATTCATTAAATAATTTTTGAAGTTATCCATTTCTTCAATATTAGCAGTAGCGATTACCAGATCATCTACATAAAGTACCACATATATATTTTTCAATATATATCCTTTATCTAAAATGTAAATACATCTATCAACAGATGAATTTTGAAAACCTTTACTTTTAAGAGTTTGTTCAAATACTTCAAACCAGCATCTTGCTGCTTGTTTTAACCCGTAAATGGCTTTATTTAATTTACAAACTTGGTTTTCTTTGTTATCAATTCCTTCAGGAACTTTCATATAAATTTCCTCTTTCAATATACCGTTCAGAAAAGCAGTTTTCACGTCCATATGATGAACTAACAAATTATACTGATTGGAAAATGCTATTAAAAATCTAAAACTTGCTATTCTTGCTACCGGTGCAAATGTTTCATCATAATCAATTAAATATTGTTGACTGAAACCTCTCGCAACAAGGCGAGCTTTATATTTTAATGGGGTTCCAAATTCATCGTTTTTAATTGTAAATACCCATTTACAGTCTACAATATTTTTCTTTTCGGGTCTTGGCACTAAATTCCATGTTTCATTAACTATGAAAGAATTAATTTCGTCTTTAATTACCTGTTCCCACCAAATTCTATCGTCCCTATTTGTTTCGGCTCGGTCTATATTGAATAAACCAATTCGCAGTGTGGATAGGATAGATTGGCCCACGGAACTGTGGATATTTCGGCTAATGAACTTTATTCTCCCTTCGCGTCTTATTCTTATAAAGCCTGACGAGCTCACTGTTAACAGGGTTACTTCTGTATGAATCGATTATCAGTTACAGACTAACTGTGCGAAGCGAGCGGTTAAATTTTGTATTCGCCGGCCGAGTATGAAAAACTATCCGGCGAGACTCGGGTGTGTTCGCGTAACGGCAATAACATCAAGCCTTGTTGACGAGCTGCCAGCGGTTACGCCAAGGCGCTTTGAATATATGATATTGAACATACCGTCCGCCTCGCATTCGAAAGAAGCGAAACGGTGTATATAAGTTCGCAACAGAAAAAAAACTAAAGAAATTCACTCACTGATTCGCAAACATTAGGAGCGCTGATCGATCAAATGTGGCATACATTTTATAGGCGCATCGAAGGAACAAGAATAGAATAATTAACAATAACTTAATATTATGACTTAATGCCTAACGGAATTTATAAGCAAGTAATACATAATGAGCTTGAAACAACGCATTAACTTATAGACAATCACACACAGGGAAGTTAGAATATGTATAATCTAATTATTTCGCAGTGTTTAGATCACTCTCATTCAAAACTGGAATAGGTAGCGGGCAGATCTGCGTTACAGGTCGCTTCAATTCGCCGTCTACCGTGCGTACGGTGACGACACGAACCCTTTGGTCCGAACCAGGGTGTAATCGAGTGATACGCGCGAGTTGCCATTTAGATGGCGGAAGGGAACTATCTTTTAAAATGACGAGATCATTTAAACGCAAGTTAGCGCAGTCCTGTTGCCACTTTCGACATTGATGTAACGAGTGGAGATAATCTGCTGACCAGGAACGCCAGATCTACTCGGTTATTCTTCGGACGTGTTGCCATCGATCGAGCCTATTCGGATTAATATCTAGCGTAGATTCCTCTGGGACCGCTACAATAGGTCGACCAATAATAAAGTGACCGGGAGTCAGTGCGAATAGGTCGGTTGGATCGTCGGTGAGAGCGTATATCGGGCGTGAGTTCAAACACGCCTCGATTTGGCACAATACGGTTGAGAACTCGATTTGAGACAAAGTATGAGCTCCCACTGCTCGCTTCAGGTGATACTTAACACTTTTTACTCCCGCCTCCCAGAGTCCACCAAAATGCGGAGCGGAAGGGGGGATAAACTTCCACGTGACTCCGTCAGTCGCCAACGAACTCTTGAGAGTTGCATCTGCGATTAAAGCATGAAAAGTTCGTTGTAATTCACGATCGGCACCTCGGAAATTTGCACCGTTATCGGAATACAAGAACGTGGGAAGCCCACGGCGACTGGCGAATCTTTTCAAAGCGGCTAAAAACGCAAAAGTGGAGCTGTCCTCGACAAGTTCGAGATGCACTGCTTTGGTGGCAAGACATATGAATACCGCAATATAATATTTTCTGGTACGCTGACCTCTACCAACGATAGGAAGCACATTAATTGGGGCCGGCATAGTCAAGACCGGTATGTGAAAACGGAGCAGAGGGTTTGACTCGAACGTCTGGAAGGGCTCCCATCAGCTGAGTAGCCGATTGAGCTTTCTGGCGAACACAAGTTACGCAACGATGTATATACCCACGAACTAAGGATCTTGCCGATATTATCCAATATTGCTGCCGGAGAACTCGGAGGGTCAATTGGACGCCTCGGTGAAGAGTGCGCTTGTGCACATGGTCGATTAGAAGTTCGGACACGCGATGCTTCGGCAATACAATGGGGTGCTTTTCGTCATAGCTGAGGGCCGAGTGCTCGAGCCGCCCGCCAAGCCGAATTAATGAGTGTTAAAGTACTAAGGGACTTTAACGTGGGCCCGGATGAGGAAACAGACAGGGAGAGAAATTGTTACAAGTTTTTCAATAACGTTTTTATTTTACAAAAATAGAACTAAACTTATCACAACATTAGAACAAAAAAAACTAGAAACTAAAAGAAAAAACTGACGACGGCTCCTATTGCGGCCTCGTCTCCTCTTTCTTTGCCTCCTGTTTAATTTTCTACTGCGGAGGCTTTCTGAAACAAAAGAATCCGCCTAATAAATACATTTGCGGACAAGTCAACAATCGCGCGCTCGTCATCTGTTTCTCGCGCTCCAGCGACAGTCTGGTGTGCTTGGAGGGGAGAGCTAGCTGGCTATCTAGCGCTCTAGCTAGTGGACTGTATTCTTCTCTTTCTGGTCGATGAGATTCTCTTTCTACGATCTCACCGACGCGCACAACCGGGTAGACGAGCTTTTCTCCGCTCTACCGGGTTCTCTTTGCAACGCCACGGACGGGAAACCAAATGGAGGTTGTAAGGCTCCAAGAGGCTATATCCCGCGAGCACGCTCCCCGTGCGGGTGGCGTTTCTACACCACCCACGCAAGAGGACGTCTTGTCCTAGTTCGGCTCCCTCGTCAGCTGCTCCTCAGGAGCGACCTGCGGTATGCACACGTGGTTGCCAAGCCGGCGATTCCTTCATCAAAGGAACGCCCGGCAGCCAGCCGTGGCTACCTCGACGGAGGCTCCTGTCCCGAGGAACTGGCCTGCGGCTCACCGATTCAGGACTCAATCCCCTGCAATTCCAACCACCCTACGTTCACAGCCCAGTGTGGTCGACTCACAGCTGGTAGTGGGTGTAGCGATGGAAGGAAGGCTCTTCGAACCCTTTGCTCCACCGTACGCTTAGGCCCTACTTATTGTCCCCTCACGACGGTATATTGGAGCGGGTTCTCCGACGCCCGATGCACGGAGAGCACCACGAAGTGATATTCTTTCTGAATATCTATCTTCCGGTGGCTCCTACGCCGTATAGCTCTAATCTTGGTCGGTGAAACTTTCCACCCCACCGGTCGGTGTACTCTCACTGGTACACAGGACGGGTGGTTCCAGTGGGTTTCGTATGACCTCTAGAAACGGTGAACTACCACTAGGTGATACCTGTATGTCGGTATCAGCCCTCCAGTAGCTCTAACCGGATAATTGGAAGAAGACTCAAGGCGATCCACACCGAATCTCCAACGTCGCAGTCGCATCCACGAACTGCAACGTTCAATCACAATCCTGCGTCTACGATCGCTTCACACTCGGCGTGCCTTGCGATCGCTGCAACGTCAGGCAGATTGTCCGTTTTCTGGGGAAAATCTCCAGTCGCTATGACGAGATTTTCCAATAAACTATTTGCCCGCAAACTGATTCTATTACGAGGAGAGAGATCGGCTCATCCACCTCGGAGCTCGTAGGGAAATGGGAACGCGACCGTCACAAGGTCCGCTCTCGATCGCCGACGGCTCAAGAATGAACCGTGACGATCTGCAAGCAGCGACGGCCGCGGCCGGCTCCGTCGCGCAAGCGCAGAACCGGGTAGCTACGCCTTGCGTTGCTGGGCCCGGGCTGCTACGCGCCGCGTGGCCACGGCGCGGCGCTGCCGCGTTTCGTCTATCGATCTTTTTCCGATAGATCTCTTTTCTCTCTCTTTCTCAGCGCTAACAACACATTCCTAGAATTTGCTCCAAAACTCGAGAATTTCAGTGAAGCTAGCTTGAAAAAACACGTAAATAGCCGCGGTATACCAATCTGAACGATGGAAAATTTCCATGTCAGCACAACCATCTAGAATTACGCGAATTCCATATAGATACGGGCATCGCGGCCGAGTTTCTGCGTCTCGGACTCATGCGATATTTAAACAATGAGTCTTTCCCGATGACCGGGTGTAATGAAAAAAGCGAACTAGATTTTGGAAGCGGCACCTTGTTCTTTAGCAATTTAAGTTCGGCGTTAAAGTAATTCTTTTGGACATAGGACATCCAAAAGAGAGAAGCGGCGCGTATTTCGTCGACAGTCAGCGTCCGTGAATTCGGGGATAGCGGAACTAGTTTTTTACGCGTTCTTTGAGTAAATCTTAATATATACGCTGTAACTCGACGGAGTCGAGTCCAGCTCGAGTATTGAGAAGGAAGGTCCCATTCTACAAGCGAAGACGCGTGGTGCACGTATGATTTGTGAGATTCAGATAACGCGATCTCACGCGTGTTTTGTCCGCCTGAATTAGAACGGTTATGGTCCGGCCAGAACACGGACGGACGGGACAGCCAGTCCGGTCCGGACCACCACAGCTTATGAACTGCAAGTTCGGAAGCGCAGATGCCGCGTGATGCGCAATCAGCTGGATTATCTTGAGATCTTACATGTTTCCACGTCATTTGTGGAAGGCGAGTCTGAACGTCGGACACGCGATTAGCAACGAATGTATTCCACGTAGACGGATGTTGTTTTAGCCACGCCAGAACTACCGTAGAATCGACCCATCCGTAGACGCGGGGAGTTTGAAACTTTAAGGAGGACAAAGTCCACTCGAGCAGTCGCGTTAACAATACGACCGCGTTTAATTCCAAGCGCGGAATGCTTACAGTTTTGAGCGGAGATACTTTACTTTTTGCTGTCAGCAATGTAACTTGAGCTTCGGATAGAGAGTGAAGGACTCTTAAATAAACCACGGCAGCATAGGCTCGATGTGACGCATCGGCAAATCCGTGTAATTCTATCGCGACATTATTGTTTCGCGCGCCGGTCCAGCGAGGTATTCTCACTTCACTCAATTGTGATAAATGTTCGCAATACTCGTGCCATTCCCTCAGGGGCTGCCAGCCTTTCAGCTGCAGTACGGGCTTAACGAACCCGGGGTACCCGAGTCATACACACACCGTAAGCCTCCTGTTGGTCGTCACAACGACCCATTCACAATTCCCTATTGGTTTTGTGAATGGTACGTGACGGCAGGAGGAACGGGGGTCTTGGCTTAACCGCCTGGGCCACGAGTATGGCGACTCTATAAAATCGCCCTCTAATCCTAAGCTATGGTGCGCGGCGATGGGATGCATGGTTGGGGGAGGAGGCCCAATCCCAAGCGACCACCTCCGGGGAACCTGCCGAACCCCCGGAGTATTAGGCTTACCCGGGTAAGGCGGCTCTGCCCGGGTGGACCTTTATTTCCGACCATCTCGTGGGACTATTATGGACACAGAAAATAAAATGGGGATGGGGCGGGTTTTGTCGGTTGGGGAGGACGGAGACGGGGTTGGGGTTAGGGTGGCGGCGCTCGCGCCCCACTCAGCGCCAGGTCCGGCTTCGTGGAGGGTGGAGGAGGACGACGAGACGGCGTCGGTCTCGTCCTTCTCCTCCAGCACGAGCCACATAGGCTCTAAGAGGAAGAGGACGGGGCAGGCCGTCGTCGAGGTGGGCGGGGCGATGAGCCCGTCGGTGAGGCTGAGTTGCCTCAGGGACGAGGTGACCGAGGAGATATCGGAGAGGATCTCCTCGTCCCTGAGGCGGGTGGAGAAAGTCGCCGCTGCCTGCGCCCTTAAGGGGCAGAAAAGCGGTGGCGCGGAGGCCCTGAAGGCCGCGGCGGAGGAAATGAGGGAGGCGGCGCGGGAGCTCAGAGGGCGGAACGTCCGTCTGCAGCTCCTGTTGGAGGAGGAGCGACAGGGGAGGAGGAGGGCAGAGGCGCTGTGGAACAGCGCGGCCCTCCCTCCCATCCTCCCTCCTCCTCCACCGCCGCGTCCCTCGGCGGAGGTGAATAAGCGGAGTGCGGCGGCAGTGGTGCGGGGCACCGCGGGCCCCTCCACCCGCACTCCGCCCGTGAAGAAGTCCCCGTCCTCCTCAGAAGACGATCTTCTGAGGAGGATTGGGGACATGATTGATGGCAAGCTGGCCGCCTTCCGGGAGGAGCTCCTCGCCGGAAGAGCGGTCAGCAGGAAGGCGGTGCCTCCCCGACCTGTTCCGGTACAGTCGGGGAAGGCAAAGAAGGGCGGAGTGAAGGCTCCGCCCAGCGTTGCGCCACCAGGGCCCCGGGTCGCGACCCCCAAGGGGGGTGGTGTACCCGTGGCCGCGGTGGTCGCGCCCTCCACAGCACCCTCCCAAGGGGGGGTGGCGTGGAGTGAGGTGGTGGGGCGGAAGGCGAAGCGGGCGGCGAGGAAGGCCTCGCAACCGCAGCCTCCGCCTCCGCCGGCGGCGGCCAAGGTAAAGGCCGCGAAGGTCGGGAAGGCACGACCAGGTCGTCCCCCAAAAACGGCAGCGGTGACGCTGACCGTTGCGCAGGGGGGCGACCTGACCCTCGCGGAGGCGATGCGGCTCGCCAGGGAGAATATCTCCCTGGAAGAGCTGGGCATCGCCTCCGTGAGGGCGAAGAGGGCCGTGACCGGGGGTCTCTTGCTGGAGATCCCCGGTGCAGAAGGCGGCGCGAAGGCGGATCGTCTCGCCCAGAGGCTCCGGGAGCAGCTGGGCGAGCGAGGTGTCCGGGTCGCCCGGCCCACGAAGCGCACGGAGATGCGCATTTGTGGGCTGGACGACTCGGTCAACGCACAGGATGTGTCCCGTGCCCTTGCGAGGGCGGGGGACTGTCCTGTGGAGGACTTGCGGATCGGAGAGATCCGCAGGTCGCCCTCCGGCCTCGGGTCGGTGTGGGCCCGGTGCCCCCTCTCCGCCGCCCGTAAGGTGGCGGAATCCGGGAGGGTGTTGGTGGGGTGGGTTTCGGCGCGAGTGGAAATCCTCGCGCCGCGCCCGCTCCAGTGTCACCGCTGCCTCGAATTGGGGCACGTGAGGCAGTGGTGCACCTCGCCGGTGGACCGCAGCGGTCAGTGTTACCGCTGCGGTGCCAAAGAGCACCGTGCGAGCCAGTGCTCGGCGGCCCCCCACTGCCCGCTGTGTGCGGACATGGGGAGGCCAGCCGATCACAGGGTGGGGAGCAAGAAGTGCTCCCCCCCCCTCCCGGAAGGAGAGGAAGAGGCGGGCTGCACCGGCTCCGGTGCCGAGGGCGGTGGCATCGTCCTCCATGGAGGTGGACGGTGCTACGGGGACGGACGGCCGGGAGGAGGCTGGCGCGGCCATTAATTAATGCCGCCCCGCCTCCTCCTCCAGGCCAACCTCAACCACTGCCGCGCGGCACAGGACTTGATGTCCCAAGTCCTCGCGGAGTGGGGGGTTGGCCTGGCGGTCGCCGCCGAGCCGTACCGCGTCCCTGATCACCCTCATTGGGTGGGCGACGCGGACGGCTTGGTGGCGACGGTATGGGGAGGGGGCGACGGGTCCCCACTGTTCTCCTTGTTGGAGCGCGGTCGGGGATTCGTCGCCGTGGACTGGGGGGGAGTCGCTGTGGTGGGGTGCTACATTTCGCCCCGTAGCGGTCACGCTGCGTTCGAGCTGTACTTGGCCGAGGTCGCGGCATGCGTGCAGCGCTACGCGGCCCGGCCGGTGCTGGTCCTGGGGGATTTTAATGCCAAGTCGGTGGCTTGGGGATCCCCCAGGACCTCCGTTCGCGGCGGGATCCTGGGCGATTGGGCGGCGGGGCTCGACCTCCGGGTATTGAACCGGGGGTCGGAGCACACATGCGTGCGGCGATATGGGGGGTCCATCGTGGATGTTGGATTCGCGACCCCCAACGCCGTGCGCATGGTGTCGGGTTGGCACGTGGTCGCGGGGGCGGAGACACTCTCCGATCACCGGTACATCCGGATGGAGGTCTCCGCCGCCGCGAGTGCATCCCGACACGGCCGCCTGCGTGGCGCCCCACCACGCCGCTGGGCGCTTCGGCGCCTGGACAAGGACGCCCTGATGGCAGCTGCCCTCGCTGCAACTTGGCCGCAGGGAGCGGCCGAGTTGCCGAGCATAGAGGAGGAGGTCGCCCGGCTCGGAGCATTGGTCGCGGGTATTTGCGACGCGGCGATGCCTCGGGTCGGGCGGTGTACTGGTGGTCGGACGCGATCGCGGAGTTGCGAGTCGCGACTGTCCGCGCCCGACGCCAGTGCACCCGCGCACGCCGTCGTCAACGTACAGGCGACGGCGTGGCGCGAGCGAGGGCAGCTGATGACCTGTATGGAGCATACCGCGTGGCGCGGGTTGCTCTGCAGGTCGCCATCAAACGGGCCAAGACCCAGGCATGGAAGGAGCTCCTCCAGACCCTTGATGACGATCCATGGGGGCGCCCATATAAGGTGGTGCTGAATAAGCTCCGCCCGTGGGCGCCCCCCGTCACCGAGGGTCTTGACCCCCGGCTGCTGGAGGACGTGGTCAATACACTCTTCCCAATTGGGGAGAGGGGACCGCGTCCTCCGGCGGCGGCGGCTGTCCCAGTGGAGTGGACGGCCGAGCTGGGGGTCACGCAGGAGGAGCTGGCAGCGGCCATCAGACGGCTCGGGGTTCGTAACACGGCCCCGGGTCCGGATGGTGTGCCCGGCCGGGTTTGGGTCTTGACCCAGGGCGTCCTTGGGGCCGACCTCAGGCGGTTGTTCGACCACTGCCTGAGGGACGGGCGATTCCCCCCCAGTTGGAAGGTGGCGAGGATGGTCCTCCTCCGGAAGGAGGGTCGGCCCGCGGAGTCTCCCTCCGCATACCGGCCCATTTGTCTCCTCGACGAGGTGGGCAAGCTCTTCGAGCGGGTGATTGCTGCCCGCCTCGTCGAGCACCTGTCGCGGGGTGATCCCGGTCTGGCCGACTGCCAGTTCGGTTTCCGGGGGGGCCGATCGACTATCGACGCGATAGGTCGTATGAGGGCCCTCTCGGGGGCGGCCGTCTCCCGGGGAGGGGTGGCATTGGCAATATCCTTGGATATTGCCAATGCCTTTAACACCCTCCCCTGGGAAGAGATAAGGAGGGGACTCGAATATCATCGAGTCCCCCCTTGTCTCAGGGCGGTCGTCGGGGATTATCTCCGCGGCAGGTGGATCGAATATCCGGGCCGGGATGGTGATATGCGGAGGGAGGTGTACTGCGGTGTTCCGCAGGGGTCGGTCCTCGGGCCACTCCTGTGGAACATCGCGTACGACTCGGTGTTGCGGGCCGGCCTCCCCGACGGCGTCAGCACGGTGTGTTATGCGGATGACACACTGGTGCTGGCCGTCGGGGCGCACTGGGGGAGGGCCATGCGTCGCGCGGAGGAGGAGTCGCAACGCGTCGTCGACCGGATCAGGGGGATGGGGATGACGGTGGCGGTCCATAAGACCGAGGTGATTGCGTTTCATTCACCTCGGCAGGATCCGCCACCCCCTCTGATTCGGGTGGGTGGGGCTGACATCGAGGTGAAGCCCCAGATCAGGTATCTGGGGCTGATCCTCGATAGCCACTGGCGTTTCGAGAAGCATTTCCGCTGCCTGGTCCCCCGGTTGGAAAGGATGGTTGCGGCTCTGGGCCGGATCCTGCCCAACCTGGGGGGCCCGGCGGGCCGAGTTCGTCGCCTCTATGTGGCAATGGTCCAGTCGGTGGCCCTATACGGGGCCCCCGTCTGGGCGGACGACCTGGCTGCCTCCCGGCGCAGCATGACTATGCTGCATCGGGTGCAGAGGCGCATGGCGCTCAGGGTCGTCCGCGGGTATCGGACCATGTCACATGAGGCGGCGACGGTTCTAGCGGGGATGCCGCCCATGGACCTGCTCGCGCGGTCGCACGCGGTGATGTACCGGCACCGCGTCGACCGTCGCGCGGGGGTGGGGGCGGTCCCGGGCGGGCAGGAACCTGCTTGGGGCGATTTGAAGCGCCAGGCCCGGCAGTCCGTGTTGCTCGCGTGGCAGGAGCGGCTGGCTCTGCCAACCGCGGGGCACCGGACTGTCGGGGCTGTTCGGCCGCTCCTGAAGGAGTGGCTGGACAGAGGCCATGGCAGCCTCACCTACCGGCTGGCACAGGTATTTTCCGGGCATGGCAGCTTCGGAAGATACCTGTGCCGGATAGGGAAGGAGCCGACGGCGCGTTGCTGCCACTGCGACGCTGAGCAGGACACGGCGGATCATACCCTGGAGGTATGCCCCGCGTGGGAGGGGGAGCGCCGTGTCCTGGTCGGCGTTGTCGGGCGGGATGTCTCGCTGCCGGGCGTGGTGCGCGCCATGCTCGGCAGCGAGGAGAAGTGGAGGGCCGTGGCCTCCTTCTGCGAGAACGTAATGTTGCAGAAGGAGGCCGCGGGGAGGGAGCGCGAGCTTCAGCGGCGCGCTGAAGCTCGCGCTCGTGCGGTGGCCCGAGGTCGTCGCCCGGTCGCGAGGCGTCGCGGGCAGCCGCCTCGGCGTGGCGGATGACCTAGGCTGGGAGGGGGGTCCTGAGGGGACCCTCCTCCTGCCAGGCGGCGCCGGGTCGGACCGGTTGGGGGTAGGAGTGCCTCCCCCTACCGGTCCGACGCAAGGGGTGGCACCCTCGGCGGTCTGGTGCGGCCATGAACGCCCGGCCGCCGAGGGGTGGAAACGGGGTCGCGGGCGGTTGCGAGTTGGGGCTCGCAGCCGCCACTAAACGCGGCCCCGGGACGGATAGCGGCGGGATGGAGTGGCCCCGTCCCGCCGCTATGAGGCAGTGTGTCTACTGGGGGGACCGATTGTCCCCCCGGGGGATGGGCGCGAAAGCGCGGGCACGGGGAGGATACCGGAAGAATGCTTCGAGCGATTCCCGGTATCCTCCCAAAGCGTGCCGAAGGGTCACCGTGGGGTTTTTAGTGGGTAGGTCCCGCGCCTGTCGTTGTACGGGCGCGGGGAATCCCACACACCCCTCCCACCTCTCCCCAAGGAGGTGGGAGGGAGTCTTTCGAAGATTTTCCCCACGACAAAAAAAAAAAAAAAAAAAAAAAAAAGTGGGAGTACCGATTGGACCTTGACGAAGGTCGTCCAGTAAGCGCGATCCGTACAAATCAGCACCGATTAAGACGTGAATCGGGTGACTGCTTAACGGGTTCGGATCTGCCAACGGCAAATCGCGTAAATGCGGCCAAGATTGCAAGTCAAGGCGCGCTCTTGAGCCAGCGTAAGAAGTGATGCGTTGATAAACGTGCGCTGACAGCGGAAAGGATACTTTAGCATTATGGCAAGATTCTAACTGTACGAGTACGCATGATTTTGATACTCCACTATATTGTTCCCCGAAGCATTGAATCTGAAGCCTCGCCCGATATCTTTTTGTATGCATCAACTGACAAACCGATTCAGAAATGAAGCTAAAGGAAGATCCTTGATCTAGCAACGCGCGGAGTTTGAAGGCACGACCTTCAGCTGTACGGAGCACAATCCACGCGGTAGCTAACAGTGTATTTGGAGAGGTGAATTTGGACGAGGAGACGGTCTGCACTGACGCCGGAAACTCTTTGTTTGTATCGTCGGATGCATTCGCTTTGTCGACGGAATCATTTACCGATATGTTGCAAGTCGTTTTGTTGAGAGAGGTAGCGGCTCGATGCAAAAGTGAGTGATGCGTGCGCTTACACAGAAAGCATCGACCAGTACTTTTGCACTCGGAAGTAAGGTGACCGGAGCGTAAGCAATTAAAACAAAGTCTATTTTGTTTCACAAATGAAACACGCTGATCCAGAGACTTAGCTTTATATCGTTCGCACTTAAAGAGCATATGATTACCGGCACAGTCAACACATTTAACAACCGAGACGTTATTAACGCTTGATCGATTCCTCGGTGCGTCGAAAACGACTTTGTTTTTGTACGACGGGCCGTCGTTGGCGGCGAGATAGTCGGTGAGACCGCGTATGCGAAGAGTCATGAACTCGTTAATTTCTTTATATGTGGGATACTTTTTAGAACTGCCACGATGCAAATTCCACTCGTCGCGGGTGCGTTTCGAAAATTTTTGCGCAATCAAATACACTAAAAGATCGTCCCACGAATCAACAGCGCGGTTAAGGTTTTTTAACGCGGTAAGGGTGGAAGTGACTGTATCCCGTAAACGCTTGAGCTCTGTCGCAAGCTCGGTCTTCATCGGCGGCAAACTAATAAATTTATGAATGTGCGAGTTAATGAGAGCAGTCTCATCTTCGTATTCGTCGACGAGCAATTTCCATGCAGCTACGTAACTTTCGTCGGACATGCTTATATTATCTATTAAGAGTGCCGCGTCACCGGTTACATTAGTTTTCAAATAATGTAGTTTTTGAATGTTTGAGAGCGACTTGTTTGCGTCGACGAGCGATTCGAATAAACCACGGAAGTTTCCCCATTGATTGAAATCTCCGGAAAACTTCGGAAGCGAAAGACGCGGTAATTGCGATGATGCAGAGGCAACAGAATCGTGACAAATAGAAACGTTACTTTGCTCAGACTGGGGTTTTCCACCGACGTCCAGCTGGGCAATGGCGTCGCTGAGAAAGTCAGAAGCGTCGAAGTAGGCGTCCTCCGCGTAGAGAAAAGTGTTGTCCTTGAAGTAGGAGATGCCCATCTGGTCCTCCGCTTTGGTAGACTGTAGTATCAACTGGTGGGTTGCACGGCATTCATCCCATAGTTTCTCCAAATTCTCCTTTCGATTTTTTGCCCTGGCTAACGAAACTTGAGCCTTTGGAAGTTTCTTATAATTAACGATCACTCGTCGTATCGCGGCAATGGTGGTGATCTGCTGTATAAAAAGGCTTTCTGCTCTTTCGGCCATGATTATAGTTCGAAGTGAGCGTGAGTCGAGTAATTAGCCTCAACGAATCAAACAATTTTTCCGCGATGACCTCGCTAGAATCACACGCACGGGTAGGCGTGGAATGGATAAAGGCACTGTTTTGAAACTTGAGTTTGTTTTTTGTTTTTTGTTTTAACGAAACAGCGCGAAGAGAGCGGATTGTAACGGTCCGAACAGGTCTCCGTCCGAGTGGAGAGCGTGGAGCGAAACAAGGTCACGGCAGTTTTCCCGAAACCAATACTCTTAATTTTTAATATGGCTCACACTGAACTACGTACACGAGCACAACCGAACTTTTACAGACACAGTCACCGCGGTTTATCCGGCTCGAAGGACCATTATGTTTCGGCTCGGTCTATATTGAATAAACCAATTCGCAGTGTGGATAGGATAGATTGGCCCACGGAACTGTGGATATTCCGGCTAATGAACTTTATTCTCCCTTCGCGTCTTATTCTTATAAAGCCTGACGAGCTCACTGTTAACAGGGTTACTTCTGTATGAATCGATTATCAGTTACAGACTAACTGTGCGAAGCGAGCGGTTAAATTTTGTATTCGCCGGCCGAGTATGAAAAACTATCCGACGAGACTCGGGTGTGTTCGCGTAACGGCAATAACATCAAGCCTTGTTGACGAGCTGCCAGCGGTTACGCCAAGGCGCTTTGAATATATGATATTGAACACTATTTTTAATTTCCTCATACGATGTAGGTATCTTACAAACAAGAGATTGAGCACACATCATATAATCATTTTGCTCATCAATCTCATTATACGAAATAGGTGGACGATGTTTAATCCTATCACTCCTTCTTACCTCGGGTGATAATTGCCTTTTATTACTAGATGAAGGGCCTGAAATATCTGTTTCAATTACAGATTTATTAAGTTTATGACTTAATTCGATATCTGTATTTGCTTTTAGTGTTTCGGATTCTACTATATCTGATTTATTACTATCAGATTTATGAGGCATCACTGATTTTGACTGCATGTCAGATGAATCAGTTTCAGACTGTACCATTACAGGCCTGGATTCCAAGAAATTTGTCTCATCTACAATCATATCCCTAACTATGGCAAATTTATTACTTTCCACGTCCCACACTTTGTACCCATTCGGTTCATATCCGACTAGAATACCTTTCCAAGACTTTTCTTCGAATTTTGTTTGTCTTGTTTTATTATGTATGTAGACCGTCGAACCGAAACTTTTTAAATACTTTAATTGAGGCTTTTTATTATGCCACAATTCATATGATGTTTTTGACTCTTTTAAAGCCTTAGTCGGGGTTAAATTTATCAGAAACGTAGCAGTAAGGACGGCTTCACCCCAAAAAACCTTTTCTAAATTTACCCCGGCAACCATTGCACGAGCCCTTTCTGTTATTGTCCTTACCATACGTTCCGACACACCATTTAACTGTGGAGTTCGAGGAACCGTTAAGTGGTAACTAATACCCTTTTCAACAAAATATCCCTTCATCTCGTTTGACAAATACTCTCTCCCGTTATCACAATACAAATTTGCAATTTTTAAATTAAAATGAGCTTCACTCTTAGCTACATAGTCTCGAAAGACTGAAAATACATCTGATTTATGTGTGATCAGGTACGTAACGCAATAGTGAGTGAATTCGTCTACAAAAAGAACAAAATAATTTTTGTCATTAATTATCGAAGGAGTGATTGGACCACAGACATCTGAATGTACTATAAACAATGGTCGTTTTACATGACTTTTGTCTTTTGCATTTCTGAACGGTAATCGTGCTTGTTTTCCCTTTATACAAGCTTCACATAATCTATCATGGACTTTAACTTTATTTAATTGGCCCATGTCTAAAAACATTTCTTTATTCTTTAACTCTAAGAATTTATTTTTCCCGATATGGCCTAATCGTTGATGCCATAATTCATAATTACTGGTTTCATTTAATAACATCGTTGAATTTACTTTATTTGAACAAACCGTAAATTCTATACCAGTTAAATTGTTCAGTGGCTTACCTGACCTAATGACCTTACCACTTTGAACTATTTTGACGCCTTCTTCGTCAAAAATTACGGTCATGCCGGCCTCTTGAATGCGTCGTACCGACAATAAATTGTACGGCACATCTGGGCAGTAGTAGACCTCCTCGATTGTACCTGGGATGCCCATATTCGTAGTTATCTGCAGCGAGCCCCTTTTCGTCGCTGCGATGAAGGTCCCGTTCTTCGCCACGGAAATTTTTATTGGCTCTTCCAAAACTTCAAAATCTCTTGTTAAATCCTGCCGATTGATCAGGTGATCCGATGCGCCCGAATCGAGCAGAAACGTTATTTTACTTCCATCATTTCCTTGATGAAAGTCCCCAGCCATAAATGCAAAGCTGGAGGTATTTTCCTTCGATGTAGACGGTGTGTTTTTCATCTGCACCGTCTGTACAGTTTTATCTTGCTCAGCCTGATGCTGATGCTGTATTGTTTTTTTATAATAATAACAATCTTTTTTATGTGACCTTTCCTGCCACAGTGATGACATTTAATAATATTTGTTTTAAATGATTGAAATTGTCGTCCTTTCAATTGTCCTTTATTCTTCTTAGACACATTTTTATTTCCGAAGTTTATTTTCTTCAGAACTTTATTTGTGTTAGAAAACTAAGGGTTCTAACCGGGGTCCGGACGAGGGAAATACTAGGGAAAGTGATTGATAAGTTTTTATTTGTAATTTTCGCTTGTCGCAAAGCGACAAGCCTTTTACTTAAATTTAACAAAAAATTAAAAAATAAAAAAATATAAAATTACAAAAAAAAGAATCAGTTTTTAATAATCCGGCCGGGGGGTTGCTTCACCGGCGTGGCCCCGGTTGGGATGGACCTTGGTTGCTGTAACAAAGGTTCGTTCAGATTAAATACGTGCGTACACGTATCGTAAACACACGCTCGTCAGCTGTTCGCCTCGCTCTCCTAGCGACTATCGGTGCGCTGGGAGGGGAAATCAGCTGTCGTTTAACGTGGATCAGTGGACTGTAAATTTGTACTTGTTCGCTGATAATTATTTATTAAAATTATCAGCGAGACTTTTACCCTGAACAGAAGAGAATTCACTCGTATCTGTCGGGGGCGACTTAGCCACGGACGGGTCACCAAATGGAGGTCGTAAAGCTCCAAATGGGTGGATCCCGTGAGCACGCTCCCCGTGCAGGTGACGTAGAAACGTCGTGCGAGGTGAATTTCTGCGACACTGTAAAATTACTGCACGGCGACCGTTTCTACCGGGGACCGTGACAGTAAAGTGTCCTTTGCAAAAAATCCCTCGCGGGTCCAACCGCACTATAAAGCCTACCCGGCGACCGTGTTACACGGGGACCGTATTTGGTAGGCGGCGTGACGGAAGGTGGGGCGACCTTGAACCCGAACTCCTCCGTAGGGTGTACGGTCGACTCGTACACCGACGGGTTTCTGGAGAGGGTTTTTCAGCGACCTTTGCACGAAGAGCACTCCACGAGGCGGTACCGATTCAACGGTATGACCTTTGGGAGGCTCCAAAGCCGTATAGCTTTAAAGGGATTCTGGGTGGGTACACCCTGAGTCCCTTACGTCGCGGTCGCGGCAACGACTGCAACGTACAATCCTTCCTAGCAAAGGCGGTCGCGCCACGCGCAGCGTGTATTACGACCTCCCTTTTGTCGCAGTTAGATTGTTATGGGAAAACTCTAACCGCAGCAACGGTGAGAATTCTTTAAAAAACAAGTCCAAACGTGATATGCGAGTCCGTACTTGAGGAGCGAGATCTTCTGGGATCCGCTCCCGTTCGCAGTCGGCTCGTGAATAATTGCGAATATCGTCGCGGATCGACAGACGAAGACTCGGTCGCGCCTTGTCGTCGCGACGCGGCGCTGCCGAATTCAGCTGTCGATCTCTTTTCAATATATCATACGGTTCTCTCTCTCGACGCTGACGTCACGATACCGTTTAAACTGGTGCGAAGCGAATCTTCGCGTGAGGTCTGCGTACAAAAACACGTAAACGGCCGCGGTTTTAAATCGTCCGAACGTTCAACGAACCTGACGAACGCTTAACCTTCCGCAGTGTCACGTACACAAACGGATACGGGAATCGCAGCCGAGAATTTAATATTTCAGACTAACGCGATTTTAAATAGTTTTTTAACATATTTAAACAATTTGCTTGAAGTACCTTCAGGCTTGTATCTCGCGACTCGTCATTTAATTTGACTTCATGATCAAGAAGTCGAGTCTTAACGAATGCCAGCGTTAAACTATCCTCCGATAGAGTTTCAATGGCGGTTATCACACCGTCATAGGAGGTAGGTAAGGTTAATAATAAATGAGACACCTTGTCTGTCTCTTCAAGTCTCGCACCCGCTGCTGTAAGCTCCGATATAATCTCATCGAACACTGAGAAATGTTTTAATAGTGGTGTATCGTTTTGTAATTTTAGTGTTAATAATCTCTTTCTTAACGCTAATTGAGTAGCAAGGCTTTTTCGCTCATAAATCGAGTCCAAATTTTTTATCACTTGTCTCGCACTATTGTTTGTTTCCGCAAAACTTAAAAAAGAGTCTGCTAAATATTCAATAATTATATTCTTTGCAGTCTTATCTGCTCTTATCCACTCGGCACTTAACATATCCGGAACTTCGTCGTCGATAACACCAATCACATTTACTTCTGTTAACAACGCACGAATTCTAAATTTCCAGACGCTATATTTCTCACCATCAAATGCTTTAATGTTCCTTTTCATGTTACACCTTCCATTGTTTCTTTAATATTTATAACAGCTATACACTAAATTACACTAATTATTACACTACGGATTATTATGCTAAGATACACACACTAGTATTTAAACATATATACACAGCAATTATAGTTTTTGCTTTTAAGTTCTTTTTTTTTTTATTCCACACTACTCGCAGATAGCACAAAACTAAACTGGGCCCATAACCTATTGGAAATAGGTGGTGGAATAAAAAAAACAATTTACTTTATACAGGGTGGGGCAGTAACTATTAGCACCTCAGATATCTTCGAAACTATAAGTTTCACAGAAATATTTGCTAAAGTAAATTGCACAGTACGAAGGGCGCTATTGGGTGGCGATAATAGTTTTTTGCAGGTGGAGGTACTTCGGACATTTCAAGGTCACATCCATTTTTTTAAATGGATCGGTATGTTTTTGCTTCCGTATCACGATAGAGGATCTTAAAACGAGTTCAACGACCTATTACACAAGGTCATTGAAGGTCATAGAAAGTAGAGAAAGGCGATAATACTTATGGTTTTGGTAGTAAATGAAACATACGTATTGTCAACAGTAGAGGAATGCGTTATGCTTACCGTTTACTTCACTGAGAATAAACACTGCTTGAAGGACACTTTAATAGTTTGCAGAGTAAGATAAACATCATAAGATTAGTATCGATAAATCGGTCAATCCGGCACGATGTATCTGTTTAAAGAGCAGGTTGATATGCTTCTTATTTGTGGCGAATGCCAACAAAATTCTGTAAGGGCGAAAAACTTGTATGCTGAACGATATCCACATCGGTCTCAGCCTTCGCGTCAAAAATTTAAAAATGTGTATGATAAACTTAGGCAAACCGGTAGTTTAAGTGTTCGTAAAAGTGAACGCCAGAAACGAGTAATTAACGAAGAAATGGAAATCGGTATGCTCGCTAGTGTGTCTAGAAATTCTCATATTAGTTCGCGACAAATTGAACGCGAATCTGGCATTAGTAGGAGGAGCGTACTTCGCATTTTGCACCGTCACAAATTTCATCCGTATCATGTTAGTCTTCACCAAGAATTGCATGGGAACGACTTCATGAATCGCGTTGAGTTTTGTCGATGGGCTATACGTTAGATTCAAAACAATGAGCTTTTTTTTAATACCGTCTTATTTACTAATCAAGCAACATTCACAAATCACGGGAATGTTAATTTGCATAAGATGCATTTATGGGCAGCGGAAAATCCACATTGGCTGCGACAGGTTGAACATCAAAAACAATGGTCTGTGAATGTATGGCGCGGTATCATAGGTGATAAAATTATTGGACCTTATTTTATCAATGGAAATTTGGATGGCAACGTCTATGCTAATTTTATTAAGGATACATCGGGTCTTTTGCCAGAAGAGTTACCTTTATTTACACGACAAATCATGTGGTATCAACATGATGGATGCCTAGCACATTATTCATCGATTGCGCAAAGGGAACTCGATGAAAAATTTCGAATCCAATATCGTGGCCAGCTCGTTCACCAGCCATAACACCTTTAGATTTCTTTCTGTGGGGAACACTGAAAGAGAAAGTGTACAAAGAAGTACCAACTACATCTCACGATATGCAACAGCGAATTATTGCAGCCTGTGCATCAATAAGTTCTGACGCTGTAAGACTTGCAAGTCAATCAATCGTAAAAAGAATCCAACGGTGCATTGACAGTGATGGTCACCATTTCGAACACCTACTATAAACATGTTTCATTTACTACCAAAACCGTAAGTATTATCGCCTTTCTCTACTTTCTATGACCTTCAATGACCTTGTGTAATAGGTCGTTGAACTCGTTTTAAGATCCTCTATCGTGATACGGAAGCAAAAACATACCGATCCATTCAAAAAAATGGATGTGACCTTGAAATGTCCGAAGTACCTCCACCTGCAAAAAAAACCATTATCGCCACCCAATAGCGCTCTTCGTACTGTGCAATTTACTTTAGCAAATATTTCTGTGAAACTTATAGTTTCGAAGATATCTGAGGCGCTAATAGCTACTGCCCCACCCTGTATATAACTTTTACTAAGCTTTTACTAAACACGTGGAAGGCACGTCTTCACGCTTTCAAAGGAACATACAGAATGAATAGGTCAGTGACGAAAAATTCGTCCCGTACCCTCAGACCCAATCGGTCCTATACTTTGTCTAAACAAGCCAAGGAAGGGACACAGCTGCACCCTCTTGACTTGTATTTCGAAATATACGCGTCGATGGTTTTTGTCACATAAAGAAAGCTTCCTCTTTTAGAAGAGAAAAAACAACAAGCCTCCCCACCCCGGGAATCGGCCGACTCCGAGAGGTCCCTCACGCGACCTATCACGTCGATCGTCGATCGACCCTCCCGGACGCTGTACTGGCAGTCGGCCAGGCCGGGGACACACCGCGACATGTGCTCAACGAGGCGGGCAGCAATCACTCGCTCGAAGAGCTTGCCCACCTCGTCGAGGAGACAGATGGGCCGGTATGCGGATGGAGACTCCGCGGGCCAACCCGCCTTCCGGAGGAGGACCACCCTCGCCACTTTCCAACTAGGGGGGAATCGCCCGTCCCTCAGGCATCGGTCAAACAACCGCCTGATGTCGGCCCCAAGGACGCTCTGGGTCAAAACCCAAACCCGGCCTGGCACACCATCCGGCCCCGGGGCCGTGCTACGCGCCTCAAGCCGCTTGATGGCCGTGGCCAGCTCCCCCTGCGAGACCCCCAGCTCGGCTGCCCACTCAATTGGGACAGCCGACGCCGCCGGAGGACGTGATCCTCCCACCCCAATTGGAAACAGCATTGACCACGTCCTCCAGCAGCCGGGAATCAAGACCCTCGGTGACAGAGGGCGCCCACGGGCGGCGCTTATTTAGCACAACCTTATACGGGCGCCCCCAAGGAACGTCATCGGGGGTTTGGAGGAGCTCCTTCCATGCCCGGGTTTTGGCCCGTTTGATGGCGACCTGCAGAGCAACCCGAGCCATACGGTATGACTCATACAGGTCATCTGCCCTCGCTCGCGCCACGCCATCGTCTCTTCGTAGACGACGGCGCGCGCGGGTGTACTGGCGTCGGGCGCGCACACTCGCGACGCGCAATTTTGCGATCGCGGCCGGCCAGCAGTACAGCGCCCGGCGTGGAGAAGCCCGCCCGACACAGGGCATCGTCGCGTCGCAAATATTTGCGACTAATCCCCCGAGCCGGGCGACCTCCTCCTCTATGCTCGGCAACTCGGCCGCCCACTGCGGCCAAGTTGCAGCGAGAGCAGCTGCACATCATAGCGTCCTTGTCCAGGCGCCAAAGCGCCCAGCGGCGCGGTGGGGCGCCAACCGGGCGATGGTGTCGGGATGTACATCCGGGGGCAGAGACCTCCATCTGAATATACCGGTGGTCCGAGAGTGTCTCTGCCCCCCCCCCGCCCAACCACCTGCCATCCCGACACCATGCGCACGGCGTTGGTGGTCGCGACTCCAACATCCACGATGGACACCCCATATCGCCGCACGCACGTGTGCTCCGACCACCGGTTCAGTAACAGAAGGTCGACCCCGGCCGCCCAGTCGCCCAGGATCCCACCGCGAACGGAGGTCCTGGGGGATCCCCACGCCACCGATTTTGCGTTAAAGTCCCCCAGGACCAGCACCGGCCTGGCCGCGAAGCGCTGCACGCACGCCGCGACCTCGGCCAGGTACTGCTCGAATGCGGCGTGGCCGCAGCGGAGCGAGATGTAGCACCCCACCACGGCGACTCCCCCTCAGTCCTCGGCGACGAAGCCCCGATCGCGCTCCAGGATGGAGAAAGGCGGGGACCCATCGCCTCCTACCCATACCGCCGCCACCAAACCGTCCGCCTCCCCCACCCAATGAGGGTGATCAAGGACGCTTAGGATTCGAGGGCGATGTCATATAGTCGCCATACTCGCGGCCCGGGCGGCTAAGCCAAGGCCCTCGTTCCTCCTGCCATCACGTACCATTCACAAAACCAAAGAAGGAATTGTGGGTCGTTATGACGACCAACAGGAGGCTTACGGTGTGATAAGCATCAGGTACCTCGGGGTCGCTACGCCCCGTGCTGCGGCCGACGATTGCCAGATACAGCCCCTGAGGGTTGCATACTAGCTTGCTGATTTCTTCCAACCTTACTGCTTCCATACTACCTTACCGGTTGCCTACTAACTAACTGCTTGTTTACAAGCTTACTGCCTGCTTACTAGCTTTCAACTTGCTTACAAGCTTACTGGGCGCTTACTAGCTTACTGCTTCCATACTAGCTTACTGCTTGCTTAGTAGCATACTGCATTCTTACTAGCGAGCTGCTTGTTTACTAGCATACTGCTTGCTTATTACCATTCCGCTCCCTTACTACCTCCCTGCTCGCTTACTAGCTTACTATTTGCTTACTAGCTTGCTGCTTGCCTTCTAGCTTACTGCTTGCTTACTAGTATACTGCTATCTTACTAGCTCACTGCTTTGTTACCAGCCTACTGCTTGCTTTCTGGCTTACTGAATGCTCACTAGCACGCTGCTTGCGTACCAGCTTACTGCCTGCTTACAAGCTTACAGCTAGCTTACTGGCATACTGCTTGCTTACTAGCTCACTGCTTTCTAACTGGCATACTGCTTTCTTACTAGCCAGCTGCTTGCTCAATAGCTAACTGCTTGCTTACTAGCTTGCTGCTTGCTTAGAAGCTTGCTGCTTGCTTCTAGCTTCCTTCTTGCTTACAAGCATACTGCTTCCTTACTAACTTACTGCTTTGTTATTAGCTTGCTGCTTTCTATCTAGCTTACTGCTTGCTTACGATATGACAGTTTTTTTACCAACTTACTGCTTTGTTAATAGCTTACTGCTTTCTTTCTTGCTTACTGCTTCCTTACGAGATGACCGTTTTCTTACTAGCTTACTGCTTTATTAATAGCTTACTGCTTCCTTACTAGCCTGCTGCTTGCTTTCTAGCTCACTGCTTGCTTACAAGCTTACTGCATGTTTACTAGCTTACTGCTTGCATACCTGCTTACAGCTTGCTTACTAGCCTGCTGTTTTGTTACTAACTTACGGCTTTGATACTAACTTACTGCTTTCTTACCAGCTCACTGCTTGCTTACTAGCTTACCGGTTGCTTACTAACTTACTGCATGCATTCCAGCATACTACATTTTTACTAGCTCCCGCTCGCTTACTAGCTCACTGCTTGCTTAATATCTTCCTGCTTTCTTAGTAGCTACTAGCTTTCCTTCTAGCCTACTACTTGCTTCCTGGCCTGCTGCTTGCTTGCTAGC